>NW_026991715.1:117130834-117736876 GCF_029215605.1 Mirounga angustirostris | reverse complement strand
GGCTGGGGAGTTAGAGGGAGCAGTGTATTTTGCTTTGTAGTCAAGGGGACACATTGAAAGGTGTCTGAGCAATGGAATAACACCACAGAATCTGTTGTTAATGAAAATACCCCAATGGCTGCAATATATCATGGGTGGCTTTGAGAGGAGGACAAACTAAAGCTGGTGATTGAATGGGAGGTTTTTGTTATAATCTATGTCAATGAGGATGAGATCTTGAATTAGGGAAACCAGTGAAACTAGCAAGATAGGGTAAATGGGGAAGGAATTTTTGTAATAGATTCTATAAGAGACAGGTATGGGGCATTCAGGAGGAACATTGAATTATTCAGTATAATTTCATGGGGCACTTAATATGTGTCAGGAGCTCTACTGTGGGCTAGAAATAAAAAAAATCATAATCCAAAAGAAAAACTTCACAATCTAGTCAAGTATAGAAATATAAACAAACAAATACCACACAAAGTAATTAAGATCGATTATCTATCTATCTATCATCTTCCTATCATCTATCTATTATCTTTCTCAGGGAATAGAGATATGAAAGAGATGACTTACTAACATGCCATTTATACTGGTGCTTGAAAGATAAGTAGAAATTTGATAAATAATACAGGGTATTTGAGATATTGAGGCACAAGAGCTTTGCAGACACACAGATGAACTAAAGCCCATGGTGTGTTTTGAGAGCAGTTGGGGAAGGCAGCAGAGGCACCTGGTTGGAGGTAAGAAAGAAAATTAGCTACATTGTGTTCAACATTTCAATTTGTTCTGAAGGTGATAATAAAACAGAAAAGGGTTTAAAATGATGTCTGTGTTTAGAAAAGTAACACTGAGCTGAAGATGAACTGGGGGTAAAGATCGAAGGCAGGCAATTCAGAAGGGAGCTGTTGCAATAATTCAGGTTAGAGATAATGAAGCTCTGGACTTGGGCAGCAGCAGAGGGAAAGAAAATGGAAGATTAAACGTTGATGTAGTTGGTGGAAACTGGATATAAAGCACAGCTGAATGTAGAAAGAGGTTAGAAGGTGACTGTGAGGATTTTAGTATGGATGATTGAGCTGATACGGCTGCCATTAACTGACAAAGAAAATACAGCCTGAAGAACAGGATTTACTGAAGAAAGGGTAAGAGATAATAATAATAACTAATATTTACTGAGCATTTATATACTGGGTTCATTGTAGTACTTTGTGTGAGTTAACTCTTTAACCCTCACACTAGAGAAAGGAAATAGGGACTCTCATTATCTCTGTTCTACAGTTGAAGAAATTAAGGCACAGGGAGCTTAAGTAACTTGTCCAAGGTTGCACAGCTAGTCAGAAGCAGAGCCAGAATTTGAACCCAGACAGTCTGGTTCAAGAAAGTGCATTCTTAATTTTATGTTGCCTACTCTTTCATTGAATTTTGGACATATGGAGCTTTCTGGATCAGTAGAGAGCTGAAACTCTGAAGCGTGGGAGAGAGGTCGAAGGTAGAGCTGCAGAAATGAGAGTCAGTAATGTAGAGTAATAGGCGGAGTGAAAGTTGAATGACAGAGGAGGAACCTTAGGAAAGGTTTCTCATCAGTGCTTGGAAGTGATCTGTGAGTCAAGGCAGGAGGCAGGTGCAGTGGAGACATAGGTGGAGAGGAAGGGGAGTGCATGTGTGGCAAACAGAAATACTGCCAGTAAGAAAAATGTGTTTACCAGCACTGAGACCAAGATGATGAAGGACTGAAAAAGTCATGATATTTGGCAGTCGAGGATGAGTTCATATCTTTCGAGAAGGTGGTTCCAGATGAGTGTTCTGGAGAGAAACTAGAGATCAATAGGTTGGCTTACACTTTGCAGGTGCAGAGGGAGGGTGGTAAGCACAGACTTTGCTTTTTTAAAAATTGTGGTTAAAAAAATATGTAACATTCGAACTACCTTCAATTTCTTAACTGTACAGTATGGTTAACTATAAGCACAATGTTGTACAGAAGTTCTCTAGAACTTTTTCATCTTGCAAAACTGAAACTTTACACACATAGAACAGCAGGAAGAAAAGGTTGGTAAGTACCTGGGGAGGACTGGGAGTTAAGGGAGTTTTTTACTTTTGTTTTTAAGTGTTTTGGAGATAAATAACATAGTAGGCCCACAGGAGCAACAAACAATGAAATAGATGAAGATACAGCAGAAAGACAATGTGAAAAATAGAGTAAATTTCTGGATGGTAGATATTGACTCTAATGTACAAATGGAAGTTGTTGTTTTTTAAAAGGGTTGACATACCTTGCTATGAAAGATCAGGAATGATCAGGAATCAGAAAGATCAGGAGTTGGACAGACTCGATTCTTTTTCGGTTAACTTCATTAATCTCAGAGTGATCATACAAATGTACAGTGATATTACACCTGTCTCAGGCCTTTGCTATATCATTGATGGAGTTCATTTAGATCACCTCACATTGGTGGAGCTTGTCATCTTTCTCAGGGTTTTGGCGCTTTGATTCCCTTGTACTGAGACTCCGTTTGGGTTTTCCTTCTATTATTGGTCTTTGTGTCTGTGTTCCGTAGCCCCATGTAAGAAATACTTCCACTCCCTCCCCCATCCCTGATGGGACACAGTAGCTTCATCTGCCTCTGGTCTTATTTTCAGCATTAAAGGAAAGTGATCAGATAGAAATAATCTATGAAATTAACTAAAAAGTATATGGTGGATGACTTCAATCTCCTAAGGGAAGTAGGAGGTGAGGTCATTTGCCCACAGTGAGTGAAAGGAGTGATCTTAAGGGTTTGAGGGGAATGGAGGAAATTTGGAATAATTTGGAGAATTCACTGTGAATTAAAGGATTTCCAAACAGTCCTGAGGAGCCAGATGAGATTAGATATCATAAATTTGTAGTGGAGCCAACTGGCAGTTTCTTGACTTTTTCCAGTATTACTTGGCAGTGGGATGACAAAAGCAGAGAAAACAGATGGTTAGATTTGTCCAACATTGGGGATTGGCAGGACAGCTGCAGAGGAAGTTTGAGATGGGTTAAAGGATCCTTGGTTACTAGTGAGAGACAAGAATGGAAAAGAAATGGGTGACCATGGTGTTCAGGATAGTCAGATAAACAAATAACCAACTAAAGCCAGAAGCTGACTGAGGAACAGGGGAAGGGAGTGAGGAGGAGTCTAGAGACAAAGTAAGAGTCTAAGGGACAAAGAACAAGGTTAGTAGGTGTGGGAAGGAGTAGAAATGGTCAAGGGCCTGGATATTACTCTCAGAGTGGTTAGTTTCAGCATCTGTGAGCCTGGTGGGAGAGAAAATATTCTAGTGATGATAGCATGTAACATATGGCTTCCATAGTGGAATAAAGCAATAGTAGAAAAAGTGGAGGAAATGAAGGTCTGGGATGTTGAAAAAGTTGTCAGCTATAACTAGCTACAGGGTGGATTAGAGATGAAATCTGGGATGTAAGTATGACATTCCTGATAGGTTAGAAAATGAACAATGTTGTAATAGATTAGAAAGGCCTGGCATTAAAATCGTGTCAACCTGGATTTGCATGTTCAAGTCATGGTCAGCCGTGTACTACTAGCTGTGTGGAAGATGGAGGATGGAAGAAAGAGACAAATAGCTTGTTTAAATTTTATTTTTTTGGTATAAAAACATTTAAAGTAAAACAAAAAACCCCACTAATATTTGTATTATATTTAATGCCACTGAAAAGCAGTCATTGCTTCTTTTTTTCTGAGTGATCTAATGTTAAAGATAAATGTAAAGAAGATTTTTTTGTGATGTCTGAAGAAAGGTTCTTGGTCATATCCATGTGCTGGGCCCCCCAGATCTATTATTGACTTATTATTCATTAAGTTATATTTCTGGATCATGGACATTACTTTTAAAATTCTGGGAATAAAAAATAAAACTCCATATTTAACGCAGTGCTTTGCAACCACATGACCAACACATTTCACGAATAATTCTGTTTTCTCTTTCAATTCTCTTCTTGAGATGACTCCATAACATGGAAAGAATTATTAGGCATCAGTTTTGTAACACGTAAAATGACTGGAAATGTTCACGTAGTTGTCATGGTGACCTGGTTGGATGAGGTCATCCACTTTCTCATCCAGTCAACAATTGCGTACCTCACCACAGCCCCCAATGAGAACTGCAGCTTTGCTAACTGCCAAATGGAAAGACCTGCTAAGTTATCAAATCCATTCCTAGCCAATGCAAGATTAGCCTCATTTACACATTCCTGAGTGTTTTACCCATCATGCTTTTAAATGACTTAAGTCACTTGGCTCCAGCTGCTTGGACTATTCTGTCTCAGCCTCTCCTTGTTCTCTGATCATCTCTGAGGAAACACTTCAATATTCTGCTCAATTTTCTCTTAATTCTGTTTCACTTCATTCGGTAAGGGCCCATTTTAAATGGCTACACCTTAGTAAAGAAATGTTAGCATGAATAATCTTTAAAAGTATTTTGAAGGTGGCACTGCAAATAGGGAATGATTTTGGGGTTGATGTGACTGTGTCATTAACTAATTTATGGTGAGTAGGAATTTCTGGTCATTGGAAAGATTATTCTCCATATATTAGATTGATTTGGCTAAATCTCTGATACAATTTTGACTCAAATTGTATACACTAAAAGATCCATTTATAATAGATCTGGCTTTTAGATAATTTCCCTTAGTTGTCTCCACTTAACTGGCTTCCAATTCAATTCTCAAAGTCATATTTTGTTTTGTCTTCATGCTTAAGAGTCAGCTCTTCCTGAATGAAGCGGGGGAAATTGGAGGGGTAGACGAACCATGAGAGATGATGGACTCTGAAAAACAAACTGAGGGTTCTAGAGGGGAGGGGGGTGGGAGGATGGGTTAGCCTGGTGGTGGGTATTGAGGAGGGCACATTCTGCATGGAACACTGGGTGTTATGCACAAACAATGAATCATGGAACACTACATCTAAAACTAATGATGTAATCTAGGGGATTAACATAAGAATAAAAAAAAAAAGAAAAAAAAAAAGAGTCAGCTCTTCCTATGCTGACCAATCTTTCAATGTCCATGTTTTAGTCATCAAATTATTGGAAGTTTCCAGTGCACTTGGTTTGCTGGTATATCCTTGCATATCACTATTTCTTATTCATCCTATAATCCTTGGTTCAAGTGTTACCGCCTTCAGGCAACTTTTGTGTGTTACCTTCCCCCTACCCTCTTGGGTTGGGAAAAGTACCTACCTTAGGTACTTCTATAATATTCAGTGTGTAATTCTGTCAATGTACTGGCATGTTGAATTATAATTATTTGTTCATATCTCAATTTCTACTACTGGATTTTGAGCTTCTTGAAAGTAGAACAATGTTTTATTCTTCTTTATATTTCTAGTATTTAAGCATAGACTAGGCAATCAAGATCATGCATATTGACTGAAATAATGTACAAAAAATTTTGCAAAACCCAGGATTTTTTTTTACCACGTGGTCAATGCATTTGGATCCTTATCTGCTTTACTATACAATAATTAGTAAAGCAATGTATTTATTTTGATTAGGAAAAAAGCAAGGCAAGATGAAATTAGATGTTGCATATTGTTGTACCTCTATGAGCAAATAGACTGGTTTCCTCTACTATCCCTGTAAATGTCAATGGTAGTGGTGCTGAGGGAGACAGAGAAACAACTCGAAGTGAATATATATTTTACTTATTAGATTCTTAAGCACAATTCTACCCGGGGGAGTTGGTTGGACCAAATGCAAGACAAAAGGACTTCTGTTGCCCATTTAGGATCAAGAATTAGACTAGATAGCTCACTTGTGTTACTTACAGCATTATTCACAGTAGCCAAGAGGTGAAAACAACCCAAATGTCCATCAGTGGATGAATGGATAAAGAAAATGTGGTATATACATACAACAACATATTGTTCAGCCTATAATAAAAAAGAACTCCTGTCTCTTGCTACAATATAGATGAAACTGGAAGACATTGTGCTAAGTGAAATAAGGCAGTCACAAAAAGACACTACATGATTCCACTTATATGAGGTATATAAGGTAGTCAAACTCACTGAAACAAAAAATGGAATGGTGGTTGATGGGGGCTGAGGGGAAGGAGAAATGGGGAGTTGTTCAATAAATATAGAATTTCAGTTTTACAAAATGAAAAAGTTCTAGAGATTTATGTCCAACAATGTAAATATAATTAACACTACTGAACTATATGCTTAAAATGATTGAGATGGTACATTTTTATGTGTTTTTTTAATAATTAAAGATAAATAAAAAATAAAGAGTAAAATAAAATACTCTCAAAGAAGAAAAAAAAACCCAACAAACCTAGACTAGATGCTGGCAAGGTGAGTGCTTCTGACCTTATCTCTCCAAATCCCCTTATCTGACCAAATCCTAATTGGTTCTGTGATTCTAAAGGTCTAATGTTGACAAGAGGCACAGAAAAGTGAACCCAAGGCAAGAAGTTTTCCTTCTTCTACACCACCAGCAGAATTGATCTATTATTATTGTGCATGAATCTTCTATCATGGGCCTCACACTGGTGCCTGTAAGAAGGTTCAAGGGTCCAGTGCTCTCTCTCTGAAGTATGAGGTCGTCTAAGAAGAAACCCATCCATTGCACCAGCTGCATAGAGTAGCCACAGATGATCATAAAGAAGTTAAACAAGTGACATGTTAAGGAATGTAAATTTTATACTGTGGATAACGTAAGCTTCTGATAGCCTTTTAGCATAAAATGAAATGATCAATATGTGAGTTAATGCAATTGCTCTGTCGGAGCAGTGTCAGTGACGCGAAGGGAAAAGAGATTATTTAAGATGGAAAGAGCATTCAAATGCACCAGCATTCTTTGGCTTCGCTGACTGGGTAATCGTTGGAATGCCAGATTTAATGTCATGAAGGAGGTAAAATGACAAGCCTAGAGGCCAAAGAAGTGAATGGAAGTTGAGAAATTGGAAAGAGGGAGTATAACTGGTGTATTGGGAAGGTAGGCAAGTCAAGTATTATTTAGAGGTGAGAAGGTTTAGTGGATTTTTTCCCTCCTAAGATCAAGAGACTTAAGCATGGTTAAGCTTAGGGGAAAGAGTTAACAGGGAGGGAGAATTAGAAGATGCCCGAAACAGAGGGATAATTGACAGATGGAGTTACCAAAGCAACTGTGAAGATCTGGGGCTAGAAGGAGGAATTAACATTTGAAAAGAGAAGGAAACCCTCTCAGAAGAGCAAGGATAAATGTGACATACTGGACTTTAAGATTTCGGAGGCTTGGGTCACCTGGGTGGCTCAGTCAGTTAAGCATCTGACTCTTGGTTTTGGCTCAGGTCATGGTCTCAGGGTCGTGGGATGGAGCCCCGCATTGGGCTCTGTGCTTAGTGGAGTCTGCTTGAGTGCCCCCCCTCCCTCCCCCTCAGCCCCTCCCCCTACTTGTGCGCACTCTCTCTCTCTCTAAAAGAAAATAAAAAGATTTCTGAGGCAATGCCAATTGCCCTTCTGGATTCACAAAGTGACAGCTTAGAGTCAACTTTTCATAAGTATTATTGTGCTTAATTATGATTGGGTTAATTTGGATTAATGATTTTCTAGCCAAGGAGAACAACTCAAGGTGATTACTAAGAGTGAGTTATAGATGTTTCTTATCTTTACTGGAAAATATGACAAAGAAGACACAGAGATTTTCTAAAAATGTCCTGCTTTGGGTTGAACATAATGACTACTGGTTAGATGACCTGGCCTCTCAGAGAAGCACTAGCCTTGGGCTCAGGTCAGTCCAAGGGAAGCTGGTGAAGGACATGTCTAATGAAAAATAAAATTGCTTAAATAATGCAGAATGTGGCTTGGACTGAAATTCAAATCATTTTCTTATTAGATGATAGCCCAATGATCTCTTTATAGAGAGACTGGAAGGTTGGAAGTCTTTTTTTAATGTTTTTGAAGTTATTTCATGATGATTCAGATTCTATTTCTGTTCAGAGTACTAAGATTATTTATAATCTTATAACTGCTTTCTTCCCCCTAGCTATTTTTATATCATTACAAAAGAACTCCTTCAAAATGGTAAATTGCTGACACCCTCTTCATCTTGGCATGACTATTCCTCCTCATTTCATTATTTTTATTATGTAAATAACTGTATCATAAAATTCTCAATGCAAGCTCCAATTGAGATGTGAAGGGCAAGTATTCCCACGAAATACAGTCTTTTTAAAATGCATTGCTTTATAAGAAACACTAAGACCCATTGTGAACACAACACGTAGCCATAAAATGATTAAAATGTCCCTGGTAATAAAATTTTGACCCTAAGTTACTGACAACAGATCTGTATCTTTTAGGCATCAACCACTACCTGTTACTGTGGGGGTTGGGGATGGGAAGATAGACTATTATTTGTTCTAAGGCAGACTAGATAAATTCCTGACCATAGAGGAAGATAATTGATGTAGTTTTCCATTGTAAAATATAATACATTCTCCAAAACATCTAATTCTTTACATATACTTTGACAATTTTCCTGCATCATTAGAAGAATATTGAGTGTGACTGTATGTGCATTCTCAGACAAGGTATTTATGGGGCATTTAATATTAAGACATTTTGCCGATAAATGATCCTTTGGTATTCTCCTTTTCCTCAAGACAAATTCTTTTTGATCAGGAAGACTAAACTGTCTCAATGGAAATATATATGAATATCAAATATACATATATTTTTAATTAAAATGCTATTTTTTTTGTTATATGGTCATTGTAACAGCTTGAAACAATTCCGGGAAGTGTGAAGACAAAAATAATCATCTGAATTCCTATTGTCTAGATGTTAATTAATTAATTACATTTTTATTCAATAAATACCTATCGAGTACCTACTATGCCCAAGGCATTTATGGTTGGTTCTGGGGATAAAACAGTGAGAAAAAAACATGTTACCTGCAATCATAAGAATAGCACTACTTAATATTTGGGCTGACAACTTTCTAGATATCTTTCTGTGGGTATGGTTATGTGTGAGTGTGTGCTCATATCTTAAACACATAAACACATTCATTTATATCTTATATAAAGAGCTATATTTTAACTCACTGCCAACAGCTTTCTTAGGGAACAATAGGTTGTGACCATCTTAATTTTCAGTAAATAATTTTCAGTCACTTTCTATGACTGTATAGTTTTTTATTGACTGTCTTAGGTCGGGTTCCTTGGTAAACAGAGTCTGAGACAGAGATTTATCATGCAGGAAGGTTATAGAGGAGTGGTTTTGTAAACATCTACGAGAGAGTGAGAGAGAAGCACCCGTCACAGGAAAGAGTTGAACTGCAATTCAAGTTCTCCCAGTTTCAACCAATATCTCATTCAATCACAGAAGTTGCTCAGGAGCTGGCCGTGGCCCTTCAGGGATGTTCCCCAACTGCGGCTGGGCCTTTCTACCCCCTACATCAGTCAGTCATTTGATGAGAGGTATCCACAGTGAAGGGTCATATATTGGGTTGAACAGCTCCTTTAACCAAGGGAAATTACAGAAAAGGGATACTTTTGTAAATTGTTGGTAGGCAACTTTCTTTGCAACTGGGGAAATAAGTGGTTTGGTCTTAAAGGAGGGATCTGGGCAGTGTGCCACAGTTATCTACTGAAATAGATACACTGTACCTTAAAGATTATCTATCTATCTATCTATCTATCTATCTATCTATCTATCTATCTATCTATCATCTATCTATTATCTATCTATCATCTATTTATTTGACAGGGAGAGAGCACAAGCAGGGGGAGCAGCAGGCACGGGGAGAGGGAGAAGCAGGCTCCCCGCTGAGCAGGGAACCCCACATGGGGCTTGATCTCAGGAACCTGGGATCTTGACCTGAGCCGAAGGCAGATCTCCAACTGACTGAGCCACTCAGGCACCCTGGTACACTGTACCTTAAACCAAATCACAAAACAACATCTAGGGTTTTTTAAAAAACTATATTTTTAGAAAAGTCAAAGAAATTTTTGGTTTATAATAAAATTCAGAGGGAAATACAGAGTTTCCCATATTCTCACCCCCTACGCCCCAACATGCATAACCTCCCCCATTATCAATATTACTTACCAGGATGGGGCATTTTTCACCAAGGATCAACCAAGGATCAACCTTTCATCAAGGATCAACCTGTTACAACACATCATAATCACCTAAAGTACATGGTTCACCTTGGTTCACCTTAGGGTTTGCTCTTGGTGTTGTACATTCCATGGATTTGGACAAATGTATATTGACATCTATCCATCATTATAATAGACAGAATATTTTCACTGCCCTAAAAAACTTCTGTGCTCTTTCTATTCATTTCCTGCCAACCCCTGTACCCCTGAAAACCACTGATCTTTTTATTGACTATAGTTTTACCTTTTCCAGAATGTCATAGAGTCAGAATCATATAGTATGTAGCTTTTTCAGATTGGCTTCTTTCACGTTGTAATATGCATTTTAAGATTCATCCATGTTTTTTTATGGCTTGGTAGCTCACTTCTTTTTGGAGCTGAATAATATTCTGTTGTCTGGATGTACTACCATTTATTTATCCATTCCTCTACAGAAGAACATCTTGGCTGCTTCTGAGTTTTGGCAATTATGAATAAATATGAAAATAAATTGCTCCTTAAACATCTGTGTGCAAATTTTTGTGTGGATAGAAGTTTTCAACTTCTTTGGGTAAATACTAAGGAATGCAATTGTTGGATTAGATGGTAAGTGTATGTTTAGTTTTGTAAGAAACTGTCAAACTGTCTTCCAAAATGCTTGTATCATTTTGCATTCCCATCACTGATGTTTGAGTGTTCTTGTTGTTCCATATCTTGCCATCATTTAATGGTGTCAGTGTTTTGGATTTTGAACATTCTAATAGGTTTGTAGTGGTATCTCATTGTTGTTTGAATTTGCATTTCCCTCATGACATATGATGTGGAGCATCTTTTCCTATGCTTTTTTGCCATCTCTATATCTTCTTTGATGAGGTGTCTGTTAAGGTCTTTGGACCATTTTTTAATCAGATTGTTTTCTTATTATTGAGTTTTAAGAGTTCTTTGGATATCTGTCATTTATCAGATGAACCTTTTGGAAATATTTTCCCCCAGTCTGTGGCTTGTCTTCTAATTCTCTTGATATTGTCTTTTGCAGACCAAACATTTTTAATTTTAATGAATTCTAATTTATCAGTTATTTCTTTCATGAATCTCATCTTTGGTATTATATCTAAAAAAGCATCATCATACTCAAGGTTATCTAGGTTTTCTCCGGTTATCTTCTAAGAATTTTATAATTTTGATTTTACATTTAGGTTTATGATCCATTTTGAATTAATTTTTATGAAAGGTGCAAGGTCTGTGTCTAGATTTATTTTTTATGCACATGGATTTTCAGTTGTTTCAGAACCATTTGTTGAAGACACTATCTTTGTTCAATGGTATTGCCTTTGCTTTTGTTAAAGATCACTTGCCTATATTTATGGGGGTCTATGTCTCTGCTCTGTATTGATCTATTTCTCTGTCCTTTGCCAATACCACATGGCCTTGACTACTGTAGCTTTAAAGTAAGTCTTGAAGTCAGGTAGTGTCAGTCCTCCAACTTTGTTCTTTTCTTTCAATATTGTGTTGGCTATTCTAGCTGTTTTGCTTCTGCATATAAACTTTAGAATTAGCTTGTTGATATCTATAAAATAACTTACTGGGGTTTTGCTTGGGACTGCATTGAAACTATAGACTGAGCTGGGAAGAACTGACATCTTGAAATATTGGGGCTTCCTAGACATGAACATGGAATATCTCTCCATTTATTTATTTCCTTCTTTGATTTCATTCCTTAGAGTTTTGAAGTTTTTGTCTTATAGCTCTTGTATATATTTTGTGAGATTTATATCTAAATATAAATCTCTTTTTGAGATACTAATGTAAATGGTTTTTTTTTTGTTTTTGTTTTTTTAGAGTGGAAACAGAAGTTATTGAAGATATATATAGAGAGAAAGATATGGACAGAGCATGCGGGAGACTCTGAAAGGAAAAGATCATGAGTCTCCTCTTTGCTTGGGGCCTGGAGTTTTTACTGGTGATTGTGGTCTGGTGCAGGTGTCCTTTTATGCATTCAGGAACTGGTCAGAACAAGGATAGGGTTCAGATGTCCCTTACAAATCATTTGTTCCCTGAAGTCAGGGGTCTTGGCATCAAGGTGTTTGGAGTCAGTGGTCTTGGAGAACGTTTATGATGACTCCACTTGGTCACTCCTTAGGTGTTACTATTGTCCTTTTTATTTCAAATTCTACCTGTTTATTGTTGGTATACAGGAAATAAATTGACCTTTGTACATTAACCTTGTATCCTGCAACCTTGCTATAAGCACTTACTACTTATAGTTATAGGGTTTTTTGGTGTCAATTCTTTCAGATTTTCTACATAGACAATCATGTCATCTGTGAACAAAGACAGCTTTATGTGTCCTTTCCAATATGTATACCTATTATTTCCTTTTCGTGCCTATTGAATTAGCCAGAACTTCCACAATAATGTTGAAAAGGAGTGGTGAGAGGGGACATCCTTGCCTTTTTTCTGATCTTGTGGAAAAGCTTTGAATTTTTTAATCATCAAATATAATACTAGCTGAAGGTTTTTTTTTGTAGGTAGTCTTTCTCAAGTCTTGAGAAAATTCCCCTTCATTCCCAGTTTACTGAGAGTTTTTATCATGAATGGATTTTGGATTTTGTCAAATGATTTTTCTGCATCTTTTGACATGATCATGCGATTTTTCTTTTTTAGTCTGTTGATATGATGGATTACATTAATTGATTTCAAATGTTGAACCAGTCTTGCATAGGTGGGCTCAGTCACATTTGGTTATGGTGTATATTTTTTTTTATCCTTTTTTGGAATCAATTTGCTAATATTTTGTTGAGGATTGTTGCATCTATACTCATGAGAGATATTGGTCTGGAGTTTTCTTTTTTTGTTTAAAAATTAATTTAATTTTTTGGATAGAGAGAGAGAAAGAGAGAGAGAAAGAGCAACTGGGTGGGGGGAGAAGGGGGAGGGAGAGAAAAAATCTTAAGCAGGTTCCACACCCAGCACAGAGCCCAGTTTGGGGCTTGATCTCACGACCCTGAGATCATGACCTGAGCTGAAATCAAGAGTTGGATGCTTAACCAATTGACCTACCCAGGTGCCCCTGGAGTTTTCTTTTTTTGAAATGTTTTTGTCTGGCTTTGGTTTTAGAGCAATGCTGGTCTAATTGAATGAATTATATGCATGTAACTCTTCACAGGCCTCAAATTTACCTGCTAATGGCCTGCTGTTGACCAGAAGCCTTACTAATAACATAAACTGTTGATGAATACATATTTTGTACATCTATTATATACTGCATTACTATAATACAGTAAGCTACAGAATAAAATGTTATTAATAAATCATAAGGAAGAGAAAATATATTTACAGTACTATGCTGTATATATATATATATATATATAAAACCATGTTGTTTAAGGGTCAACTGGACTTTTAATCTGTATGTGTCTTTATATATAAAGTGAGTTTTGTGTAGACAATATATAGTTCGGTCATGTTTTTTGATTCACTCTTACCATCTTTTTCTCTTAATTGGTGAATTTAGACCATTGACATTCAAAGTATTAAGTGATACAGTTGAATTAATATCTACCATATTCATTACTGTTTTCTATTTGTTGCTCTTGTTTTTTAATCCTATTTTTGTCTTTCACTCTTTTTCTGCTGTTTGTGGTTTTAACTGAGTATTTTACATGATTCCATATTCCCTCTTTTCTTAGCATATTAATTATACTTCTTTTTTTACTTTTGTCTGTGGTTGTCCTAGAGTTTGTGTGTGTGTGTGTAAGTGTGTGTGTGTGTGTGTATATTTACAACTAGTTTAAGTCTAGTTTCAAATACACTATACTAGTTTATGGGTAGAGTGAGTACCTTATAATAACAACAAAATAATTCCAATTTCTTCTTTCTGTGCCTTCTATCATTGTTGTTATTCATTTAACTTATATATAAACATACATGGGGGACCTGGGTGGCTCAGTCGGTTAAGCAATTAACTCTTGATTTTGGCTCAGGTCATGATCTCAGGGTCATGAGATTGAGCCTGCCTTGGGTTTCGATCTCAGTGGGGAGTCTGCTTGAGATTCTCTCCCTCTCCTTCTCCCTCTGCCTCTCCTCCCACTCATGTGCTCTCTCTCTCTAAAATAAACAAATCTTAAAAAATACATAAGCATATATATAATATATACATAAGCATACATAATTGAATATATTTTTTGCTATTGTTTTAAACAAACTGTTAACCTATTTGATCAATTAAGAATAAGGGAAATAGAAATTTTTGTTTTACCTTTTTTACTTCTTCCTCTATGCCCATCCTTTCTTTATGTAGATCTAAGTTTCTTTTTTTCTTCTTCTTCTTGTTTTTCTTTTTTGGTGCAAAAAGATGTTTTTATTAAAATACAGGGGACAGGACCCGTGGGCAGAAAGAGCTGCCTCTAAGTTTCTGACCTATATTATTTTTCTCCTCTCTAAAGAACTTCTCTTAACATTTTTTTAAAGGCAGTTCTACTAAAGAAATTCCTTCAATTTTTGTTTGTCTGAGAAAGTCTTTATTTCTTCTTCACTTTTGAAGGATAATTTTCAAGGTGCAGAATCCTAGGTTGGTGTTTTCTTTTCCTTAACACTTTAAATACTTTATTCCACTCCCATCTGGTCTTTGAGAAGTTAGATGTTATTTATTTATTTATTTATTTATTTATTTATTTATTTATTTTTGCTCTGGCTTCTTTCAGAATATTTTCTTTATCTTTCATTTTCTGTAACTTGAAAATGATATGCCAGCAGCTCTTTCTGCCCACACGTCCTGTCTCTGTGCTTTAATGAAATCACCTTTTGCACCAAAGTGGGGGAAAAAGAAAGTAGAGAAAAGAAAAGAAAGAAAATGATATGCCATGGTGTAGTTTTTTTTTGGCATTTATCCTGATTGGTATTTTCTGAGCTTCCTGTATCTGTGGTTTGGTATCTGACATTAATATTGGTGAAATTCTCAGTCATTATTACTTCAAATGTTTCTTGTTAATTTCTCTCTTTCTTCTCCTTCTGGTAATCTCATTATGGGTATGTTACACCTCTTCTAGTTGTCCCACGGTCTTTGAGTATTCTGTTTTTTTTTTTTTTTGCTTTTAAATTTTGGGGATTTATATCAATATATTCTTGAGCTAAAAGATTCTTTTCCCAGCCCATCTAGGCTGTTTTAAAATTGTCCTTTTATGAGCAATATTACCATGAATATTCTTATACATATAGTTTTTATGTAAAATTATCTTTGGTTAACTTCCTAGAAGCAGAATTGCTCAGATCAAGGAATGCACTGTTGGGAAGATCACTAGTATCCTTGAGAAGCTCAGTGATGCCTTTTCGCCAAAGACCACAGCTGACAATAGAAAATGCCGTTACAGAACTGGATTCTTTGACAGCAAGAGAGATGATAGGATCCCAAAATTATAGGGAGCATGTGGGAACACTTAACCATCAGAATCAAGGTAAGCACAATTATTATAATTAGTGACTAGGGTCAGCAGGGGGGCTTAGCTACACACAACATCACTAGCAACAAAATAAATGGGTAACCAACAGGATAGTACTCAATCTACACAATCAAAAGAAATCAAGAGTTGTTGATTAGGAGGCTAAAGGCAATCACTATATTAAAAAATCACAATCCTTTTTCCAGTTTCTGAAATGGAAATAATTTTTAGAACTAGAATACTTTGAAGAAAAGGATGATTCCCAAGAGAAAGTACCCTGCAATATCATGGCAACTATGTATGGTATCAATTTCCCCAGTCATTTTCCAATTTATTAGGGTAACTGTTCACTGAGAAAAGAAGAATACATAATATTTCTAGGACTTTGGGTACTATGTCTGAGTTGATGGTGATACCTAGGGACCCAAAGCATCATCCTATTAGAGTGGAAGCATTTGGTGCAAGGTATTAAGTGAAATCTTGGCCAACGCCTTTCTCACAGCGGGTCTAGTGGCTCATGGACATACACAGATCATTTCATTGTCCTAATTTGGCAGGGCCCTACTATTAGTTCTCTGGCCTGTGGAGTAAGAGCTATCATTGTGGAGAAGGCCAGGTGGAAGCTTCTAAAACTACTTCTCCTCAAACTAATATAGTGAATGAAAATTATTATTACATTCCAGGGAGTATGGTAGAAATTAGTACATAAAGATGCAGAGGTGTTTTTTTTTTTTTTTTTAATAATTTATTCCTTTAATGTATGAGGCTGGCTCTTACAAAACCAGTGGCCCCACAAACTGAGCCAGTTCTAGTTGGAAATGCTGTGGTTGATGTTGCAAATTTACTTAAATATATTAATACAACCTCAAGCCCATGATATCTAGTTGTTTTCCATTCTTATCAGGAAGGAAATAGTTTGATCAGAAATGAGAAATAGTTTGCAACCATTTGGGGCAGACAAGTGCATATACATAAGGTCTTACCTTTTGGGTATGTTATCTCTCTTGCCCTCTGTCATAATAAAGTCCAGGGATCTTGACTCTGGACATTCAACGGAACATCATATTGTTCCACTATATTGATAACATTATGTTAATGGGACAAGATGAATAAGAAGTAACAAGTATATTGCAGGCCTTGGTAAAACCTCTGTGCTACCAGGGTGCTGATACACCTTCTAAATATCAATAAAGTTTTTAGGAGTCCCATGGCCTGGAACATACTAGAACATTCCCTCTAAATTGTAGGATGTTCATCTTGCATTCTCTGACCTCTAAGAAGGAAGTGCAATACCTGGCAGGACTCTGCAGGTTCTTGAGACAGCATATTTTATTCCTGGGAGTATTGCTCCATTGTATTTCTCAGGCAAAAGCAAAAGCTGCCAAGTTTGAGTGGGAATCTGCAAAGTGAAGGGTTCTGCTTCAGGTCCAGGCTGCATTTTTTTTTAAATTTTATTTTATTATGTTATGTTAATCACCATACATTACATCATTAGTTTTTGATGTAGTGTTCCATGATTCATTGTTTGCGTATAACACCCAGTGCTCCATTCAGTACATGCCCTCCTTAATACCCATCACCAGGCTAACCCATCCCCCTCCCCTCCTCCCCTCTAGAACCCTCAGTTTGTTTTTCAGAGTCCATAGTCTCTCATGGTTCGTCTCCCCCTCCGATTTCCCCCCTTCATTTTTCCCTTCCTACTATCTTCTTCTTCTTCTTTTTTTTTTTTAACATATAATGTATTATTTGTTTCAGAGGTACAGGTCTGTGATTCAACAGTCTTACACAATTCACAGTGCTCACCATAGCACATACCCTCCTCAATGTCCATCACCCAGCCACCCCATCCCTCCCACCCCCCACCACTCCAGCAACCCTCAGTTTGTTTCCTGAGATTAAGAATTCCTCATATCAGTGAGGTCATATGATACATGTCTTTCTCTGATTGACTTATTTCGCTTAGCATAATACCCTCTAGTTCTATCCACGTCATCACAAATGGCAAGATTTCATTTTTTTGATGGCTGCATAATATTCCATTGTATATATACACCACATCTTCTTTATCCATTCATCTGATGATGGACATCTTGGCTCTTTCCATAGTTTGGTTACTGTGGACATTTCTGCTATAAACATTGGGGTGCAACGTAGCCCTTCAGATCACTACCTTTGTATCTTTGGGGTAAATACCCAGTAGTGCAATTGCTGGGTTGTAGGGTAGCTCTATTTTCAACTTTTTGAGGAACCTCCATACTGTTTTCCAGAGTGGCTGCACCAGCTTGCATTCCCACCAACAGTGTAGGAGGGTTCCCCTTTCTCCACATCCTCACCAACATCTGTCGTTTCCTGACTTATTAATTTTAATCCAGGCTGCATTTTAAGTGGCCTGCATCTGGGGTGTTAGATGGATCCTCACATAAGACAGAGACTATTTATAATCCAAGTAAAACTTGATAGGAGCTTGGACCAAGATGGTAAAAGTAAAAGTAAGAAGCAAGAAGTGGCTGAATACATTATGAAGGTAGAGCTAACAGGATTTGGTGATTAATTGGATGTGGTTTCTAAGAGAAAGAGATGAGTCAAGGAGGACAAGATTACCTAACACAGAGTATTAGTGTAAATGTTTAAGTATCATCTCCAGCAACAAGATTAAGTATTATCTCCAGTAAATTTCTAGAGAGCCATGATCATATCTTATTTATCTTAAGCCTTCTGAAATGTGGTTAATATTTGGTGCAGAGTTGGCCCTCAAAGAATGTGCTGAGGGCACTTTAATATACATATATGTTTGCAGTATTACCACTACAAGTATTGTAATGTATTTTATTCACTTAAATAAAGATTACCTAATTAAAATATTTTGTAATTATTTATAGTTGTAGAACATTAATATTCTCAGCTTGATTCTTCTTCTTCTTCTTTTTGTATAGAAATATAGGAGATAAATGAGCAAGACATGACCTGGAATAGTTCAATGTTATTTTTCCTGATTTCAAAAGCACAATTATTGATTTTATTTTTATCATGGTTAGAATAATACTAACATTTGTCATCTCTGTCTTTTAGCACTCAGCTCATGTGGAACTATTAAAAGTTGCCCTTATAGATTGTGCCATAAATAAAACAGGGTTGCAGTGTATGGTACAGCACACCCTTTTAGGAGGGTAGACAAATGCAATCTATATGCCGTAATGCTAGTATGACCAGGACATGTGGGTAGCAATCAGTAAAGAGAGTAATGAAGATATTTTATGGATGAATTATGTATCAATTGTTTTCCCGAAAAAAAAAAATAGTGGAGATGAACTTTATTTATGACTGGATTTCGTTAAAAGGGTTAGAAAGGTTGCTGTTTTATTGTGTGCTTTAGGTTCCCAAATCAATATTTATACTTTTTCCTATGCTAATGCAATCCTATCCATTTGTTAAAATAAATAGTAAAAAGTGACCTAGTTATGGTGTTTTCAAGTCAACTTGCCTAAGGGTAGATATTTGAGAATTAGTAATGTAAGATTTCTTTTTCCTGTGGCATTTTAGAGTATCTGATGAATACATTACTTAGGTATTGTCACCCTTTCTTCTATATTTATTCTCTGGCCACTTGATACTTCCAAGGGTCTTTATCTATCATGTAATGATTCTTGAATTAGTGTCTGGAGTCCTTGTGAAGAAATATTTCTCTATACAAAATTATAAGATTTATTAATAAGCTCTAGATGTTAACTCCACTTTGATCTGTGGATGCTTTGTCCCACCCCATCCCTTTCTTATGAATGAAGAAGGTATTTTTATCCCCTTGCACATTTGTCTTTGGCATTCTTTTTAGAACTAAGATGACAGATTGTCATGGCCAGATTCTCTTTTGGGTAACATTAATTCAACTGGCTCAGAAATAAACAGAAACTACTAACCCATTTTTACCTGGGCTTTTTGTCCAGTATGAGAAAAATGACTGAAATGTGCCTTCTCTGATTTGCACCCAGAGTAGCTATTAGGTGTGGCAGTCTGGTAAGAAATTTTTCAGTTGAACTCACCATTTGTCTCATTTGATTGGAAATTCTCTTAAATCATTCTTGTTTAACAATTTAATTCCAAGAAGTTCAGGTGTAATTCATGAGAACCCATTTACCAATAATGATTATAATTGCTTTTTTTTGTTTTACTTTTAGGTAGTAAAAGGGATGTAAAGGGATATTGATCATGATAGATTCTTGGTCAAGAGAACAGGCAATAGATTCAGGTCTCAAATGTAAACAAAGCAATTTCTAAATCCCCCCAGTAGGGGTTGTATAGGCATTGTTTGATTTAATAGGTACACAATCAAAAAGGATACCGGAGTTCTTTTTACGGCTTAGTTTTCCACAAATAATGTTATTGAAAAAATTATGCTAAAATAAAAGTCAAAATCAGAAATTTTCCTTTTTCCAATTGTACCACTTTATCATTTTGATTCAGTCTTGAGATTCTCCCACCTTACTGTTTCTAAAATACTCATAGAATATGCTCATTATAATAGACTTATCTGTTAGGATATGGAGGAAATGGAGGAAATGGAGGAATGAAGGAAACTAGACAATTTAATAATTTTTATAATGATGAAGCAACTATTCGTTGAAACATAAAAAATGCTACATAATAAGTAAACATTGGTACCTAAATATTTGGAAGTAAATTAGGAAACATTAAATTTACATTTGTTCTGAACTTTTGTCTTTTTAAACTATTTTACTAGTACTATGTGAACATATACTGTTTATATTTGGACATTTTATTAGATTTTACAGAGTAATGCCATAAATAACTGAATGACATAAATGAAAAAGACACAAATGAAACTCCTTTTTAAGAGATTATTTCTTTTGCGAAAGGAGGGGGAAGAGATTAGATGGTTCATTCACCCAGAGATCAGATGTCGTTTATTAAAAAAAATAAAAGTTTAAGGCTTATTGCATTTACAACACAGGTAGGGAAAAGAGGGGAGTAAATTATGCTGTAGTATTTATTACACAGTATCTACTTCTGATTTGAAACAAAGTTTCACAATCAGAGACTTCAAGCTGTTTCATATATCTTTTAGAAAAACATGGAAGAATATAAGGGAAAGAACATTTTATCCAACTTCAAAACAGGCCACTTGTTACAGTTTAAAAAAATTTAATCACAATAAATTATGTAAGTTACTTTTACTTGGATTCGTTTTTCTGTAGTTACATTTGATTCAGATTAGGTTCTCAGTGAGCTGCCTAAGTAAATAAAAAAAACACAAATTTTTAAAAATCATTTTTTTTTTTGCTGATGACTTTTTAAAAAATTTTCTATCATGATGAGGAATAGTGAGCAATACTCAACCAAATCCTCTAAAAACTCCTTGAACTTCGCTCTTTTCATTAATGAACTTTGACTAAGTTAATGTTTGAAATACAAAACCAATGGAAATATCTTCTATTGGGGGAAAATAGTTATAGTGTTTTGGGAAAAATATGAATCAAGTGAGTTAATATGGTTCCCACTGATGTAGTAACTGCAAGTACAAAATACAGATTTGTGTGTGTGTGTGTTTGTGCACTGTATCAGTTGTTTCTTGCAAAACTCTGTTGAGGTCCTTTAATAGGTTACTATTATATTATAATGTAGAAAACATTTTTAAAGACTTATTTATTATCTATTTTTGACTAGTTAATTCCATTTGTCATATCAACTGTATCACATGAATAATGGAAATGACATCCAATGCAGGTTCATTACTTGTAGAATCAAGGCTTTTTTGTTGTTGTTCTGGATAATATCACATATATATACATAACTTTCACCTGAAAGGTGTATTATACTTCACAACTTTTCCCCCAAATATTATCTTGTTTGGTCTCCAAACAACCTTGCTAGGAACGAAGGCAAATATTATATTCCCATTTTTTATGTGAAGAAATGGAGGCTAAGGAAAGTTCATTGATTTCACTAAGATAATAACTAAGATGAGGTCTAGCACATGCTCACTCCTGAGTCTTCCAACTTCTATAATGTAAAGTGCTGGGTTAGGAGATAACAGGCACTCAAGAAAGCAGCCCAAGTCAGACAAGGAGGTGTCATTAAAACATAATTTGAAGTGAAAAGACTAAAAATATATTAAAAAAGATATTTACAAATATTATCAAAATAAACCCAACCAAATTCTGATGTTGTCAAGTCCACAGGATCAGTGTGTCTCCTAACTTCCTACCATTTATTTTTAGGAAGTAACTTATCAAGAAAACCAAATCCACTTCAGGGTCAATAATTCTTGCTTTCGATCAACATCATTTTGGTTTTGTGAAGAATAAAGCAGGATAACATATATAATAGAAATTCTCTGAACTCATTAAAAAAAGGACACCATATAAATATTGGTATTATTATCATCATTAACATTTATAATGCTTGTCACCTCTCTACCTCATAGACACATTGGGAAATTTGAATGAGGTAATGTCTGCAAAGCCTTATAAGGTCTCTAGATGAGAATTAAGATATAAATACAAAATGTTTTTATCAATAAGGTATTAGGTGAATTTGGTCTAGACAGAAAGTAATAAAATTTGGTTAGCAAAGTAGAAGCTGACAGCTCTTTGCAAACAATACTAGTGATTGGGTACTGCTCACTTAGATTTTAAAATATTAATCTTTGTTTTCCTAAGATCATATTAACCTTAATCAAAATTTTAAATGTGAATCCTTTGACTATTCAATCCAGAGTAAGCTTATATTTAACAACCCATTTAAAAAAAAATACTACTTTATCTCACACCTATGTAATAAGAAAAAAACAAATTCTGTATAAATAAAATTTATTGCCATTTAATTTAATTATACCCCTCAATCATTAAAATTTTTTTTTTCTTGATGATACTTGTATGCAGTATATCCTACAAAACAAATTGACTGGGTCACTAAGTTTGCAGATACAACAGATAGGCCTTTGTCATTTACTAAGGTTATTTTCTTCTTTATTTATTACACTTGTGATGTTGCATCAGTTTACAGGTAAGCTAAGCTAAATTTTCAGAATGCATATGCAGTAGTCACAATCTCCCTACTCCAGGAAGTTTGCAATACTTTTTTGAAAATAGCATTTAGAGATACCGCTAATAGAATCAGGCAGACTATTTTAAGAAATGTTGCTTGTAGAGTAATCCTTTGCTGCTTTTACTAGTTCCTCTGCTGTTGATGGTTATCATTAGCAAAACGATCATTTCCTCACAGGGAATCTTGCCGAGTTACATTTAAGAAGTTTAATATTTACTGCTGTGATGTTATATTAGCATTATCCCAATTGACAATGGATTTCTAGCCTAAGTAAATTAAATTTTACTGTTTGTCTCTGTCAAAAAAAAAATTATGACTTTGTAAGTTGGAGTCTTCATTACTATTTTAAAGGATTTCTCCTTCTGGGTCATGTTTTTAAATCGAATCATATCTTCAGATACAGAAGTTTTAAAATGACCCTCCATGATCACACAAAGACAAAGCTACATGCTTCTGTCCTAGTCTGCCATTAGAACATCACAATGTGTAGGGGAACAATATGACAAAACTGGGGTGTTTTTATGCCAAAGTAACTTCAGAGACAAATTGAGGGCAGGAATTGAGGTGTATTTGTGGACAGCCACTAACAGGCGCAAACAATAAAAGGCATCCTATTTACTTGAATCTTTTAGATAACTAAAAAAAATTACTTAACGAGCGACCAAGTTATAGGCTGCAGACCCAACCTGTCTGTCTCACTGCAGTGGAGAAAGGTTGCTTTTCCTTAGCAAGTCCGGTTGCCAGGCCTTAATATCCAGTGATCCCTGGGAATAATAATGTAGGAGAACCTGAGGTTGAGTTGCTTTCTCTTTCTACATCAGATATGCTTAGCTATCTCCTGATTTCTTAAAATCCGAAAAGCCAGGGACTACACCAAGTCACCGGTTATTTAAAAGGAAACTTTAAAAGCCTGTGGTGATTATTTTAAAAATTAATAATTACAGGCAGTTTCCTGAATAGTTTCTTTGGCATCTATATAGTGGATTATTATTTTTTTCTGTTTTTATTATCCAATTCATGCATTGAATCTGGATTTATCTCCACCCCCTCCCTTCCTTCCCCATTGGAGGAATAATCACTGTTCTTTTCAAATCTCCTAGGATAGCCTTCTGCTCTGCAAAGTTGTAACAAGATGTGACATCCAGTCCTAGTTAATCAGCGTTCAGCCCAAACCCACAGTGGCACTGAAGGAGGTGGGACTTACAATTTGCCCATGACACTGACCAGGTTTTTAAGGAATAAGAGTGAGGGAAAATAGCATAAAATACTTAAATTTTTATGGAAAAGGTATAACTTGGTGAAAAAGCACCATCATAAATTCCCAAAAAGTGTATCTTAATGATACACTTAGAGTAAATCATTTGCCTTGAGAGACAGGAGGTCTCTGGTGACCCGCATTGCAGCCACATGAGACTCCTAGACTAGCTACTTTCAGCTAAATGTACTCTCATATTAATATTTTAAAATGCCATAATGCCTCTCTGAAAACCTCAGAGGACAGATACATCAATTTGCGAGGTCTTCACTCCAGGAAATAGAAACAGGGATAATCTGCCATTAAAAGAAATAGTTCATTATGTCTGCTTCTTGGGAGCACATAAACTATGTCCCTCACATACTTAAGTTGCAAATCCTCACTTTAATGTGAAGGGAAACACCATGCCCCAGAGCTTTATTGTCCCACTGTTTATTAGTACAAAAAGGTTTGTTGTGGTATGAAATCTTAAGCTTGTTGCAGTAATCAATCAGCTTCAAAGAGTCTTTACCCCCAGCCAGATTCATTACAAATAAATCAATTAAACATAAAGTTTCTATTTTCAGGAGGTTCACGATGCAGAATAGAAACAAATGCATCACAGTTAGAGAAGGGAATTTTCCTGGAGCAACGTCTCTTCACAAAGAGCCCTTTTGCCTTTATTGCAGTATAGAGCACATGCTGTAGTTTGCTCTTTTATTTTAGTTAATTGCAGACGTTCTTCTTCTTAGCATATATTTTTCATCGGGAAAAAATCACATCCATATGAAAAAGATATGTGGTAAGCTAGAAATATTGCTGGAGGCAGGAAAAAATAAACAATTGGTTTGTGTCTTCTTGTCATTACCAGCCTGAACCTCTCGTGAGGCATTTAGGCAATTTTCACTCTCAAAGCTTTATTGTTTTTTTTTTTCAACCTCTGTACTAAGATTGTTTACCATGCAGACAACTCAGTGGCAGAAGCGAAACCAAAAACCAAAAACCAAAAACCAAAAAAAAAAAAAAGAAACCCCACACACCCCAAATTGAAACAAAAAACCCTACAACCAACCAAAAAACAAATCAACAACTAAAAAAAAAAAATCTCTCAATAAAAGTCTTTCTCACCATTAAGCTAAAAACGAACTATGCATTCTAAACCAGACCTCTTCTTGGATTCACTCTGGGGGTGTAGTTAGGGGGAAGATGGGAGTTGCACAGACATCTTTCATCTTGTGAATTGATAAGTCAAACTTACCAACAACATCGTAAAAGCACTCATCAGTGACTTCCTTGATTTTTTCATATATTTTGTCCTAATGTGTTTTTAATAAAATTAGCTGTTTGTGGAGATTCCCAGGAGAGAGGCCAAACCCAAATGATTCCTTACAGAAGTACAGTCAAAGGTCTCATGGCACAGAGGGTGAGGAGGGGGACCAGGATGTGCGGTGTGGGGAGGTGGGGTTGGGCGAATGGGAGCAAATGTGCCTAATGGAACATTTCGCTTATATAATAAAATGCTGGCTGGTCAAAACTGAAAAACAAACAGATGAAAAGGCCTCAGCACCCCAATTAAGTGTCTTTCCCTCCTCAGTCAGTGCTAACAGTTGTTTCCATGACATATGATATGCTCTACATATGGTGGCATGTGACAATGCACTTTTAGAGCCATCCTGAAGACGGAGGTAGAGAAACAACCAAACATAACAGGAGCACTTCCTGTGAGGTGACACCCTCTGTTGGCCTCCAAGCAGGGAACTTACTTAGTAGGAAGCATAAAGCCTCTAGATGAACATTTTCTCTTAGGTTACCAGAGGGTCTTTTAAAGAGTGAAAAAAGAATCCCTTTTTTTCCAGGAATTGACAGTGTAACGGCATTGATTTGTTTGTCTGTGATGGGGTTACATCAAGACCACCCCCCTCCCTGTGGTAATGAAATATCTGCTCTGAAAATAAACAAAACATGCTGGAAAGAGAAAGGAAAATATCCCCATGAGCCATTGACAGTCTTGTCCAACTTGCTTCAACTTCTTCTTAGATGCATTGTTTTCAGAATGGACAGTCCTTCAATTTTATCATCCTCAACAAAAAACTTAGTTGTTTTGTCCTGACGGTGTGTGGCAATATTAAAATATACTAATGACAACACCACATCAGCTAATATTTATGTTATTAGAATAGGAGTGCTCAAGGGGCGCTTGGGTGACTCAGTCGGTTAAGCGTCTGCCTTCGGCTCAGGTCATGATCCCAGGGTCCTGTGATCGAGCCCCGCATTGGGCTCCCTGCTCAGCGGGGAGTCTGCTTCTCTCTCTCCCTCTGCCCCTCCCCTGACTCATGCTCTCTCTCTCAAATAAATAAATAAAATCTTTTTTTTAAAAAAAGAATATGAATGCTCAAGTGAATAATGAAATTGTATTTTAATCAAGCAAATCAGAACTCTTTATGGTAATTTTTGGTATTTACTAATGGGCAGCATGTGTGTAGTCAGCTGACAGTTTTATATGTGAAAACAAATGTATTTTTCTTTACCTTTGTTATAGAAATGTCTGCTACTAAATCAGGTATTTAGTCATTTTCAAAGACCTCTAAACTTCCTAGAATTGGCTTGGAACATATTTCAGATACTATAGAGATAATTTATATGTGATTTAGTTATATCTCTTTATCTAAAAGGTCTTTGAGATGAAATATAGAAAATACTTCTTAGAAAGTCAATATATTTAAGTTAGAACCCACATCAGGAAACAACGGATAAAACATTAAGTATAATAATTAGATTATTTTTGGGCGCCTGGGTGGCTCAGATGGCTAAGCGTCTGCCTTCGGCTCAGGTCATGATCCCAGGGTCCTGGGATCGAGTCCCACATCGGGCTCCCGGCTCAGCGGGGAGCCTGCTTCTCTCTCTGACCCTCTCCCCTCTCATGCTGTTTCCCTCTCGCTTGCTCTCTAAAAAATAAATAAAATCTTAAAAAAAATAATTAGATTATTTTTATAAAGGTAGTTGATTCAAAGTATGACCAATAAGGGAATTTTGCTACTTCCTCTTATATCCTTACTAGAATTAATTCATATTCAAAGGAAATCACTGTATGCTCTTTTATAATAAATGAGGGCCATTTGAGGGTGTTTGAAATTGGTGATTTTTTATAAAATATTCTTCTATTTTTATAGAATATTCTAATAGAAGCTTAGACTCCATCCGTCAGCATTAAAATAATTAAGAAATATACTCGCAAGAAGTAATTTATCAATCAACAGATTTTAAAATTTGTAACATCTAAAATATGATGTGTGCTCTTCTCAAAACACATATGCTTTCCAATTTTAACTGAATTAGTAACAGATCAGTTTGGTAAAATAAATGGAACCAAAAGTGTAGATATAGACCAAATAACAGTGTATTCTTTACAAGCAAACTGTCGTGAAAAGCAAAAGTAAGAGGATGATGATGATGATGATGATAAGAGATAAAGATGAAGAAAATAAAGTTAGTGTGATTTTGGCATCATTGACATCTACCGAAAGTTCCTTTGTAACCACAAATAACCAACATGTGAACTAATTTCTTAGGGATAACTCTGAATTATGGGAGTTAGACCATGAAATATGTCCCTCCATGCTATTACCAGTACAGAGGAGAATATTTATCTTTATATTTGTTGTGATAGGAATATTTGTACCTACTCATTCAAAAATACGTTATTAAGCTGTTTACAGAAAGGTTCAAGGATAAGGATACTAAAGAACATTCTGATTCGATGATTTGAGAGATTTTGACCTAGTAGTGATAATTTCTAGCTATTTTAATTGCAATGTTGGTATTATGATGGAAGTTTTTCAGGAAAATTAATAGAATGGAAATTTTATCAATATTTTTGGTCATCTACAATTTAGAAAGAGAAACAATGATTGGGGATGAAGAAATAAATATCCTAAATTCTTCTTAAGCATTTTCTCACTAACGTAAAAAGACATTTGAATGAGCAGTACGTTAATTGTGCCTGAAGGCTGCCCTGCTGCTCTTGTGGGAGGTTAGACTGCAAGCCAGATGAGCCCATCAGAGGGAGGAAATTTGGTAAATAGCCTTGATGCCGAATCCAGTGAGCCCTCACTTATGTAGTTGGAGATATAAAGAATTTCCTCTTTGTTAACTGATCAGTTTATACATTATTTCTATTTTAACAAATTATTCCTCAAGAGGCAGAGTAAATGGATCTCAAGAACACTACTCAGAAGAGAATTTGAATCGGTCAGAAGGCAAAGGATTTTTTTCTTGGCAGTCTTTAAACTTATGTATATATGTAAACACACACACACACACACACACAGAGCATGCAGCCAGGCATAATTCTTTCATCTGTACAGCATACAGAGATTGTCACATAGCTGTGGACCCAGGAAAAGAATTCACTTCAGTATCTAGAAAAATTTGTGCCTCTATGTGTCCTCTTACTGAAATTATTCTTTAGGTAACTATGGCTCCAAGTCTTCCCTGTCGTGACAAATAATTCTGATTCCCAGGACTTCTTATTGGGTTTTCTATGATCCATTAAAAAATACATTACTTTAAAAAATTTAATGCATTTTCTGCTGAGTCTGACTGGAAGTATAGTCTGCCCACTTTACTACAGTGTTTCTGGCTTCTTGGCAGCTGATGTCAAGAGATGGATGACCAGTCTTCTATGTCAACCTTAGAAACAGAGCATTAGGGCCATGTTTGGACCTGTCCAGATCTGTTGAGATGTGGTTAGTGCGGAAGCTTCTCTCAGAAGACAGTTGGAACAGAGTGCTTTAAATTCTTTGCACTGTAATAGAAGGTTACTTTTAGTATTCGAGAAAAACTTCATTCCATCTCAGCCTGATGAAACCTCTGAGCTCACTATGCCAGTTCAATGTTTAAACTCAGGAACATCAATGGGGGAATTTTAGCATATTCACTTTATGAAGAAGTTCATATAGACAAAAGGTAAATTATTAAATGTTCAAATCAGTTGGCTCATGGATCAAAGATATTATTTAGCGTTCTTGGGCTAATAAGTGGGATAAGAAGATTTCAAAGCCAGAATGGAAAACTTGGGTAGAAGGTGGAGGCAGTAAACATAGCTATTATAAAAGTCTAGCAGGGGAAGATGAGATAAAAAGAAAATTGTGGAATAGAGAAGAACTTCAGGATTGAGTAATAGGAAAATGTTTCTCCAAAGTATGGTATTGAGGGTAGTGGACAAAGAGGGAGAAGCTTACCATGAGGGAGAGCAAGGTGAAAACAGGCAGGGTCTCTCTGAACGGCACTGGGGGGTCAGGTCGTTGTAAAGGAAGAAGGGTGCTCTGTAAGTAGGGCCGAGCCCTGAGTACAGAGGAGGAAATCACTGCAATGGTTTTGCTCTTCAAAGGAAGGTAAGTAATGGGCTAATCTGTTCAGAGTGAAAGAGAGGAGGGGTATGTGGAGATTGAAGAAAGGTAAAATATTTAGAATCTTTTTCATGAGGAATATGTGAGAAGATTCAAATGAAACCAAGGAAAAATTAAATCAACAGATCTGAGAGAGCCACTGTGAGCCCAGTTCGAGTGAGAAAACTCTATTTCAATTCTATTTTTAGGCTGCTCTGACCTACTTTGAAATCCCCCAAATGCTCACTACTTTTCTGCTTTCTCCCTGTGAGGTCATACATGACCTATTTGCCTCATGGAAAAAAAAATGTTTCAAATCTTTTCCACTTCCAAAACCAAATTTCAATAGTTCCTTAGATCCAAGCAAACTAATACGGTCAATATGCAAATATAAAAAGAAATGCTAATGGTTTTGCCTATCTTCACAAGGTCTTTTAATTGTGTTTCTTTCTCAAGTGACGTTATTTTTCAATAAAGTAATTTAGAATATATTTCTTTTTTAAAAATTTTATTTATTTATATGAGAGAGAGCACACAAGTTGGGGGGGAGGACAGAGGGAGGGGGGAGAAGCAGCCTTCCCACTGAGCAGGGAGCCCAACATGGGACTCAATCCCAGGACTCCAGGATCATGGACTCCAGGATCATGACCTGAGCCGAAGGCAGGCACTCAACCTACTGAACCACCCGGGCACCCCTAGATCCTAGAAGGGAAACACAAAGTTTGGGAATTTTCAGGCAGGATAAGGGGCTTGTGAGTCAATCTCTGTGGCAGTGGATTTTGAAGGATTCCTTATATTCCATCACATCACATAATTGGCCACAGGTAGTATAACATACATTTGTGTGTTTATATGTAGCTATACAAAATATCTAGATCATTATCTATGTTCTAAGTATTACCTATGCATGAGGGATATTTTTTCTTCCCTGAAAAGCTAGGGAGAAAAGACTGGGCTGTAGCTGTATAAATATTTCTCTGTAATCACACAGTATATAAAAATAAAATGACAGTTTCAAAATACTTTACCCTGAAAACTTTTCTATTACTCGGGAAGCTCTTCTTAACTGCTTCCTTTGAGTTTGGTTTGTGATTTACTGGGACCATTTAGAGACAGCTCATATTTTCTAAGCATACTGTAGATATTTTAATGCCTTAATCAATTTTTGCCACTTTAGTTTCTCTAGTGGGCTAGATTAATCTTCCCCTACATTCCCAACTTTCAAAGAAGATCACTTATCAAAATCGTCTTTACAGGAAAAAATGAAGCTGCAATTAAAAAAAACACACTCATCTCTCCCATCATATATCACAAATATTATTAACTATGATATAAACAGCCTTTAGAATAAAGCTTTAAAATACATGTGTTATTCAGTTCTAGAAAATGTGTAAAAATGAATATTGTTTGCTTTTAAATTTAAGCTAATTTGATTTTCGGCTTTACTCAGCTAATGTGTTATGATATGTCACTTCCAAAATAGTAGAGATATCATACCCAAAACTCGTGGTATGGGTGAAAATGAGGTTTTAAAGCAGAGGAAATGAAAGAAAGTAGGATAAATTGTGGGAAAACCTCTATAAATGTATCCCTAATATCTGATATGGGGAATATTTTATTCAGGAGGCCCCTGATTATCTTTCCAGGCTTTCATTTCCACTGTGAGCTCCTCTGAGCTTATGTGGTTCCAGCCTATGTGTGCTCTCTCCTCTGGACCACAACTCTCCTCACCTTGCTTTCCAAGAAGGCCTCAGATACTATACAAGGGACTTAGAAGAACGGGGAAGTTGTTGCTTTGCTCTTCTGCTTTAAGGGCAGAGAATAAATTGGATTGGCTACTTTTTTTCTAGAAATAAAGGGGTTCCATGAATATTGGTACTGCCTTGCTTATCAAGGCACTAGATCAAGGTACTTGATTCTCAACCGCCCCCCCCTCTTTGGGTAGCTATTGGTAAAGAAATAAGCCACATTCTTAATTTGGGTACTGGCAAAAGCTACTTCTCTAGGTCTTCTTGATGCCTATATTGATAAACATATATGAAGATGGACATAACAAGCAGTCCAACCTTGGGTTCCTAAGATCATGCTCAAGGAAATATTATAAAGCACTTGGAAATTTGACAAGAGCATACATTTTCAAGGAATAAAAGAAAATTTGGGGCACCTTGAAAACAAATTTAAAATTGTTCTTACCTGGAGTTAAACTTTAATATGGGAAAATTTCTACACCTCCCCTCCTTCGAAAAATTGCTGTTGTTTCATAAGTTTTGCGGTGGAAATATGGTTCAATCATTTCTATAAATATTATCTAGAGATGTGTTAATTACTGGAAGCCTTCATGGTCATCATTTGTTGCTTTGGTGAACCTAGAAATATGTTAACTCTGAACAAGAGGCAAGAGAGGAAGAAAGCTTTGAGCTGAGAGTCAAGGTAACTGGGGGAGATGGGTTCCTGGCTGGACTCCAGGGTTAACTTTTTGAAATCAGGCACAGAGTTTCAGTGGGCCTTAGTTTCGCTAGCTTTAAAATGAAGACTCCAAACTAGAGTACTCTCTGGGGTTTCTCCTGGTGTTATGTCTATGTCAGAAAGCCTTTGTCCCAAGTGGTAGTTTTAACCATTCAAAAAGGGTCTACGACAAGGAAGCCCCGACAAAGGATTAGAAAAATATCAATTCTTTAACTACTCAGTGTCTCTGATTTGCCTTGAGGTATTTTTAAAAACACATATGCATGCAGCTGTAGGTGAAACCTATATTTTCTTTCCTTGCTTTTTACACTCAGGACTACCCCGTAGAGCCATGAGAGTCCATTGTCGCTCACCGAAGTCCGATAGGAAGGGCTGCTTGAGACTATCACTTAGAAAACCAAATCTGGCTGATGGGAGACATTCTGAGTGGGATGGTGGTGCTCTTTCCATCTCTTGTTTAATTGAGTTTGCATATTTGGAAGCCCATTGATAGGTTAAGTAGAAATCTGATTCTATCCCTGGAAAGAAAACTGTTAATGATATGCTACATGAACCTGTTTTCCTTTTCTGCTCAGCAATTTGTATAGCCTCGCTCCTTATTTGTCTCTTGATAACCTCATCAATCTCATCCATGCCCTCCTGACCACAGTGCCTGATTGCAGTAATTCCATTTCAGGGGGGCTTTTAGGAGGACGTGGCTTTTGCATTTAGCTAGAACTGCACGATGGAGTGATCGTTTCTTCCCGAGAGTGAGCGCCGAGATCATATTATGCTTGCCTTGATTTCTTTGTAAAGGCTGCCTATAGAATTTCATATTGATTTTAAGCTGGCGCTGTTTCATTTTTAACTCCTTTGTAAGCCAGGAATCCAGTTATATTAGCCTTTCTTCCCTGTCATTCTGACAGGCATTGGTTACCTGCTTTTTGCAAGCTACTCCACAGTAGCTCTTTTGATAGGGAACTTGTCGCTTTTACTCTTTTATGTTGTTGTTTTGTTTGCAAAGTGCAGACCAGTGCAGTGCAAGGTTGCAAGGCTAAGATGCAATGAACAAATAACATACAAATGTGAAAGCAAAGCAGATTGGTATTTACGCTGAGGATTCGTGGAAGCCCCGGCAGCCTTATACTGCTCCAGAGAGGGTTTTGAAGAAGTGAGGTTTGCCAGGTAATATGAAGCAAGGCCCAGTTGTCAGCTGCACAGTGAAAGATGGCTACAGGTGTGACTTACTGAAAGCATACCTTAGTTTCAATGTTTATCAACTGGCTGTCCTCCAGAAATTCAATTTGGTGTCATTTGGCAACAAGTCTGACCAAAAGCAATGCGAACTTATAAGTGGTCCCACCACTAACAGTACAATCATTTTGTCGTGCCTTGGAACTTACAAAGCCTTTCAAATCCTTTGTCTCGTTTGTTCTTCACAACGGCCTTGGAACCCAGGCAGGGAAGGTATTAATATGCCATTTTAGAGATAAGGAAACAGAGACCAAGAGAGCACAAGTTAGTCAATCAACAAATACAGGAACAAACTGGGGCTGCAATTTCAGGTTACTAACACCAAACCTGTTGCTCTTTAGTTTTGTGGCGATCTGAAGTAACGTGAGCAAAAATATAACTTGCATATTCTTTGCATCACCTTTCGATTTACAATTCCTTATTTATTTCCTTGTCTTTGTACTTTCAGGGTGTACTTTCAGATTTATCTCCAGCACAGAGGAGTTACTTTGATCACAAAGGAGAATGACAGAAATCAAGGTCTCCATGTTAAGCATATTATTCTTAACCGCTTAGAGAATTTTCCCACTGGATTGCCCTATTGTATTTTAAATTTTATTTTAGCTCTATTTTCTCGTCTGTAACGTGAAGGGGTTAGGCTCTGTTCCTCTCATTCTATGGTACTGTGATTAGGAGAATGCAAGGTGAAGAAAGAATCAGGGCTGCAAGTGAATATGATTATCATGGAATCACAAGTACAGTGCATTATGCATGTTTTAAAACTGGATATAGTATTTATATTCTAAAGTGTTTCCTTATGAATTACTTCATCCTTCAGTGTGCTGTTTAAGTCATCCCGCAAACATAATCCTCTCACAAATCCAAATCAGTGTGTTTGTCCTCTGTATAAGATACTTAAAATTTTCAAAATGTGTTTATGTCCAAAGACAAAATGTTTAGTTTTATAGAATTCTCTCAGTTGCTAGAAGGCTTTGTAAGATTGACTCTAAATAGCCACTAAAATACTTACGTTCTCCCCTTAGTCACGACTTTCTAGAATGCTTAAACATTAGCAATCATTTTTAATTTAGTGATCCTATATTCTTTATTTAATGCCTTGCTGCTATCCTTAAAACCAAACCATGTAGCTCAACTTTCAAGAACAAATGAACTTTGACAAGACTTATGTTGGGTTCAATCATTTGTATTATAAAAATAGTTCAAATTTTGGGGGTGCCTCAGTGACTCAGTTGGTTAAGCGTCGGACTCTTGATTTCAGCTCAGGTCATGATCTCAAGATCTTGAGATCAAGCCCCAAGTGCACTCCATGCTGAGCATGGAACCTGCTTGAGATTCTCTTTCCCTCTCCCTCTGCCCCTTCCCAGACTGTGCTCTCTCTCTTTCTGGGGAAAAAAAATAAATAAATAATTCAGATTTTAAATGAGATAAATATCCATTTCCTATTTTCATAATGGCCCTTATTGCATATAGCTAGACTGATTGGTCATAGCAGAAATCTATTAAACTAATTATTTCTTAGCTGCTAGGCCTAGAGGAACTCAAAATATTCAGACTTAGAATAAAATCAAATTCATAAAATCTGCTCTTTTAAAGCTCTTGGATAAACACTGACTTTGAAAGGCTCTTGGGTTTCACATCTGGGCTTCAGATATGGACTTTAGAAAACCAGTAATATCAATGTCAATAAAGCAATCACCAGAACACAAAGCCTAGGGAAACACATTTAAGAGTAAAAATTTCTCTTTTTTTTCCCCTTCAAATTTAATTTTTATAATGCTATTGGTAGATTCCCCGTGATAAGCTCACAATTTTACCTTCCATCTTCTCATTTCTTTATGAGTTCAAATAAGTAGTGACTCAAATTGTGAGGACACTTGGGGCTTAATTTCTGTTTGTAATTCCTGCCATTTCACATGAAGAAGTACAAACCAGGGCTATCTGAGTCTTTTTCAACTTTTGTGCATGATTTCAGCAAAGAATTTATTTGCTGCAAAAGCTATTAGACTCCTTTTTCTTGTTAACATATATACTGAATTTTTCCCCAAGATTTTTGACATGATGGGTTTTTCTTCCCTTAAGTTTGATTCCAAGGTGGGTGTGACCAACACTGGTGAAGAGCAAACATACTCCCTTAGTAAAATCCATAGTCCTTGTCACATCTGTGCAAAACCATGGTAGGGAAACCTCAAACCAGACAAAACTTAGCACTTTTTCTTAAAAAATGCCATTCAATATTCAGCTCTTTTCAATATGCAATTCTTTTTTTTTTTTATTAAGTGGCTTGTAGAAGTCTGAATGTTTCTCCATGAGCCTGGGTCACCTTCTGTACACATTGTGGGTGATTTCTGGTTTCACATGAACTGTTACTAACTCTCAGTGTGCCGAGTTTTGCTTTGAGTCTTAGTTTATTCGTGTTGAAACTCAGGAGATACAAACTGAAATAAAAATACTGTGTTCAAGGAGTCGCCTGAAAGTGGAAACCACCCAGCCTCACGCAGCCAGCCATTGTGATTCTCTGACCAGAGTTTCTGGGAGGCTTACCGTCAGTGAAGTCATTAACAGAGTAATTGCTCCAAATTTTTATAGGCACATCAACTGGTGATGAGACGGCGTGGTTTAACTTTTCTAGTCTTCTTGCTTCTATCTCAGCTTTATTTTCTGTGGGGTTGCTCCAGTACCATCAGAGGAAAAGGACCAAATACAGGAAGGCAGAGTCCCAACTCCAGAGTGCGCCTTCTGACTGATGTTTCTGATAGAGAACCTTCGAGTGGACATAAGAGGAGCCCGCTGTGGGGGAGGACATATTGATGACTTGGTTGGCAGGACTTCCCCGCTGAGTGCCAAGCTACAGATGCACTCCCAATCGATTCCCACACAGCTACAGTTCAGTGAACTATTCTGAAAGAAAAGAGCATGGTCCTGGGGGCTGTGAGATCCAGAATCATCAGAGGAGGGTCCAAAGAGATCAAATCTCTAAAGAAAGCAGAACTATAGTAGACCTAAAGAGACAAAGTGGCAAAAAGTAAGGAAGAAATAAGCTAACCAAAGTATGTGTGAATGTGTTTGTGTATGTAAAATAGAGGTGATAAAAACAGACATTGTGTTTCTTCATTGCAGTGTACTTGTGAGTAGTCAGATAGGTAGGGGATTGCCTTATGTACTAGAGACCAGATACGGGCTGTTGAATTAAATGAAGTGCCATGAGCAAATAAAGTCCTTTAAAAACCCCCAAATACTGAACAAACAAAATGTGAAATTATCATGTACATAGTATACATAACTTTCTAAAAAATCGTTTTTGAAAAAACATAGCAATTATGGCTTGGAAACTGACTGAAAATATGGGGTATTGTATTCTGCGATCCATTTCTGTAGCCTTGAGACTGTCCTGTGAGAGCCCTTTCTTTCTTTCTTTCTTTCTTTCTTCTTTCTTTCTTTCTTTCTTTCTTTCTTTCTTTCTTTCTTTCTTTCTTTCTTTCTTTCTTTCTTTCTCTCTCTTTCTTTTTCTTTCTTTTCTTTTCTTTCTTCTTTCTTTTTCTTTCTTCTTTCTCTTTCTTTCCCTTTCTCTTCCTTCCTTCCCTCCTTCCTTCCTTTTTCTTTTTCTTTCTTCCTTTCTTTCTCTTGCTCTTTCTTTCTTTTTTTTTAAATATGGAACACTTCACGAGTTTGCCTGTGCAGAGACCATGCTAATGTCTGCATCATTCCACTTTTAGTATATGTGCTGCCAAAGGGAGCACCATTTCTCTCTTTCTTTGTGTGCGGTTACATATGTATATTATGCTTACATATATGCATATGTAATATATAAAATTAACTTTTTTAAATTTTAAATTCAGTATAAAATATTGAATACATACATACCATACACATATACATATATATGTATATATATGACTTACGATCTCATAAATGAGAACTACTGGAGAATGAAAAAAAAGTCTGAAGACAAATTTTAAAATATAAAAGATTTTATATTCAATTTAAAAACTAAGGTAATAAAACATTCACTTTTGAAAAATTAAAATGAAAATTATTTGATTTTTCATGTAGTTTGAAATGCTTACATTGATTAAAATGGACAGAAGTTTCACTCTTAAAATAATGACTTTAAACTCAATATAAAGTAATTTTAGAAGCAGTTTTCTAGCAGAAAACTGAAAGAGCCTGTTTTTTGTCACTGATCTTTAATTCAATGATTGAAAAATCTGTATTCTATTAAAAATGCCACAACGTTTTCGTGATGCTTATGTTCTAGCTATTAGATTGGGAAAGAGTAACTGGCTGACTTAGGTAGAAATGCACAGTTGGCTGAAAAACGAAGTGGTACTAATTTTCGAGTAAGTAAGCATCTTCGAGTAAAGAATCAAGATCAATGAACAAAAAAGGGTCGTATTTAACTAACGCAAAAAAATGCAGACATCTATTTTTAGTTGGTTTCATAGGACGTGGGAGAGAAGGTATGTATGGAATGAAAATTTCAAGCTGAAGTTCTAAAATAAAAATGAGTGGTTGACCATATTGTGAGATCTTTCTTGAAAGTGTCACGGGCAGCCTGTTTTCCAAGGTAACACAGACACAAGTAAGGAACCTGAACAATTTAACTGCACACAAAATAGCATTCAAATGTATATCCCTTTTTCCTTGGACACTTTTGTATTTTGTACTTTTATAAATATACAGTTCTTTTTAACTTAAAAAGCTTTTTAAAATAATAAAAACTGATACAGCAAGTACAGTTTAATAATTACTTAATTTACATAATCTCACTTTTATCTTTCATTCTTTCAAAGAACTGTGAGGTTATTATCTCACTTTGTAGACAAGAAGTCTGTGTACATGGTGGAAATACCAAACCAAAATATTCATTTAATCACTGTCTTCCCTGGCACACCTCACTCTTCTGCAGTGTAGTGCTGCAGACATATTACATATTTAATAAATACTTCATGAGAGACTGATCGATCGATTATTATTAACCACGATTCTTGTCTTGGGAGATATTTACAACAATGGCTAAGAAAACAGAACAAATACCTCCTATTTTTCACAAGCTCCCTTGGATTTTTCCAGCTTTTCAGGAGTCAAGCCCAACAATGATGAGATCAGCAAACCTCCCTTGAGATAAAAATATCTTTTCCTTCCTCAGAACTCCCCTTCTCCGTCCGCACGGCACCCTGCTCAGTGCAGTGCCAACAGTCGATGGGCTCACTATCAATCACTAAGGACTTACTGAGCGCCTGTTCTGAGAGGCACAGCGTGCAAAGTAGCTCTGGCCCGAGGCAGGAGCCGAGCAAGGCTGGTTTTCCTTTTTATTTATTGATTTATTTTAAATTTTTTAAAATTTTATTTTATTACATTATGTTAGTCACCATACTGGCTGTATGAATTTGAGCAAGTCACTTTCTCACCTGCTCTAGAGTTCAGTTTGCTCATCTGTACAGTGAAAATGTTTCACAGGTTAATTCTAAGACTCCTTCTAGCTCTGATGGTCTCTGCTCCTGTTTACAGCATCTTTATTTCTTGGGGTGGGGGTGGGAGGGCATTCAGGGAAATAAATTTGGGAGAGTGGAAACATTCTGGAACATTCTGAAATACACAGTTTGTTAAACTTATCCCAAAAAGCACACATTTTATTTTTCTCCTCAACTGCTTTCTTATTTTTAGGTTTATGTTTTCAAAATGACACCTTCTGAATAAATAGATGGGGATAATAAAACCAGCTATAAAAACAACCCAGTAAGGTGGCAATACAATAGGAATCATGGTTCCCAGGATCAGCAGCATTGTCAGCATGTACCTATCACTGTTTACCACACTAACAACTGTGATGTTCTCTGGGGGGGGTGGGAGGAGGGGACGCATGTGTTAACCAAGGACTGAGCAGACGTGGAGGTAAAAGGGGGTGAAATGACATATAAGAAACTCTCCACTCTGGCTCAAAAAGCTACTATTTGGAAGAGTTGTAGCTGGATCCAAGTGTGATCCAGCTGATAAAATGGGAGCTAAGGAATTGTAGGAGGTAGTTTCTGTCTTTGATTCTGTCCTTAACATGATGTGCAATGTTGAAGAAGGATATCAACCTTTATCAAGTTCTTCATAGTGAAGTGGGTAAAATAACACTATTTCCCTTAGTTGTATATTTTTTTGTAAGACTGATATTTATAAAAGGTTTTGGTCTCTTTTTATAGAAGAACACAGTATAACTAATAAAAAGAACTGTATTCATTTTCTACAACGAATGTTCATGAAATAAAATGGTGTCACAGAGCAATTTGCTAAACTATATTTTGTAAGTACAGATAGGAATTTTCTGCATCACATACAATTTAGTCTATCGAATTAGGATGAACATTAACCAAAGAGAACACAATACAGGAGCTGTAATTTAATGATCATACTAGACAGCCACCTCCCACATAGCAAGAGGTTATCATAATTATTTACATTTGGGCGTGGAAAGAAGACAAAATGTGTCATCTTTTTGGTTGCTGCTTGCATTCAAAAAGGAAATGATCCTCTAAAGAGTGTAGTCAGCAAAATGAATTAATTAAAACTCATCCCCTTTGATAGTGGAAACAAATTTACATCAAATAAAGAAAATCTCTAATTCAAGAAAAGAGGTTCTCTAGAGAAGAGAAAGTCTTAAAAAGACAGAGAAAGGAAATCATGACTTTTTGACATATCGGTGCAGCCACATAATTCAACAGTGAACTCACATAGTAATGGAATACACTGGAGAACTACACATTCTGAGGAGTCTACACCTTGTCTAGGTCTTTCTTTTACTCTCAGAGTTTCCAAGGTTTATATTTAGTATATGTACTCTTCCCTGGACACAGATAAATGTTTACAGAACATGTATAAGAACCAGGGAGGATAAACAGAATGATTTTCTGAATTGACTTAAAATAGGGACCTCTTCCTATCCAGCTGCTTTTGAATAATCAAATTTCGATTTGATTAGAAACTAGATTTAGGGATAAAAGATAATCGTAGATAGGGGTGCTTTCCCCAATCTCCTAGTGAAGTCACCTTCCTGATTCCAACCTTTCCTAAATATTGAATTGAGCAGAGTTTAAGAAAAGTCTTTCTTTGATAGATGTTCTTCCGCACTGAAGTAGTTGTAAGGATAATGATGTCACTCCATGCTCACTTGTTTGCTAAGGAAGAGTAAGGTCATGATACCCAACACACCTGCACAGACTATGGGATCAGGGTGATGAGACTTTCTCATCTATTTATGAGAAAAGAGTAATAAAAAGGGCCAGAACCAGAACCAGTTAGACTGTAGAGCAGGTTAGAGTATTGTAATGTGCTAGAAAATGGAGTATTTTCAAAGATGGTAGATAGAGTGGTTTTCAGGAGTAAGGGGATTTAGGCAACCAGGAGGAGGGGAGATTACTGGGAATACTTTGCTTAAAAGAGAGCTTAGAGATTAATTTTACCTATTTCAAATCTCTTCCAAGATCATGCTCTAGAAAACTTTATTTACTAGTCATTCTTATTTTTATTTCATATCCTATGAAGACCTGGTGTTTGGTTAGATTTGGTAAGCTGAAGTTACTTACCACCTTATGCAATGCTTCACAGACAACATCATAAAGCTGTGCCCTTTGAAAGTCAAAGATCATTTCCAAATTCATCTGAGCTATATGAGATAAGTAAAAAAAATTATGCATAATTTCAAGAAATACTTGCTGAGTGATTACACTATGCCACCCACACTTGTAGGTGCTGGGAATACCTTCGAGAACACTTACAAATATTCCTGACCTCACAGAGTTTATATTCTACTGAGAAAGGAGATACTAAGCAAACACATGTAGAAAATAGACAGTGTGTCAAAACATCATAAGTTTTTAGAGGAAAATGAAATAGGGAGAAAAGATAGAGTTCCTAACCTGGCAGAAGGAGTGGAGTGGTGAAATTTTCTCTAGAAAGTTCAAGGAAGGCCTTGTTGAAAAGGTGGCTTTTATGCCACACATGAAGCAGCTCAGGACCCAGATTTATGTATGGCATTCAAAAGAAGCCTTCAGCTTTTTAGCGATCTAATATGAGCTCAAATGTCAATGCAACCTACATGAATTTCATTTAGGTTGATTCTTTACCTCTTTCAATGTAGATTCAATCTCATGAAGTACATATTGTGAAATATAATCATTCCCCACTGTCCAACATTTTACCTAAGAAAGACCACAAATCTAAGATCTTGTGATATTTAGCTTTTCAAAAATTTTACCGTTGTCATTTCTCTATGAACACAGTTACCCCATGAGGAAAAATATAAGCTTCGTCCTTTGTTATAATGCACTGTGGTGTATATCAGAAAGCATAAAACTGAGAATGAAGAGACTTGGGTTCTAGTTGTGTGGTTCATACATTACCTATTAACCTCATTTGGAAGATGGGGCATTGGACTACTTCAACATTTCCAAAAAGGTGTTCCTCAGAGCACTAGTTCTCGAGATGCTTTTGGAAAAAAAGACAACTAAGGGTCAACTAAGTATGAAAACAACATTTATCACATAGACTCTAATTGGAGAGTCCAATGCAGGTTAAAGGATCTGAGGAGGTATTGAATAAAAAGAACCCATTGAACTGTAAACTTCATTTAACTCAAAATCTCCTGAACAACTGCAACAGATCTAGGAAAAGCTAAAATAAATCATAAATGCTCATGTTTCCTATAGTTTGGAAATAGGGATTGTTCTTTTCTACTATGGTCACTCCACTCTATCAATAAGGATGGGCTAAGTTATACTGAGCTTAACAACCATGGAAAATCCCAAGGGTTTAAGACAAAAAAGTTACTTCTTACTCATGTGCCATGTTCACTGGGGACTGGCTTCAGCCTCTTTTCCATGTTCTTACCACAGTCCACAATGGGCAAAACAGTCACAGTCTAGAGCATCACCAGTTGCTGTGGCATGAGGAAAGAGAGCCCAGTGTGACCTCATTTTAAGGTGTAGTTGGAAGCATATATGTCACATGTACTTGGGAAGAGTACAGATATTGGTAAAAGAACTAATGACTCCATTTTTACCTCCTGAAATGATTTCACAGTTAAACTACATCTAATGGATGGTGGTGGCTTTGATGTTGGGTGGTGGATTTTGTTGTATTCCAGTCAAGAGCACTGGACTTTATTCTTACAGGCAATAAGATTACTTGTGGAAAAAAAAAAAATTATCCCTTTGATACTTGTTCTCAATTTCTTTCAGGATAGCTTTTTTTCCTAGGGCTAATTTAGCCTCACCTCTATGGTATGACCCTTAGGTGGTCTCTCGTGAATGCTCTGAGAATCCACGGAGAATCTCAGTATACTCTGTCTAGTGGGAATTTCAACAGTTTTGGACTAGCGTAAACTCTGGAAATTATTCATTACCAAGCTGCCCAGAAATTGTTCTTTCTTCAGAAGTTGTTCTCACCTTGTCTCTTGGAGTTTCACTGTATGCATCCAAAGGTTGGTATCAAGCTAAAGATTCGGAAAGACTCCTCTGCATAATTTTGGAGACTTTTTTTTTTTTTTTTAATTTTTTTAGATTTTATTTATTTATTTGCGAGAGAGAGAATGAGAGACAGAGAGCATGAGAAGGAGGAGAGTCAGAGGGAGAAGCAGACTCCCCGCCGAGCAGGGAGCCCGATGCGGGACTCGATCCCGGGACTCCAGGATCATGACCTGAGCCGAAGGCAGTCGCCTAACCGACTGAGCCACCCAGACACCCATTTTGGAGCCCTTTTGCTGCAGAACTTCCTCCTGCAAATGCCCTGCAAATTCTAGCTGCCTCTTCACTCAGGGAGGCCTCCAGTCTCCAATATTCAGGTTTTCCTTTACAGTGCTATGGCCTAGAAATCTCCAGGCAGAGAGACCAAGAAGCTGTAAGTCTCATTTCTTTGTCTCCTTTCTCTCATGGGTCACAGTGCTGTGCTATTGTTCAAAGTATGAAAAAAGTTGTTCCCTACATTTTGCCTAGTTTTCTAGTTGTTTATGGCAGGAGGTTAAGTCAAAAGCCTGTTACTCCCTTATGACTGGAAACTCATGTCTCCTAAATCTAAATTTAGCTCTTGTTTTAGAAACACTGTTTTTCAGCCTGGCAGAGCACCATGTCTTGAAGGTCAAAAAAGTGGATTTCTTGGTTTTTCCTGGGAGAACGGAAAGCTATAAATACAATAAACTCCATTACTATACTTCCATTTCCTGAACTGTAACTCTCGGAACCAATAGGATAAGTATATACTGACCTGAGTAATTGTCAGGATATGTAAGCAAACAGGCTTTTTCTAAGACAACCAACTTATTTATTCCTCAATCTTAAGACATAGTAAAAATATTCTAGGTCTTGTAAATATTTATTTTGGAGTCATGCAAAAGTTAAAATACATGATCAAGGAAGTAGCATGAACTTAAATCTAGAAAAATAACAATACTTTTATTATATGTGATATTAAGCTAATGGTTTGAGTTCTTAAATTGGAAGATCAGGCATTTTCTTGTACTAATTATAACAAGAATTCTCTGAGAAATCTTCATCAAACTGCTGAAATCTAGATTATAAATTGTGGTTGCTGTTGTATCTTAGTGCCTAGAAATGTCTCTTATTATAGGCTGCCTAATGGATATTAACTGAGTGACTGGATGAAAGAAAGGTGATAAGAAAGGATGAGGTGTTGTGATGTAGTAAAGATCTTTCCCTAAAAGGAAGGTGTTGCTCCTTACTTCCTTGAATTAGTGAGTTCTGAAAAAGCATCCAAGGCAGTGAAAGATTGGTTTTAACATACAGATGGAGAGATAGGCTTCTCATGAGAATTCTGGAAATGAAGATGATAATAATAATATAATGAATGAATGATGTAATAATAATGAACAACGAATAATGAATCATTCCTTGTGTAATCTCTATTCACTAAACACTGTTCTATGAACTTTTTATGTGTACCTCATTGACTTTTTTACTATTATGACACTATGAAGTGGACACTATGATGCCATTTTATAATTGCAGAAACTGAGACATTTATTATAGATAAGTCAAACAGAGATGATAAGTAACTTGAGCCTGTTAGTTAGCTTGTTAGTGGCAGAATCAGGTTGTAAATCTACAGTATGGTTGCAGTATCCACGATTTTAACCACAGGACTATACTGGCTCTCTGTACATGGGACCAAACATAGAGGAGGCCACCAACACTGAAAGGAAGAAAGATCCTTCTGGGAGTTAATTTATAAATCTAACAACAAATGAAGAGGTATGCAAGTCACCCTCAAGAGGGTATCTCTCAAGCCAGCAATACTCGACGCATTCTCAATGAGTGTGTTAACATATCCCTAAAAAATGAGCAGAAAAATCTAAAAGGGAAGATGCTGTTCAACCACCAAAGCACTGAATAATGAAATTTGGTGTGAGGAGAAGAGAAGATGATGGCCTGGTTCAAAAGAACAAGCTGCTATTCTCAGTGGTAGGGCATCACTTTTTATTGCAGACCTTCTTTTTTTGCAGACCACTTTTATTGAAGACCTATTGTATGCCTCAAACCTTCTTGGGCTAAATCATTAAAAATGAAATCCTATATTTCTATAGCATTAAGATCATGCACACTAGGCAACTTTCTCTTTGCACTTTTAAAATTTTATTTATTTATTTTTTTTTCAGTGCAGTTGCCTCTATGGAGAGAAGATGCTGGACAGGGGATGTAAGCACGTACTACAACAGAAATTATCCTGGTTTAGATACCCAAAGGCTTCAGCTATGTAGCTGTTTTTAATCTTCACTATCCAAAACAATGAACTTCAGTAAACAGACAACATGGAATCTCCAGTTCATCCTGTTGGCTTAGAAATTCTGTGTTGGAAAACTGCCTTGCCCTCCAGGAGTGATATATTGGCTTAAACTGCACACTATTCTTACACTATTCTCCCTACTGTTGCAGCCCAAGAGAAAAGGATTATTATTTGGTTGTCCCATTGTGAGTCTAGAGAAGTTGAACAACTTTGAAGATTTGAATGAATATTCAGAATTATAACCATAGGACGAACATTTACTGAGCTCTCACCATGAGCCAGACACCATCCTAAGAGCTTTACATTCTTTATCTTACTGAAGTGCTATGATGTAGATCCTATTATTAGTCTCATTCTACAGGAGAGAAAATTGAGGCTGAGTGAAGTTTCATACCTTGCCTAAGTTCACAGAGCTAGTAAGTAGATCTGAACTCTGTTACCTCCAAAGCCTATGTATACCCTCTAACAACCACGATGCTTCCTTCCAATACAGCATCCCTTTAGAATATAGATATATAGAATCCAAATCCAAACATAAAGCCAACATAGTAATTTTTTTTGTTCTCTAATCTTAATTTTTTTGCCATTAGTACCCTTGATATTACATTTGTCCAGCACCACCAGGTTTGGACATGAAGACAACAGTATCTCCTATGCTCTGTTGATTTGAAATGTTGCAACAAACAATTCTGCTTCCATACCTTTTGGTCAGTTATAGTCGAGTTCAAATTTTCCATTCTGTTGGAAGTTCAGTGGTGGCCTACCTCTAGTCCATTTCTTCACACGTGAGGTGATGAATGATGAATTCTTTTCTTTTTATCTTTTCCTGCGATTTAGATTGTGAAGAAGAATAAAAGGGTTAAAATTCCTAGGCCCAGAGTAGAATTTACCGGAAATGAGAATATGTGTAATAATTTCCAAATTGTATTTACAGATACCATTTTACTCTATTGATTGGAAACGGTACTTGGCAAAAGGATTCATACAAAGGAGATAAAAGAGAATGAGAAATTGAAACAAAGCATTGATGGAAGTTTCCTAACAGCAAAAAATGAGAAGGCTGTGCCATCCCAGGGGATGTGGGGGTGGGCCCTATGACTGAAACAGTGAGAGCTGGGATGGAGTCAATGGCAGTGAATCCCGTAATTACTAAATTAGACTGTTCCATTTCTGGATAATGCATGCTGCATTTTCATCTTGATTGAAAATCCAATTAGTTCAGGATCACCACTCCTGTTAGTTCTAGCTTCTCTCTGGTGGCTTTGAGAATCGGACGACAGATTAGTGCTTGTGTGGGTTCTTTGTGGGCTGTCTTTGAAGACATGGCTTTTTAAATCTATGGCAACAGGTGTCCTCCCTCCCACTCTTACATATTTTACTGGTTACTCTCTTGGTTTATCCTCAATTTTTCTCAAGTTGTAGTAACCAATGAAATGTTACATTGATACACATTTGGCTTTTTCAAGAAATAATAACAACCAACTATGCCACATTTGTCCTCGAAATTACTGCTTCCTTTGAAATCTTTTGTTCTATTTTCTACGTAGAGAGTTTGCCTTTATGGACTGGTATTACTTTTAATTCTCTTGTTTTTATTTCCTGAAATCATAGGTAAATTTTACTTATATTATGAAGAAAAGAAGCTTCAAAGGAAAAGAACACATTTCAGGTTTGCCAAATATGAGGGAGGAAGACTTCTGGAAAATAAGCGTTTGGTTGTTTTCTGGTGAGAGCGAGAAGGGAACGTCAGGCAGCTCAGTGACATAGTGTCACTTTGTTCACATGACTGTATATGGGTAAGTAATCAATTAAAGACTGTGAAACAGCTTCAGTGTGGAGACTTTAGGATTTACATATTAGAGTATATTAATATGTGGTTCATGATTATGAAATTATTCTGAATATAGTCTTACTTTTTCTTATTGAATACATACAGAAGAACTTCTGGAATGGTGATACAATACATAATATGAAAATGTGTTCTCTATAGTGAAGTGTGAAAAGTTATAGACTACAATAATTTTATACCACAAGAAAGAAAACAGGCATTTTTTTTTTCCTCTGTGGGCATGCTGAAGAAAATGTAAAACATTGATTGAGAGCTACTTGTTAATTCACACTAGGGAATCATGTAGATTACTTAATTTTGAAAATTACAATGTAAACAAAACCAATGCCATAAAGGAGTTCAAGGGCCCTACATCAAAATAATATTTTGTTCATTTACTTTGACAAGTGTGGTTCATATACTCAAGTGTTACTTATGATTATATTGCATTTGAATTAACATAGTGCATTTCATTAAAATAATGAAATCTTAGTGATGTAATAACTTATAGAGAAAGTTCATCACATTTTTTTGATACAGATATTTTAAGTAATTTATATGCATTTATGGGCCCATTAATGTTACCCCATGCCTCTTTCTCAGGCTCTCTCTCTCTCTTTCTCACTTTCTCATACATAAGGGATTAAAAGTAAATTTAGCAATTTTCTGCCTTTTCATAACCTCATAGATTATTATTAAAAATGACTGTGTCATTGATAATTCATACATTTCTGTATTCTTAGTCTGCATTCTTCATATTTTCAAAAGTAGTTATTATATCTATGGCTGTGTAGCCAATATCATACTGTGACTAATAATTAAACCAAATTAAATCTATTAAAACTATGATCCCAGTAAATTTTTTTTTTAAGATTTTATGTATTTATTTGTCAGAGAGAGAGCACAAGCAGGGAGAGTGGCAGGCAGAGGGAGAAGTAGAATCACAGGACCCTGGGATCATGACCTGACCCTGGAATCATGACCTGAGCTGATCATGGCAGACACTTAACTGACTGAGCCACCCAGGCATCCCTGATCCCAGTAAATTATATAGTTTAATACTATGAGTCAACAGAAAAATGGAAAAATGGGAATATTAGCATAAAGATATTGAGGGAGGCAGAGATGTAGGTGTTCATCATTTTGAAAATTCCATTTTTATTAAGCTTATTCTCCATAAAATTGATTAATTCAGCTTCTAGTTTCAATTTTTTTCTGTTATTTTTATATATCTTCAGAGAAAGAATATAGAAATAACATGTTATTGTTATTCAAAAGATTATTACTATTTAAACTTTATCCTAGTTACTAAAATACTAGAATAGATAGAATAAAAATTAGGTGAAAAAAATGAAAGCAATCATAAATGATCTAGAAACAATGAAATGTTATCTATATCTATATAGAAAGAAATATAGATTTATGCATGTTTAGTTATGGTATGACATAGCATGACATTTATTTTAAAAAGGGATTTCTAAAATAAATTATATTGGTGACACTTTTTTGTGTGTGGATTGATTTAGTTCATATTCTAAATGATTTAAAAGTTATCAATTTTTTTTTTAAAGATTTTATTTATTTATTCATGAGAGAGAGAGGCAGAGGCAGAGGGAGAAGCAGGCTCCCCGCGGAGCAGGGAGCCCGATGCGGGACTCGATCCCAGGACCCTGGGATCATGACCTGAGCTGAAGGCAGACGCCTAACCTACTGAGCCACCCAGGCATCCCTAAAAGTTACCAATTTTTAAAATATTTTACTTTTGTTTATTAACTAAGAAATAATGTAACAGCATCCCATAAGTTAAAATTCAATATGCAACTGAATTGTTACTGTGAAGTGAGAATCCTCAATACATGATTTCTTTGTGGGGCATGCTGATGTTAACATTTTTAAAGAATTTATTGTGTCCAGTTGAGGTAATCTAATATACTTGGGCCTTGTGAGAAGGAACATGTTGGTATAAATGGAACCTACAACACTTCTCATGAGGACTAAGGAGGAAATCTCAAAATTCATGCCCTAAGGACAGAAGGTTGTGAGTGTTATTTTAAGCCTCAAAATATACTAACATTTTATTGACATATTTCCTTATGTATTAAGAAGAAAACTATCAGAATCATTTTGCCCAGGCAATTACAAGACTACCAAATCTTCAATGGGATTTTGAATTTAAAAAAAGCAATCAGGGGTGCCTGGGTGGCTCACGTGGTTGAGCGACCCACTCTTGGTTTTAGCTCAGGTCATGATCTCAGGGTATGACATGAGTGGTGTTAAGGCTCCAGGCTCAGCGGGGAGTCGGCTTGAGATTCTGTCCCTCTCCTATGCCCCTCCCCCCACTTGTGCATGCATGCGCTCTTTCTTAAATAAACAAATAAAATCTTAAAAAAGCAGTCAAATATCATAATATAGTATATTTACTAAAGTAAAAAATTTATTCCCACCCTCTGCCAAAAAACTTATAGAAGTAACCAAGCGATTTTCCTTTATTATCAGTGATGGTAAGATCACTGAAGAAACCCAGTTCTAAGAAGTTTGATTTTAGGCAGTGTTCCATCTGCAAAAGCATCCTAATAAACTAAAGACATACTAACTCAACTACTGTCCTGTGTGATATGTTTATTGTAGATAACATCACAGAGATGTGGATTGAGCCCAAGAAGCTAAGCTATAGCATCTACCATGTAACTGAATAGTTTCAGTTTTTAACATACAGAAAATATAACATTGATTTGTTTCTTTTACTTCATTTTCTATTAGGGGTTAGAAATGAACACACGCATTTCTTACAAAGTGTTTCTAACAGTTTTTAAGGAAAATATCCTTTATATGGCAAACAAAAAAAAAATGGAAAATGTATTTTCTTTTACAATTGCTTATCAAATCCTTTATCTCCGGGTGTTTATAAGGGATGGCTTAGAATACTTCTCAGATCCCTTACCAAGATTCTTTACTTCTAAAGAAAGAGAAGCAGATTTCATTAATTACCAGCCCATCTCTGCTCAATTAGGAAGCAAATGAGTAGATGCTTCTGGGTTACTTTATCCATAACGAATGCGTGGATATCGCTAGTTTCTCCCAGAGAGTCACAAAGATAGGAGATGGCTCTGAAAAGAAAAGTGCTAGTCCCTGGGGATCAGAATCCTTGTACCTGTCAGAAAGTTAAATGTGTCTCAGCTGAAGGCAGCTGTTCACTTAGACTTTCAAAAGAGAAATCCTTTTGATGGATTAAAAAAATTATCCACACATACACATATATTGCAAAATGTCAAGGGTGTGTGCAAATCAAGGACACATATATGGCTTGCTTTAGCAAAAATAGAGAAGGAGTTATAAAAAAAAAATAGATTTCCTGCCAGCATTGGTACGTTATTTCCACTACATTAGTCTGGCCAAATTCAATATTCCCACATCGGTTTTAGCTGAGGCCCTTACTATTACCATGGAAGATGTGAAGGGTGTGAACAGACATCAAGTCCTAGATAATTAGAGTAAGTGGTGGGGTCTTGGAGTACATTGATGATTTTAATATATAGTAAGGTGTTGGGTGTATAGCATAACATATATCTAAATCATGCCATGGTTCAAAGAATCCAGCAAGAGCTAGAAAGTTACTCAAGGCTAGTTTCTGCTCTATTAAGAGCCACTTAATTTACCTCCATCCATTATGTAAATGTAGGTTTAATATAACTTCACTTGTCCTTTGGAAAGGGTATGAAAACATATTTTATTTTTTTACTTTCCTATAGCTTAACAATACTACCTATCACTTTAGTTTTCAGAGTTGCAGGGTGGGGGTGGGATTATTTGAAAGTTCTGGGAAAGAAGGAACCTCAGTGAGACAGTGACCATCCCAAAGCTCAACATCAGGACAGTGTGTTTGGTTACCCAGGTCTATTGGCCAGAAGGGACACCAAGGGCTACAAGGTACTCTCCGCAGGACAGCTGATGACTTAAGTTCAACACACAGCCACAAGCATTCGTGGATGGTGGTGAATTCTGGCACAGGGCATGTCCTGCAGACCCACTGTGGTGTGAGAGACACAAAGAACAATAAACGTTATGAAGAGAATTTTAACATTAGACCTTGTTTATGGCACATCTGCAATTGAGAGCATGAGGTCAAGGTCAGCAAGTACATCACTGCAATTGTGAGACCACAGGTAAATTAATCCTTTGGTGCGAAATTATTTTCATTTGTTAGAGAGAATTTTTTTTTTCTTATAGGGTGGATAGTTCTCTTATAGGGTAAATGTGAGGGATTGATGATATCTACTAAGGGACTAGCACAGTGCCCGACACTTATATGTACTCACTAAATAGTTGATAAATCTAAGTACTGGCTATTATTGGATATTATAAAGAAGCAGTATCCTGTGGTGAAAAGTACCCATTATTTAGGACCAGGAGTATTGGTACAAGTTTGGTCTTTAAGTGATTTTAGGCAGTGCCTTACAGATACCTAGTATTTTGTAGCTCACACACACAAAATACCATTTAAAAACAGCACATCATTTAATTGCTCTCTGTCTCTGTTTTCTCCTCTGTGATTTTTTTTTTTAAGATTTTTATTTATTTATTTGACAGAGAGAGACACAGTGAGAGAAGGAACACAAGCAGGGGGAGTGGGAGAGGGAGAAGCAGGCTCCCCGCCGAGCAGGGAGCCCAATGCGGGGCTCGATCCCAGGACCCTGGGATCATGACCTGAGCCGAAGGCAGACGCTTAACAACTGAGCCACCCAGGCACCCCATCTCCTCTGTGATATTGAAGAAACAGTAGCATCTGCCCCACCTACTTTACACACTTGTGATTATGAAATACAATAAGAACTCTGTAAGCACCATGTAAATGGCTGTTAATTATTGTGTTAATTATTTTCCCTGTCATTATCAAGAGGTGGTATTGAACAAGGGTTCACGGGAGGACACACACTATTAGAGGCAAAAGCTTAGTGCCTCTACCTAAAACAAATTAAGCTGAGGTTCTGGAGATCCCAATATGCAAACAGTATCAAATGAAATTAAGTGATAAAAAAAGAATGGTGATTTTTTTCAGTTAGCTTTAGGTGATCATATCTAAGTGAATTAATTTGTATTTACTTAAGTGAATTAAATATATTTTTAAGCACTTATAATAAAAATGACATGATAACCTTCATGGGCGCGGAGGTTGCCCTGTCTTGCTAAACCATTCTATCTCAGTGTCTAGCTTTGAATAAATGAACAACACTGTGTTTGTGGTATTGAGGGAAATACTGAAATGGAAGATATGGTCCCTATACTACCTGTCTCTCTTCTTCAAACATTTATTGAGAAGCTATTATATGACAGGCAGTCTGCTGGACTAGGGAAACAGGCTAACAAGAAATAGACCATTGCATTGACAAGTTAACAGCCCAGAGAGAGATTTACATGTAGAAAGATGAGATGAATATGATACAATGTGACAAGTGATAATGAGAGCATGGACAAGTGCTATGGGAGACTCCCGGATAGAACACTTTACTCTGCCTACATCAGAACAGTTACTTCTGTACAAAACATCTGGAGAACAACACGAGGCTGTGTATACTCAAGTGATGGAAGAATGCAGAAATTAAAAGCCTATTTCCATTACAGATTTAAGAATATACTATACAGTATCAGTTGCTAATGGGAAAAATCATCTCACACCTGGTCTATGGAGCAATGGCAAAATAAATATGGAATCTCTCTAAGGAAATCTTTTGCTGGGTTAGAGTCTTTTGGGGTCAGGCACCTGACTGCCTCCCAAATCAGAGAGTATCTGGAACAAATCTTTTTGATCATACCAACAGTTCTGAGCATTCACACATTGTTAGTGCATTTACAGTTTTAAATCTTTGGTAATATTATGCTATGCCAAGAAAATGGAAGAACAAGATCTTTGTGCTTCCTAAATAATAATCCCACCTTTCCAACTACTGAAGACCTTCAACCAGTGTAGGAGATTTGGGCTCCTCTTCCAACAGGTGAGACAACTGAAGACTTTTTTTAAGCTCCTGAACTCACAGCCTTCTTATCTGTCTTTACCCCTATCTTCACTCCTTGACTTCAGTATCTCCCCCTTGTTTTAATTCCTCCTCTCCAGTGTCCTACTCCTCTACCACCTCTCGGCTACCTAGTCTCTTGCTCAGACCTTAAATTATATACTACCATAAATACTTCTACACAACCTAAATCTGGAGTTTGGACATGCCATTCTGAAAACTGGACGTCACCCTTGATAAGCTCAGCACTTCAACCTTCCCCCTACTCATTTAATCCATCATCAACTCTGATTGGTGTTATGTCAGAAATGCACCTTGCATCCATCCATTCTCTCCTGTCCTTGCATCACCTTTCACTAAACCATCGTCAGTCATTTAGATATGATTAAACTTGTAACCATAGCTTAACAAGACAGTAACCATCCTAATAAAAATACTAGCACAGTTAAGCAGACATGCTAAATTTCCTATTAAAGAAAGATTGGAGTAGACATAAGATATATTTACCTTAAAAAAGAGAATGTAGCTTCAAAGGAAATGTAAATAAAGCTTGAAGCACCTGAACCAACTCAATGCTCACATTAAACTGACATCATTCGCCTTATGACAGCATATGAGCTAACTTATATGACAAAAACATGTTTAGAGCAAATGATGGCTCCCTGTAAACTCTCTGAAGGCCAATATTCTATGAAAGTAAATTTAAATTTGTCAAGAAATTTTAGAATCATTTGAATTATGAATTAACATGAATGAATTCATCTATGGTGAAAAGTCCGATACTCTGAATTTTAGTATCTGTTATGCCATGTAAGAACCATGTGACCTTGACCGTTTCAGGATGTCTTTTGAGCAGAAGAGGAAACAATTACACCTGCCTTCCTTCATCCGGGATTATGACCACCAAATGAGTTATAGTGAATATAAATGAGATTATGTAATGAATACAATGAATGTAAAATGACTTTGAACATTAAACAATACTACATAAATGCAAAAAGTTTAGATATTTAAGAGGAAACACTTATTATTGGTAATTGCTGAACCTTGTCTGTGCATATCACAAAAAGGTGCACAGCTTCCAGGGTGCACATCTATGAAACTCTGCCTTTCAACAGAGATGCCATCCAGAACTTCCAAGGCGTGAAGGCCGACATTTTCATAAGAACTCAAGTGATCCCAAGAGAGAGCAAAGGGGAAAAATATTGCCAACAGGATAAATGTTAAGCCAACTGAATCAGCCTGGAAACTGAGGCACATTTTCACTGCCAGGGTATTCCATCCTGGGGCTTTCATGACAATGGAATGACCTGAGGAAGTTTTTCTCTGAGCGGCAAGGTTTCCTGAGCCAGCAACAAGGACAAAATGCATAGGGGTTCCCATAATCAATGGGAAATGAGTATTTGGTGATCATTGTCCACAGTCATTTCCTCCTTTGCAAGGAATCAAAGATAATATTATAGGGAGTCATAGCAAATCACTCTTGTAGACCAAGTCCACATATAAATATACCTATACTTATAACATCTATATCTATATTTATTTATTTATTTATTTATTTAAATATTTTATTTATTTATTCATGAGAGAGAGAGAGAGGCAGAGCGAGAAGCAGGCTCCCAAGGAGCAGGGAGCCCGATGCGGGACTCGATCCCAGGACCCTGGAGTCATGACCTGAGCCGAAGGCAGACGCTTAACCATCTGAGCCACCCAGGCGCCCCTGTATCTATATTTTTAATTGTTTCAGGACAAAGCAGAAGTGAAGGCTAGGAGTCAGTATGTAAATGGAAGAGTTGAACACTTTGGGTAAGGTTTGTTTCAGTGGGTGAGTAGTTCAAAACCAAATGTAGAGTAATGGAAAAGTTCCACAGATTATAGGCCTCAGAGGCAAGCGCTAAAAAGAAGTGACTGAAGATTATGGATTAAAAACATGGATTCAATTACCTAGTGACTTGATGGCCTGGAAATAAAAATCAGAGGGACGGGTAAGGGAATACAGGCATTGGAGGACTCTAATTTGGTGTTTAAACGGGGCTTGAAAACCTCAGAGGAGCAGACAATTGTTCTAATTACAGATAATTTTTCACTTCGTTTTAAAAATGAGTCACTGGAAAGGCAGTGAAAAAACAAAACAAAACAAAAAACCCCTACATTTGCTTGGTCCTCTCCTCTGTGCAGGAATTAGAACCCTAAAGGGAAGGCTAGCAGTATTTCAACATGCCTTTTTGGTTTCATTCATTTATTTTGCAATCACTCATGCAACATGCAAATAATTAGTGCATCTTCTGGATGTAAGGCTAGGAGAATGTTAGAGGTGTAGCTACAATATAAAAGCACAAAACCTGAGAACTGTGGTCCATATAGCAAGTGCATAAAGTTCCATGTAAATAGAATGCCTTCACAGACCTATTTTATTAATGTATTTATTTTTAATGAAAAAATCATTAATTTTAACAAAAGCAATGCTGCATACGGTTAAAAATATTTAACAGTAAAATGCACACATGCATACACACACACATCATTCTTGTCTAAACCCATGACCTAAGTTCTATACCTTAGAGGTAATCATTATAATAATTTCTATACTTATGTAACATCCTTAAAAATACTAAGATTCCACTATTCATACTCTTCTGCAACTTGGCTTTTGTTTTGTTCACAATATATATTTGAAACTTTTTCATGTTAGCATAAAACAATTAAATAATTTGTTTTCAGCTACTTAGTTTTCCATCATGTGACTATGGCATCATTTTTGTGATACTATGAATGAGTATATAGTTTCAAAAAATTATCTTATTATTACAAGCAATGCTGCATATAAATTCCTGAAATGGAAATTTTAGGTGGAAACCATGTATATTTCAGAGTTAGATGGAAACATTTCAGAGTTAGGTGGAAACCATGTACATTTCAGAATTTTCATTATGTGTACATATTCACATTTCCTCATCTCTAGTAGTTCACTCTTGCCAACACTAGGTGTTATAAAACTTTGCAATTCTGTCAAATGGATAAGCGATAAACCACATCTTGTTTAGTTTGTGTGCCTTTAAAAATAAGAAATAATGTAGGGTTTTTATCTTTTTTTTTTTTTAATTATTCTCTTCCCACAAATTTGACAGCCCTTTCCTTGCCTCCCTCCCTCCAAATCATGAGCATGGTGAGGGGGACCCTGTGGAGGAAGCAGCCTTCCCACTGCAGACCCCTAACTCTCCATCCAGGCTCTTCAGGAGAGCCCGTCCCAGTAGTGACTCCCTCCCTGCTGGTCTCCTTTTCCATCTGGACCTCAGGAGGTGTGGGGAGTCTTTGCAGATTCCCGGAGGACTTACGCTGCATCTGTGGTTTCTCCTGCGCCCTAGAACAGGGATTACATTTTATTTTATTTAACAAATACACATGAAGCGCTCTGTGCCACTCACTGTTCTAAGCCTTCTACAAATGTTAACTCATCTAATCCTCATAACAACTCAGTGAGGTAGGGACCATTATTAGCCACTCTCACGGATAGGGAAACTGAGCAACCTGGTGGTCAGGAAGTAGCCCACCGTCACAGACGATTTGGAACCCAGGCTGTATGTTCCAATCTGTCCCTTGACGTCCACACTGGTTGCCTCCTTCAGAGAGGTGGTGAGATCGAACAGCTCTGATGGGACCCACGTGGACCCCTGGTGACAGCCTGCCCCCTCCCTCTATGCTCCCAATCCTGTCTGAGAATCCTATGAGGGTTTCTCAGGACCCAGATATTCCAAGCTAATAAACAGATAACTTTTCTCTCCTTGCTTCCTCCCCGCCACCCCCAAATTTTGGACTCTACCCACCTCTCACACCCTTTTGGACCCCTCCCATTCTGAGAATGGCCATATAAGTCATTGTCTGAATAGGGACACTTCAGAGTGAAAAGAGCAGCTATTAACTTTTTTGGTCTGGTGCCTTTCACAATAGGTATATTGTGACTCATTCATGGAGCTTTGTATATAGTATTCCATTGTATAAATATACAACAATCTGTATATCCATTTACTTACTGGTGGACGTTCCAGTTTTTTCCAGTTACTGGTTATTACAGATAAAGGTGTGATGGACATTTGTGTACAAGTCTTTATATGGACATATATTTTCATTTCTGTTGGTCAAATCCCTAGGAGTGGAACAGCTGGTTGGTTGGGTGGGTGTATGTTTGACTTTTCTGGGAAACTGTCAGACTGTTTTCCAACGTGGTTTTACCAGTTTATATTGCTACCAGCGACATATGACAGTTTCAGTTGTCCACATCCTCACCTTGACTTGGTGTCAGTTAAAAAACCTTTTACCATTCTGATAGATTGGTAAAAGTATCTCCTTGTAGTTTTAATTTTTATTGCCCTAATGATCAATGATATTGAACAGGTTTTCATGTGTTTGCTATTTAACTTTGGTAAAATGTCTTTTGCATATTTTTATTAAGACATTTTCTTATTATTGAGTTTTGCGAGTTCTCTATAGATTCCAATTACAACTTTTTATCAGATATATGCTTCCCAAATATTTTCTTCCAGTCTGTTTTTCTTAATTTTTATGGAGTCTAATGTGTCATTTTGTTGGATCATGTTTTTGGTGTTTTAGCTAAGAAATATTTGCCAAACCCAAGGTCACAAAGATTGTTTTTCTTGCTTTATTGTAGAAGTTTTAGTTTTAGGTTTTTTATTTAGGTCTATGATTCATTTTGAGTTATCTTTTTTAAATATATGAATCAAAGTTTACAAAGTTAGTTAGTCCAGCACCATTTTTGAAAAGATTATTCTTTCTCCACAGAACTCTTTGCTTCTTTATCAGAAATCAGTTGCCATTTTTTGCATGGGTTTTTTTCTAGAGCCTCGATTCCGTTCCACTGCATTTTGCCTGTTTTTACCACAATATCACGCTGCCTTATAATAAAACTTGTAACAAAGTAGTGTTAGTTCTTTAACTTTGTTCATGATCTTTAAAGCTGTTTATATATTCTGGGTCTTTTGCATCACTGTGTGAATTTTAGACATAGCTTGCAAATTTCTATGAAAAGCCACTGAGATTTTGACTGGGATTGCATTGAATCTATAGATCAATTTGGGGAAAGCTGATAACAATACTGAATTTTACAACTCAAGATAATCCAGGAACATTTAAGAAAAGGTTAATTTCAAAAGTGTGGGTCAGGATATAGGAAATCTACAGCGTAGAGTATAGTTCCTGGGGTTGTTTCCTCTTATACTTGAAGTTGCAAAGAAAAGGAGTGTTTAATGAAACAGAAAGGGACAATAATGTAATGAGGGCTGCCTTGGGAGAAGCTGTAATATTTGAGGATGTTGAGGATGTAAACACCCTCTCCTCACTCCTCCTTCCCTCTGTTCTCCTTCTGGGGATCCCTGAGAGCTGAACCCAAGTAGACGTGGTGGAGTAGCAAACAAAGATCATCTATTGGGATGATTATATGCGTCTTCTCCTTTGACTTACAGAATTTCTATGGTCAACCATTTTTACATACTTGGGATGGACTCGCTTTGATCATATTTTACTGATTTTACATGCCCAATCGCATATTTAGGATTTTACTATCAGTATCTGTGAATACTATTTATAATATTCTGTAGTTTTTCTAGTTTGTACTCTGTTAGATTTTGGCATTGACTTTGAAAGACTGGAAATTATTCCTCTTCTATGTATGATCTAAAATTGTTAGGATGACCTACATATTCTTTGCAGGTTTGAAAGAACTGATGAACTGATAAGTGAAACGGTCTGAGGCACATGTTTTTGGTGGTGTGAGAATGACTTGTGATTTTCTTAACTTCTATAGGAATTTTTTTAGTTTTTGTTATTTTTTCATTTGTACTTTCATAGAAAATTATCCATTTTGCATAGAGTAAAATTTATATTTTCAGTATACTTTTATTTTCCTTATGTCAATTAATTTCCTAACTTAATTTTTATTTAGTTTAGTTGTCCTTTGTGCTTGAATTTATAGTCATATCTAATTTTTAATTTGCTACCTCTCAAATAATACTTTTAACTTAGTATATTTATAGTTCCTTATATATTTCTTGAATAGATGGCTATTAAATTACATATTACATCATATTTTCCTGCAAACAACTGGTTGTTGGGTTGCTTTTTTCCCCTATTTTTTTAAAAGAATTTATTTACTTATTTGACAGAGAGAGACACAGTGAGAGAAGGAACACAAGCAGGGGGAGAGGGAGAGGGAGAAGCAGGCTTCCTGCTGAGCAGGGAGCCCAATGTGGGGCTCGATCCCAGGACCATAGGATCATGACCTGAGCCAAAGGCAGATGCTTAACAACTGAGCCGCCCAGGAGCCTCTATTTCCCTGTTTTTTTGATTTTGGTTTTATCTCTATCGAGTTCATTCTTTCAATATATTTTATCTTTTCTTGCTAGTGAATTGAATACTTGTTATTTTCATTCCTTTTTGCATACAATTTTAAGACTGTGAATTTTCTCTAAGGACAATGTTGATGCTGGCTCATTGGTTCTAATTTGTGGGCGTTTTCTCTATTACTATTTTGTCAATGCTTTGCAATTTCAGTATCGCTTTTTTTTTGACTAGGTGTTGCAAAGATTTTTTTATTTTGTTTCTATTACCAGATTATTCCCAAATCTTCCTCTTAAGTGTTCCTTATAAATTTTCTAGTATAAGTGACTAGCTAGTAAGCACATTTTTTTAAAAAGTAAAATTTTAAACCTACTTTTATGACCCCAAAAGTTAAATTCTTTTCAGTCCCAAAGAGTAAAGCAATGAAATTAATATATATATATATTAGAAATATGCTCAGAATTCTAAAGTATCTCTTTTATAAATTTATATTGGTCATTTATTTGCTAGTGGTTCTATTTCAAAGATAGAATGGTTTAATTAATTTATATATATAATATATAAAAATATAAATTTCATTGGCTCTAAGATTAACTTTTACACATTGCAACCTCTTTGAAATTGTGAAGCATATTTTAATTGGCAGATTTCTTCTTAGTGATGAGTGAAGTAAAGGTATATCTTCCCATTAATAGGATCATAGTTTCAATTTCAGTGAAATACGGTATCAGTGTATCAGGAACAAATATAATCTTATATTAAATCTGAGATATAATCTTACGTTAAAATTTAGTTCACTGCTTTAGCAAAAATCATGTATTATTCACAATCTGTTTGACCCTAACATTGGGGACTGTTTTAGTGAGAACTTTTTCTATATACAATTATATTTTGAGGATGTAATTTAATCAAACTATTTCTGAATTCTTGAAATAACTTGAGAAATAGTATGACATGCCAGAAAGAATGCTGTACTGAGAGTCAGGATACATTATTAGTATGGTTTTGGATAGCTCATTAATACTATTGGCCCATATTCTGTCAGTGGAAAATTGTGAGATTTGACTAGGTGACTAGATCATCCTGGAGCTCCATAAATTCTAATAGTATATGAACCCACTGGTGCTATGAAGCAGAGGTTAACTTCATCTTTTCCATTAACAGAATAGGTTATGGATACATTAGAAAGTGAGCCTTGCAATCTGTGCTTGCTATGTCAGCCCCTCTTGTAAGCAGGGTTTAGAAATTAAGTGATTGCCTGGATAAAGGGTGTAAAACAGGTGGAAAACCTTTTCTATGAGTTCAGATGGTCTCTAATCTGAAAAGCAAAGAGCAGCTTCTTCCAAACCATTATCAGCACTTTCTGCTTGGAGCCCATGTTTGCATTAATATGGGCACTCTACCCACTCTTTGGTCAGCGTTAGCTGTATGACATACACATGCATATGTGACATATGTTATCTCACTTTAAACCTGTTTTTATCTTTTTCCTTCCATAGGTCAGGAGTATTAGCATACAAACTCCTTACTCATGGCAAATGAACAAAGGATAGTGATTCAAGCTAAAAAGAGTCAAGTCTTAGGTGATTTGGGCCCCAGGGCAAAGACACAGCAGCAAATCCCTTAGTAATGATGACTAAATCCTGCAGGGAGTGGTTCAGTGGCAAAACCCCTTGTGACCAATTCCAACTCTGCAAACCTTATGAAGTCTTCAAATAGCAGGTATTCACCAAGACAGTTACTAGGAAGTCAGCACTTCCTTCTTTTGAGTTCTGAAAAACTCAAAACTCAAATTTTTTGAAGAGTTTCACTCTTTGAGCTTTTCATTTCAGTTATTGATTTTATAAATGATTATTTTTTTAGTTGCTAGTTGATTCCTTTATCTAGAAATAAAAACAAAATGTTATTATAAGACTATTGGTTACATTGAAGAACTTGGTAAAAGATGGGTCCATGGTGGACCCCATTCAAAGATGTTTGTCTCCCCATTTCAAATCCGTGACTTTTTATTGCTTATGTACTTAATGCAAGTCACTTGGATAGGTACTTGAAAGACTGAATAACAAATAGAACATAAACCCTGCCCTTTAGGTAATTAGAAGACAAGTAACCCAAATCCATAGAGCACAAGGCAGAATCAGATGTGTGCCACAAGAGTAATTCAACAGGCTGCAGGGATCCTGATTAGCTTGTCTGAGAGCAACCTCATGGATCATTTGAAGATGTGGCATTTGTATGGCCCCTATAGCTGGCACTGTTGGTGCTCTATCCAGATTCTGGAAGACTTTGACCGTGTCTCTGTGCCTCTCCCCCAGCTTCTGTGTTCTTTGGCTTCTTTGACTTCTGTAAGCTCATAGGATTTATGTTTGCCCCTCCCCTTGCCCAGTCCTTTGCCAATGACTGGTGGAGGAGATAAAAAGTTCTCGAATCAAGACACACTCCAAGGTGTGATTCTCATTCCAGAGCTTACCTGGAGGGTCAGGCTGAGACTGAGACTTTTTCTAAAATCACATCTTGCCTGACTTCATCGTCTTCCTCCAGTTGCTTAGTGGTTTCTTTGGGAGCAGAATGTGTCCTCAATCAATTTCTTGCATCTCAATTCTTGTTTCAGGTAGTGTTCCTAGGGAAACTGACACGTAAGAGAGAGCATAAAGAATTTAAGTTGTGAACAGGAGAAAGAAAGTTGAGGTTTATTTGGTGAATAGTTCACTTCAGCTTAGGGCAGGGAATTGTGGAAGAGAATATTGGAAAGGCCACTATGGACTATTATGAGACCTTGAGAGGACCTTGAAAACCACATTAAGAAACTGGGCAAATTTACTATAAAGTGGCCGTTTTTTTAGGGAAATCCACAACACAAATCCCTAGGATAATGGCTCACTCACGAATTGAAGGGATTAATAGATATTCATACCATATGAATAAATATACAGCTCACTAATTCCAGTGAAATAGAGTCAGGTCAAGCCAAGATCATTAATTTTATTTATTTTGTTTATTTAAGATTTTATTTATTTACTTGGCAGAGAGAGAGCGAGCATGAGCATGAGCGTGGGTGCAAGCAGGGGGAGTGAAAGGCAGAGGGAGAAGCCGGCTCCCAGCTGAGCAAGGAGCCTGATGCGGGACTCGATCCCAAGACCCTGGGATCATGACCTGAGCTGAAGGCAGATGCTTAACCAACTGAGCCACCCAGGCGCCCCAAGACCATTAATTTTAAACTGCATTTGTTTCTAACAGTGTCATTGCTGATTGCAGCCACTCACATCTGTCAGGCTATAGACTTTAAACTGACTTCTCTGAATGACTTGGGTGTATTCTCATTATCTGTGGCTAGCAACTTAAAGCTGAAGCATTCCTTTTAGGATTCAAACCTGTGATTTTAGTGATTTTTACAGAGAATGCTGGAATTCCCTACCCCTCCCTTGTTCTGGTATTTCTTTTCCATAATGATGTATCCTTCAGCCCTTTCCAATATCACTAAAAATAAAGATTATTCACTTCAGTTGCACCTTAAATAACTAGATTTATTATTTTCTAATAATTTTTTAATGTTTATTTCATCACTAAGGTTTTCCCATTCTAACTTGACTCTGTGGCCTGGTATTTAAGAATTGGCTTTGCTCAAATGTACACTCTACAAGTTATTACAACTGTGGAGTGATAATATATATTCCTTTATTAGGGAGATGTTAGTAATTCAAAGGAAATACTAAGAATGCCAGGTTTGGAAAGTGCAAGAGATTATAGGTTGTATCTTCTGACTGTACCGATTGACAAGATAAATGAGCTTACAGAAGAACTGTAGTACATTCTGCGTACATCAGTAACATAACACTAGATTTTAGAATTTTAGAAATCAAGCCTTTTGGAATCATTAGAATCCGTGAAATTAATACATATTACTGATAAGGCATAATATGGATTGGAAGAACATAATATTTCCATCTGATGGGTTTTCTACGTATTCCATATCTCTCTCAGTTTCAGCACTTCTAAGAATCTCACAGAAAATTCAACGCTCTTATGACCAGTAATGAACTTCAAATCTTGTACCTGGCACAAGAGTAGGTTTGTTGTAGCTACCACACATTGTGATCTCTACTGGAGAGAATTAAGTTTTAGCACTTAAAAAAATGAATGATTTATCATCTTTTAGTCGTGGCTCAACTGCAAATTCTACAGGAATCTTTCCCTTTTCCTGATATTGGAAGAGTCATACATTCTATGTATTCTTATAAAGATCTGGTCTTACAATTCACACTTAGTATTAATTAGGCATTTATTAACTCTGTCCACAATGGGACTGTGACTGATTCATTGTGGAATTCCCAGTAACCTGAACAGTGGTTGGAGTGTGGTAAGTATGCAGGACAAAAAACAGAGGTAAATTATATTGTCCCCATGTTTTTGGGGTTAAGAACATGACATGTGAATGAAGGGATGTTAAGGGATTGTAATTATCAAATTATAAAATATACATGACAGTGCAGTCATTTCTAGACTAGTCTGTTGACTGCATTTCTTATAGGCTTTTGCAATATTTGGGAACAAACAAAATTAATTTAAAAAGGCTAATGTTTAAACAGAGGTTCCATTAAATTCCAGCTAGATATGCACATAGGCATCCATATCCTTTTGCATCTAAAAGTTTATCAACATAGAAAAGCTATTTTTATTCTGCAGATACACAAATATTCAACTCAGAAATGTGGCCCAGTCTTGGAGGGAATGACCAGGAAATGGACAAGAAGTCTGACTCCAAAGTAGTTGCAGGGCCTTTATAAGAGGTATGAGAACTTTTTCCATGGAAGTTAACGACCATGAGAAAAATCCCCTTTCTAACCTCAACTCAACTTTTATTTATTTTTTATTTTTTATTTTTTTTAAGATTTTATTTATTTACTTGATAGAGAGAGACACAGCGAGAGAGGGAACACAAGCAGGGAGAGCAGGAGAGGGAGAAGCAGTCTTCCCGCTGAGCAGGGAGCCTGATGCAGGGCTCGATTCCAGGACGCTGGGATCATGACCTGAGCCAAAGGCAGATGCTTAACAACTGAGCTACCCAGGTGCCCCTCAACTCAACTTTTATACTTCTCCACCTTACAACCACCTTTTCATCATCTTCCCAGCCTTGCCTCTCATTTCAGAAAAAGGAATGTGTTTCCTCTCTGAAAGTAGTCCCTCTATTTCGAACTCAGTTGGTCAGTGCTCATCCCCTTTGTGTGTTTCCTTTTGCTACTCTTTATATCAAGCCCCTTTTAACTCATAAAAGTTTTTTTCCCCCTCTCTTTTTTTGGCCAGTACATTTATATCTTTGTTACTATAACTCAAAATAAAATCCAACAGTTCCTATAAATGCATGACAAATGTTCAACCATCCTCATAATTTTATAAGTGCAAATCAAAAAGGTACAATTTTATGCATAACAGATCATTGAAAGTTAAAAATGTTTGGCAACACATAAATTTGGCAAGGGATGGGTCAACAGGCCATCTTGCAGTGGGCATGGGGATCGGTACAATCTTTGTATATAGAAATTCAGCAATATCTACACACATTTAAAATGCACTTCCAAGTCTAGGAATTTTTCCCACAAAAATACATACTATTGGACAAAGAGTTAATTGTCATAGTTTGTAATAACTAGAAAAAAGTTATCAAAAAGTAAATGTCCAGTAATAAGGGATTAGCTAAATACATTATTATTGTGCATATAAGAAAATCGTATGAAGCTGCTCAGAAAAGTTAAGTGGTGATGTGGAACAGTCTCCAAAAACACTTGTAGTTTTGTTTTTTTTTAAATCTCAAGATACAGAAATACACACACACACTCACACCACTTATACATGGATAGATTTCCAAAGAATACATACAAATTATTATCAGGAATTTTTTCAGGAGTAAGGCTGGGGCCTTCAAAGGATTTTATTTTCATAAGCTACCTCTTTGTATTATGGTTAAAATTTTTTGCTGTGTTATTTTCATAATACAAAAACAATTATTTATTTATATAGCTGATGAGGTGGGGTTTGATCTAAAACTAAAATCCTGTCATTTAATTTCAGGCTGACACTTTTATTCTTGATATTGTTTGTTAGTCTGTTCATTGTGTAATGATATAAGCCGAATGATATAAGAAATGAGCCGAATGATATAAGAATAATATCAAAATTAAAAGGATGCCCTCCTTCCCAGTTACCAAGAAAAAAATCACAGTTAACATTCCAGTGTCCTTCTCCCCGCCGCCCCCCCCCCCTCCACTGTCTAGCTAGCTCTCCTTGATCTTGACTGGGCTTCCCCACCTGCCTGAGGAGAGGGGTGCGTGGTGGGAAAAGGCCCTGGCTCTGCAGTGTCTGTGCCCCAAGCCTTCCTGTTCTCACAACCCTGGGCAACTTACCTAACCTCAAGCTGCCTCTGTTTCCTCTTCTGTTCAATGTGACCTATTCAGGTTGTTGTGAAAAAGGGAAAATCCATGCAAATCACAGTAATATCTAGGACATAGTAAATCATTAGAGGCTGTTATCCCCTAGTTGAGGCCAATTTATCTGTTTCTCCTCTTCTCCTACAGTTCCCCAAAAGCTCCATTCCTAAAGGGCCTTTCCTTTTGTCCTTGGCACACCCTCCATTTATTATTCTTTCATTTTCCCCCTGCGACCACAGCTTGAGTGGTAGGTTGCCTTCTGCACTGCTACCTCCTCTAAACTCCCCTCTGCCTTTTATCCTTTGCCACCCAGCTGTTGCCTGCATTATCCTACTACAACTGCTCCCCTGAACACTTTCTAAAGGCTCAAAGTCGTCACTAAATAGAAGGACAACTCCTCAGCTCTATGCAAACTTTTCCAGCATTTCAAGCACTCCCAGGGATCTTTTTTGAAATTTTCTCTTCCCTTTGTTTTCTTGATCATTTTCCTTGCACCTTCAAATGAACCTCCCTCATTCAGTTTCCTCTAAATGTGGCAGACCATGTGTTTTTGACCTTTTCATTCTTTTTTATGTTTTATCCATTGGCAAGAACATTCAGTCTCAAGGCTTTAACTTTCAAGGCTTTGAAATTACTCTCAAATCTTTATACCCCACCATGTGATTTCCACAGTTCACACCCCACATTTCTAACTGTCTACGTTATGCTTCAGGAGAGATAGATGAGACATTTCAACAAGCATCAGTCTTATTCTTACGCCTGCACTACATTGCATTTCTCTATTTTTGTAAAGAAAACCCATCTTCTCCGTCATTTAGGATGAAATTCATGATCATTTTTGACTCTCTCTTTCCTTGTCCCCACATTCAACAGGTTGCAAACAACCAGCAATTTTACTTTTCAAACTGGCTCCCAGCTGCTCTCAGAACTTTCCATGGACATGATCTAAATTGAGATCTTTATGACCCTGCCTCTCAACTACTATATAAGCCTTTGAACTGGTTTCTGCGCTTTTAATCTCTTCCTCCTCTTTAAACTTTTCTTAAATATGACTTTTGAAAACATTTTTTATCCCTCGGTTTGGTCAATATTATTTAACTATTCACAGACATTTGATGCTTTCTCCACTTCTTATCACCCTCCTCCATTAAGGCAGTTTTAGAATGATCATTAAGGACATGGTCTTTGAGGCCATCCTCAACTAAAATACCATTTGTGATACGTACATTAAATTAGGAATAATTTACTTTTTTCCCCTAAAGATTTTATTTATTTATTTATTTATTATTTATTCATTTATTTATTTATTTATTTATTTATTTATTTATTTATTTATTTATTTATTTAGAGTGTGAGCAGGGGAAGGGCTAGAGGGAGAAGGAGAGAGAGAATCTCAAGCAGACTCCCCACTGAGCACGAAGCCCATGGGGGGCTCTTCTCTGATCCTGAGATCATGACCTGATCCAAAATCAAGAGGTAGATGCTCAAACGACTGAGCCCCCCAGGTGCCCCAGGAATAATTTACTTTTTTTTTTTTTACATTTTTATTTATTTATTTGACACAGGGAGAGAGAGAGCACAAGCAGGGGGAACAGCAGGCAAAGGGAGAGAGAGAAGCAGGCTTCCCACTGAACAGGGAGTCTGATGCAGGGCTTGATCCCAGGACCCTGAGATCATGACCTGAGCCAAAGGCAGATGCTTAACCATCTGAGTCACCCAGGTGCCCCAGGAATAATTTACTTTTAAGTTACTTATGATTATTTACCATTATAATTTTAGGTACATAAAGTATCAAGGTAAATTAGAAAAATAAAAATAACCCATTGTTTAAAGTATTTACCTTTGAATGGAACTATAAGGAACCAGAAGAAAACATAGGTGAACATTCATTTACCAACAAAAGAAAAAGCATAATAAGATTGCCCAATTTCATCAAATAAAATATTTTAAAAATTAGTTTATCAGTGTATCCACAAAAATGAACTGGAAAGCAATGCAACACATATGACAGTCAGATAGTTAATGTTTTTTATGTAAACATATTATTACAAATTACTTTTTAAAAGATGTGTGCACCCCAATTTAAAAATAGGGTAGTGGCATGAACATTGGTCTAATAAAAGAAGAATGATTAATGTCTATTCAATGGATATTCATTTATTTTTTTATTTTTTAAAAAAGATTTTATTTATTTATTTGAGAGAGAGAGAATGAGAGAGAGCACATGAGAGCGGGGAGGGTCAGAGGGAGAAGCAGACCCCCTGCCAAGCAGGGAGCCCGACGTGGGACTCCATCCCAGGACTCCAGGATCATGACCTGAGCCGAAGGCAGTCGCTTAACCAACTGAGCCACCCAGGCGCCCTCAATGGATATTCATTTAGACAATCGTAACACTTGCTTTCTATCAAAATTTAAATTTAAACCTCTCCTATCAAGCTGGATTTATTAATAGCCCAGGATGGCTGAAAGTGCAGTACAAATGATAATTGTATATGCCACATATACAAATTGGCATAATTTGTATATGTGGCATAAATTGGTAGAATTTGCTTGAGGTAATTTGTTAACGTGGATTTAAAAAGTGTGGCTTTTCATTCATTTATTCAACAAACATTTATTGATCAGCAGGCATAGTTTATACGTACTAGGGATACAGAACAAAAAAAAGTATACAAAATATCCAATAGATATAATGTCAAGAGGTAAGAAGTATTTGAAGTAATATAGTATGTTGGGACACTCTCTGACTTATGGCAGTTGAGCGTAGACCTGAGTGAAGGGAAGGAGTAATCCATGGGGTTATCTGGAAGAAGAGGACCGCATGCAAAAGGAGCAGCTAGAACAGAGCCCCTGAATGTGTTTGGGATGAGGAAGCCCACATTTCTAGAGTGTAGGGCACACTGGTGGGAGATGAGGTTGGGCAGGTAGCCACAGGCAAGATCTGGTAGATCTTGTCTTAGGTTGTGGTAAGGATGTTGACTTTTTCTGAGTATAATGAGAAGCCATTGGGAGGTTTATCCATGGGAGTAACGTAATGTGATTTCTTTTTTTTGAAGGCTGCTGTCTGGAGAATAGGCTATAGAAGGATCAAGGCAAGGGTAGATACAAGGGTAAGGAGACAATAATATTTTAGGAATCAGAATCCCTTGGAACCTGCATTTTAGACACATGGTCAGTTTTATGGTTGATTTACTGAGGTTTTTTAAAAATAAGTTTTCCTCTGTTCTGATATTTTTATTTTAATTAAAAACAGGCAAATTCTCTGTCCCTTCTGCTGCATCTTACCACATCTGGAATTATGTTTCAGAGCACTCTGAGTTTTTTAATAAATGTTTTCTGGGGAAAAATTACTTAGAAAGTCATTAGCTTAATTCCTGCAATAAGTAGTAACATTTCTCACCAGAATTTTTCCGATGAAGTAGTCAAGGCCAAAAGAGGTTAAGAGTCTTCTCAAAAGTCTCAGAGCTACCGGAGGAATGGAGACCACAACTAAACTCACCATTCTCCACTAGCCCTTGGAAATCTTCCCTTATGGATGACAGAGAATACTGAGGAACATGGGGCAGTTTGATTTGTCAGTTTGAGAGAGGAGTCTGGTATAGACGGGGTGGGAGTTTGACACAGAAGTTTACACAGCCTGCCACTAGCCAGGCTACTGGTTGGTATTACTTCACATGTCTATCTGCCTCATGATGGCAGAAACCTATTCCAACAGAGGAATTAGCCCAATTCCTTAGGCAAAACCAAATTTATTTCTTTGGGAAAAAAAAAAGGGCATCCAAAAGTTTTCTTGGATATCAAATCAGTTTGTGAAAAATATTTTGATGACTTAAGTGTGAACAAATCAGAAACACATGTTTTCAGTTTCCTGGTGAATAATGATTGCTTTAAAATTAACCTAAAGGTGTCAGGTGGAGTTTAGATTTTATTAAGTCTCAAACATTTGGCAAATAGTTCAAGATGTTGGACCCATTGTGCATCTGGATTCATCTAGTCCTGATATAAATTAGATATCGCAAACATGTGTTGAGTTGTGTGGCTTTGATCTGCTTTCAAAAGGGATTGGAGTCTCAGGAACTAACTTGCTCTCACAAAAAGAAGTTTTGTGTGTGCCTGGATTTTCCTTCTCTTCACTAATATTTTCCATTAACTCATGGGGACAGGGATGAACATTTGGAAAGCCAGTTTGGGAATGTGGCGTGACCAAATAAATTTCATATTTAAAAATTATTAACAAAGATTTTCAGTGATAATCATAAACCTGCTCAGGGGACCTTTTGGAGGTTAACTGTTAGAAAATGTTCTCATTTGAAAAATTATGTATCAGATTTTTGTCAATATTCCAACATAGTTAGAATTCATGATCATAGGAAGTAATGAAGCTTTATACACATATAAGAAAAATCCTTCTAATCTTATTCACTGTGACTAAAGGGAAAAGAAAAAAACCTCAATCTCTGAAAGAAAATAGCTCTTTGGATTTTAGCTCTCACTGAGATACTGGTTATAAATGGCACGAAACCAGCATGATTCTGAGTGATTTTATTCAGTCTAAATTGATAATAGTTTACAGACACTGTCTTATTTTTCCAAAAATTTTAACTTTTTCTTAGGTAATCACATTATGTGTGCGTACAAATTTTTTTTCCCCCACAGGCTCTAATCATCATAACTTTTCCAATTTGGTGGGGGGAGGCTATGGTATGGAAGCAGAAATCACAGGTGTCAGGGCTGAAATGGCCAGGCTCACCCCACAAAACTAAGTTGCATTTCTTCTTCTATAGCTCCAGGGAATCATGGGAATTTATTCTCTTCTCTTGACCCTATAACATTGAGCCATTTCCTCTTTATATCCCAGTGGAACCTAGAGGTGATTTGTCTCTACTTCCATTTTTGTCAGGGAACTTTCAAAGCTATTTAGCTTAATTTAGTACATGGGTATCCTGGTTTCAAATGGTCACATCAATTTTTACTTCATTTTTCATTATTTCTATAGGTTTCCCTTTAAACTGGGATAAAATATAATAAGGACACATAAAATCAAGATAAAAATATAAGCAAATTCAGAGACTGGTAGAAGACTTCAAAACTGAATTACTTAGTCATTCTGAGGTATTTTAAGAGTTAAGATGAGGAAAAAAAAAATGTCTCGTGAATTGGTTAGATAGATGTTGGTACAATATCATTTGACTGATTTTCTTTATCATAGTTTTTCTTTGGTGTTCATCTAAAGAATGACCAGAAAACAAAAGATATAAATCTTTGGATTATTCTTATTTCTATTGCAATAGTATTCTATAAGTATCAATTAATATCTATTTTGAGTGTGGTACTGAAATATGAAACATATTCATTGCAAATCATCTAGCAATTTTGTAGCCTCAAGCTTATTATTTAACTTCTCTTGTGTTTCAGTTTCCTCAATTATAAAGTAGAAAGAATAATATAACTACCCGAAAAGGTGAGTTCATACATGAAAAACAAGTAGAACTATCCCTAGCACATAGTAGGAGCTCTATGCTTTTATTATTATTATTATTATTATTATCAGCATCATTAATATTAATGGGATCTGTAATTGAGACTTAGGTATATAAAGTAATCAGAGAACACAGACAATATTTTTTTAATTTAATTTAATTTTATTATGTTATGTTAGTCACCATACAATACATCATTAGTTTTTGATGTAGTGTTCCATGATTCATTGTTTGCGTATAACACCCAGTGCTCCATGCAGTATGTGCCCTCCTTAATACCCATCACCGGGCTAACCCATCCCCCTACCCCCTCCCTTCTAAAACCCTCAGTTTGTTTGTCAGAGTCCATAGTCTCTCATGGTTCGTCTCCCCCTCCGATTTCACCCCCTTCATTTTTCCCCTCCTTCTCCTAATGTCCTCCATGCTATTCCTTATGTTCCACAAATAAGTGAAATTATATGATAATTGACTTTCTCTGCTTGACTTATTTCACTTAACATAATCTCCTCCAGTCCCATCCATGGTGATGTAAAAGTTGGGCATTCATCCTTTCTGATGGCTGAGTAATATTCCATTGTAAAAATGGACCCCATCTTCTTTATCCATTCATCTGTTGAAGGGCATCTCGGCTCTTACCACAGTTTGGCTATTGTGGACATTGCTGCTATGAACATTGGGTTGCATATAGCCCTTTTTTTCACTACATCTCTGTCTTTGGGGTAAATACCCAGTAGTGCAATTGCTGGGTCATAGAGTAGCTCTATTTTTAATTTTTTGAGGAACCTCCACACTGTTTTCCAAAGTGGCTGTACCAACTTGCATTCCCACCAACAGTGTATTGGGTGTAAGGAGGGCTCCCCTTTCTCCACAACCTCTCCAACATTTGTTGTTTCTTGCCTGTCAGTTTTTGCCATTCTAACTGATGTAAAGTGGTATCTCAATGTGGTTTTGATTTGAATTTCCCTGATGGCTAATGATGATGAACATTTTTTCATGCGTCTGTTAGCCATTTGTATGTCTCCTTTGGAGAAGTGTCTGTTCATGTCTTCTGCCCATTTTTTGACTTGATTATTTGTTTTTTGGGTGTTGAGTTTGAGAAGTTCTTTATAGATCTTGGAAATCAGCCCTTTGTCTATAGTGTCATTTGCAAATATCTTCTCCCATTTGTGGGTTGCCTCTTCGTTTTGTTGATGGTTTCCTTTGCTGTGCAGAAGCTTTTTATCTTGGTGAAGTCCCAGAAGTTCATTTTTGCTTTTGTCTCCTTTGCCTTTGGAGAGGTATCTTGAAAGAAGTTGCTGTGGCCAATGTCGAAGATGTTACTGCCTATGTTCTCCTCTAGGATTTTGATGGATTCCTGTCTCACATTGAGGTCTTTCATCCATTTTGAGTTTATCTTTGTGTATGGGAACACAGACAATATTTGATTACAGTTAAGAACTATGTTGGGAAGGTCAAACCAGGCTCTATGTTGGTGGGAAATTGGGTAGAAGCTCACAGAGGAGGCCCAATAGATTTGTGGCAGCAAAAAGATAGTATGTCCAAATGCTTTTTAAACCTATAACAGGATTTCTATTTTGAAAAGGTAATTGAAAAATGGACTGTAGAGGGGCAAGAATAAATGTTGGGAGACCAATCAAGAGGCTATTGCAGTAACGTAACCGAGAGTTAGTATTTCAACAAGGGTAGTGATATTGGAGTTAAAGAAAAATTGACATATTGAATATACACACTAGAGGTAGAACCTTCATTATTTGTTGATAGTTTACCTATGCCTAGTGAAGGTGAGGAAATTTAAAAAAATCAAACATGAGTTTCCCTTTTTTTTTTCTATTTATTTTTATTTTTATATTAAAAAATTTAATTATTATTATTATTTCCTTTAGCAACTTGATGATACAGTTCCTGAGATGAGGAAGACTGAGAGAAAGATGAGTTTTGGGCCCATGAGGTAAAGGTCCTTATGAGGTGTCAAGTAGGGGCCTGGACTAGAGATAGAACTGGATGTCATGAGCTTATAAAAGATTTTTAAAGCCAGGGAAATGAAGCAGGTCATATAAAAATGGGGTCCAGACAGAGAGGAGAAAAGAAATCCAGGACTCCCAACTTTGCAAGATTGGGATAAAGAGGAAAAGCCTTAGCAGGAAACGCTGAGAATGAGGGACTTGGGACAAAACCAAGGTAAGGTAGATTAAGAGGAGGAATTTTTTTTTTTAAAGCTACTCTTTATAGAGCATATTAAATCATGTTTCTTCCTCTTGCCTTATTAAATATTGACTAGCTAAGGACCTCTTCTCCATAGTCCTACCCGTGAACCTCACTAGCATGAACTGGGGCAGCAGCTCTTCTCAGCAGGCATTAGTAAGGCAAGGAAGAGATTGTTTCAGATAACAGCGCTCAGACTCTCAGTTAAATGTAGCCAACAATGGTGAAGTTAAGATAGGAGCCAGAGGTCTTCTGGTTTATGGCTCCTGTGTTCAGGTGTTTTGGATGGAAGACAAGTCTTTGTGACCAATAGGCCTTATTCCCTAGTTCTAGTGAGCTAGAATTGTCTTTGCACACGACGCAACATAGAACCTTTCAAATTCACTATTAATCCCTACCAGCTGATGGCTTATTTAAAGCAAGGCCAATCAACAAACTTCCAAAACTATTCAGTGGCATACCAGCCCTTCTTGTAATATTTTGTCTACATTGTGATACAGAAATCAGCAAAATTACAAATATAAATACTTTATGACTCCCTAGGATTGCTTAGTGTGCAAGGCAGAGAACTTGTCTTATTCATTTCTATAGCCCCAGCATGTAGCCAGCACCTGGCAGAGAGTGGGGACTTAAATCAGCATTTCTTGAATAAGTGAATAAATAAATACCCAATACAGAGTGCTAAGGATGCAGAAACAGAGATGATAGAAAAAAAACTCAGCTTCTGTTATGAAAAATTCTTACATCACCTTTTATCTATGTCCTATACAAGGTGTTGATATGTTTACTGTGTTATTATAATTCCAAAGCCTCTTCCTAGACATCAGTATTCTTACAAAGCTATGAATTTTCTATCATATATATATTTTTCATTTCAAGAAAGCTATTTTACTAATGCAACAAAGCCAGTGAAAAGAACCAAAAGCCAAAACTCTGTAATACCAACAGTGATGGTAAGGCTGAGCTGTGACATGGTAAATACCATATCTTATTTTACAAAAAAAAAAAAAAAAAAATCCAAATTGATATTTAATAGTCTGATAGTTATTCCAGGAGCACACAGCCTGCAGAAGAAACACTTGTAGATTGCAAAGTGATATTTAAAGAAAAATGCAGACGCAATAAGCATTTCCATGTTTTGTATGTTTGCCTTTCAAGAAAAGATGTTGAATAGGCCATTTGATATGTTAGCTGAATGCAGCTGTTTAGATATTTGTTTGGTCTGCTATTGAATTTTTCATTAAAAATATGTGGTTAACAGTAGCCAACCTGATTTGCATGTGTGTGTTTCTGATTTGTTCACTGCTATGCCTCGGTCTCCTACATCTTAATCACACCCAGGCGCCCGCCCCATTACATTACCAGAAGGGAAGTGATGGACATCCTTTGACTCTCTTCATGACCCCCTGATAATCCTGTTTCACACACAGGCTCCCTGCTGTATGAAACACAAAAGCTGCCACTGTAGTTCTTTACTTCCAGTCGATATTCTGACAGACTTGATCTAGCAAATTAGTATGCTCTGGTAGGGGCACGACAAAAGACCCTTTTGACATACTCTGAATCAATACCAAGGCCGACAGAGAGCCATTTCACCGTAGTTCTGTTATTTTTTCCCCCTTTTGATGACCCTTTGCTTTTTTTTTCCCAGCTTATATGACCTTGTCAGATTTAAAAAACATAATGTTAGAAAAGTCAGGCTTGCACACGCATGTGCATGGGTGCACACGCACACACACGCAGATGAGTGCACAAAGACCACAGACAACATGCTAAAATTCACAACAAAAATATCAAAGAGAAATGCAGCTGGTGGGAAATTCGAGTGCTTTTTTAAAAAATGATCCTTGTTCCTACTAGAAAAAGAGAAAGAGGAAAAGAATCAGATACTTCAAATAGCTATATGTATTACTAAATATAGTTTAATTAATCCAGACCAGTTTTTATATCTGGTTCTATCTAGATATTGCTGATTTTCAAATTCTAAAACTTGTTAGAATGAAACGTATAATTCTATGGTTGCTTTGTATTTCAAGTTGCTCATTAGTTACATTAATCAAGGTTCCTGAGCATAAGATATTGAATTTTTTGTTGAATTTCTGAGATTAGTACCTTTAAATAGTCATAGACAGCAAAATACTATTATTAAGAAAGTAGAAAGTCTCCCTTTATTGATCTTTATCATAACAAAATCCTATTTTTTAAATATCATGCATTTTTGATACAGATATTCCATTTTTCCATACTTATTCATAATATAAGGAATACCAGTATTCTTTTTATATTATATCCTACTTGCCACATGCCTAATATGACCTCTTCAGATGTTTGATTTTTGAACCAACATACTTACATATTTAGTGTAAATATTATCCTCTATTAAGTTCTATCTAAGTATATCTGATGTGTGTAGGTATTAGAATGTCATTTTATTTTATCTTGAAGGCATAACTATGTATATTCTAAATATTAATTCACTTAAATGATGTTTATTCACTCTTTACACAGCAAAGAAGAAATTCATGCTCTAAAAATGAACTGTGTTGAAATTGTACCTGTTGTCTCCTCTTTTTATATTGCAACCACAGAACATAAGAAAATACTTGAAAATGTTTCTCAGAGCTTAATATGTGAATGCACCGAAGATTAGACCGAAGAAAAATTAAGTTAAAAAAGGAGATGTTTCCAGGCTTAGAAAACACTTTACCTTTGTATGCAAAAGAACTCTCTTCTACAACAGGTGCACAGTTGACTTCTTGTGTTTTCCAGGAAGCATATACACCACCTACGTGGCACTTCATCACCTTCCAGGACAGGAACCTTGTTCTCCCAAATAAAACAACTCTGCAGACTCGATTAGGACATAAGACTACTTTAGTTAATCTTTTCTAGAAACACGTTGGCAGGATTATTCAATCTAATTCAAATCCTTGTTCATTTTTCTTCAATGAAACATTACTAGGATCTCAAAAAGTCTCCAAACTCATCCCAGTTTGGGAGCACTTGGTGTTCTTCTGATTTATCAGTGCTAATATTAGGGCATACTGATTCATGGGCCTTTTATATATGGCAGAGTTGGAAGATACAAGATAAATCACAATTTTAATGGCATTAATTGTATAAATCCCTTTGTGAAGTCTGTAACAGTAGGACAATACAATTCTGGAATATATGGTATTCACATTAAGAAAAACTATTGTTTAATAATATTTATTTATTTATTTATTGTTTTTATTTTAATCTCAATCAGTTAACATACAGTGATATATTAGTTTCAGGTATACAATATAGTGATACAACTAATAATTTTTAAACATAACCCAAGCTATATAGATTTTTGGGAGGATAAATATATGGATATAAATGATATCTTTATTATTATTCCAGTTTAGATAATTACTTAAGAGACAAAGATACGAAAAGTGATTTTCCTAAGATGCTGTGTCTACAAGACACAATATACAAAATTCTTACAAATAGACGAATTAGGAAAAACTGAGGGTTTTTTGTGATTTCTATGGCTTCATGTCCAAGAAAATCACATCAATTCGGTAGTCTTTCTGGAATTTTACTTTCCCAACCCCGTGTACACACACACACACACGCACGTGTGCAAACACACCCATGCACACATGCACACCCACTATGAGCAGACTACAGAGAGACTATAACTGCTCTATCATTAGATGAGATGATGACATTCTCCTTCAGATAGAGCAAAACTTTAAATTTAGATGATGAAATCCATTACCTAGAGGAAGACAGACAACACAGAGGGATATAAAGAAAGGGAAGAGTATCTGTTTAATTATGATCCAGAAAGAAGATCTCCATCATAATAAACTAAGATCTCTACAGCTTTATTATCATTTTTTTCTCTCTCTCTGCACTAGAAGTTGGTTGTTGTGTTGTTTGTTTCATGGTTCTCTCCAGTGCTAATCCCTCATTGTGCCTCTGGATTGAATTTTTTTCCCTGAATACTCTTAGACTATTGTATTTAGTTCTTAGGCCTTAGTTGATAGAAAAACGTGTAGTCCAGCCTAATTTATGCCCTGTACATAAGAAGTTTCTTCTTTAGAAAAGAGTCTGTTGCAAATTTGTCTCAGTTTTGTTTCTGCAGTTTTCATCATGCAATTTCATACTTCACCTGTGGATTTCAAGGAAATAAGAAGTCGAGCCCCCAGGAAAGGAGTCATTTACCTGGGGAAGGGATATTGTGTCTTTGGATGTTCTAATTCGTCCTGTACAACTTATTTGACTAAACACCTCATGCTATAGCAAAATCCAATGACTTCCATGACGTGGCTTGATAATGTTTGATCATCAGAGATAATCTTTAGGTTTTATAAAATAGCCTCTTCAGTTACTGTTATGTGTTTTCTCCATCTGTACAAGCCATTACTTGTACATGGTTTTGAGGTATTTCCTCTTATTCAAAATAAGAGAAAAGTTCAAAGTTAAAATTCTTGAGTCATATATACTCCATACTAAAGAAAATATCCGTGTAAAATTTGAGTATTATAAGACATGAACACTATTTTCTTAAAATTAAATCATTTTAACCTGGCATGAGATTTGAAATAGTAAATGAGTTAAATGTGGGAATATTTCTTTATTCACATTAATGTGAATACCAAAGTTCTTACACACCTAATTCTTGATTATTTAGTAACATTTTATCCAATTTTTTTCTAGATAAGACCTCTTTTTACTTTTTCAAATATATCTACCTCTTGATGACTTCATTTCCTCCAAGGGTCTTGCATCAGTGCTAAACAAGTGGAGGTAGAGAAAAATACAACTCAAAGCAGTCACCTGTGTAGCTTTTAATAATGATCTTCTTTTATTCCACGATTTTCGATACAATTAAAACATAGAAATATTAAGGTGGGTGACTAGATAATTTATAAAAAGACTGAAAGAGCCTAATATGAAACAGATAAGACTTGTCAGAGATTTATTTTAAGACTGTGTTCAAGTAATTACTATGAAATAACATAATTTCCAGGAGTGAAAACAACTAGTAAAAACAAATTATCATTGATGGGGAAAGAAAGCCAAACAAAAGAAAAATAGAAAAAGGTGATACCAAAATACATACTTATAAGGTTTATAACTTACTTGCTAATGATTTCTGAATGATGGTTTTATATTTATTCTTCTTGATCTGGTATTTTGGATCTTTTTCCTTCAAAATATCTCTAAACTATGAAGTGATTACAAATGAGGAAAAATGTCACTAAAATGACTACTATCTTCATGGCTTTGAGAATTGGGATAATGCGGCAAGAGAATAATTTCAACGTTTAATACTACCCCAAATTTATTATTACCCTGACCATAGCTTCGTGAATCTTTCAGAAATAAAAAAGGAAAAATCAAGAAAATACTTGTGGAGATATTCTACTTTCAAAATGAAGCAAATCTGGTTTGGCTGGAGTAAAATTTGCTGGAGTAAACCCCCAGTGATCCCTCCTAAGAAAGATAGGAAACTGTTCCCATGAGCTGTATGAGTGAGAGCGAGGGGAGGGATGTGAATGTCTGTGTCCATTATGAGCAGTGGTGAAGGCACATGGTGGCTTAGTTCAGCCAGGGATGTGATTCGACCTGGTTGTGTGCTGTGGGGCGGGCAGGTAAGTAATAGTGCTTGATGGGCTTGGCTGGGAGTACAACATGATGCTTCCTTTTAAGTATGACAGCACAGTGTCATGCTCATACACAAGGGAGACATAAAGAAAAGCCCCTATTTTGGAAACAAAGCAGGCAGGGGTCCTCCTGAGGACATGTCCTACGAGAAAGTGAGTTCATTCTCCTGCTGGCTCCTAGAACTTGTGGAATCAAGGAAGTTTTCTAAGATCTTTGAAGATGCTAAAGTTTCTGGATAAAGTGAAGCATAATGGGCTCTACTGAAATTTCTCCTTAGGAAGATGGCAGGCAATTTTGATTACGGTGTTTTTACTATGAAGAAGAGGGGCTAAATCAGAAGCATAATGCAGTCAATCTCTTCATTCCACACAGACAGATGCCAATGTGGAGTGCATTGTCCTGGGTCTCACAGGCCAGCCCAGCTGACGGTCCTCATCTCTTGATGCCCAGACTCAGGTAACTGTGTGGGCCACCCCTTCACCTTGCTTCACTGTATTTGAGAGAGAGAGAGGGAAAATGGGAAAAGAAGGCAGAAAGTACTGACTGAAGAAAAGATTTGCATTATTTTAGTGGGCTTATCCATGTTTCACCTCCCTACCAATTACCATGAAAATGGTATTTATTATGAATGCATCAAGAAGTACCGAGTAAGTGAATGCTTTTTCAACAAGCATTTTCCATCCTTACGCAGCACATCAATAACTATGCAAGCAAATTATGACTAACTTCTATTTTAGAATCTGGACTTCATCACTTAGACAAAATCTTTCTTCTCCTTGGATCCACAGCTTTATCCATTGCAACTGCGTTCTTTCAAGTTACCAGTCTATACAGAGTTTGTGGTTTCCTTGAACCTAACATCAAATTATAGAGCATGATTGCAGTGTAAAAAGCACTCACTGAGATTAACTGATGTATATCTGTGAGGCCAACTAATTCTTGTGGAGTCTTGGAAGAATCTGAAAGTATACAATGTAGTTGACCGACGTTTCACAATTCTAAGAGTGAAGCTTTGCTGTGGAAAGCTAAGCTTCACTCTTTTTGTGTGGAAAAGCCTATTAAAAATTGCACGTTTAAAGATGTGGCCTTCACCATCACCTGCCTCCACTTGCTTTCTTTATCCCTAAGGTTTAGCTCCCTTTTCTTGTCTTGTTCCTCTTCCCTAGGTTCCACACTCTTACAACCCTAAAGACAACCTCGATGCAAGAGCCTTGCACATCAATGTTTCTAAAAATTCAGACTCAATATTCTAAGCATATGCTGCACAGCTCAATTCATCCCAAACTGAATCCATCATTCAAAGCCAGAAACAATTTCTTTCCTCTGCTCAGACTCCAAACATCCGAGTAGTCATCTTTTCTCTCCCTTACCATCTAATCTGTTCAGTGATCAAATCCTACTCATATTACCTCTTTCATATCTTTTACGTCTGTTTCTGCATCTCTAGTCTACCAACTCTGCTCTTGGTCAGCAACTTTTTGCTAGCAATGATGAGTATTTCAATAGTCTCCTAATGGTTCTTTCCTCTGTCTTCTACACTGATGGCAAGATTATTTTACTAAAATTGTCTGATCTTATTATTTTCCCACTTAAAAACCTTCAATGACTAGTTTTGGGACAAGAATGAAGTTTTCATAGCTCTTTGTCATTTAATCCCACCTGCTTTATCACCCCCACTCCTTATGTGAATGAATGTCCATCTCTCGCTCTAATACTCTAAGGCATAGCCCCAACAAGATGCTTACTCTTTCTGATATATCCCACCCTCTTGCTTGCATGATGATTTCAATATCCACACCTGCATACTCTGTATGCACATAGTCAACTATCAATGGCTTTCACACTTCAAAGTTCATTACCTCCTCCCTGAAGCCTTTAAAAATTCCACAGAATCATTCTATCCCTTTCTTATAAAACATTCTGCCTTATGTTGGCATCAATAGTAAATGTATCAACTCTCCCTAAGTCATTCCTCATTTTGCATTATGTGGTGTAGTCATCAAAATTGAATGGTTCTCCTACAGGCATTTAAGTCGAAGAAAAAAGAAAAACTAGAGGGGTGCCTGGGTGGCTCAGCCAGTTAAGCATCCAACTCTTGGTTTCAGTTCAGGTCATGACCTTAGAGTCGTGAGATGGAGCCCTGCATCGAGCCCTGCATGGGGCTCCGGGGTCAGTGGGGAGTTTGCCTGAGATTCTCTCTCTCTCTCCCTCTCCTTCAACCTCTCTCCACCCCCTCCCTAAAATAATAAATAAATAAAACTTAAAAAAAGAAAAATTTAAGTGAGACATATCTGAGAAAAGAAGCTGAATCCTATATTTCTCATAATTCTTTCTCTCCCTAGATCAATTCCATAACTCAGCCCCTTCCCCTCCTCCTGCTAGTCTAGTTATACTCTTCTGATATCCTTCCTCTTCTTTTCTTGTCAACTACACTAAATTTTACCTAAACTTTTAGTTCATATTGCTCTAGGATCTATTGGCTCCTTCCCCCAAAACTTCTCTGGCTTCTTGCTATTCTTCAGTTTCTAAGAAATCATTTGCTGAAGGAAAATACATACACATAGTTTTTTGTTTTGTTCTGTTTTAATTGAGGCATAATTGACTTATAACATCTTACCAATTTCAGAGGTACAACATAATGATAGGATATATGTATATATTGTACAATGATTACCACAATAACTCTAGCTAACATCTCTCTCCATACATAAAGCTTTTTCTTTTCCCCTTGTGATGAGAACTTGTAAGAATTACTTTCTTAGCTACTTAGCAACTGTTGTGTTGGTTGGTTATTGTTTTGTTTTTTTCAGTTCCTAGATGCCATCTCCACAAAGATTTAATCTTTCTTGGATTTTACTGATAGGATAAGTAAAGGTATGGTAGAATATTCTGTAGTAATTTGATGACAGGCACCAAAGCCAGGGCATTTTAGTTTTTAGGGAACTTTGCTCCTGACCAAATAGGATTAAGGCAGTTTAAAAATATAATTCATTTGGATTTCCTTTTTTCTTTCAGACACCTGCCTATAGTGCTTATTTTGTCTGGGTGAAAAACATGACTTGCTGCCAGAAAAAAAAATCATTTAGTTTATGTCTGGTGTAATTTTTTTTTTTTTTTGGTATTTTAAAGGGTTAAAATTTCTCAATGAAAAACTGTTTCCAGAAACTAAAACATAAGGAACAACCCGATTGCAGGCCTACAACACTTTACTCTCCAGTCAGTGAAACTTTATACTACCTAAAGCTTATAGAAATGTGCTACTTTGTCTACCACTGTGAAACTGAGCTAAATACAACCCTACAGCATTTTCCAGGACATCGCTGAGCAGGCAGCAAGTTCAAATGAAATGATTGCAGTGCTACACCTTAAGCCTGACTCAGCAGGATGAACTGGCCAAGTGAATATTTGATTTCTTATTTTTCTTTTTGTACATGGGCCATTCTTCTAGTCTAGGTAAACATTCCACCTCCCAACCATCTCTCTTTCCTTGTGCTATTTTAAAAGTTTTGTCTTTTTTTTTTTTAAGACTTTATTTATTTGAGAGAGAGAGAGAGAGAAAGAATGAGCAGGGGCAGAGGGAGAGGAAGAATCAGACTCACCACTGAGCAGGGACCCAGACTTGGGGCTCGATCTCAGGACCCTGAGATCATGACCTGAGCCGAAGGCAGATGCTTAACCGACTGAGCCACCCAGGTACCCTAAAATCTTTGTCTTTTATTATTGGCAATAAAGACTTGGTTCTTAGGGGTGCCTGGGTGGCTCAGTTGGTTAAGCAACTGCCTTTGGCTCAGGTCATGATCCTGGAGTCCCAGGTTCGAGTCCCACATCAGGCTCCCTGCTCAGTGGGGAGTCTGCTTCTCCCTCTGACCCTCCCCCGCTCATGCTCTCTCACTCTCTCTCTCTCTCAAATAAATAAAATCTTAAAAAAAAAAAAAAAGACTTGGTTCTTTCTCCTCCTGGTATTTGTTTTATTTTAAAATATGATTGTTACTTTTTCTGAATAAGAAGATTATATATAGAAAACACCTTTGGTTGTCTACAACCTTCCCCTCTCCTTCCTTCCTGAAAAGAATTTTTTTTAAGTATGTACTCCTTCCTCCAAAGCCACGTGTCTCAGAGCAATCTGACTCCGCCCCTGGTGCAGAGGCAGGTCTGCTGGGTTTTAGGGTTATCCTACTCTGCTAACAGTAGCTGAGGAATGAGAATGTGAGCACATTCTAGTGAGATTGAAGGAGACGTTGCAGAGTTTGTGGAAAGTTTTTTTTTCACCTCAAGAAAAGAGAGCCAGAGGATGTTTTTCTTCTTCCTTGGGACATTTTCACAAATGTGTGATATTCCTGGATCATTGGTCTTGCTATCTGCCTCAGGATTAAAACAAAAGCAAACATGACAGAGAGCAAGGATGACAATTACCTGCTCTTGGGTGACATACTTAAGCTGTTGGCTCAACTATGAGCCCAACCTCTGAATCTACTGCTCACGTGAGATAATACATTTTCTTGTTGATCAAACTGTTTTCGTTAGTGCTTGCCTCACAGTTGAAAATATCCAAACCGAGGCGAAGGTGCACAAAATCCAAGTCCAGGGTAATCTTTTCTCCGGTGCCCACCTCAATGCCAACTTCAGTCGAAAGAGGAAATGTCTTGAAGACTTTAAGGTTTAAACCTGCCTTGTGTGGTATGCAAATCCACACTGCTATCATTGCCCCCAACATCTGGTAAACTGCCACTAGTAAGAGCTAACATTTTAGCAGGGAAAGCTAATAGAAACCAAAGCTTTTCAATTCTGAGATATAAAAGAGCAGCTGGGAGAGAAGAACAGATCGAAGCGCAAGAACAGCTTTACTTGCTTCTGATTCACCTGCAGGCAAACTTGGCAGGTGCCATAGGCTTACATGCTTTTTTAGGTAGCATTTTATATCCCAATAAGCAAGCACTGTCTTTTTTGGCAGGAGTACCACATTTATTCAACAAATCTTTGTCGGGGGCAGAAGATATCATAGCCCTGGTGGGAGAGAGACTTCCCAGACATGCTTCTGCCAGCACGGTTTCCAGCGCAGGGTGAAGAGAAGATAGGGCCCAGCAATCAGCATGGGAAGGATCACAGAGGTGGTGCAGATAACAATGCCCCACTGCCTGTTTTCCAACATGATACTAGGCTCAGGAGAGGCACAAAATGTCCTAGGCAGTAGTAACCTAGGATGCTCACCAGAACTCAAGTGCTCCTCATTAAGTCACTTTTGTGTTTTTTTTCTGCTTTCGGGTTTTTTGTTTTGTTTTGCTTTTTATTTTTTAGAGAAAGAAAGAGACAGAGAGAGGGGCGTGGGGAGAGAGAATCTTAAGCAGACTCCATGCCCAGCATGGAGCCTGACGCGGAACTCGATCTCACAACTATGAGATCATGACCTGAGCTGAAATCAAGAGTCAGATGCTTAACTAACTGAGCCACTCAGGCACCCCCATTAAGACACCTCTGCTGCTGGCCCTTCCAGATGCCACCTCCCCGGGCATCCCTCAATTCCAACAATTTTCGCCCCAGTTTCAATGCTGTTGACTTGTGTTATAAAGCTGCTAATACCTGGAGAAACGCTGAACAGTGGTCTTTCTAGAGATGTTAGTTCCCCAGCCCTCTCTGACACAGCCCATGCCTGTAATCCTTAGCCCAAGGCCAGAATGGGTCCCTCAGGCCTACTGAAGTTTAAGCTCTTGCTAGTGAAGAAGCCCCTTAGAATTTTCTGAAACGTGGCTCACAACCCTGGACTGTTTCTATTCATTGAAAATCCTCTTCTTTAAGGCCACTCAGTAATCATAGGCATGGATGGGAAAAGTTCAGAAGGTCACAGTCATTCTTCTATGTATTATGAAATCAATCATAATAGTAAGTAGTAGTACTATTAATCATAAATGCAAGCATTTATTTATTGAGCATTTGATATATTCCAGACACTGAACTAATTTGTTACTATGCCATTTGATTTTCACAATTGCTCTCTGTGATAAGTAGTATTATTTTACCCATATTACAGATGATAAAACTGAGGCATAGTGAAACTAAATAACTTTCCTAAGACCTTATAGCCTCTTTCCTGACCCTACAGGGACAGGAGGCAAACAAGAGTTGGTAGATAGCTTCAATTCTATACCCTAAGGGAGAACTTGATTGCTGTTCAATTTCTTAGGAATTGGATCGACAGGGATGAAGAAGGACAACATGAGATTGGCAAATTTGAAAATCCATATAACTTGTTGCCTTGCCCTTAAAGAAATCTCAGTCTATTCAGGAAGACAGAGTATTTAAACAGGAAAGAGTTAATAACAATACCAAGTGATGTGTTATTTGGCTAAATACATTATCTTGCAAAGTGATTTACAGTAAGATGTCTGCATATGAAAGGTGCCCATACTTCATCTTTGAATGAATGGGCCCAAGAGGAGGCATCCAGACACATTAACTAAAGTGACTCCCTTCTACAGTGTCAGAATAAGCAATATCTAAGAAATTTGATAAATAATGTTTGAAATAGATTGGCACCAGAAGGCCCTGGACATCTCAGGATTCATTTTCTAAGGATGCATTTCCCATATTTCTCAAAAGTGACAGAGATAAATAACAGAAGATACTTGCATAGGATAGAAGCATAAAATCAAATACATGCCCTCCCTCCATGCCCTCATGCCTGTTCTCCACTCTCAGTGCTGGGATGCCCTCTCCCCCTCACCTCCATCTGTTGAAATTCATCCCATCCAGCTCAAATAACAGATCTAACAATAACAGATCTAATAAGTTTACCTCAGAGAACTCTTTCTCCCCTGGAGTCTCCTCATCCTTGGTGCTTCTCTAATGGCTCTTAATGTTTTCTAATGTCAGAGTGATTCGCTCACCTCCCACTACATAAGCTGAAAGTCTCAATCCTTATTTTCCCATCTTCCTTTGCAGCTAGGGCTCAAGCATGTGCCATGGATCCAGCTAATAAGATGCCCCTGCCCCAGATTTTGAGTCAAGAATTAGTGACGTGGGGGCACCTGGGTGGCTCAGCTGGTTAAGCATCTGCCTTCGGCTCAGGTCCCTAGGAGCAGCGGTGGAGTTTTCGCAGTCGTGGAGGGCCGGGTTAGGGACCGCTATGTGGGCAGGACACACTGTATGGTCTGTGGCCAGCACAGCGGCAGTTGTGTCCTCATGGTACCGTTTTGTGGCATGATCTGGCTCTACCACTGGCTGCTCCTTCTTACCTTCTTATCCCTCCAACTTCCAGTTCTCCAGCCTTCCCACTGTTTGAAAACTTCCCACTACCTTTTCAAGGAATTCCTTAACTGCCTCAATCCACCAGAGATAGTTTCTCTTACTTTCTACTTGGAAATCAGGCGGGTACATTCACTTAGGCCATTGTTTCTTTGTTCTGCTCTTAGTAAAGGAGGAAGTTGTTAAATATTACCATATGTAGGATAACTTTTATAACCCCAAGAACTGGTGCTGTGCCAGTTACCTGTCACTAATGGAAAACTCCATGGGTTGTTTGGATAAGACGGGGTTATATTTTAGAATCAATATATCCATAAATCTATATCATACTTACCTTATCTTATGTCCATGATCCCTCTCCCCCTAAAAAATGGGCAAAATGGCCAAATGATTGCCAAGTCAGCTACAATCAACATTTTCTAATTAGAGGTTGGAGAGGAAAGTATGTCATCTTTTTACTCGTAACCATTTAAAGCTTGATAATATGGGTGATTTTTCCTCCTTACAAAGACAACTCTGAGTCTCTTGACACTGTTGAGTTGTGTATTAAGGCAAGAGATTTACAAATAACTTGTTAAAAGAACAAATGTCGTGCCTTGCTACAGTGTTCACACTGTCTTCACCTGCTACATTCATGGTAGTACAGCCTACCATTTATATCATGAGTATTCTTTTGAGAGGCATTCCTAAATTATCTTACTCGATCCTTTAAAAAAAGTCTATGAGGCAGTGGCTTGTAAGTCACAGGTCTAGAAGTTATTGTTTTCTTGTTGTTTTTTTTTTTTAAATGTATTTTCTAGGTTAAGTAATTAGCTTCAAGTCATTCAAATTAGTTAGTGAAAAGCCAGAACTAGACTCAGTTTTTTGACCCTGAGAAAGTTGCACTTATCAGATTTAAAGGATTGAAATGAGCTCATCAGTCAATCACTGTGTCAGCCAAGTATTTTTTTAAGCCTCTGCAGGGTCCTTAACATTGTCCTAACCCCTGCCACTTGAGATATAGAAAAAACATTGAACATGGTCACTGCCTACAAATATCTTACTCTTGAAATTATTTTCTATGTAAAGAGCCCAAGCAGGACATAAAGCGGGGGGAATGCAGGGGGAAAAATGAGAGGGTAAAATATCTCATTTCTGCAAAAAGAGTGAGGATAGAGGTAACTATTAGCAGGTCCCATCCTTTCCCTAGGTATGTAATACACAAGAGCCTTGAATGTGGCAGCAGAAGGAGCCCAGTCGAAGCAGTTAGGAATTTGGAAGAATCCACTTCATCACCTTTTTCTTTGTATTATCTTCTCCTTTGGTAGTCTTCTTGACCTCCTCTTCCTTCTTCCCCATATCTAATTCTCCCTGCATTCCCTCAGATCCTAGGACACTGTTTTCCAAGCTTATTTACAGTAAGTTGTTAATGATTAATAATGGTTTATTATGCTACCTGTCCCAGTAGAGCCTTCAAAGCCTTTATGAAGAAGATGAATTCCATGGGACTATGAAGCATCTTGTTAGCTGATGAAGGGAATACGTCGGAAACAAAGGATCTTTCATCAGCTTTTAAATTAATACCACTATACTTAATGTTGACTTTTTTACTATTTCTATTTTTTCATTCATATGGAAAGATCTGTTATGTTATAGATATATTTTGGTTACTTCTAAGAAAAATGTGATAGATTGCCCAACAGATTAAAAGAAGATAATGTTGAAATAATAATAATAGTAATAGCAGCAAAATCTAGGGAACAGCACGATGTGGTGGGAAAAAATACACGGAATATGGAGTGAGTAATTGTGGTCTTGCTCTAGAGGACATGTCAATATCCTAACCCCTGGAACCTGTGAATGTGACCTTATTTGGAAAAAGGGTCTTTGTAGATGTAATCAGGTCGAGATGATTTAGGCGGCTTCTAAACTGAGGGACTGGGGTCCTCCAAGAAGACATCAGAAAAAGAAGAGATATCAGAAAGAGAGAAGGCCATGCAAAGCAGAGGCAGAGACTGGAGCCCTGTAACCATAAGCCAAAGAATGCCTGTAATCACCTCGAGATGGAAGAAGCTAGGGACAGAATCTCCCCTAGATCCTTCAGAGGGAGCATAGCCCTGCTGACATCTGTATTTTGAACTTCTGGCCTCCAGAGCTGAGCCAGAATAAATTTCTATTTTAAGCCACCAAGCCTATGGTCATTTATTATGGCAGCCCTAGGAAATGAGTAGAGAGTGTAAGTCTGGAGACATGCATCCCAGTCTGTTACTACTTCTACTATGGTTCTGTGATCTTGGATTTGAGTACTTGTCCCAGCTCCAGGTTTTTCAATGGTTCAATCACAGGGTTGGTCAACCTCAGAGTTACAGTTTCTTTAGCCATAACAATGCCAATATTCTGCTTATGTATAATGTTTTATTTATTTATTTATTTAGAAAGATTTTATTTATTTGAGAGAGAGAGAGATAGAGCACAAGCAGGGGAGAGGGAGAGGGAGAAGCAGACTCCCCGCTTAGCAGGGACCCTGATGCGGGACTTGATCCTAGCACCCTGGGATCATGACCTGAGCTGAAGGCAGATGCTTAACCCACTGAGCCACCCAGGTGCCCCTATAATGTTTTATATTTTAATAAGTCTTCTTTCGTAACTGAGTTGTGATGAATTTAAGGCAGATGATTTAGAGATAAGGGCATGGGGGGACAGAAAAATGCACTGTTGCATTTAATTATTTACCTAAAATCTTTCATACCTCTGCTATGTCCAGGCGCTTTCTTGTGTATGGGGGATACGGAGATAAAGTTGCTTGACCAAAGTTATTAGCTGACATAGTAAAAACAGCAATATCCCTTCTCTTTCTTTCTGGTAATCACATGGCAAACAAAATTAAAAGTTAAGCTTTTTGATCCCTGATGCCACTACATATGGCCACATGCCCAGCTTGCGGGCAATAGGCTATAAGAAGATGTAAATTTCTCTATAAGGAGAGGGTCCCTGTTCAGCCTTTTTCTTCATGCTAGGGAGAACAGCAGTGTAGCGTCAGTGGGCATGTTGGACCAGAAGTGACTGTGAGCATGGAAGGTTGCACAAGACAGCAACAAGATGTGAAGATGCAGAGTCCATCACACTGGTGCAGTGTATCAGCTCGGAGCACATTATATCCAGATTCTTCACTGATAGAGATGAATATCTTCTATTTGTTTATATCGCCGCTCTTAATGTGTGTATGTAATTTACAGCCCCATCTTTTGGCTAATGGCAAATGCAAGCCTGCCTCTCTGCTTCTTCTTTGAGTAGACCTTTTCTCCTCCCCACTCTTTGTGTATCTCCTAAAGACACCTGCATATGCACTTTGGGCACTGAGTTCTCTTCCTGTTTCTCATTGGCATGATTCTTTTTGATCCTGTTCTGCATTTCTGTGTCCTTGAACTCATTCTTATATTTGTGATTACGCTTGGCAGCTGCTTCACAATGTTGTCAGAGACGGAAATACAGGCTCTGCTTCCATCAAGCACATCAGGGCCCATGGCTTGTCCCCCACATGGATTCAGGGCCAGGTTTGTACTTGCTTACTGTGCTGAATGTTCCAGAGTGCTGTTGAAGTGCCCCATGGGTGCAAGACAGAAGCTTATGGAGTTGATGTGGAGCCTCGGACACCATTGTCTTCTGTCACTGATTTAGTGACTAGCTATTTTGCTGGGATAGAAATAAATTCTTGGTCTTCCTGAAGACTTTGCCTACCTTATTATATCCCAGGTTTGAAAGAAAGAAAGGAAACACAGTTTTGTGGCAAAATATTTGTGAAAAACTGTGCATATGAATAAGTAGTTTGACTCTAAAACTAAGTGTCCCTGACCTTTTTTATTGATCTGGGAAGAAACCCAAACTGGCAAATAGCTGTTAGCTATTGCTGAGGGCAAGGATTTTAACAAAAAGAAATGACAAATTACTGTATCTACACTTGTCTGTAATAGTCACAAAGGGAAAAGCAAGGTTTGTGCCACACCTTATCTAGAGAATTTCTCTTTCCCATGCCAGGGCCTATAGATTGTTTAATTATCACATATATCAGTTGCCTCATGTTCAAAAATGAAAGAATAATATCTCAATTTATATGCCGATATGACTCTATCTGTATAAATGTAACTATATATATCATATGTATGCATATATACACACATATGCATATACAGATAAGTATGTATGAAATGACTGGGTTTTTTCATACTATAATTTGTTCTTTAAATATCATTCTTGCTTTTAAAATTAAAGAATTAACATATTCAGATATTTCCTTTTTTAATCCATCTCCCCATCATAATACAATAAATATAACAAAGCATTTTCATACCTTTCTATGTTTGTGCACTCATAAAAGTTCTCTGGCTGAACTTTGGCCTTTCTGGTTTGAATTCTATCCAACCAACTATGTTTATTAAACAAAAAGTAACAGCACTCAAAAACTCCATAGTCTCAAAATTTCTTTGTTTTTAATTCTTATCTCATTTATCTCTTTCTGGAATGTAGCCAATTGCTCATGTAGCCAATTCTTTCTCTGACACGCTTGTGGATTTAGAAACGTCCCTAATTTCTCAATCTTAAGAATCCCTTTCCCAAGTGCTTCATTTTTTTCCTTCCCCTTTCCTTTTTTCTAACTTTGTTTTTGTTGTTCTGACACATTCAGATCCTCTGTTAACATGTTCACTTATACCCACATCCTAGCTCCTGTCTTAATTTTATTTGTGAGACTCCTGCATGGTTCAGTTGGTTAAGCATCTGACTCTTGATTTTGGCTTGGGGCATGATCTCAACTGGTGTCATGATCTTGGGGTTGTGGGATTGAGCCCCACGTGGGGCTCCCAGCTTAGCGTGGACTCTGCTGGAGATTCTCTCTCTCCCTTCCCCTCTGCTCACACTCTCTAAAATAAATAAATAAATAAATCTTTAAAAAAATTATTTGTTTTACCAGAAGATGATCAAATAAGACAATGGTGTCCTAATTCTATCAGTATTTCTTTCACTGTTTTCCTTCATTCCCTGCCAAGTTTTATCCTCTCTTTTACCATCTTCTTCACCATTTCCTTTCATAGATTGTCTTTCCATTTTCAAAATTTTTTTCTTTTCAAGGAGAAAATACCCTTCTGAATAGTTTTTAAAATATGTGGAACACATATATACATAGTTAAAAACCAACAACAACAAAATACCTAGCACAAAACCTGCTTAATCAATCTTGCTTAGTCTTCTAATGGTGACATAAATTTCCAACAGGTTTGCTTTTGATTCTATTTCTCTTACTGTCATTCCTGATTTTAGCTACATTGTCTTCTTCTTTAAATATATTCTGTTTATTCTTGGGACATCCCTTTCTTCTCCATTATCAATATTATAGTATCTCTCTTTATCTCCCATTTGTGTGTTTTAATATTTTGTTTTGTTCAGTTTTGCCCAGGCTCTTCTAGTATATGTGTTATATTTGCCAAATTCATGCTTTTTCTTACAAGGCCATTTGTAGAAACTATGCTTGCATTCAGCCTACAAATCACCCTCCGTTGATGATAATCATCTTTTTTTTCTAAAATACAAAATGAATTATTTTAAGATTGGTTATGTCTGTTGACCACACATACAATAAAGATCTACATAAATATCCAATATGCTTTTATCCTCTTGACATATTAATGTTTCCTCAACCACTCATTGAGTGTAAGGATACTAGTCATATTAGTCATATGGTCCTTATATATTTCAGCCATCTCTCTGCACTGTGAACAGCAACCCTCTCTTTCTTCACTTCCTTAAGTGAGCTCTCTTCCCAATAGGTATCAATCACTTGCAGATGAAGCTGACTTGATATGCAGAACACTGTTATCTAAATAGCAGGTATTGTTTATTCCCATTTAATAACAAGGATACTTGAGACTTAATGTGAGTTACTTATACATTGAGATTCATTGAGATGCATTGAGTCTCCTTTACATCAAGTGTATTTTAGATAGATGATAGATAGATACATGTTTAATTCTCCCAACAGTCCTACAAGGTATTACTGTCTCCATTTTTCACAGATGAGGAAAAGGAGACTCAGATATGTTCACAACTAGCATTTATTAAACAGGCACTGTAGTAGATATTGTTATCCACACTATTGTACTTAAAACTCAACAGTTGAACTATATGGAAAATATTAGTTTTCCCGTTTTAAAAAGCAGGAAACGAAGATTCAGAGATACCATGAAATTTGCTTGATGCAAACCTATATTACTTTTATAATTTTTGCTCTTTCATCTTCTTTATTCTTTTTCTTAAAATTCCAGTTAACTTACTATTTTATTTTACGGATTGAATAAATTTTTCTGCTATATTTTCTCTCATTTTCTACATCTATTTAGCTCTTAGTTCTGGAAAATTCCTTCAACTTTGTCTTTTAGACTCTATATTGAGCTTCTTATATTGTGAATCATGTTTTTATTCCCCCAAATCTTTTATTGTTTCTCATGTCTTATTTTATAATAATATTCTCTTCTTTTATGGCTATAATATATCTTGACTCTCTCTGAGGATATTAATTAGAATTTGAAAATATCTTTCCTGAATTATCTGGTATCTTTCAAATTAGTTGTCCTATCTATTCATTTTGGACCTTTTTTCATGATGTTGATTTTCCTCAAATTTTGTTCATCTTGTTTTCTCTTTTGTTATGGATTTTTTTCCCAGTGACTGTTGATTATCTGTCATATATAGGATGATGACATAGACTAACGAATAAAGGTAACCAGTATGGGCTCTCTTTTCTATGACCTAGGTTTCACTATGATCCCAAAAGCCCTCTCACTGGAGGGGATGGCTGCCTGGTAGCTCTGGATGTGGACAATGTCACTTACTAAATTTATCTTTAGGGAGTGCCGATATGGAGAAAACCCTTTTAATGCTAGAATGAGGAAGTTTCTTCTCTGGGGTTCCAGCACCCTCACCAAAAGTCCCAGATTCAATTTCTTTAGAGAACAGTCGTCCAGATCTCACCTGGGGTAAACACAGGACAGCTAGTTGGTTTAGGTAAAAAGTAGTGGGAGAAAAGATAGGGAGCTGACTAGAGCAACTGCTCTGGAAACAGTCCTTTAATGAATCACTGCTTTCTGCCTGACTACCCATTCTCGATCTCCATATTTGCTGAGGAAAACTGTGGACCGTCTCAGGGATCCTGTTGCAAAGATGTGTTTTCACATATGGGGCAAGACTTATCTCTTGCATCTTCTAGACTTTGGATTCCTCCAATTTGTTTTATTCAATAAGTTATTCTCCTTCACTTGATTCTTTTACAGGAAATTTGTGGGTTCTCTTCTCTCTAATAATGACTCCCACCCCATTTATCTATTTTCCTGCACCTATTTCTTTTTAAATTTCTTGCTGCCATCTTGATGAAGTGTTGGAAAAGATAGAAGGTTAAACTTTGAGTTCATCTTCATCTTAATTCTGATTTAAAGTGAATTTAAGGTGACAATAGGTGAAATTTGAAAATCAGTGAAAAAAGTGCATACTTTTGGCCTAAACCATCGGGGCTTACAAAATTGTGAATAAAGGAGCAAGAGTGTCATAGTAGTAGAAATAGAGCCTAGAATTAGAGGACTGTAGCTCTGACAGATGAACGTAGACAAAATTATTCTTAAGGAATAACATATACCAACACTTTTAGGGAATATATTCTAAGATTTTTTTCCTTCAAGTCTATGTTATTTGGGAGTAGAGACAATGCCCTCCTAACTAAATTTCTATATGTGACATAATGTTTACTCTTCTGAACCTTGTTGTTTTACGAATATTTATGCAAATCCCCAGGTGCACTTTAAATTACTAAATAAAAAGCAAGAGGCTCACAAGCAACTTCAGGAATCCCAGCTGAGTGAAAGCTTGTCAAAGGTGCCAAATATAAGCCAAAGTTGTTATTTCTTCCTATGTATGGTGTAAACTACACAGTTCAAAAATTGCTCTTTATTACAAAAAAAATTTCTGAAAATTTTTTATAAATCTTTACATTTTAACAATTACAAAGACTCTATAGTGTGTAACATCTTCAAGCTATATTGAATCAAATTGACTATTTTTACGTAAAGATTTGTATACCTGTTAGTACAAACTAACACAAATCTCTTCCCCAGTATTACTTTTAAACACATCGATTTTACTCGAATCCTGAAAGGGTTCAGGAAAACTCATGCAAAATCTTTTGGCCTTGTCCTGTAAGAATCATAGGAAATGGATTAAAGCATTCATCATGTGTCACAGCAATCAAGTTAGATTGCAAGATGCCCTACTGGAGAGAAAGATTTAAAATGATAATTAAAATGTTTTTTAATGTTATTTGTTGTGTATTTTATTAATATTTTTCTTCCAAGTAATTTTTTTATTTTTACATGGAGTCAGCAAGTTGATACCCAACAATCAAGCATTCTCAGAATCTTTAAGGTCAGAAAAATGCTGGAAGCAGGTTGACTTTGGCATACAGGGTTCTAGAGTTCCCCAATGAAAATGAATCAGAGTGCTTTTTTTTTTTTTTTTTTTTAATACTACATGAGAGCCATGTTCATAGCAGGCACAGAAAAAATTGATAAATGGGTGAATCAAATAAAAGAGTGACTTATTAGTGGAGAAGGATCTACACTGTCATTAGGAATGGTTAGATGGGTCCCCAAAGAATTATTTCTTTGTAGTGTTTCCTGGGGGGTTAAAAATTAAAAACAGGAAAATAATTGCTAGCTTCTTCAGCATTTAGTTCTCAATCAAATATCCTTTTATGGTAGTAACATTTCAATTTAATTGCTTCATGAGGTTAGAAATTTCACACAATGCAACTCATGAAATACTGATTTTGTGACTTGATTTACCATTTCCCTTCCTAAATGCGTTTTATTCTTGTGGCCTCTGGATTGGAGGCATCACTGTCCACACAGGAGCCTTTCAAGTTAGAAACCTGGAAGTCATCCCTGTCCCATCTGGTTCTCCCTCTCACATGATTCATTCGTTGGCCCCACAAATATTTATCGTGTGCTGTTTGTGCCATATACTGTTCCAGGTGATGGGTTTGGCGGTGATCAGAATCAACAACATCTCTAGTGTCACAAAGCTTGCATTCTAGAGAAGATACAATAAATAGATATGCCAGATGTTCAGTGGAGAGACGTACCCTGGAGAAAAATAAACAAGAAAAGGGGTGGAAAGCTACAGAACTTCACCCCATCCTCTTCCCTCCTTGGGGGGAGAGAAGCTATTCTTCATCATAGCTCAGAGCAGTGCAACAAGAACCTTCTTATTTCATCACATCTGCCCTCACTGATGTTTAAATAGTCTACCTAAAATGATAGACCTCTTCAATTTCCTCCTTAAATTCTTCAAAGCTTGCTGTCACCTTTAAAAAAAAATCCTTAGCTCCTTCCCTTAGCAGTTGGCCCTCTGTGATCTTGCCACTGTATCTATTTCCAGCTTCATAGCTTCATTTTGGCCTCTCTGTTCCCAGTGTGACTTTCTAGCAATTCCTAAAATAGACTATCAGAGATGTTTTGTTTCCAGGTCTTCCCTTTTATTGCATTAATAACAGTAGCTAATATGTTGCTGTGCCCGCTGCATAGGAAGGTGTCCCTACCTCTTCACCTGCCTGATACCTCTTTGTTCTGTAATACTTTTATCCAGGAACGCTTCTGTGATTTCTCCATTTCTCCTGCTGTATTAAATGCATCTCAATTTCCTACTGTTAGAGGATTTTGTGTCTCCTTGGTGCCCACGGTTCTTGGTCATGCCGCTTCGAAGAATGAAGAGGTAGACCAGACGATGAGTGGTGGGCAGCAAAGCAAGGAGTATTGAGCAATAGTATAAAACTCCCAGAGAAGGAAGGGGGCCTGAGAGGGTTGCCCTCTGAGTTTCTAAGTTTAGGGGTTTTTATGAGCTCTTTTGTGGAACTTTCTTAAGTAATCAGGGTGTGCTGAGTCCTGCCAATCAGGGCTTTGGTCACGTATCTGTCTACCTATTAGATTAATGTCCATGTGCTGTTGGTCTTTTTTTGCTGAATCTGGGGGCTTATGTCTTAACTGCCTCTTGCCTGTGATATTGACAAATGCTTTGTGGTTAATTGTCTTATTTTAGGACGTATTACAGAAGTCATCTCTGCGAGGGCTGCAAATCAGAATGTCAGTGCGGTCCTGTCTGATCTGCAGAACAGGATGTTAGTGCTGTTTTATTTGAGCTGTCCTGACTCCGTATTTTCTTGTTAGGGACGCTGGCCCTCACTACCTAACTGTCCAACTCACTCCACACAGTAAGTTCCCGTAATGCCCAATGCTTCTCTCTGCTACTCCATTTGCTATATTATATTGTAATCATCTTTTTGTGACTCTTTAATTCCCACAGGGAGATGCTTGAGAACAGGGCCATGTTTCCTTTGTTCTGTCTCCTCAGTGTCTAGCACAGTACTTGGTCCATATGAGGTATGCAAGGCATATTTGTTAAATAAGGAAGGAAGGAATCAGTGACATTCTAAGTATCCATAATCTAGGCATTAAGAAAATTCTGAAATATAGGACTATTGAGCAGAGGGCAGGGCAAGGAGAAGGAAAATATTTGGGAGCCCTGAAATAATAATAGTACCCAATAAAGCTGTGCAGTAAATACAAGAAAAATAAAAGCTATAATGCCAAGCCATTGATAGCCCTCATTTTATTGATGAATAAGAGCATACACAAGGGAAGCACTTTACAAATAAGATAATAAATATCTAAGTGATTACTTGAAAGGTAGAAACATTTAGAGGATAGCTTTATATAGAAGGCAATGCCTATGAAAAAAATGCAAAAAGTATTTGTGCAGGAGAGAACTCCAGAGCATGACTGGAATGGTAGATGGGGCCTGAATCAGATTCAGTGATGTCCAGGCCACAGAGAGGCTGGGATGGGATTGTTCAGACAAGACGGACAACACTAGTAAGGGCTTGAAGAAGGAGCAAGCAGGAGCAATGGAAGGGGAAGATTAGAAACCCAAACTGAAGACTGGATAGAAACTGGCTGCAAATAAGCCTTTCTTTTGTAACATTGTCCTGAAGAACAAACTGCAGGCATAAAGGGAACTGGGTTTCTCAAGGGAATTTGTTTTTTTAAAGATTTTATTTACTGATTTGAGAGAGAGAGAGAGAGAGAACACAAGCGGGGGAGAAGCAGAGGCAGAGGGAGAAGCAGGCTCCCCACTGAGCAGGGAGCCCCACGCGGGGCTCGATCCCAGGAGTCTGGGATCGTGACCTGAGCCGAAGGCAGATGCTTAGTGACTGAGCCACCCAGGTTCCTCTCAAGGGAATCTATTGGGCAATGCTTCCATAGTCTTAGAGGCAACACACAAATGAAAGGGAAGCTATGTGCACATGTAACATATGCTATAGATATTCGTCCTGATTTATTTGTAAATAATACATTTATAATAAGAATAGTAATGCCTCAGTTTATAGTGCAAGTCTGGTAGGCTTCGTAATTCAGAAGCTAGTATGGTTCAAGGTAATTCAGATAAAAATTATGCACAAATATCTAGTGCTGAAGTGGTATAAATTTCATATTCATACGATTATTTCAAATAATGCTTAACCCCTAATCAGACGCTCGGCTACACTAGTGAAATAGACATGTATAGAAAAAACTGGGAACAGTGGGATGGTTAAGTAATGTATAGTGAGCAGAGAAGTGAAATCACATCCAGCAACGGAAATGAGCTACAACTACTTGTAACAAAGTGGATAACCAGCGCCCCCCCCACATTTAACCGAGTAACGTTTTAAAAAATTATTAAAGAATGAACTCAGCTCCATTTCAGCTATTTCAACGTCTGAAACAAGAAAACGCAGTAAATGTTATTTACAGATGAATAGATGAAGAAAAGTATAGAAATTATTTTTAAAAATTAGGCTACTGGTTACCCGTTGGAGGAACGAGGAGATTCAGTAATAGATTTCTGGAGAATTTAAAACGTTTCGATTACATTTTACTTTTAACTGGTGGTAGGTAAATGGTGTTTATTTTATCTTTTTTTTTTTTTAACTATACACTACACACACCTACTGTATATAATGTTTATATGATATATAATGTATATCACTGTCTTCATGCATGTGGGACACGGTTCACAATTTTTTAAAATGATGTAACACTTTTTATCTAAAACAATTCTATGTCAGTTGGCTGGTGTGAATCAGAAGTTTCAAAGTGTGTGTTAAATACTCTAGGTCTCTGCTGGCACCCGATGGGCTAAGTGAACTGTCGCAAACCTCACAGCCTTGTTCCAGTCAGCCTGGCAATTGATATTACTCACCGCAGCTGACTTTTCCACCTGGCAATCTTGCCAATTGTTAACATGGGTGAAGTGAGCCAATTGCTTGAGGCCAGGTTTTATTAAATTTATATTGAAATTTAGCCTTGCACAGATGATTGGGGAATTAAGGAAATAAAAAGGACAAACCAAAAATACCAAAAGGAATTTCGGATATTTTGAAGCCAGTGCTTTTATTTTAAAACATAAACCTTTTTTTCAGAATGATTGGAAATCAAAAGCCTATTTGAGTGCACATCATTTCTGGCAATTGTATAATTCATAAATAGACAAGTGGCTTATGAAACATGGTGAAAAAAATGTACTCCCAAGGAGGTATCATCCATGCCAAGTTTACTGCTGAGATCATAAACCAGTGACAATGGGGGTTAATAATAGAAATGTTGGTAGTCCTCTACTTATAATAGAACGAACAGCACTGCTATAATTACAATTTTCTTTTTTTTTCTTGTTATATAGAAATGAATCAATATCCAAGTAGAGAGAGGATAAAAATGTCTTCAATAATTTGCACTGCTCTTCAAAAGAATTGGCTTCTTAGGTCTGCAAGTCAATTGTATCATTCAAAATTATTACAAGGCTATTTATCAAATAGTGTAAATTAAAATTTGTTTTGACCTTTTGAAGGCTATTTTATGTGATTTTCACAAGAGACCGAATAATCATGCACAATTTCCTTTTCTTTACCAAGTTATTTTAAAAAAGAATCAATATGTTATTTCAGCAGATATTTAGAAGAATCAACTCTCCATGTGATCTTTTGCTAAGTTATACTGATACCAAGACAAATTATATATGGATGTGCCTTGCCCGGCTAGTTATTAATTAGGTCCAGGGAAACATCTGATAGTGATTGTGGCAATAACTCATATACCTTACATGGACTGTTATTATTCCCAAGAAAAATAATAGCCAATCTGATTGGACATCGATAGAACTCTGTTAGGATTTACTCTATAGGATGTAAATCTGGGGATATGCAAAATGAAAACTGTGTATTTTCCACATAACCAGGACTTAAAATAAACTCATTTAGAAAGACTTGGAACATGGTCTAAGTTAAAACAATAACAAGTCTAAATTCTATGTGGTGCTTTGCTTTTTATTTTATTATCTTGATAATCTGTGTTTACAGGGGAAACCTGGCATGAAAGACTGCTAAAATTTTGTATGAAATAAATCTTTTGAGAGATGAATTATATTTTAAAACCCACTTGCAAACCTACATAATGAATTTGATTAGATGAAGTTTAAAGATGATAATAAAAGTTGAAGAGGAAGCAAATTCTGAGTTTTTGTATATTTCTGATTTTTCTTTCCCTCCAATGTGTATTTCATTACCATTTTCAGATGCAGCAACCCTTTGAGAATAATGCTGATTGATGTTCTGTTTTTTTTTTTTTCTGTTTAGTCCTTGATCTGATGAGCTGATTTTTTTCTTTCTCTATTCATCTGTTAGGTTTCTGCCCTTTGATTCCCCCCTCATCTTCCTCCTGCTCATTAGTTCCATTTACTATTGGCCGCCAACTCTACTCACAGGAGCCCTGGCTCCCCACTGAACAGCTTTGTGATGGAAGATGTGAGACTCATTTTCTCTGGAACTCATTTCACTAATTCCTAAAAGCCTCAGGTAAAGGAGTCTCTGAGATAAATGTGAAAAACCTCAGAAAGTCCCTAAAATTCCATTCTACTTGCAAACAATGTCATGACTACACGGCTAATAATGAGAAAAGAAAGATAGACAAATGCGCTTGGGCACCAGATACTCCGATACTCTTCTAGGTGTTTCCTGTTTCAGTTCCTTTAATCTTCCCACAACCCTATAAAATACGTACTATTTCTATTTTTGTTTTACAGATATGGAAACTGAGACCTGAAACTGTTAAGTATTTTGCTCAAGGGCTTGTCCTCTCCAGCACCCTGTCACTTAGCCATTATTTAGCTTCTCCAAATATGGGTTCATTAATTTATTAAAATATTCAATAAAATGAATGAAAAAAGCCAAAACCCTTTCCAAACCTCAATACAACTGTTTTTGTCTTCTTGAACTGCTTGTCCATATTGAATCATGAATAGTTAGAGCCTCTATCTCTTTGTAATCTAAATTGTTTTCCAGTTTTAGGTTCTCCTTCTCTGCAGATGGCATTCAGTTTTGCCAAGTCGGTCTTGGTATCTCTGTAAGTGACACATTACTATTTATGGTCTAACACAAATTTACTATCTAGCCAAATTCTCAAGTTTGACTCTGGAAAATATCAACTTCCTGCCATTCTCCTTCAGCTGCACTTTTGAAGAATTTCCTTATAAATTTGAAAGAAGTAAAGATGCCACCATCTTTTTTATTGTTATGTTAATCCCCACACATTACATCAAAGATGCCACCATCTTTTATGTGTACTTTTTTTATTCCTACCACCAAGCTAAGGTAGGGGTTCATTGTTCATTGTTTTTTATACCAAAATGCTGTTATTTAATCCTTCCTGAAATTGTTAATATTTATTTCTTTATCCCTGCTTCCAGAAATAAATCTGTTTGTTGGTTTAGTTACAAACTCTTACTCTTTGTATATATTTATACTGAACTTTAGACTTCTTTGTTCTCACACTTATATAGTTATATTAAGATTCTTATACTATTAATAGTATCCTATTAATATTATGCTTGTTCTGTTCATGCATAATATCTTGTAATTAACTTTTATGAGATTGACCCTTATCATACCCTTTGCATTTGAGGGTTCTATAGACAGGTATTGTGTCTTCCAAATTTTTATGTATTCTGTAGTAACCAGCACTGTGTTAAATGCTTATAGAATTGAGATAATTAAGATTAAAGAAGCATTATAGATCTTTCCATTTAATCTCTTCATTTTACACAAACAGAAGCTGCGGTATTGGCTATGAATTGGAAACTAGATTAGTAGCATTATTTTCCCATTCACATTTTCATTAAGAATTTACATTATTGAGAGCCTATGATATTCCAGACACTTTTAAGACATTATCTTAAATTCCACAGCTATCCATGTGGTGGTCATTTACCACTATTTGCAGATGAGAAGACTGAAGCAGGGTTTCATGGTTTGTTCATGACCACACATTTAGTGGCAAAGCTGGAATTCAAAGCCATTTGTCTGCCTCCATAACCTGGCATAACTACGTTATGCATCATACTTCCTTTCTAATATACCACAGTATTCCATTTTACTAGGAAGCCCTATGCTAGAAGTACCAAGTCATGTAAGACCACAGCGTTTGAAGCATCAGCACTTTCAAGTCATTCCATGAAGCCCAACCAAAATTTAATCATTAATTTGAAAAAAAAAAAGAGAGAGAGAGAGAGAGAGAAAGAGGTGAGTCCTTTCAGAACATACTCACCTGTTGAATAAAAAATACGAAGAATTTGATGCCAAGGACTTCAAATGTAGCTTTTCCAAATTTGTTCTTTTGCTAACTGGCCTGAGAGAACATGGCATAACTGTGGAAATGGAGGTATTCTGGGATAGGTGCCACGTAGGGGCAATATAAGAGAAATTAGAGAGATGAGGCCGAACAAATATCTGGGAGTTAGTCATGAAAAGCCTGGTGTTTTTTTCATGTTAGAAGATTCATGTTGTGTCAGAAGTAATGAGAAGCCTTCAGAGACCAGATTCACCTGACCATTTTCTCCAGGAAAATCTATCATCTCAGTTGCCAATGTCACAGTTCTTGCTGCCTACCGAGAATTCTAAGATGTTCCCCTGAATATAATGGATTGTTTCTCCCACGATTAGTTTATGTCACATGGCACAGGGAACAGTAAGAAGAGATTATTTAGATGGGCTTAGCTAACCTAATTACATGAACTTGTTAAATGCAGAGTTTTCTCTGGTTCGGAGTAGAAGAGGAAGTCAGAGACTGTAAACTTGAAAAGAATTTGACATCTCATTACTAACTTGAAAGTGAATGGGGCTAAGTGCAAAGAATGCAGTTGGCTTCTAGAATTTGAAAGCAATCTCTGGTTGACATCCTTCAGTCCTACAACCATAACTGAATTTGGCCAATAACCAGAAATGAGTTTGTAAGCAGATTCTTTACCAGAGCCTCTAGATGACAACTCAACCCCTATAGGGTACCCAGGGATCCCATGCCATATGTGACCTACAGAACTGTGAGCCAATACATGGATGTTGTTTAAAGACATTAAATTTCTGGTAATTTGTTATGCAGCAGCAGAAAACTGATACACCAATCTTCCTTTACTCATTGGCAGCTTCCATTTCATCTGTAATAAGAGCAAAGACTTCCATTACAATTACATTATGAATCATTTTTTTCCTTCCTCATTTTAGGAAGAGCAAATAATCTGAATGTTGGAAAACATTTCTACCTTAACTATATTTTGCATTCCTGAGAAAACTCAACTTTCCCTGCTGGTCTCTTAAGTAAAGACTATTTTTCTCTCTTATTCCACATGTAAGTCAATGCCAAAAAATTGGAGTTGATGTTCTCTTTGCTTTTCTTATGATTTCCAGACCATTGCTACCATTACTATTTCTGCTGGGGTACTTGAGGCTTCTACCGTAAGACTTTACCATCTTCTTCCCTATTATAAGCTTTCACACATTTCATTATCCATCAAATACTTGATCAATAACTTCACTATCTTCAAATATTTCCAAACCCCTCCATCATTTTTGGTGATTTGAAAATCCACAGAGACTAATATACCAACACTTTAGAAACCCAGGTCCTTGGCCTCATTCCCTCTATTTACCTTTTGCTTCATTCTGCCTAAGCAATTTATTCCCACTTTCTGATCCTGTACTTTGTCATAAACAGATACTTAACTCCTAAAATCTGCATTATGAATTTATAATTCCTAGGCCATTTGCTTAAGCACACACACCACTCTCATTCTTCTGTCTCATGAAGTTTCCAGTGCTTTCTCACCCTTTCTCATTATCCTTAGCCACTCTTGGCTCTATGTTCACCCTTATCCAGCCTAAAGTCTAAGATCTATCATTCTAACACTACCTTGTAAAGACCCTCCACTTCCTTGATTTCTCTCCCATAATTGTGCTTGTCTTGCAAAACGTCAATTGTGAAAAATGCCTATGATATCTTCTCAAAGCCTTTTTTATGCCTTCATTGGAGCAGGTAGATATTCCTGGAGAAAATCACCCAGTTGAAGCTGCCTGGTTTCATTTGAAAACTCAAAGATCAAATTGACACTCAATAATGCCCAGTTCTCTTACCATGTTTCTAGAGCAGGCTTGCTTTTCCTACTCACTAAAAGCCTGTATTGTCCCCTCTTCAAATATACCTCGTCCCCATTCATTATCAGCTGATGACTTCATTGCATATTTTATCGAGAAAATAGGAGTCATTTTAGAGGCAATGCTTCGTGTCTTCTCCACCAGATCTAAAATCTGAACTATAGTGATATCTATCTTCTTTTGTTTTCCTCTTATTTCAACTGAGGAATATCACTTTAGCCCAGGAAAAAATACAAACTATTACCTTCCTCCTCCAACTCATAGCCCCTTTTCTTGCAGAAATTCTTGCTCCTTTAGGTTATCTCCTCTTTTGCCTTCCAATAGATCATTCCCATCAGCATATAAACATAGTCTAGAATCTCCCATCATAAATAAAAATGCATCCCTTTTCCTCACCTATAATCTCATTTCTCTGTGCCCCTTCAAAGTTAAACTTTTATAAGAATTGTGTACATTAGCTGTTTACATGTCTTCACCTCCCATACCTCAACCCACTGCAGAGTGATTTTCACCACATAATTTCACTGGAACTGCCCTTATCAAGATCACAAGGATGTTCAATGACCTACTTTAATAGACTGCTTTCTGATTTATATTTTACCCACACTTTCAGCGATCTTCACCAGCATCACCCACTCCCTCCTTCTTGAAATACTGCCTCCTTTTAACTTTCATAACAATGCTTTCCTGGTTTTCCTCAACTCAAAGACTACTCCCTATGGTCCTCTTTCTTTCTTATTCCTTTTCTTTTGCCTCTAAATGTTTGAATTACTTAGTGCTCATTACTGAGTCTTCTTATTTTTTCTACATCTTTTTCTTGGAGATTTCACCCATTTTCATGAATTTAAGTATATCTTCATACTAATGATGCCTATAATTTATTTTGGGTCTAGATTTCTGCTCTAAGGAAGACTCTCATAAAGACAATAAATTAAATTTTAGCCCCAGGTAGATGAGTCCAAAGGAAGTGAGTATGTAATGGTGTAGCCCAAACTCCATAGATTAATGAGGACATTTAAGATAAATCAAGATCATCATGCCATGGTAATACTTAGGAGAAGATGATTGGGATTGAAATTCACAAATAACAGGGCATAGAAGAGAGACAGTGGAAAGAAACCATGAAGACTTACATGACCGTTGGAGAGATGAGAATGAACCTGCTGTGTTGGAAAATAGAAGAAACTGGCTGAAACAACTCTCGCAGAGTTTTATAAGGGAAGGTGCAGAGCTAGTGCTAAGATTGATGAACAAAGTCAGTATATTCGAAGGTGGGCTTATTACTGAGGCAAATAAGAGAGAAGAGTGGCTCAGAGGCTGTTGCACAGGGACACATTCTTGGTTTAGAGCAGTGCTGGCTGAGGATATGATGAATCATCTAACTCTCATAGAATTGTGGGCTCTGAAGTAAGATTTAGAAAGATCGGATGAGTCTGAGGGCAAAGAAAGGCTTCAGTCAAACCTGGTTCTATCTACATGGTGAATCTGGAGGACTGGGAGTTTGGAGGATATAGTGGTAAAAATGCCCAAATTAGAAAGAAGAAATGATTTGTGGCTTTACATGGCTGAAGTGTTTAATCAAATAGCATATAGGCATACTGATTACTTATGAAGATACACATGAGGAAAATTCTCACAAAACCGGAGAGAAAAAACTGGAGAAAGATAAAGAAGTCAGGAGTTGCCTTCATTTGTTATGGTTTTCTTTAACTATTAGTGCAGCATTCTTAGTTCAGTATAATATGTATTTGGGACACTACCCAGATATTAATTAGATGGTGAAAGTTCCTTACCAAACAAAGAGAAGAAAGAAGAGACCCTGGACTCTGATTCTCAAGTGTGAGATACCACACACCTAAAATAGATAAACTGACATTTAGATAGCTATACTTTGAATTATAGAAGTCTGGGGGAAAAATAAGAAGTTCAGGAAACAGGAAATATGAGTGATTTTGCATTTTCTGATTTTTGCCCTTCATGTGGAACATAAATAAATCACCTTTCCCTGTTGCTATTGTAATAATTGTCTTAAGTAATAATCTCATGCATAGACAAAATTAGATACCTTGGGCCTAAAGAATTAAAACTGGCAGTATTGAAAGAATAAATTAGCTCTTAAAAACATATTTGTAATTGACAGATATATGATTCCTCCTTACATAAGCTTTCATGTTAAGATATAACTGTAGCAAATTTCTTCACATCATCTATACAATGTACCTCAATTCAATATGCTGTTCCTAAAAGCATGTTATTCACTAATTGCAAATAAGAGAAGAGCATAAAATGGAAACAGTTTTAAACAAAATACAGAAGTGTATTATGGGAACTTGAGCATTGATTTTATTTGCAAATATACTATTGTTTTTCCTTAAAGGATTTCCTTACATATTTCCTTAAAGAGTTCCATAAAAGAAAACTTAACATATCACTTTTCCCCCCCTCTCTACAGCAAAAGGATTTGAGTCTCTATGGTATATGGTCATTAACTATCTCTAACTATTGGATGCCTCAGCCTCTTCCTTAAAAGAGCATGCTCCTTCTTTTTTTTTTTTTTTAAATCTGGAAAATGAAGTTAGAATAAGGTTCTAGAGAAAACAGGTTTTGTTAAATTAGAAGACAATCTTAAAGATTAATTTTTTTCCTGAACATTTATACTATGATATGAATATTATCTTATTAGTAAAAATGAGTTTACTTTGTGATATTATTATGCTATCATTACAAGGTATATGCCAATCATATACCTTGTTTACTTGAAAAGCAACTCAGTCATTTTTTGATTTGTTTTTTATTTTTGTTTATGTTAATATGGGTTGAGTGGATTAGGTAACTTCTTTTGAAACTAGTAAACTATTCATTGGGAATCAATGCATAAAATTGTACAGTCAGTTGAGATACATGAAAAGAGAAGATAATTCATAGACTCAATAAATTTGTGTGGTAGAATAGCCAAATATTGAGGTGAAAGAAGTAGACTGTAGGAATGTTTCCTGAAAATACTGTAGGTAACGACAACTGCACAATGAACACATCTATGACTCTTTGAGTCCTTCTTAAAAACATTATTAGTTTCAGAATTAAAGAATCCAAACGAAAATTAGGACCAGTTTGGAATTCAAAACAAAACAGAACAAATATTATGGTAGAATTCCTAAGAGTAGTACAAATAAGACCATAGTTATACTTGAGAGAAAGTGTTGTATATTTGGCTAAGTATGGCTAGCAATTGCTATGTCCACAAGTTTGGAACATTGGTTAGATCTTCATCAAAATAGCGATGATACAATCACATTGGTAAGAAGTTTGAGGTGAGTCATGCCCTAACATTTCCCATTTATTAATAAAAGAAAAGAAACATGATTTGTTACCCATACAGAGAACAGATTTATATTTGAGAAAACATTCCACCAATATAGAGGAAGGGATTGAAATAAAAGAAGAGGTAAAAGATTGGAGATGAATTTGGTATCATTCAAATCAACTAATTTTTACTTAAAAAGGCATTAATTTAAATTTCAATATTGACTAAGAATAAATGTAATTGACAATTCAGTCACGTATTTGATAGCTAAAGTCCAAAACAGATTTTCAACAATCCATGTTTAAGGAAAAGACATGAGTAACATATCTGTCATTGTTTCTTTGGTGCTTGTTTTGTCACATTCATAAAAGGGCAAAGTATCCCTATTTATTTAGATTCTTTTTCTTCCCAAGTCATTTTTTTCATAAAATATCTTTATATTAAAAGATAACTAAAATTGGAAAAAACACATTGAGTACATAATAATTTTAGAAAATACTATTTATCTTTTTCTGACTGTCTTAAAAATGAATTCTACTCTACAAAGGAGGACAGAAACACAAGAAAAAACATTATAACTATGTTTAGCAAGGAATGATATATCTTTCTATTTTCAGAAACAGACTCAATCTTCTCTTTTCCCAGATTAAAAATTAAACTTTTTCATTTTTATGACCCTGCATATTATTGATTTTAGAGTCTTTTAAAATAGTATGCAATATTAATGAAAGTTTTTACTTTTTATATTTGAAATTGTGTCTTCAGTTACAAGGTATGATATTATTTTACAAGGTGTAGTTGTCATAAGTATGGATATTAATATTTTGCCCATGATTTTTGAGGGTATAATTTTTAGCTGTCCCAAAGGAAGAGCATTTTTTAGAATACCTTATTGTTAATGCTTTGTATGTATGTTGATTAATAAATTAATATGCCAAATTCATAGACTCAAAATTTTCTAGAAATATGATTTTAGCATAAATTATATAATCAAAATTTTTCTTTTCATCCAGAAAAAAAATGTCTAGAAAAGAGGTGTGGTGTAGAGGAAAAAAAGAATTTGCTTTTTTATCCAACTCCAGCTTTTACCAAATGTGTATGCAGATGCATTAGCTAAGATGAGGTCAACCTATAAACCAAAATGCCAACCTATTAATTTACAGGTGGAGTCAAAGTTATCCTATCTGCAGAAAATCAGCATCCCTCCATTTGTTGGAATGCATGTCACAATCCACATGATAACTTCCAGTTATGCTTGTGAATTTGGAATTAGGGCAAAGAAAGTTGGGTCATTCCAATGTTGGTTTTTATAAAGCCATAGTGATCTGTTGTCCTTCTTTACTGTGGGAATTTTTTTATTTGAATGACTCATGATGCTCATCTAAGATCTGAGATCACTTCTCACATGAGTTGTTTGTGTTCTCCAACACTTGTATTTCTGGATTTCTTATCCTTGGAATTTGCAATTATTACTTTGCTTGGATCTTTTTCCTCATGGCACAATATAATTTCCCAAATTGCAAATTATTTTCTATTTGTTATATTTTTTAGGCACTGTCGATGTCACTCAGGGCAACATTTCTGTTTTAGGAGTAAGCTTGATTCAAATCACAAAGTAAGGTGCTACAGCTCATCCTAGCTGTGATGTGTTGATATGAATGTGGAACAAAAAAGAATAAAGTCTAAGCTAGGCAGTGAGGCAGGAAGAGGATAGTTATTTAAAATTGTTGTTAATTCTCAGATATATTGCAGTCATTCCCCTTAAATTCTTTCTGAAAAGAAAACTAACAGCTTTATATCTCAGAGCAATAAAACAATATACAAATGTAGTATCAGAGCCACTCTATGTAATCCCTAAAATTTTCATTACAGAAGAATGGAAAAGATAATCCACAGATGAAAAGAATATATATTACTATATTTTAAAAGTTAGATAAGATTAGATCACAGAATTGTAAACACAACAATTATGCTAATGTTAGTTAATACATTTATTCACAATCTACAATGAAATTAATCAAGCATCTATTTCATCCTTTTCTTTCATTTATGGCATTGCCCTTCAAAACCTGACATCTTCGTGCTGCTTTCATACTTTTCCAGACCCTTAGTTATATCCACCCCGTGTCTCTTTCCCTTAAGTCTTGTGCCACTTTAGTCTTATCTGCTCCCCAGGATGAGTCTGTTGTACATGTCACATGGCTTTCTTCTCTCACCAGAATGCATTCAAGCTGAGGCGCTAGCATCATGAATCAAAATGTAAGGTTGAAATTTAAGTAAGAAGTGAAGCTAATTATATAGAATTGTGATACAGTAACTATGCAGGTGGTAATTGAAGCAGTGAGTCTTACTCATAGCCTAAGATAAAAAACAGAGATGAACCTACAAGTAAAGATGGGGCTTTGCATAATATCTACATTTATGGGTATATTTAGAGTTTTTTCTAAAAGGATCCTGAAGGAATTTTTGCTAAGAGAAGAAGGATATGAGCTAAGTTCATTTTCTAGCTAAGGAAAAAAAATATTTTAGGAAGATTTATTCCAGTAGCCCAATGAATTTAGGGAACAATATGCAACCACCATGGTAGTCAAAGAAAGATAAATGAAATCATATAATAGAATGACTTACATATTGAATTATTATTTTTAAATGAGACTTCCTAATGTTGGCAAAAGGGCATAAAAATATTTGTTAGAATAATCACCAAGGACTATATTTAAAAAAAAACATATGTTAATATCTTTGAAGAATTCATATTCTTTGGTCCGATCTAAAGGAACACATTTTTAAAGAAATTATTATTGAAGTTATTCAAGGTAGCATTATTAAAAATAGTCCTACACTGAAACAATCTAAAATTTCAACAAAAAGGAAGTTTTAAAAAAAAGTGCTGCTATAATGGTATCTTACATCATGTAAAACTATATTTAAAGTAACAACAAGAAAGTTGTTGAAATATAATCCTTGATTGTTACAGCAAATCACATGAGCAGAAAGATTGGAACCCATAAAAATGCAACATCTGCCACCTCCCCTAGGTCTTCCTTGCCGCCTGGCAGTGGTACGTCTCTTTCCTGTTATCATCAGCAAGGATTTCAAAATTCTCAAACCTCCTCATAACTCTGACCTACAACCTCTCAGATCCTTCTTACAGAATTTGCCTTCTATTTCACAAAGTAAAGAGAAGCTGCCAGATTCGTCCATTTCTTTTCCTAAAACGTTCATAATTTTTCAACAGCTGTCATGGTTTCTTTTCTCCTTCTCTGCAGTTGGCATAGAAAAGGCCCTCATTGTCCTGTGCTCTGAATCTTACCACTTTCTGTGTCTTTAGGATCCTCACTTCTCTTTCTCTAGCCCTCTTCCTTCCATTTTTTTTCTCTGATAACCTAATTCAATCAACTTTAAGAACACTCATCTCTCTAGCTTTAAACCATGGCAATAAAGTAAATGTTACACATATTAATGGTAAATGTTTAACAGTCACTTCATTGAAGTAAAGAAAAGCCCCAAACTGTAGTATCTGCCAATTTCCACGTGAGAAAACAGCATGACTAATTTCAAGCTACCAATGTGCTGCCACTGAATATGGCATCTCTTGAGTTTGTAAACTGGTTCAGGTATTCGGCTATTTCAAATCAAGTTTTTCTCCATCTTGGCTGCATACTGGAATAACCTAAGAATCTTTACATATATGTGTATTTACACACACACACACGGACACACACACACATTATTTCCAGAGTTTAACTGGTCTGGCTTCCAAACATTGATATCTTATGAAACATCCACAAGTCTTTTAATGCACATCTGAGGTTAAAATCAACTCTTGCACCTGGGTGAGCTTTTTAAAATCAAATCTGATCATGAGCCTTAACCATCCCCACCCTTACACACAATTAAATCAATTAATTGATTTCAAAATGATAGCCAAATTCTTAACAAAATTTGTAATGCTCATATGACCTAGCCTTACTTTTTTTCTTATGCCTAGAGTATTCCTTCCTTCCTTTTGCCTGGTAAACTTCCCTTAAATCTAAATTTAGGTAGCACTTCTTCTTGGAAGCCTTCCTGCATCAATCAAGTGTAGATTTGGTTCTTTTCTTATTTGTATCATACCACTTTCTGTCTTTACTAACTCCATGAAGATCATGATCAGGTGTGTCTTATTATCATTGTATCCCCAAAGTCTAGAACCAAGTTTTGTTTTTTTTTTTGTTTTTGTTTTTTGTTTTTATTTTTATTTTTTAATTTTATTTTATTTTTTATTCTTATGTTAATCCCCATACATTACATCATTAGTTTTAGATGAAGTGTTCCATGATTCATTGTTTGTGCACAACACTCAGTGCTCCATGCAGAATGTGCCCTCCTCAATACCCACCACCAGGCTAACCCATCCTCCCACCCCCCTCCCCTCCAGAACCCTGTAGAACCAAGTTTTAAAATAAAATTTCAATAACGTATTTTGAATGAAAGAACAAGTCTTAATTTACCATTTCTTTATTACTGTAAAGTGCTTATTTCAACATAGTATAATATAAAAAATTTAGAAAACTTAGGAAGTTGGAAAGAAGGTCACTCATAGATCTATCTTTTCCAAATCTATCTACTGGTAAAAATATATTAATATATATATTTTAATCTTTCTCTAAGCATAATGTAATATATCTAATACATGTTACCAAGGATTATCATCAATACTTAGAGCAAGTCTATGTTGACTTCTACCTTTATAAAAAGTAAATCACTAGAATGTAATATGTATATTAAATCTCCCCTACTCCCACTCTATGCTTCTTTGCTTTTGAAAATTAATGTAACCTAAAAATAAAAAATATCATATGATCCAGTAATTCCACTACTGGATCTTTACCCAAAGAAAATGAAAACACTAATTTGAAAAGATGTATACACCTCTATGTTTATTGCAGCATTATTTACAGTAGACAAGATATGGAGGCAACCTAAGTGTTCATTGATAGATTAATGGCTTAAGAAGACATGGAATATATATACAATGGAATATTACTCAGCCATAAAAAAGAATGAAATCTTGCTATTTGCAACAACATGATGGACCTAAAGGGTACTATGGTAAGTGAAGTAAGTTAGACAGAGAAAGACAAATACCATATGATCTCACTTATATGTGGAATCTAAAAAACAAAACAAATGAACAAATGAACAAACAGATAAAAAACAGAAACAGACACAGAACAGAGAACAAACTGGTGGTTGCCAGAGGGGAGTGGGGAGGGGGCAGATGGGCAAAATAGGTGAAAGGAAATAAGAGGTACAAATTTTCCCTTTGTAAAATAAATCACAGAGATGAAAAGTACAACATAGGGAATATAGAAGAAGAAGAAGAAGAAGGAGGAGGAGGAGGAGGACGAGGAGGAGACAATGATGGACGAGGAGAAAATTAATGTGATCTAGTAGAAAAAACTGAGTTCAAATGTGGCTCAACCTCTTCTGAGGTGTTATTTAATATTGCTGAACTTTTCCCAACTGTAAAATGGGATTAATAATACATATTTTAAAAGGTCATTATGAGGATTACAAGAAATGATGACCGTGTAACATATAGTTTTATAGTTCAATAATGTTGAATGCTATAGGGTCCCTGGGAGAATCAGGATTGAGAAAAACATTGGGTTAGGCAGAAGGAGGATCAATTCCTTCAGCTGTTCTTGGTGTGGGGGTCAAAGCCAGATTGCAAGGACTTAAAAAGTAACTGCAGGCCATGAAAGCTGACCACCCCTCAAAGCACTTTGACAAAGAAAGGAGAGAAATATGTGGCATCTAGAGGGGGCAGCAGAGTCAAGTGAAAGCTTTTCAAGTTAAGTGACTGCAAAGAAGTCCAAGGAAGGAAGAGTATGAAGGTGGAAGAGCAACACTTCAAGTGGGAGGCAAGTACTCACGAGCTGAGAAGGTCTAGATGCAGGTACAGGTGTCAGACTTACTGCCCGCACCATCATTAAAAGGGTACCTTTTCCTTTGGACTTGAGGAAGTAGATTAAAATGAGTACAAGTGATATTTTTAAGACTTACATTTCTTTTCAGGGAGAGAGAGAATTCTATAAAAATGTACCACAAGGGAATGTTGACTGTTGAAAGGAATTTGAAAGAATATATGCCAATGTTTCCAGTGACTGGCAGTCAGCCACTACATTATCTTTGCATTTTTGATCATTGGTCAAGTTTGAGCACAGAAATAGTTGAAAGCCAGATTTCAAATAACTGGTTATATTCACCTCAAAATCATTGTTATTTTTGTGTAAAACAAGTTTAAAAGAAACCAAGAACTAATTTATTTTAAAGAATTTGATGCATGGTGTCTGGGTGGCTCAGTTGGTTAAGCACCTGCCTTTTGACTCAGATCACGATCCCAGAGTTCTGGGATTGAGCCCCAACTCAGACTTCCTGCTCAGCTGGGAGTCTGCTTCTCCCTCTACCACTGCCCCTCTCCCTCCTCCTGCTTGTGCTCTCTCTCTGTCTCAAATAAATAAATAAAATCTTTAAAAAAAAAAGAATTTGATGCAATGGAGACCTGTGACATGTCATACTTCAAAGAAGATACTAAGTATTTTGGTGGCTTTTTTCTTCACTCAGCTTGTCTTCTGGGCCAAGTGGACAAAATTTCGGTTCTCACAGAGTTTACTTTTCAACTAGAGAGTCTGACAGGATAGAAGTAAATAAGTAACTGCACAATATCATATTGTGATAAGTGCCCTGAGAAAAGCAAAACTGGTGAATGCAGCACAGGGTTGGGGGTAGGGGGCAGGTTGCATTATTTTAGTCAGTATGGTCCTAAAGGTCCTCTCTGATGAGCTGACATTTGAGATGAGACCTAACTGGCAGGAAGCAGAGCCATGTGGAGGTCTGAGTACTATAGTTTAAGAGTTCAGCCAATTTTCCTGTCTTAAAGTGGAAAAGTGGTACATGAAAGGAAGATCAGTGTTGTTGAAAGTCAAGATGGTAAATGAAAACAAGGGAGGGAGGAACAAAGTGGGTCTGAAAATTAGCCAGGGTGGCTTGCAGACCATGGTAAGGAGTTTGGATTGATTGCTATTGTAGTAAGATCTTCTTGTAGAGTTAATCAGAAATAAGATCTTGGGGTGCCGGGGTGGCTCTGTGGGTTGAGTGTCAGACTCTTGGTTTCAGCTCAGGTCATGGTCTTGGTGTTGTGGGATGGAGCCCTGTATGGAGCCCTGTGCTCAGCATGAAGTCTGCTTGAGATTCTCTCTCTCCCTCTCCCTCTACCCCCCTCCTGCTCTTTCCCTCTCTCTTTCTCTCTCTCTAAAATAAATAAATATAGGGGCACCTGGGTGGCTCAGTCGTTAAGCGTCTGCCTTCGGCTCGGGTCATGGTCCCGGGGTCCTGGGATCAAGCCCTGCATCGGGCTCTCTGCTCCGTGGGAAATTCTGGACATTGTGTGAAGAATAAATAATATTTTGAGTATATTATTACTTATTACTACCGGTTATAAGACCTTGAAAAGGTCAATTCATTGATGGCCTGTTCAGAGAAGACTCTTAACATGATTTTGATGAAAATGGTCTTAAGAATTCTCTAGCATTTCTTTAATACCTTTATTTTACAGATAAGGAATGGTCCCTAGGTAATTAATATACCCAAGATCATCCAGCCAGTTACTGGCTGAGCCAGGATTAGAATATGATTCCCTATCTGTTTTTCTTTCCATGGTGCCTCACTTTTTCCCTTAGTTTTGCCACATTTCATATACATAAAGCCCTCCCTAGATGTAGCATCATGGAAAGGATGAAACTTGGGACCATTTCAGTGACTCTCCCAGAAAGCACAGAGAGTGTTGCTTGAAGTTTGCTCTACAGACCATCTGTAGCAGAATCACCTGGGTTATCTGTTACAGATGCAGCTACTGATGCAGAATCTTTAGGAATGGGACCTAGTTATTGTACCCTGAAGAAAGAAAAACTGAAAAAGTCCAGGATCTGTCCAGTTTTCAAGATGGAGCACCAGACATTTATACTCAGCTTCAAGCAACTATGATTAAGCATTCTGCACCAGATATTTTTCCAATATATGAAAAAAAATCCACTTCATTTCATTTCATTTCTATTCCTAGCCCACCCCCTACAGATTTAACAGACAGTCTTAAAAAACCAGAAGCCATCTTGTGAATGAAAATAGCCCCAATCCTTATATATTTCTATGGGTAAACCCATAAATTTAAGACAGTGGATAATCTGATTACCAATAACCTGGTATTATTCAAATAACAGGGATTTAGATGTAGTATATACTAATTAGGAAGGAAGGAAAATGTACAATATGTTTTAGAAAGGTTTTCATAAAAAATGGTTATTTAAGTAGGGTTTTGGTATATAGAAAATGTATTTATATGAAACATCCCATGTGCCTGAGAATGTATAAATAAAGGGTCATTGATAATGCTTGTTTTTTTGACATTGAAAAACATTCCTAGTTGAACTATATTTGTTGATCACCTTCTATCATTTTCTTATTTGTGAGTAAGGAATTGTGCTACATACATTTTAAAGTTTAAGTTTTGCACTTGCTTCCCAAACTAGTAGCTAGTCGCGAAGTGACCTTGAGGATGGGGTAGCTAACTTTGGAGCAGAGGCTCCTGGAGGACAATAATATAGTAACAGCAGAAATGGCTGCTACTTGTTGAAGTTTTACTTCATGCTAGATGCATGGTAAAAACTTTATATGCATTATCTTATTCAATCCTCTCAAAAACCTGCCAAGTAGGTATTATAATATCCATTTTATAAACCAACAAAACAAAACAAAACAAAAAAACCAACCCAACCAAAACCAAAAACAGCAACAATAAAAAACATTACTATTTTATTTAACATTCTTTCCTATTGGACATATAATATCAAGCTCCTGATAAGTAGAGACATTGTCCCAGGTCTCTGGGCAAGGACTTGATGTATGAGTTTTGTAAAGGATGTGAAGACCTCTGACCCAGTGGTTACAACTAAAAGCACCATGGCCATTGGAAAAATTTTGTCTTGGAAAAAATAAAAACATGAAGAACATGAGATTTCTCTGTTGGCACCTTATCTTGGTTTTTGTAATCTAACTCTAATATTTTTCACATTGTTGCTGTAACAAAATGTAACTCTAATTTCAAGAATATGACATAGAAAAGACTAAAATAGAAAAAATCCAGTATAGTGTTTTGTATTAGCTTTAAGCATTATTAATCATCTATGTAAACCTTTTCTTAATTGGGTACAGTGCTCACAGTACTTACAGGATGTTTTATCTCCCCCCCGTGCAATCTACATATTAAGTTAATTTAAAACTTACTTAACTTACAATTTTCAATTTGTTTTGCTTTTTTTAAATTTGCTTTTGATTTATTTTAATTTAATAAAAAATTTTAAATTTACTTAACATACTACTCAGATCCTTACTAAAAGCAAACCTGATGCATGAAGTTTAGAATGAGAAGGTCCAACATAAATCTAATGTGCACTCCAGGGGAGAGACTAGAAAGATTGGGACAAATAAAGATAAAAGAGGAAAAAAGGAAAAGAGAAACACACATAAAAATATAGCAGGAATAAATAAAAATATATATTAATGATTATAAAACCATGAATAGATTAACTCTACAATTTTTTAAAAAGATTTTATTTATTTATTTGACAGAGAGAGACACAGCAAGAGAGGGAACACAAGCAGGGGGCGTGGGAGAGGGAGAAGCAGGCTTCCCGCGGAGCAGGGAGCCCGATGCGGGGCTCGATCCCAGGACCTGGAATCATGACCTGAGCCGAAGACAGACGCTTAACGACTGAGCCACCCAGGTGCCCCAGATTAACTCTACAATTAAAAGGTAAGAGTAGGATTGGAATTTTTCAAAATGTAGTAGTTAATTGCAAAAAGCCTCCTGTCTGTGCTATTCTTGCCAAAAATGCATCACTCATGGTGAAATAGTAAACATATTTAAATTAAATATCTTATATTAAGATAAAGTAACTCACCTTAAAGTATTCACCTGTATTCTCTGAAAACATCAAAATAATATAAGGCAAGAAGACTAAGAAGCCATGTCAAATTGAAAGAAATTGAAGAAAGCTATGTGATAACTAAATTCAACATATGATTCTGGATTGGATCTGGGCTTGTAAGGGCATTATGAGGGCAGTAGGCAAAATGGAATGGCATTTGTGAATTAGATGATGATATTAGGTCTATGCTAATTTCTCGATTTTGATGGTTATACTGTGGTTATGTAGAAGGCAATTCTTGTTTTTAGGCAATACACACTACAGTGTTAAGAAGTAATGGACTCTCATGTCCTTAACTTGTTCTCAAGTAATTAAGAAATGTTACCATTTGGCAAAATGATGTGAAAATCATACAGGAGATCTTTGTACAATTTTCACAATTTTAATGTAAATTGACATCATTTGAAAGTAAACGGTTAAAAAAGAGAACCTGTCATCAAAATTCACAACTTTAATAGATGAAAATCTTACGATCATATTAAAGTTGTAGTTCAAAAATCTCTTTACCTATGGGAGTTGCTTGATGAAATAAAAGGGTTGAATGTAATCATGTCTAGGACTCACTTTCAAAAGGTACATCAATATACATATATATATACACACACACACTTATAAGTAAATACATAGATTGGAGAAAGAGAAAAAAAAGCAAAAGCAAAGTAAACGATTGGACTTTTGGGTATTCCTTGAGCTAACCTGTTTTATGTCAGGCTCCCTAGAAGGATTTGAGGTAACAGTGTAGTAGGTTCTCTACAGCTGGAAAAGATTGTAAGAGACAGAAGGATGCAGTACAGTGAGGGGTAAGGAGCTGAGCAAAGATGAGATCTCAGATCAAACCATCTTTGATGGCCCACTGGGGAAGTTCTGGAGCATATATCACAGTTCAGAACTGTCCACCTTGAGGCAAGGCAACTGACCTTTCATAGCCTAAAACATGCGGACATTGGCTATTGGAAATATGAGAAATGGGTGGGGTTAGGGGTGAAGGGCAGAGGGAGGAGGTACGTCGCCTTTCTGCAGAGGCACTTCTGCAAGCATTTCTGTGGAGAAAGGGGAAGCTGTGCTCCACTAACAGCCAACACTTGCTGTAGCTGAGCATAGTTGCTCCAGTCTAATAAAGGGAAATGGTAGACACTGATAACCGATAGTACATAGTCTTTCATCTTTTCTGCATCTCTGAAATTTTTAGTAAGAAGAAATTGTAGAAAAATCATAAAATCTTCTTTGTAAACACAAAGAAAGCAATTAATAAAATTCAACATCAATTTTGTAAAATATTACTAACTTATGAGCAAGTTAATAATTGAAGTACTTCTTTAAGTAGGTAAAAAGTATCTTACCAAAAAACCTTCACCAGACTTCACAATTATGGCAAAACTTTGGACACATCTTCATTAAAGTCAGAAACAGGAAGAAAAGAGCCACAAAATGGCTGCTATTCACCATTAAAACAGGATCTATCCAAAGATGAAGAGAAGATAAGAAAATAACATATATAAGTTTTGGATAGAAAGAAGCAAAGCTGTTATTTGCTTTACTATAATTTTCTAGCATAGAACATCTAAAATAATCCATAAGCTGATAAAACAAGATCACTATAAAGCAACAGAACCCAAAATGTTCTTATGTTACAGCAATAACTAATAGAAAAATGCAATTAAGAAAGACTTTCAGGTGCCTGGGTGGCTCAGTTAGTTAAGCGACAGTCTTCGGCTCGGGTCATGAGCCCAGAGTCCTGGGATCGAGTCCCACATTGGGCTCCCTGCTCAGCGGGGAGTCTGCTTCTTCCTCTGACCCTACCCCCTCTTGTGCTCTCTCTCTCTCAAATAAATAAATAAAATCTTAAAAAATAAAAAATAAAAAAGACTTTCTATTCAGAATAGCAACACAACTTGTATGGCCCCTTGGATTAAATATACTAAAAGAAGCCCATAAACTATACTGACAAAATGGCAACATGTTATCGAAGGAAATAAAGTAGATTTGAATAAACAGAAAGAGACAAACTACTTTCATTGGCAGAGTTCTCAACATATTACAAATGTTCAATACAACTTTTATCAAGACCGTAATGTGATTGTTACTGAAACTGAACAAATGAATTCTAAAATTCACATTAAAGGGTAAACAGCCAAGATAACCAAGACAATTCTAAAAAAGGAAGAAAAAAGACAGGAGATCCATTATATAAATATTAAGACTTGTTATAAATTCATAATTAAAACAATGTGTTTGATACTGGGACAGATAAAAAGATCTATAAAAGAGTCAAGTCCAGAAGAGTCTCAAGCATATATGAGAACTTGTATAACATAGAAGTCGAAACACAATTCTGTGGGGAAAAGATGGACTAGTCAATAAATAATCTTGCAACAATTGGCTTTCTCCATGGGAAAGAGTAAATTTGATCTTTACATAAACCCGTAAAATAAAATAAATTCCAGATGGGCTAAATTTCAAAATGTGGAAAAGAATTTTAAAAAATTGGATGACTATTTGGAAGAACATCTTCTGAAAGTTGGGGTAAGAAAGGATTTCTTAAGAAATACACAAGGGGATGACTCATACTTAAATACATTATTATATTTGCTTATATAGAAATTTGAAGCTCTGTACGACAAATAACACTATAAGCAAAATTAAAAACAAATCACATTTGGAGAGGTTTTATAAAGGTTATTATGACAAATCCCTGACAATCAGCAAAAAAGAAAGTAAGGGGTAGAGTGGAAGGGAGGGATGGGGGAGGGAGGGAGAAAGTAAAAGAAAAGTAAAAGAGAAGGAAGAAAGAGGTAAGAAAAAAGGGAGAGAAGGAGGAAAGGAAGGTAAAAGAGAAGGAAGAAAGAGGGAAGTAAGAAGGAAGGGAGGGAGGAAGGAAGGAAAGAGAAAAAGGAAGGAAGAAAGCAAGCAAGCAAGCATCCTCAGAGAAAAATGAGCAAAGATCCTAAAAAGAATAATTCAAGAGAGAAAAATCTGAGTGATCAACAAAGAAATGAAAGATACTGAACCTTACTAACAATAATCAGGGGACTGCAAAGGAAAACTATACTGCAATTTCATAGTGTATCAGCAAAAATAAATAAACTTGACAAAGCCAAGCACTGATAGGGGTATGGAACTATGGAAACATGCATTCTTGGGGCACCTGGGTGGCTCAGTCATTAAGCGTCTGCCTTCGGCTCAGGTCATGATCCCAGGGTCCTGGGATAGAGCCCCCCATCTGGCTCCCTGCTCCGTGGGAAGCCCACTTCCCCCTCTCCCACTCCCCCTGCTTGTGTTCCCTCTCTCGCTGTGTCTCTCTCTCTCTCTGTCAAATAAATAAATCAAATATTAAAAAAAAAAAAAAAAAGAAACATGCATTCTTCACTGATGGGATATACACTGGTGCAACCACTTTAGAAAATATCTTGACAAGATCTGTTGAAACCAAGTATGTGCTTACCTTATGGCCCAGCAAGTAAACATACTCTTAAATGTGTGAACCAGAATATTCTTTGCAGCATTATTTGTTACGGAGAAACAATGACAAAATACATATGCATCAATAGGAACATGGGTAAATAAATTGTGATATATTCATACCACGGACATCAGTTACAATCTAATTTATATACATCAAAACACTTACAAAAATACATGGTTAGGCAATTTGCCGAATTATATGATGGCATTTCTGTAAAAGTTTTCAAAACAAACAAAGCAATACAATATATTATTAATGGAGACACACATACATATGTATGTAAAACATTAGAACATAGATTAGAAGAAATCAAATCAATATCTTGACATTGGCTTGGGAAGGGAAAGAGTGGGTAATGAATTTAAGGACAGGAACAAAGGAAACCTTCAGTTACACTACATTGTTCTATATGAAATAGAACCTCCAGTGTATATATGTGTATACGTATATGCATCTGCATGTGTCTGTTGTATGTCTGATTCTCTCTATATAATCTGAGTTAAAGATGACAAAAAATTAACATTTGCCATATTGTGTGAGAGTGTTTTCACATCAAATTGTGCATTTTTCTGCTTTTTAATGTTAAAAAATAAAAACCCAATTAAATCTGATCCTGAGTTATGATAACCTGAGGCCAAAGGACTACCAGAGGCATTCAAATCCTAAGAGGGAGGCTGCAAAACACATGCATCGAAATGGTAATTTCTCTACTCCCTCAAAAGGTCCAGCTGTGCTGCTAGTGAACGTCTGGCTCAAACAGACTCTGGAGTGTTTTCTTGGAGGAAGCATTTGAGGATGCAGAAGCTGAGCGACAGCCAAGAAGTTCTGGGAAAATGAGGCTCAAGAAGGTGGTAGGTGGTATTTGAAAGTGAGTTTTCATGTGGCCAAGAAAGGTCAGCAAAGCAAAATAAACAAACAAAACCCTGAAAGGCTGAATCCAGAATAAATATTTCATATTTGCAGGGGCCACTAGGGTACTGCATTTTTTTATTTTAGTCCAGTCTCTCTCTCTCTCTGTGTCTTCCTCTCTGTTCTTCTCTCTCTCTCTGCCTCCTCCTTATTCTCCCTCCTCTCTCTTTCTCTCCTTTAGATTTTATCTATTCATTTGAGAGAGAGAGCATGCACAAGAGAGAGAGCACGAGGGGGCGGGGCAGGGGCAGAGAGGGAGGGAAAAGCAGACTCCCTGCTGAGCACAGAGCCTGACCTTGTGCTGCATCCCAGGACCCTGAGATTATGACCTGAGCCAAAGGCAGGCATTTAACCAACTCAGTCACCCAGGCACCCTCCTCTCTCTTTTCTTTTAAAGAAACCAAGAGAACATAGAAGTTATGATGTGAGACAAGGTCACACAATGAATTTATGGTTCATATTTTGATGTTTGTACTTTCCAAAATATCCCCTTCCTCTTACCATCCCATTTACTCTTACTACGCTTTCTTGCTCTGAACTAAATAAAAAACTTAGTGTTTCCAAATTTTTGAAACTTTAAGACAAAGTAAACTTGGTTTTGTGCCTTAAAAATATCATTCAATATTTCCATGGAATTCAAGAAAATTATTTATAAGTAAAAATGCAAGAATTGCCCCAACTTTAGATATAATATACTGTACTAAGTTTAACATATTCCTTTTTTGAAATGTAAAATGGTGTATACTTTTTTCTATTTCCATCCCTAAGATGTTGAAAACTTCCTTTAAAAATCACTAGCAGGGGCCCCTGGGTGGCTTAGTCATTAAGCATCTGCCTTCGGCTCAGGTCATGATCCCAGGGTCCTGGGATCAAGCCCCGCATTGGGCTCCTTGCTCAGCAGGAAGCCAGCTTCTCCCTCTCTCACTCCCCTTGCTTGTGTTCCTTCTCTCACTGTGTCTCTCTCTGTCAAATAAATAAATAAAATCATAAATAAATAAATAAATAAATAAATACATATCACTAGCAATCTATAGTCAAAGTGACAGAAAATATTTTTGCTTTAGGTAGAGAATTTTGCTATATCCATCTCTGAAGATACATTTAAAAGTTCTTCTTTTTGTATAGTTGTTGAAAAGAACTTTTAAAATACAGTTAAGCATAAATAAAATAATTTAAATACCTTATAATTCCACCATCATAGAAAAGTTCATATATTAACTTCCAACAGATTTATTTTCCTTTATGACTTAAAGAAAGAGCTGAGTTAATGACAAATTTTAACTGACTATGACCTTTGTGTTATCAAAGATTGTTTTTGACCCATGAGGACACTTCTGGGTCTACCTTATTATCTTCTTGGTTCTAGGAGCTTAGAATTTCAGAAGGAGATTTTAAGAGAACTATTACTCTTTGTGAAGCTCAAGTTTTCCAACTGAAATGGATAAGGAAAATTCTCATCCTGGCTCTTTTTGCAACAGGCAGCTAATGAGCATCTCTTGGATTGATTCTTCTCATCCTAGATTCATCTGTAGTATCTTCTGTGCTATCAATTATTCATTGTCATAGTGATATCCACACCATTTCTCTACCTACTACATCTCACTAGAAGTGATTACTCTAGTGCCAGGATTCCTCTGCCCTTTAAAATACATGGTTGCAATTTTCAGACTGAAAGGATAGATCACAGTTTGCAAATTCTAGAATAAACAGATATGTAGAATACACCTGCCAATAAGAATAAAACTGTTTTTTCTACTTTCTAATGAAAACACTTACAAGCAAGAAATATATTTGGAAATCTGCCATTGGACTCAACTAAACATATATATACACACACACACAGAGCCAACTTTTTACTCTGTGTGACTTAGGATAAAAATATTTGCTTACTTACTACACTAGCCTGAGATAGAATGATTCCTTTGATTACATTTATTAAAATATGAAATAAAATGTTAATCCTTTATAATTTATTCTAAATTTTCTGGAATAGCTGATAGTAACAACCTATGCAAGTCCTTTAATTCATTCAGAATATAAATCTATGTTACTGTCTGTAAAAGATTAGTCAATGAAGTTTCAGTACTATAAACAGATATTTAGTGGAGTTTAAAATTCCCAATAAAGCAAGATTTTCCCCCCCACAAATTAAATAAACAGGTTGGTTTGATAATGATTCTCATGAAAAGAAGTATCAGTAGTGTTTGTCATTCTCTATCATTTAAGCTTCAGAAACACCAAGTGGTGGAGCTGAAACTGAAACCTGGGTATATTTGACCTTAAAATCTATGTTCTTTCATTACTGGAAGGCTGAGGAAGGGAAGAGGGATCCCTCAGGGTAAAGAGAATGATGTTAGCAAAGTCTTGGAGACCTGAAACTATCATGTGTGCAAGGAAACACAAGTAGTTAGCACATCGTTGAAAGTTTTATTCCTCAGGGAGCCAGCAATAGATAAACTGGTTATTGAAAAGAACAGTAAAAGAAGAGAATGAAATGATAATCAGTGCCTGGGGTCAGGTGTGGGTGATAGGACACTGGAAATGCCAACCTTGAAGAGAAGGAATTTCAGAGAAGGAGCAATCCAATGGAAGTGTCAAGCCATGAGCTATAATAAATTCGGTTGGAGAAATGATGCTAATTGTGTGGATATGTCCAAGGAGAAGTTGGATGTGTGCCTGCTGCTTAGGGAAAGTGGGCTGGAATTTTATAAAGCCACAAAAAGGGATAAAATTGACAGAGTAGACCGTGTAAGCAGAAAAGTGATCCCAGGAACACATTTACTATGGAGGCGAAGGAAGGAGCACTATTAGGAACAAATTAGACTAGAAAAAGTCAGAAAACAAAAGAAGGCTGTGTTTTGGAAATAGAGTAAAGAATATGATTTCAGTAAATAGAACTAGTAAGACTTATTTGGGGATACCAGTTCCATATAGTAGACTTATTTATACACCTATTTATTAGCTTGGCATTCTAATTGTGCTGAGATAAAGAATAATATTAATAAGATATGCATCCTGTGTGAATGGCAGGCATGTAAATACAAACAAATGGTGATAAATGCAATAATAGAAATACAGGTGCTATCCAGTAGGAACTCAGAGGAGTTTATTAGTTGATAGTTCACGTATTGCTAATTGATTCAAGAATGGATTTAAAGTGGCTCACAATAATGCAGAATAAAAGAAAAAATGAATAAAGTGAATTCAGACTAAAAAAAAAGTTGGAATAGATAATTTGAAGTCAACAGCAAATGGATATACAGAATGCATAGGTAAGGTCTAGAAAAGGCTAGAACAGTCCACTAGTTAGCCTCTAGTGTGTCTGGAAGGGAGACAAAAATGAGAACATAGTCAGAGGAAGAGCAAGATGGCAGAGGAGTAGGAGACCTAAATTTCGTCTGGTCCCAAGAATTCAGCTAGATGTATCAAACCATGCTGAACACCTACAAACTCAACAGGAGATCAAAGAAAAGAATAGCAACAACTCTCTGAACAGAAAAGCAACCACTTTCTGGAAGATCTCTTCTGATTTGTTTAGTGTATATTTTTCTGGCGTCGTTGTTACCCTGTTAGCATTTTGCTCTCTCATTCATCTAGTATCCTCTGGACTAAAAGACAAGATGGAAAAACTCACCTCAGAAAAAGAACAAGAGGCTAATCAATACAGACATTAGTAAGATGTTGGAACTAGAGTTCAGAATGACAATTATAAAGATACTAGCTGGGCTTGAAAAAAGCATGGAAGATACTAGAGAACCCCTTTCTGGAGAAATAAAAGAACTAAAATTTAACCAAGTTGAAATCAAAAAGGTTATTAATGAGGTGCAATAAAAAATGGAGGCTCTAACTCTTAGGATAAATGAGGCAGAAGAGAGAATTAGTGATATAGAGGGCCAAATGATGAAGAATAAAGAAGCTGAGAAAAAGAGAGATAAACAACTACTGGATCACGAGGGCAGAATTCGAGAGATAAGTGATACCATAAGACAAAACAATATTAGAATAATTGGGATCCCAGAAGAAGAAGAAAGAGAGGGGCAGAAGGTATATTGGAGCAAATTATAACAGCAAACTTCCCTAATTTGGGGAAGGAAACGGGCATCAAAATCCAGGAGGCACAGAAAACCCACCTCAAAATCAATAAAAATAGGTCAACACCCTGAAATCTAATAGTGAAACTTAAAAGTCTCAGAGACAAAGAGAATATCCTGAAAGCAGCTCAGGACAAGAGGTCTGTAACCTACAATGGTAGAAACATTAGATTGGCAACAGACCTATCCACAGAGATCTGGCAGGCCAGAAAGGACTGGCATGATATAGTCAGAGCACTAAATGAGAAATATGTGCAGCCAAGACACTATATCCAGCCGGGCTATCATTGAAAATAGAAGGAGAGATAAAAAGCTTCTAGGACAAACAAAAACTAAAAGAATTGCAAACACGAAACCAGCCCTACAAGAAATATTGAAAGGGGTCCTCTAAGCAAAGAGAGAGACTAAAAGTAACCTAGACCAGAAAGGAACAGAGACAATCTACAGTAACAGTCACCTTACAGGCAATACAATGGCATTAAATTCATATCTTTCAATAGTTACCCTGAATGTAAATAGGCTAAATGCCCCAATCAAAAGACACAGGGTATCAGATTGGATAAAAAAAACAAGACCCATCAATATGCTGCCTGCAAGAGACTCATTTTAGACCCACAGACACCTCCAGATTGAAAGTGAGGGGGTGGAAAACAATTTACATGCTAATGAATATCAAAAAAAAAGCTGGGGTGGCAATCCTTATATCAGACAAATTAGATTTTAAACCAAAGACTATAATAAGAGATGAGGAAGGACACAATATCATACTTAAAGGGTCTATCCAACAAGAAGATCTAACATTGTAAATATCTTTGCCCCTAACATGGGAACAGCCAATTATATAAGCCAATTAATAACAAAATCAGAGAAACACATCAACAACAATACAATAATAGTAGGGGACTTTAACACCCCCTCACTGAAATGGACAGATCATCTAAGCAAAAGATCAACAAGGAAATAAAGACTTTAAATGACACACTGGACCAAATGGACTTCACAGACATATTCAGAACATTCCATCCCAAGGAAACAGAATACACATTCTTCTCTAGTGCCCATGGAACATTCTCCAGAATAGATCACATCCTAGGTCACAAATCAGGTCTCAACCGGTACCAAAAGATTGGGATCATTCCCTGCATGTTTTCAGACCCACAATGCTTTGAAACTAGAACTCAATCACAAGAGGAAAGTCGGAAAGAACTCAAATACATGGAGGCTAAAGAGCATCCTACTAAAGAATGAATGGCTCAACCAGGAAATTAAAGAAGAATTAAAAAAATTCATGGAAACCAATGAAAATGAAAACACAAATGTTCAAAATCTTTGCGATGCAGAAAGGCGGTCCTAAGAGGAAAGTATACAGCAATACAAGCCTTTCTCAAGAAACAAGAAAGGTCTCAAATACACAACCTAACCCTCCACCTAAAGGAGCTAGAGAAAGAACAGCAAATAAAGCCTAAACCCAGCAGGAGAAGAAAAATAATAAAGATCAGAGCAGAAATCAATGAAATAGAAACCAAAAGAACAGTAGAACAGATCAAGAAACTAGGAGCTGGTTCTTTGAAAGAATTAATAAGATTGATAAACCCTTGGCCAGACTTATCAAAAAGAAAAGAGAAATGACCCAAATAAATAAAGTCATGAATGAAAGAGGTGAGATCACAACCAACACCAAGGAAATACAACAAGTATAAGAACATATTATGAGCAACTATATGCCAGCAAATTAGATAATCTAGAAGAAATGGATGCATTCCTAGAGATATATCAACTACCAAAACTGAACCAGGAAGAAATAGAAAACCTGAACAGACCCATAACCACTAAGGAAATTGAAGCAATAATCAAAAATCTCCCAATAAACAAAAGCCCAAGGCCAGATGGCTTCCCAGGGGAATTCTACCAAACATTTAAAGAAGAATTAATACCTATTCTTCTGAAACTGTTCCAAAAAATAGAAATGGAAGGAAAACTTCCAAACTCATTTTATGAGGCCAGCATTACCTTGATCCCAAAATCAGACAAAGACCCCATCAAAAAGGAGAATTTCAGATCAATATCCCTGATGAACATGGATGCCAAAATTCTCACCAAAATACTAGCCAATAGGATCCAACAGTACATTAAAAGGATTATTCACCACGACCAAGTGGGATTTATCCCTGGGCTGCGAGGTTGGTTCAACATCTGCAAATCAATCAATGTGATACAATACATTAATAAAAGAAAGAACAAGAATCATATGATCCTCTCAATAGATGCAGAAAAATCATTTGACAAAGTACAGCATCCTTTCTTGATCAAAACTCTTTAGAGGGCGCCTGGGTGGCTCAGTTGGTTAAGCGACTGCTTTCGGCTCAGGTCATGATCCTGGAGTCCCTGGATCGAGTCCTGCATCGGGCTCCCTGCTCGGCAGGGAGCCTGCTTCTCCCTCTGACCCTCCCCCCTCTCATGTGCTCTCTCTCTCTCATTCTCTCTGTCTCAAATAAATAAATAAAATCTTTAAAAAAAAACCAAAAAAACAAAAAACTCTTTAGAGTGTAGGGATAGAGGGTACATACCTCAATATCATAAGAGTCATCCATGAAACACCCACAGTGAATATCATTCTCAATGGGGAAAAACTGAGAGCTTTCCACCTAAGGTCAGGAACATGGCAGGGATGTCCACTATCACCACTGCTGTTCAACATAGTACTAGAAGTTCTAGCCACAGCAATCAGACAACAAAAAGAAATAAAAGGCATCCAAATAGGCAAAGAAGAAGTCAAACTCTCACTGTTTGCAGATGATATGATACTTTATGTGGAAAACCCAAAAGACTCCACCCCAAAACTGCTAGAACTCATACAGGAATTCAGTAAAGTGACAGGATATAAAATCAATGCACAGAAATCAGTTGCATTTCTATACACCAACAACAAGACAAAAGAAAGAGAAATTAAGGAGTCGGTCCCATTTACAATTGCACCCAAACCATAAGATACCTAGGAATAAATCTAACCAAAGAGGCAAAGAATCTGTACTCAAGAAACTATAGAATACTCATGAAAGAAATTGAGGAAGACACAAAGAAATGGAAAAACGTTCCATGCTCATGGATTGGTAGAACAAATATTGTGAAGATGTCAATGCTACTTAGAGCAATCTACACATTTAATGCAATCCCTATCAAAATACCAACAACTTTTTTCAAAGAAATGGAACAAATAATACTAAAATTTGTATGGAACCAGAAAAGACCCTGAATAGCCAGAGGAATGTTGAAAAAGAAAAGCAAGGCTGGTGGCATCACAATTCCAGACTTCAAGCCCTATCACAAAGCTGTCATCATCAAGACAGTATGGTACTGGCACAAAAACAGACACATAGATCAATGGAACAGAATAGAGAGCCCAGAAATGGACCCTCAACTCTATGGTCAACTAATCTTCGACAAAGCAGGAAAGAATGTCCAATGGAAAAAAGACAGTCTCTTTAACAAATGGTGTTGGGAAAATTGGATAGCCACATGCAGAAGAATGAAACTGGACCATTTCCTCACACCACACACAAAAATAGACTAAAAATGGATGAAAGACCTAAATGGGAGACAGGAGTCCATCAAAATCCTAGAGGAGAACACAGGCAGCAACCTCTTCGACCTCAGCTGCAGCAACTTCTTCCTAGAAACATCACCAAAGGCAAGGCCAGCAGGGGCAAAAATGAACTATTGAGGCTTCATCAAGATAAAAAGCTTTTGCACAGCAAAGGAAACAGTCAACAAAAGCAAAAGACAATGGACGGAATGTGAGAAGATATTTGCAAATTACATCAGATAAAGGGCTAGTATCCAAAATCTATAAAGAACTTATCAAACTCAACACCCAAAGAACAAATAATCCAATCAAGAAATGGGCAGAAGACATGAACAGACATCTTTCCAAAGAAGACATCCAAATGGCCAACAGACACATGAAAAAGTGTTAAACATCGCTTGGTATCAGGGAACTCCAAATCAAAACCTCAATGAGATACCACCTCACACCAGTCAGAATGGCTAAAATCAACAAGTCAGGAAACGACAGATGTTGGCGAGGATGCAGAGAAAGGGGAACCCTCCTATACTGTTGGTGGGAATGCAAGCTGGTGCAGCCACTCTGGAAAACAGTATGGAGGTTCCTCAAAAAGTTGAAAATAGAGCTACCCTATGACCCAGCAATTGCACTACTGGGTATTTACCCCAAAGATACAAATGTAGTGATCTGAAGGGGTACATGCACCCCAATGTTTATAGCAGCAATGTCCACAACAGCCCAACTATGGAAAGAGCCAAGATGTCCATCAACAGATGAATGGATAAAGAAGAGGTGGTATATATATACAATGGAATATTATGCAGCCATCAAAAAATAAAACAAAACAAAAAACAAAAAAACCCCAAATCTTGCCATTTGCAACAACGTGGCTGGAACCAGAGGGTATTAATGCTAAGCGAAATAAGTCAATCAGAGAAAGACATGTATCATATGATCTCACTGATATGAGGAATTCTTAATCTCAGGAAACAAACTGAGGGTTGCTGGAGTGGTGGGGGGTGGGAGGGCTGGGGTGGCTGGGTGATAGACATTGGGGAGGGTATGTGCTATGGTGAGCACTGTGAATTGTGTAAGACTGATGAATCACAGCCCCATACCTCTGAAACAAATAATACATTATATGTTAAACAAAAAAAAAAAAAAAAAAAGAAGAAGAAGAAGAAGATAGTAGGAAGAGGAAAAAAAGGGGGGAGAAATCAGAGGGGGAGACGAACCATGAGAGACTATGGACTCTGAGAAACAAACTGAGGGTTCTAGAGGGGAGGGGGGTGGAGGGATGGGTTAGCCTGGTGATGGGTATTAAAGAGGGCATGTATAAATGGAGCACTGGGTGTTATTCGCAAACAGTGAATGATGAAACACTACATCAAAAACTAATGATGTAATGTATGGTGATTAACATAACATAATAAAATAAAATTTTAAAAAAATGCGAACGTAGTCAATCACTCTATTCATATTACCTACAAGGAAAAGGAAAACCAACCTAAAACTAACGTTTTCCTCATACGTAGTCAAAAAGAGAACAATACACGATACTCAACAGTATTTGTATATTAATAGATTTCACAGAGCTATTTGCTACAGCGGCTCTTAGCATGGGCCCATGATGACATGATGCCAAATTACATTTAATAAAAGCGGTTTTACAAGAGAACAAACCATATGGCCCAGCTGTGTGGGTTTTTGCTCATGTGGTTTATTCCAAGGATGGATATTTTTATATTTCGAGTAACACTTGAACTGTATATTTCACTCAGGCAATCCTTTGCAAATTTTGGTTGTCTAACCAAGTATCTGATGAGTATTAAGCAGCAGTGGGTTCAAGGTTATAATCCTTGGTCAGCACTAAGGGTGCAGATCGATCAATCTGCCGATTAAGTAGTGGAAGTGCCAAACTCCCTCTGGGGATGGAAAGGATGCAGATGAAAGGGAGCCTGAAATCTTAGCTGTTTTAGAAAATTGTGGCAAAATACACATAACATTGACCATATTAACCAATGTTAGTGTACAGTTCAGTGGCAGCAGGTCCATTGGTTTGTGGTGTTACCATCACCACCACCCTCCACGAAACTCCCCATCTTGCCGGAGGGATCCTCAGCAGCCATCACACAAGAACTACCCAGATCCCACTCTCCCAGCCTAACCATCCTCCTCCTATCTGTCTGGATGAATTGGACTACTCCAGGTAGAAAGTGGAATCATAGAGTATAAAAACATGAAACAAGTGGAATCAAACAGTATAAAAACATGGAACACTTCACAACTTTGCATGCGCTCCTTGTAAGGGCGCCATGCTACTCTTCGCTGTATGGTTCCTATTTCAGTCAATGTGCCGTTGACGTGAGCATGTCAGCTGGTTTTTGAGGGGAGGACAGGACGTCATATGAAGTTAGGGTGGTCTAATGTTGTTTTCTGTGTTGCTGAAGACGGAGGTGAGGAGGGATGGTGGAAGATGCAAGGTTAAAGAGGGAGGAAGAAGCCAGAAGCCCACGGGCTTGATAAGGTCTGTTTAAGAGCTTGAACTTACATGCTGTGAAAGGGAATGGAGAATTAGTTCGTATTTGAGAAAAATTAATTCCAGAAAAATAAAGGGAGGCCTGGAAGAAGATAATAGTTGAGACAGACCAGTTAGAAGGCAATGGCGAGGCGCACCTGGGTGGCTCAGTTGGTTCGCGTGAGACTCTTGGTTTCAGCTTAGGTCATGATCTCAGGGTGATGATCTCAGGGTCGTGAGCTCAGGGTCCTGAGATCGAACCCTGTGTCTGGCTCTGCACTCAGCAGGGAGTCTGCTTGAGATTCCCTCCCTCCCTCTGACCCTGCCCCCACTTGCACACACACACTCTCTCTCTCTCAAATAAATAAATAAATCTTTAAAAAAATATATAAGGCAATGGTAACTATCTAGGTAAAGTTTTTTCTTCTTTTTCTTTTTTCTTTTTTGTAGATTACTAGAGTGTTAGGGTGCTTCTAACAGAATTGTGAATTGGGAGGAAATATGTGACTGCTCTGTGGATCTAGAGCCCTTAGCCACAATCTCCCCTTTCAAGGTTAGAAGAAAACTTTTGACATTTTAGAAAATTTTACATTTTAGCAAAGGATCCAGAAAAGCCATAGTCAAATCTAAATTCACATTTTAATCCAGGAAAGCACTTTTGGGGTGGCATTTCTTCCTACTGATCTGTCTCCTTCCCCTTTTCATGTGGTATGTGTAGCAAGTTAGGTGTGCTAATTCATGAAGTGTATGATTTTTCCGGAATCCTATGTGAATCATTTGGCTTAGAAATTTGTTTTATTGAGATATAATTGACAAATAATATTGTGGAGGTTTAAGGTATACAATGTGTCGCTCTGAAGCATTTATATATTGCAATATGATTACCACTGTTATCTTTTCTGTGGTGAGAACATTTAAGATGTAATCTCTTAGCAATTTGAAGTGTATCCAACAGTATTGTTGACTATAATTGCCATGCTGTGCATTAGATCTCCAGAACTTGTTCATCTTCTAGTTGCAAGTTTATACCCTTTCACAACTTCTTCCCGATCCCCCCACGTCCTAGCCCCTGGTAACCACCATTCCGTTCTTTGTTTCTAAGAGTTTGGCTTTTTTAGATTTCACATGTAAGTGGTATCATACAATATTTGTCTGGCCTGTCTCACTAAGCATAATACCCTCAAGGTTCATCATATTGTCATATTGTCACCATCTTGCCATATTATGACAAATGGCAAGATTTCCTTCCTTTTTACAGCTGAATAGCACTCTACTGTGTGTATAATATATTTACATATAATAATTATATTTGTATATGATAATATATAACATATATAACTATATGATAATCTAATAATAAAGAAGTGTACCAAAATGTCTCAGAAACTGAAAGAACCTGATGAAATACTTAAGAATGCCATTTAACTCATAGCTAAAACCCCCAGCTCCTACTACTATTTCTCCCTGGTCTTAAATGTCTTCCTCCGTTCCATCTAACCTGTTCTCTTCTGAGTCCTAACCATGAATGCTTGGGTAGTCCCTGGGCTCTGTCCACAATATCATCAAAAACACATATTTTTAAACACCCAGATCTGATCTTGCAGCCAAGCTCTTTCAAGAACACAGAGCTCTGAGCACCAGGCTGGAGCTAGAGCTCAGATCTTCCAGTCCTTTTCCCAGAGTTCCTGCACCTCCTCTCACCGCCTTCCTTGTATATATACTGTAGATACTAATAAAATTATTTTGCCCCCCAAATACAATAAAGCTTGAACAGAATCTTGGGTCTGTATTTATAGACAGAAAGACTTTCACCTCGAAACCGTATTTACAAGGTACATAAAACTCTTCTCGGCAACAAAGTTCAGTGTTGCAGAACAAGTGCTCTTAACACGGAAGTTGTCAGTCTTTAAAATCATTTCCCTCTCTTGGATCGTTTGTGTATTTCACTCCCTCTTCAATCTGCAGCAAGAGGCATTTTTATTTTGTTTTGTTTTTAGCCAACATTTTCATAGTTTAACTCATGTTGCTCAAATACGTTAAAGGAAGATAACCTCATGAAGATTAGCACTGTTTATATTTTCTTTACACCATGTAAAATTTATAACTAGCAAGAGAAAAGAATGATCGAGTGCATTGATTTTCTGCTCTCCAGTCTAATTCTTGTTTGATTTTCATATTAAATTTCCAAATTCTACATTGAAAAATTTAGTGGTTTAAAGTAATGCATTTGAGTAACTGCTGAAGTGTGAATCCATGCAAAATTATAATAGGAAAGTCATGGAATAGATAAACATTTCGCTTTTAAAATTAGCAAGACCTAAAAGATATTCTGTTATGTAATTTACCAAGTAAGCATTATTAGACTTATTGCAAATATAATTAGAATAAAATAAACTAAATATAACTGAATTGTACAATTACAACTTTTTTTATTTTCAGGTTACTGCTGTTTTTAAAATATATTAAACATGTAAAAAATTAAAAGTGAAGTTTCCTGAGAGAAACTTAAAGTAAGCATAATTTTGCAAAATTCCATCTTTGTATTCATCAACAGCTATGTTTTTTAATATTTATTTTTAATTTCTTATTTTTCTATAATAATATCAATGTTAAAGTACAACACAAAAATGTTCAAACTTGTTTCTTAAATTAAATGGTGAGGCATATTTTATAATGAATAATGTGTGATTAAATTTTGAATTCTGTAAATATTTGCTCACTAATATCAAAATATGTTTAGACTTGGTTATACTATAGTTCACTTTATTTACTGTCAATCTAATAAAAAAATGATCAGAACATTGTCTTGAAAATCTTTGCTATTCTTTTAACACTACGTAACAGCAAGAAATAAAAACCTGCCATTGATGTTGATTGGTTCCATTATTTTAAAATGCTGAATTAAATCCAGCACACATTGTGAACTGTTTTTGCTTCCTTTTAGGATAGTTGTTAAAAGTAAAATAACCAGGCAGCCTTGTCTTAGGTGAGACTGTTTCGGTTTGGAAATAAACAAAGCTCTCTCTCTCTCTCGATGAGCTAGGTTCATTTCATATTTGTGTAATACCCTGGAAGAAATTAGGTTTCAATAAAGTCCATTTTTGTCACTGCATGTAGCAATGAATATCACACCCAGCAGGGCACAGTGGCACCTGGCTGTCCAGACCCCAGTGGAGCACAAACCATCTGGGGGTAATTACAACAAGGTATTCTTTAAGGACCAGATGCGACCAAGGAACAGAAGCCCCTACCCCTCCCAGTCATTTACAACATAATTCCTTTCAATGATATACTTAATCCTCCCACCAGCTATGCTTTTCAGCTTGCTGTTGTCACTGTTCCTTTATGTTAATTCAGTTGCAAGACCGAGAGAAAGGGCGGGTGGGGGGCGGGGTTGGGGTGGGGGGAGAGTGCAAGAAAAAAAGGGAGAGGGGGAGAGAAAGCCACCGCGCCTCTAGGGACCAAAAGAAATTATTCATCCCTAAATTGTTTCCACCACAGCAAGTACAGTAACAAATTTTTTTTTAGAAAGAGAGCTGAAATTAAAGAAGGTCAACGCGATAGTCCTGTGTGGCACCAGCTGAGGTTTACTCAGCCACCTGTTAGCTAGAAAGCTCTCTGCACATGCTTATGATGCATTTAACCAGTTTAAAGGGTCTTTATTGACAGGCCAGCCACCTCCATTCAGCAGGCCTGAGCCGTAGACCTGCTTTGTGGTCATATGTGGCCCACAAGCCTTAATACAATTACTCTGTAAGCCTATCCAATCTGCATCACTGCCCTTTCACTTTTGTGCTGTTTGTCTTGTATGTGGTAAAGAATTTTATTTTGAAGAGGGGAAGGCACCCCACAACCCAGTTGTCTTTATTTTTCATTTAAGGTTCGTGCCGCAGGTGCTGCCACCTTTCAACTCGTGAAATGTATTCATCTTTAAGTGATATTTTGGAGGGGAGCATTATTTATTGTTTGGTGACAATGCTTTTCTGGTGTTGCTGAGTTTTATTTTTTTTCAATTAGGTGTATGTTCAAATTCTCCACCAGACCAATAAAGAGTGTCCACACTCAAGAACCAAAAACTCAAAAGAAGAAACACAAAAGGAAAAGGTAGATGAAAATGACAATTAGCTTTGTTCTGCCATTTTTTATTTAAAAAGAAATATATTAAGGAGCAAATGTTCGATTTCAAATGTTTGTTTTTCCTTAAGCGTCTGGTGCACCAAATATATCAGTTTATGTGAATGAGACTCAGTGAAGCTATGTTGCTTGAAAATTTTAAGTTCCCGATGAGATGATTAAATATAGTAAAACTCTTCGTTTTGTTTTGTGCTGCTGTTTCCAAATTTCCCTGGTGTTGGAGGAGGGACATCATTGCCACAAACTTGGCACTTTCATAATGGTTTGTGGACAAGAAACATAGATTTCTCAAAATCAGGGACTCTGTGTTTATTTTCACAACCGTATTTTTCTTATAAGTTAAGTTCGTCTCTTTTAAGCCTGTTTTCCTTAACATTCTTATAACCAACTATATCCTACCCCATGGGTTCAGTGGCCAAACGAAGGGTATGGATCTTTCCAAATCAATGTTTCCCAAAACCATTTAATGACTTGTCATGGGGCTTGAAAAGACTTCCAAAGAAGGAGAGAAGAACCTGCTTTGCTATTTTGTATCTATTTTCCACCCAAGTCAAGGAAAGGACAATGGTGCTGTTACCACTCTTATTCAACGCCTATCAATTTTCACCATAACAACCTCTATATGTCTTTTGAAGGGAAGGTCCCATCTCTTTCAAATTACTGAATCAAAATCACACATATGAAGCATGCAAAAGAGACCAAAGCATTTTAATTAGCAAGAAAAGCAAAGAGATTTGGATATAATCCTCAAAATAAATGGGATTTTAAAAACTACTTGTATACATACCTGTAAATTTAATGTATGCATTACTCAACAATTTCATGCCCATCTCCTTTGTGTTCTCCCATAGGTTCCCACTTTGTTTTATTTTATTTTATTTTATTTTTTTTAAAGATTTTTATTTATTTATTTGAGACAGAGAGAATGAGAGACAGAGAGCATGAGAGGGAGGAGGGTCAGAGGGAGAAGCAGACTCCCTGCCGAGCAGGGAGCCCGATGCGGGACTCAATCCCGGGACTCCAGGATCATGACCTGAGCCGAAGGCAGTCGCTTAACCAACTGAGCCACCCAGGTGCCCCTATTTTATTTTATTTTTTATTTTAGTAGGCTTTATGCCTAATATGGGGCTCGAACTCACAACCCTGAGACCAAGGGTCACATGCTCTGTCGACTGAACCAGCCAGGTGCCCCTGGTTCCCACTTTATGAATGAGAAAAACTAAGGATGAACAGATAGGCTAAGTGGTTTGCCTAAGAGGTCAAAATTCTGATTTCCAATTGAGGGTTGTTTCTATTACATCATAAAGTCGTTGCAAGACTATTTTATAAACTTCATGATTGGACCCATCTGCACAATTATATATTAGAGCCCCTTATCAATAATCTGTGCAGTAGGAATAGCAACCAAACTTATAAAAGTCTAGATGCACATCAAAACAATGAGAAAAAATGACCTGGCCTTGTTACATTGAAAAAGCACTGTGAAGATATAGCAATTTGTCTTTAGCCACTTTTAAACTCTTTCATAGAATTTTGAAGAAAAAATAAGCAATGAAAGTTGCCCAGCTTCTCGATCTTCTATGTGCATCACTTAACCTTTAGGCATTTTTGTATCTCTATATTATACTATTAAAAATATTTGACACTTCATTTTTTTAAGGACTTTGGCATTTTGAAATTCGGGTTAAAATATCTAAAGGTATCGGGAGCCTGGGTGGCTCAGATGGTTAAGCGTCTGCCTTCGGCTCAGGTCATGATCCCAGGGTCCTGGGATCAAGTCTTGCATCGGGCTCCCTGCTCCTTGGGAGCCTGCTTCTCCCTCTGCTTCTCTCTCTCTCTGTCTCTCATGAATAAATAAATAAAATCTTTAAAAAAAAAAATATCTAAAGGTATCTTTGATGTGAAATGTAAGAACCCAACTCCGGATGTTTTAAAACATTTTAAAAGAAAAGAAATATAGAAAGTTACTTTCATTTTAGAAACAACTTTTTTTATCAGCAATTTACTGTTTAAAGTATTTTTCCAAATTTCAAACATATCATATTGCTTTGAACTAATGGCATCTATAATAAGCCCATGTAAAAATGCATTATTATATATCAAAGGAATATCTATTAAAATTTAACTGTTCATTTTACTTTTGTTAGTAGCTCACTTCACATAATATGATGGAATTGTACAAGGCTTATTTTGAATTCTTAGTTTCCAGTAAAAATCATTCACATAACATTTTCTGAAAATATCTTATTTAAGGAAATACTGAAGAAAAAAATTAAAACAATTTAGAAAAAGCAAAACAATAATAACTAATAGCCAAAACTATAACTCTTTCTCTATATGTGTATACATATAAAATATATAAAATATTTCAGAATCCAAACTTAATATAGTCCACTAAACCAAAGGACTAAAGAATAATTTTGGATATTGGTTATTCAGCAGCTCGTATTCGCAAAAAAAAGAAATATTCAAAGATGAAACTTGAAAACAGATCATAAACAAAAAACCTCAAATTTATAATACTTCAGGAATTTTATTATTTATAAACTCTCTTATATAAAGATAGTTTAAGGAAAAAATGTGGATAATAAGAAACTGGTGACCTTCACACCATTGTGGAACATAATTTTAACTTTGCATACAAATTCTGTTTAACACAATGGTGCCTCCTGAGAGTCGAATGTGCTTTGGAGAAAACTATCACTTCATACCCAGGTCCTGCTCAGGCACAGCTCCCTTGCCTTTCAATGGGATTTTCAAGCACACTTAACGGCCATAGAATGGGGCATATGTGAACGTCTCTAAGCCAATTACACAGTTTGAGTTCAAATAAACTACTTCTTTACCAGATTTTCTGATTTTTAAACATGCATAAAGCTATTTGTCCATCATGAGTTTCCAAAATTTTTCTAGAAAATTCATGAGAAGATTCGTGTGTGTGTCATTTTGCCAAAGTCAATTCCAGTATTTAGAAATGTTAACGTGATGCCATTGTGTCCAGAGGCAAAGTGAAAAAATCGAATCAGTTGGCTTTTCGAGTGCGTAGAATGCCGGATCAGTGGTTTGTGTGATTTTTCTTCCTGAATTCGCCATTTAAACATTATTTGGCAAAGTTACATTAACATTTGTGTTGCTGTGGCCAACCCTCTTCAGGAAATATTAAATAGTATATGGCTTTCTGAACTGAAGAACAAGGATAAGCAAATCCTCACTAATCCAAAGGGAGATGAAAATACCAGAATGAAAGGTAGGAGACTGATGAAATAATCTCACTATTACTTTTCATTCTTACTTCCCCACCACCACAGACCCACAGGTGATCCTAGCAACCTGAAAGAGAAAATGATGGGTTGATGCTAAGTTTTCATCTTGAGAAAAAGCTCCTGGGTATCCTATTAATTCCTGAAGTGGGTTGTAGAAGTCTTTTATTTCAACCTTCAGCTCTGTAACAATTTGCTTGTTTAATATTTGGTTTTGAGATTATACCTGAAGGCAGACAGCCTTGAATGTGCTAATGTTTCTTTGATTAAGAAAGAAGGAGCAGGGGGTGCCTGGGTGGCTCAGTCAGTTGAGCGATCGACTGGTGATTTCAGCTCAGATCATGATCTCGGGGTCATGGGGTCAAGCCCCACAGCAGACTCCATGCTCAACAGGGTGTCTCCTTGAGTTTTTTTTTCTCTCTCTCTCTGCCCGCCCCCACGTTCTCTCTCTCTCTCTCTCTCAAATAAATAAATAAATAAATCTTTTTAAAAAAAGAAAGGAAACAAAATAAATCATGGATGTCTTATTGAGTGAGCGCCTGTAAATACACATAAATGTAAGAGTGAGAAGGAAGGTTTGTGAGATTGTGCACTTACTGGTTTGGGCGCTCTGGAGGGTGTTTGTGGATGTTGAATGTATGCACATGTGTCAGAGATGCACATGCATCCACATGATGCAGGATAAATTAGCACCAGTAGGTTAATTTCAGATGTCAATGACATATTTATTTATTACACCAAAAACCCCACAAAACCACTGTGTATTGAGAACTATTTGACTAAAATCATTCAGTCTTTGACAGCCCCGAAGCTTCACTGAATAAATAAGGGAGCTGAACTTAGGAAACCAAGTAATTTATCCAGGGTCACATTGTTAATAAGAATGGAAGCAGGAGTTTGAATCCAAGAATATCTGAATCCTGAGCCTGTGCGGTCAATCACTATATTATACACCTCTATTGAAAACCTCACAAAAGCCAAGAATTAAACATATGATGGGTAATAACTGTATGACATGTCTACTGTACTGATATATTTACAAGGTCTCTTTCTCTTCCTGTTAACCTGCCCATCATTAGTAGTCATGAAATCTGGAAATTATTACTGGGGTCACACCTGGGCATAAGAGGAGTATATGATTATCTGTAGTTATCTGTAGAAGCTTCCCAACATACCACTCTCACACTCTCTGAAATGTTGCCTAACTAACGTAAATGATTAATTTACCACCTCTTTTGAAGTACAAATATCTGTTAGAGTAAAGCTCTCAATTTCATCTAAGTATCTCTATGCCTGGAACAAATATAGAATCTCCATAAATATTTGAATAAATGTTTAGTGAATGAATGAACAAATAGTTAATGTAATTATATTACTCTTGCCTGCTGGGTGAATGTACCCACCTAAAGGAATGGAGTTTTAATTAGATTTTTCAGAGAAGGGGGCAGGGAAAAAAGAAGAGGTAAGACATTTGGGGATGGTGGTTCAAGTTGAATGCCAGACTAGGGAATTCAGGATGGCCTGAAAAACATGTGAACACACAAAAGAGGGTGGTGGGCAGAAAGCTGCAGGAGATCACAGTTTGTAAGAGAACAAGAGAATGCCAATGATCAGATATAGATATAGATATAGATATAGATTTTGCAGTTTTGTAAAGGTTCTCAAGCCATGAATGAGCCTCCAGCAATCTCATCTCATTACAAATTCCAGGAAGCCCATTAGCTTCTGGTTCTAAGAGCAGACTTGTCTAACCAAGCTGTCAACCAACAGAGCGGACTGTCATACAGGTTTGCCTCTACCTTTCTTTCCTCATCGTCATCTCTTCTTGATTAAGTCAAGAAACATTCTGCTCTTTTTCTGAATTCTAGTTTTAGTGTATTTTCCCCTTATTGTTGCCACCCATGTGCACTATGTGAGAGAGATGATATAATATCAACAGTACCAACAGCTAACATATGTTGTGTGCTCACTCTGTGCCAGGCACTCTGCTCAATACCTCACATTTTTTCTTCCAAGAAACCTAGAGGAGATTTTGTTATTAGTCCCTCTTACAAATAAAGAGGCTGAGGTTGAAACTGACTGAAGTCACACATGTAGAAAGGAGCACAATTGGAATTTGAATCCAAATAGTCTGACTCCAGAACCACACTCATAACCATACGCTCACTCATTAATAAACAATGTAACTCATCAAAATCCACTAAACACTTGGTATGTTCTTGGAATTATGTTAAGTCCTGGACAGTACAAAACTGAATAGAACAATAGCTTCAATAGCTTCAATAGCACAGAAGGAAAAAAACACCTGGTTTTACCTCTGCTGGTCTGGACATCTTCACAGAGAATGTAACCACATGAATTTTGGAAAAAAATGAGTAAGAGAGAAACGAAGGAAGTGTGGAGTGGGGAGACACAAATCGAGGCTGGTAGAATATCACACAAAAGAAACAGGACACAAAGTGTTCTATTGGGCCTATGTCAGGCATTTCCTCCTACAGATGTGCCCTTTCCTCTGCTTCTGCTGAATGAAACGATTCATCCTTCAAGACTCATGGAAACCCCACCCCCCACCCTTCCTGAGGTCTTTGAGATTCTCACTGCTGAGCTGGAGTTCCACCCTCCTCGAATTCTTTCTGGCCCTTATCTTAATCCAACTGATATGCTGATTACTTCTGGACCCATTTTATTTTTTGGTCCTAAGCAGGTTGAGGCATCAGACAGTATCTTACTCGTTGTCCATCCTCATTACAGGTCACAATTCCTTTTCTTGGCCTTCACCCTAAATATTCCCTCTGCCTGTATGCTTCTTCCCCTGAGCTCCTTTCCTTCATTCAAGTTCTTCTTTTAAAAATCATTTCCTGCATTAAGACTTCTCTAATTTCCCCAAGATTCTGTTAGATGTTCCCATCGCACCCACTATGTCCCCTGACGCCCCCCGCCGCCCCCACCCCACCCTCCTGTTGCAGCATGTAACACACTGTATCATGGTCTGTTCACTCCCCTGTCTGCTCAGTGAGGGTAGGAACAATGTCTGTCATGTTCAGGTAGAATGGGCTTAATAGGTTATTTGTTGAATGAACAAAAGAAGGAATGACTTGTTGAAGTTGACCGCTCTCTTCTTCAAGTAGGAAGGCCAGGAGTGGAGGATGGTGATAGGGTAGAGATGAGGTTCTATCAGATAGCAGAGACTATCAGATTAAGCAGTTCCACACATTGATATCTTATCCATGTGTCCTCTGTTTATGACTATTTTAACCCTGATATTTAAGGAGGCCAGCTAGGACCCTGACGAATAAGGTACTAGATACCTTGTAGTACCAGTCAGCATTCCCAGGCTGAATTTCCCATCCTAGGATTTCAGTTTTGGCCTCTCCTTTCTCTGGGGAAGTGCGTGTCTGACATCCGTCCAGTCACTGGGTCACCCTGGCTTAGTGGTTAAATGACTGGTTCCAATTCTCCTTGGTCTTAGGATCCTGCGGAATGAGGCAAGGTCTTTGAATCTCAAAGTGTGTAACTCAGTTGGCTCATACAAACGTCCTCACTCACCATGGCCTGGGTTTCTTATCTCTACAGTGCAGTAGCACCTGTTATTGTTGCCTATCTAATTTCTTCTGAAAGCATCACCTCCTTGTCTAAAGTCGGGATCATCACCCAAATTAGGTCCTCTAAATCTGAATCTGGAGGAAAGTGTCACAAAAATGAAAACCTTCTAAAATGCAGTCACTCTTACAAGTGGCACCCTGAAGATGGCAGTGAGACTTTGGGCAAGTTACTTAACCTCTCTGTGCCTCAATTTCCTCATCTACTAAAATACTAACAATAATAATAGTACCAAGCTTATTAGCTCATGGTGTGGATTAGAGATGCTAATATGGGTAGAACAGGGCCAGGCACAGAGAGCATGCTCAGTAAGTATTCTATTTCATCATAGTTGTTAGAATTTTGAAGTTGCTCTGTTTCTGTCCATTATGAGGCCTGTCTGAATGATTTTTCCTTTAGACTTCTAGGTTACTCCAATTCCCTTCCAAAAAAAAATTCCTTTTTAGCTTAAATTGGCCTCAGCCAGTTTGCATAGCCTGCTGCCAGAAAGCTCTAATGGTTGTTTCTCTCGCATACTGCAGGCCTTTTCTCCCCAAAGTGTTTATTAAACCCCAGAGGGCAATGACCATATATTAATAATCACTACATCATCCAGAACACCAAAAGTAGTGCTTTGTATGTAAAAATATTCATTTTAGTGACTGGAAGACCAGATACATGAATAATACCATTGACCCCTTTCTTTAGGGCTTTATTGCGATTTTTCTTAGCAATAACAATCAGGACTAAGAGCATCATGATCTCCTTCTGAACTCTAAAAGTGGCCGCCGCCAAATCTTTAACTTCCCAGGGAGACAGCTGGTGCAAAGGAAAGAGAGCTAGCGTTCCAGGGCCTGTGCTCCAGTTCCCAAGCACCACTTACTACCTTGGTGATCTTAGGTGGATGACTGAGGCTCTCAGTCTCAGTTTCATCATCTATAAAATTGAGATAATAAAATAGAACCCGCAGGGACTTAGAAACCAACAGAACAGATGATGTAGCCCATGATGGATACTCTGTTCATCTACTTGTCTTATTTTTTTGAAAGTGCTGGTTCATCAACAGGAGAAAAAGGAAGTTAAACTTTTAATGAAAGTCATTTACAGGAGTATGTAACTTAATCCATAACTGAATGTAATCAATTCCTGCTAGTTAAAGGAAAACAATATGTAAAGGGAACAGGAAAACTGTAAGATCATTGGTTTGGGGCCTTAAAATGATGCCATTTTACCATAAATGCAGAATTAAATGCATGGTCATTTTCATTATTATTACTGATTCAGCACCTTGCAAATTCTATTTTCATTCTGTTCTATTCTATTTTGTATCACACTCATTTAATAAGTAACTTATCTAAAAATTATTATAGGATGACCAGCTTTGTTGAGAACCTAACTCTGAGTAGTTTTATGACCACATTTCAATAATAAGGACATTTTGCTTTGAACTTCTTATCTTTTCTGTTTGCTTGTTTATTCTTTAAAGTTATTTATATTACTTTTAAATGATAGAAAGAATGTAACCACATGAAAAAAAATTTGGAAAATTAAAAAGTTACTTAAAATGTCACTATTCTAATGTGTTTCCTTTATGTAGATTTTTTCTTTTCTCATTTTATATAGTTGAATTATATTCTGTCCTACTTTTTTTTTTTTAAGATTTTATTTATTTATTTGAGAGAGAGAGAATGAGAGACAGAGAGCATGAGAGGGAGGAGGGTCAGAGGGAGAAGCAGACTCCCTGCCGAGCAGGGAGCCGGATGCGGGACTCGATCCCGGGACTCCAGGATCATGACCCGAGCCGAAGGCAGTTGCTTAACCAACTGAGCCACCCAGGCGCCCCCTGTCCTACTTTTAAAATTTAACACACCAGAAGCATTTTCTATGTTTCCATAGTTTTCAAGCACTCATTTTTCTAGCTATAGATCTTAATACTGAAGAGATGTTTGGGCTATTTACACTTTGCTTTTGTTTTTAATTGTTTTAATTTTGTTTTTAATTTACAAGTATGTTTGCGTTTTGACTTAAATATGTCTCATTTCAAACACAACGATATTTGAAAATTGGTAATAAATTTTATGGCTCAGACTTTGTCGATACTCAAGAGGTATTCATCTACAGACCTAGAAACACTTCATAAACAAATTATATTTGTATTTGCACAGTAGGAAGTCCTACAGATGAATATGGTAAAATTATCATTCTCTCTTTGATGATCATGGCCACATCCAACTTTAAAATCCTAATAATCACAGCAGGAACTTTTCCTATTTTCTTGAGTCTTTTTCCTAGTTCTTCATTTTTCTATTGGTGAGGATGAAGCTGGGGGAGGCCATCTGGGGAAGGACATGTTTTAGTGATTCTGTCTTGAAATTATGCCATAGCTAAAATCTAGCTTTTATTTAAATTATTTGACATGATTTTGAGGAAAAAGTTGATAGAGATGGGCTGCTTAAAAACCCTCGTTCCCCATATCAAGTCTTACTGCTGCACTCTAGACGGGTACATTCTGTGGTATATGTAGTAACATATAGAGGCCAAGGGGAAGAATATAATGTGGCACTGAATCCACTCAGGGAAGGGAAGCGGGACGAGAAGGAAGTGGGGACAGAGAAAGTGCATCCTCGGCAGAGATTTAAATTAGGTAGAAATGGAGGTGGCGACAGAGATATGGAAACTGAACAGGAAGGAATTTTCAAGAAAAAGTAAATAGCTGGCAGAAAAGCTGAGAAGTAGGAGAGAGCAAGTATCTCCTGGGAGACAAAGTTTACAGGGTGAGGGTAGGAGTGACCCAGACTACAGAGTCACAAAGAAGAGAGATCTAAAGGACTTCATGCTTCATTTATAGTTAGTTCTCGGGATGGGTTGGTGCTGGACATAGTATTTTTACTTTCATTTACTTATTTGGAAAATATTTATTGACCATTTAAAATATGTCAGGCATACAAAGGTAAATAAAAACAGATACGAGTTCTGTCCTTGCAGAAATTACAACTTGGCAAAGAAGGCAGGGATTAATTGATCAAATAACCACTCAAATAAGCATGAAATTACATGTGTGGTGCTTTGAATGTAATGGAAAGGAGGATTTGACCATTCTGAGAGCTCAGGAAGGATAAATAAGAATTATAGGTGGATAAGTAAGAATTGACAAAACCATGACAGAGGGAAGAGCATTCTAAGTGTTATAAAATTACACATGCAAAGGTCCTGGGGTGAGCACAATGAATGCTAACAACTGAAAAAGAACCATGGGGCCCAGTGGGCAGAGATGGGATAGATCAGAACAATAAGACAGGATTATATTAGGAAGTTTGTCAATATGCTAAAAGCAATAAGAAATTGAAGAATTCTAAATTAAGTTGTTACATGACCAGATGTGACTATTATATTTTTCTCATTTGCTTTTGCTAATCTTCCCACTAAAATTATGTTTATAGTATGTTAGTGAATAGCTATCTCAGTTTCCCTATAAGTAGAGAGCAATAAGTCCATAACCTATTATGAAAATAATAAGTGCTATTTTTTTAAGAGTGTGAAGGAAGAGGCTTCAAACTCTTTAGAAGAAGATCTCCCATCCAAGTACTAACCAGGCCCGACCCTCAATCCAACTGATTTACACTAATAAATGAGTCATTTAAACAACAAGGCCTGCAAATCCCCATTTAGCAATTTTTAAGGAAGGAAAACTTGCCAGTTTGTTTGAAACTTGCATTAAGAAGAATCTGTCTATCATAAATTGATTTGGCAAATTAAACGCATAATTAGTTTGAAGCAAAGGATAGTATAGGGATAGGACTCTTAATTTTGTTTTAGTTTTTAATATTTTGTCTTTTGGAAAACAATTCCATTAATGTATGTCTGAATTTCCATCAGAATGTACTAATTACAATATTTACATTGAGTTCCTTAAAATAGAGAATGAAGTATTAAAACAGAAAATACTAAATATTTAAAATAGAAACAATAATCCTTCATGAGATTGACTCAGATCTTAGATAGTTCCATCTTTCCAAACAAAAGAATATTTACATATATTAAATTCAGAAAATTTGCAGACAAAATATATTGAAGCACTGAAAATCGAAGAACTGGTTTCCAATGAAAGAATGAAAGATACAAATACTGATTAATTATAAAATGCCACTAGTAGAGTTTGATTTTGATAGTTCTAGAATGAAAAGGTTAACACTTTGCTTTGTATTTATATATGTTATTTGGTCATTACTCAAAAGAACTTAAAGGTGATAGATCAGAAGCCAAGAACTTGGCAGATGTTATCCCACAGAGGCACTGTGTACAAATTTTGGAGATGCAAATAACTTCTCCATATTTGAGAGAAAATTCCTCCGGACAACCATACATTTAAATAAAGAAAATAAAACTTATAATTTTAACATACGATTTCCAAATTTTTGGCAAATAACAAAGAGAACATGTTGATGTTGTCAGTTTCCCCCAAAGGAAATTGCATTGTTTGCTATGGCAAGGAAGAATTTAATATTTTCAAGAAAGAATTTAATATTTTCATCAAATTTGATCCCAGCAGTACAGAGCATGCTCTTTCCTGTGTCTCTGTCTCTCTATCTCTCTCTCTTTCTCTCTCTGAATGTATATATTTAGAGGCCCCAACTTTTCCAGATTTTTGATCAGACGGTCTATGCGTTTGTTTAAATAGACAGCATAAAACAGAAGACAACCAAGAAGTAGTGATCATTCATTTTGAGTATGCTGTACGCATGCTTCTGATGCCACTACTGTATCTGTACTATCGATTATATTGAATTCGAATTGAAGCTGAAATTCATGGATCCATTGCTCAAATAGAGTTTTATCTTTTACCTGACACTAGATTTTTAATGAATTCTCATCTGAATAATTTCAGTAGAGTCTCAACGGCTCTCAGGCCTCTTGCAAGTCCTTAACCATCCATCCTCTGCATCTGCTGCCGGATTCCACTCTCCCCTGGTACATCTCTAGTCATTTCACTCTCCTGCGCAAAAGTCTTTCAGGTTTCTCTGCGGCATATTAAATTAGGAGCATTCATGAGGAGCACAGTTAGGCCCATCACAATCTGGCCTCAGAATCTTTCCCACCTTAGACTTAGTACCCTCTTCACATACCTTAAACATTCTAGTTAAATCAGACTATTACTCTCTAACTTTGCACTGTACTCTCTGCATTTGGGTTTTCTGGTTGCTTTTTTTTGTTTGTTTGCTTTTATTGTCCATCCCTTTGCTTGATATGCTGTTCTCCACGACCCACCTCTCTGTCTCTTGAAATCCTACCTTTTCATCAAGGCCCGTGTCAAAAGCCATTTTCTCTCTGAGTTTGTTCCTGATATTCTCAACTAGACGTGAGATTCTTCTCCACTGATTTACTGCATGTTTAGTTCCTCATTAAGATACATTTATTTGCCATTGTAATATATTTACATGCCTATCCCGTAGTCATACTTGTCTTTCTCCACTGAAGCACCTGACAGTATTATGATCATAGTAACAGTCTAAAAATGCATATTGAATTCCAATTAAAATTTAGAACCATTGACATCCCTTGTGATCATCTCAAATTGTTAAACGTTACTTCTTTTGCTTTTCTTAAGACAGTAGGAAAAGTGGAGTGAAAAAGAACCCTAAAGTAAATTAATTTAAAAAATGTTAATGTTGTGATTTCAAAGGTATTTGGAATAGAGCAGTGTGGTGAGAGAAGGTGGAATAGTTCTTTATATACCACTCTCGTGTTTACATGTGCTATGTATGCATGTATCTAATTCCTACCCATCAATCTTAGTACTGGAAATGCAGACTATCATCACTTGATTGAAAAAATATATATATTTAGTATTCATATTGCTTAGTTTATCATTTACTTAGTAGATTAAAAAAGCATATGCTTATATAGTCTCCCTCCATAAAACCGGAATACATGCTAGAGTTCCTTAAGTATTGATATTTAATTATTCTTGTTAAGTGTCACGCTTTTATTCTAATGCTTCTCTATGAAGAATTGTATTAAGAATAAAATGTTGCTGTTATTATTCAAGAGTATCCTTTTTAAGCAGGACATGATTTTTCTAGTAGTGGGAAACACACATACATACACACACTCAATACTCTGAAATCAGAAGGGCAATGCTAATAATATTTCAGAAACACACACACAGGGAAGATATATTTTTAAAATATTAAATATGGTGATCAGGTGATTAGTATAATTATTATGACAAAGTCTTTTATAGATTGGCCCAGAAATGGTTTTTTTGGGGCCCAGAAAAATGCCTTTAAAAAAAAAAAAGCTGACTAAGCCTGAACTACATACAGCTAGGAAAGATTAATGTAACATGAGTATGTAGACATTGTTCACAATGCTCCAAAATTTCTCTTTGTCATATTTATATATTTCTCAATTCCAACAATGCTAGATTTACATAAAGAGTGTTCTGATTTCCTGCAGATATAAATACACTTTTAATTACCCTTCCACATAAAAGAAAAAGTCGGAACTATGAGTTTATTCATGTATCCCTTCCTTTAGCTCATTTGTCTGATCATTGATTTGTTCATTCTTTCAATAGCTATGTATTGCACTCTTGCCAATGCTCTGCACCATACTAGTTAGTGAATGCCATATACAGATGAATAAGACACAACCTTGCCACTTCAAGTGTCACAGAAATGCAGCCCAGGACCCCGTTCTGTTGGACAGTAAGCTCTGATGCAAGGTGATCCCAAAGCCAGATATTCTTTAAAATTGGTAATAGGGAATTCAGTCGTCATAAAATGATATTTCTATATATTTGGGAATATGGGGGGAAATGTATTCATTAAGCCATGTTCCTTCTGATTCGGTAATATATGCAGAATAACACTTAGCTGCGTTTATTTTCCTTGACTTACTGCTTACTGTGAGGTACAGTTAATTGTCTTCTAAGTGGTCTGGCTACACCTTTCACGCAAGGAGGTTTTGACCAGGATAACTCTTCAAAATATGCCAACACTGTGATCAAAGTCTTTGTCCCACTTATATTTTAATCCACTTATAATTGTCATTTTTGTTTATTCATGCGATCTTTTTTTGCTTCTTTCTGTCTTGGATAGCATAGGTCATTCTTTCACTTTTGTGCTTCGAGGATGCTAGATTGAGGCCACACGTGGGGAACAACTACGGCTCCCCCTTTCTGCTCTCCCATCTTCACATGTTTTACTTGCCAGCTGATTAAAGACTGTGCTTCTAGGCAACTCTCCACAAACAGTTGGTAGAAAACAGTGGATGCTGCCTTGTTCGCAATCTGGCAAAACCTTCGTATAGTCACAAGTACCCATCCTGGAAGAACGATAGAAGTTCTCTTCACTCACATCAAGTGCTTTTCACAATGGGAGTGTGTGTTCTTTAGTTTGCCCACATGTGTGATATTTAGGAATCAGCCGAAGCATGGTAGCACCATGTTTATTCAAATAAACAAACCCAATACTAAAACGGAATTGGGTAAAACATCGAGAGAATCGCAGAAAAGAAAGATCATAAAGATCCATTTTATTTCCAAGCATAAATAAGTACTTAAAACTCCACAAACAGAAAACATCAATATGCATCTTTTAGTGATGCTTGTTAGCTGTCCTTATTATTACCTGCTTCTTAAGGCTCGAGGACATCCCTTCCAAAATAGTAAAAGCACAATCTGTATGCTAGGAAAACTACAAAGAAGCAATAAATTATTGCTGTAATGACATGCTAATTAAAATTTTGCTTGTAACTCATGTAAGTGTTTGAAGCCCAGCAAATTTCTCTTTTCATTTGTGAAGTGTGAAGGTAAATTGCCCAGTGACAGTGGGACATCGCTAACAAGTACAAATTGAATAACATGCTATCTTGCTCTATTAGCCCTGACTAGCATGTCTGAATTAGATATTCAGCACACTCCCCATTGAAGGCCTGATTGATAAATGCTAAGGAGAATTTGTCAAAACAACAGGGGCTACACCCAGTGGGACATCAATATGCTCCATTTAGTCACCCACACAGCACTTCCTACATAGGATTGTCACATAAAATTAAGACTAGCCGCTAACCAGCCATCAAGCTTGTAGCAGACGTCAGGCAGCCTGTGTTCTGTATGCATATTAGTCACATGCTTAACAATTTGGGCTGTCAGGACAGAAGCATGCCGTGACCTCTGGAGCAGAGGTTGAATTTTCCAACTATACCGAAACATCACGCTCAGCTGTTCAAGATTTTAGACCATTTCCTGCCAGATCTGTGCACAGATGCAGTGCCCTAAGCTATAATCTGTGGCCTCGTCCAAATGACAAATGGCACTGGGAAGATTATTGCATTATATATTAAGTACCACAAGTCTGTAAATTATAAGTAAACTACTGTTCAGACTGTCTCCTCCAGCTTTCAGGATATTTTCCATCTCCATTCTTTTTTAAATAAACCTAATAAATATTGGGTGAACTGAGAGATCAAAGCCCAGCACTTGAATTAGCCATCTCCATTGCTAATTAGCTGCTTGAATATCAAACAGTTTTGGACCAGCTGTAATTTAATAAGCCATGATTGAGGTTGGTTTGATTTTGTTTCCCCATTGAAAATTCTTCTCAGGTGCAAGTTTGTGTGAGTTTAGAATTCTTGGTGATAAGCTGTTTTTGGTACTTCCCTTGTAAACATAATTAGCTATAAATACAGAGTAACAATAAAAAAATCAGTACAGTCTAACAGAATCTTTCATTGTATCTGTTATTTTGCTTCTATCACATTATATTTAAGCTCTATGTATGAAGTTATCTGCTCATAGAATAAAGAACTAAAATGTAACAAAGTCAGTAGTTTGAAATAAAATGTATTCTCTGCAAAATTGACAAGCTTTTGTCATTTTCTAGTTTCTATCTTACCATCAGGCATGGAAGCTAGGGTAATATTTTTAAAATACATTGCTTAAGCTTCCCTTTACAAAGAGTCTAACAAAATGTATTTGTGTGATGTGTTAAAGAGAATATAACAAATAATTTTTGTTTTTGAAAATCATGTATCTGTTCAAACTCAAAGAAAGCTATTCTAACTTGAAGTTTTAAACACTTAACACTGTTATTCTTCCTGTATTTTGGAAATCTTGCTTTTGTGCCGAGATGCAAAGCAGAATTACCCCATGAAGCATTAGAAATATATTTCTTATGGCACATCTTTATAATACAATCACAAGAAACAGATGGACTATGATAAAAGATCGCTTTTACACTTGAATAGTTATTTCTTCTTTCTAGACTCAAAGGCAAAACATTTCTTTTTTTTCTAGGACATGAAGGCAACCTGCTATTGGCATTCTGTATTTTCCATTTCAGAGAGAACATGTGAGTAAAATCTTCACTTTGGACACTTTCTGGATTTTATATATTCTAGAGTGCCTAGTTTTTCAGTTTTTGGGTACATCTCGGTGGTATACTATTAATAACTATATGGAAATCTAATCATAGGAGTCCTTCCATAAAATAATTATTTTCCATCAAAATAAAAGACATCAGGTCCATTAGCATATATAAAATCAACATTTAATTTCAAAAAATTGGTGAACTGCAAAATACTCATTCATTTATGTTAAACTGCAGTAAGACTAAGTGAGAAGGCTGTTGTCTTAAACCTAAAACAAAACTTGCTCAATGTGGTTCAAGTGACACCCAGTGGCCTAACGATAGTCTAATCAGTGGCTAGATACCACCCCATTGCTGCGGATGATTACAAAGGCATGCTGGGGCAAGGAGGAAATAGCTGATCATTTAGCCATGTTAAGCGGATGGCTTTCTGTAAGCAGATATAAACCTTTTCTCTCTAAATATCTTTTCTTTAATTGAGAACTATCCGCGTGTTATAGGATATCTCACGTTTGTTAAAGCCAGCGGCGGCAGCCAATTCCAGTTTGGTTTTGTTTTTGTTTTTTTAAGTGGTCACTTTGAATTCTTCAGCAACAATTCTTCACTTAAAAATTCTGCTATTATGAATTTTATAAATTCCCTTTTCTCGGCCCCACCGCCCCTCAATCTTTCAGTAGGAAGAGAAAACAAAGGACAGCAGAGGCCTTTGCCTCGGGCAACTGTCTGCTGATGGATATTGTAGCCGCTGAATGGCTCCCCATTCACATTCTAAACCCTCTCTCCTAATTGTCATCAGTATCATCGATGTCACTGGCAGAGACCACCGCACAATTCTACAGCCCTTCGGAGCAATATTGCCTTTGGCTTTTTCTCCTGGGGCTTGCTCCTTGCTTGGTGCAGTCTGTGAAACCACTTAGCATAGGATCCACGTTGACTTCTAACAGGTACCAGATGACGCATCCAGACCTCTCGTCTAGTTTTATGTCCTTGTGCCTGGTGCGCCTGCCACTGGTGTGTTTGTGTCCAGGTGTCAGGGAGTATAGGATGCTTCTGCTGCCATTTGCATGAGAGAGGCTTTGGGTTGGTGGGAGGGAAGTCAATCATACAGGAGAAAACCTGATGTGTGAAGTACTGTTCTTATTCGTAATGGCTTTGTACAGTCTTTATTAAACCTAGTCTGGAATTCTCAGTAAGCATGTTGATGTGCCTATGTTATTGTGATGCTTGACGAAATAGAGGGAAGTGCCTCTCTCTTCCCACTGATTTCCTTGACCTTTAAATACTATCCTTGTCCTCACAATTTATAAAAATTAAAGGAAAATTATTCATCTTAACAACTCCTCTACAAGGATTGGGAAAGACACTACCCTCGAGTGGCTTTTTTTTTTAAAGATTTTATTTATTTATTTGACAGAGAGAGAGGGAACACGAGCAGGGGGGAGTGGGAGAGGGAGAAGCAGGCTTCCTGCCGAGCAGGGAGCACGATGCAGGGGTCGATCCCAGGACCCTGGGATCATGACCTAGCCGAAGGCAGACGCTTAACGACTGAGCCACCCAGGCGCCCCCCTCAAGTGGCTTTTTTAGAACAATCTTTATTAATAATACTATTATTCTTTCAATGAGAAAAAATATTTTTTTCCATAAATTCATATTTGAATATGTCTTTCTAAGAGTCAAATTTGTATTAAATTAAAATTCATCCCTAAACATACATAACCAAACACAGCTCGAGGAAAGTTGTATTATCTATGTGATTTCTATATATCTCTTTCAAATGAATAAATTATGTATATGTATATATATAATAACATTCCCTTCTCCAAGTGGCATAAATACAACTCCACGAAATATATCAGCAGTTAAAACAACGTGTACAACGTTTTCTGCATCTACGTTTTTTATAGCTGAACTTTCATCATCTCAGCTAGCAATTATATGTTTTTACTGAGATTATTTTATTTATTTATTTATTTTTTAAAGATTTTATTTATTTATTTGACAGAGAGAGAGACAGCGAAAGAGGGAACACAAACAGGGGGAGTGGGACAGGGAGAAGCAGGCTCCCCGCTGAGCAAGGAGCCCGATGTAGGACTCCATCCCAGGACCCTGGGATCATGACCTGAGCCTAAGGCAGACGCTTAACGACTGAGCCACCCAGGCGCCCTTGAGATTATTTTATTAATTGCTGTTTTCTACACGATTGTAAACTCCATGAGAGAAGGGATCCTGTCCCCTTTTTACTCACCTTCTTATCCACAGTGCTTAACAAAAAAAGCGTCTGGTTCATTGTAAGAGTATCATGAACACTGGTTGAATGAATTAATATATGAGCGAATGACGAATGAGTGGATGAATGAATATACAAAATTACTGAAATTAGCAGGAAATTTTAGTACTTGAAATATAAGCATTGAACAGGCAGTCTAACATAAATGTAGTTAGTAAGCTCACAGTGCTGTCTCCTATTGGGATATCATATAGCCTTCTGTATCCTCTGAATCTTTAAGCAGATCCAAGTCTTGGATTCTATCAGTTTCAGAGAAAACTCTTACTTGAGGTGAGCTGTTGAACCTTAAAACAAAATAAGAAAATTCTGAGGATAACTTACTCTTCAGGAGGGATTCTGATAGCGTACTCTTTCCTTGTACCTAGAGACTGCCACTTTAGTTGGATTATCTTTTAAGAATTGGGCTTTTTGTATTTATTCTCTCAAAATATGGAAGACGACAGGGTATTTTGAATAAAGTGAATACAGTGAAATTGAGTTTGACAGTAGTTCCTATATTCTTAAACAGAGTATTGCTAGGAATGCATTTGCTTTCTTTTCTACATCTTGGCCTAGGTGGATGCCATTTTTCTGTTTTCTGTCTTGCTCGTTTTGTGACGATTTGCTCTACAGATTGGATTACAGCAGTGCTTTTTGCCTAAGGTTTCTCTGGAGGACCACCCAAGAGCTTTCTCTGCTACAAAAGGTAATAGCCTGTGACTTTAGTGGGTTGTTTGCCTAAAGCATAGACTGCTTATAAAATATAAGGGACCTCTGTCCTGTAGTTCATGTGGTTATAAAATAAATCATTTGAAAATTATTTCAAAAGCTTTCTGGACAACTTAGTTTAGTATAATCCTTCTGACTGATGATCAACAATGGTTGATCTTAATGAAATCTATGTCAATATGTGTGCACGTGTGTGTATTAAAAGTCTTTAACACTAGAAAACCTTATTTGTGCAGTCAGGGTCCATCATGGTCATCTTCCTGTGAAAAGCAACACAACTGGTTAAGCCTGTTTTTCTTATTCCGTATATTAGAAGCAACTTTTCTAGGGTCACGAATGTAATATTGTTACTGTAATAATACATCTTATATACCAATCCTGTCTTGTAAGTGCAAATTTAAAATAGTTTTGGAGTGCCTGGGTGGCTCAGTCGTTAAGCATCTGCCTTCAGCTCAGGTCATGATCCCAGCGTCCTGGGATCGAGTCCCCCATCGGGCTCCCTGCTCAGCGGGAAGCCTGCTTCTCCCTCTCCCACTCCCCCTGCTTGTGTTCCTGCTCTCGCTATCACTCTCTCTGTCAAATAAATACATAAAATCTTAAAAAAAATATAGTTTTAACCTCGAGCCAATAAATGTTCTGCTAAATTAAAAACAATGTAATATACCAGCAGAAATGGTATTTTATGACATTTACTGTGTACTATGTTTATTTTCAGTCATAATACATATCAAAAATGAAAAGAAAACATACACTTAGGACTTAAACTTTTTCTTTCAGTGCAAAAATTACATTCATAGATACATACAAATTGATTCTGGATATGAAAGCATAGTGGATAGATAACGGAGAATTATGGTTTCTGCTACAATGAATTAAATAATTTAATTCCAAAAATATAATTAAAAATCGAAAACCATATTAGATTTTCACATTGGTCAAAATAATGACGTAATTATCCCAAATGCACTTGACTTTGTGTGCATGGATTGATGTGACTGTGATAAAGAAAATGTCCTGTATTCCCCAATATCACTTTTAAATCACCATGCCTAAAATAAAATCTAAGGTTTAAAAAAATTTTTTTTCTTCTTCTGACTTTCTTATTTTATTCAACACTGTTACAGTGAGATTTTCAATCACCATAACAGCCTATAGTTAATTTCGGACCCTCCATCCTTCCTAGGCTCTAGGACTTGGTAACAGTCCCTTATTAAGAGGCTGGAGGTAGTTCCTACACAACTCCTCGCAAGCGTCTCCCTTCTGGCCAGCCTACTCTATTCCAGGTCCTTAGCACTTTTCCATCTCAATTCCTCTTTCGGAAGACTCCTAAGTGTTCCTTTTGAGTTTACACCTCCCTCACTCAGATCTTTACCCACAGACATTAGATTACTCTTTAAAAAATTTTCATTTTATTACTAATCTCATCAGAAGTAAGTGATGGCTGCTCATGGCTCATAGGGTAATTCTGAACTGCTCTGCTAGAATTCAGGGCTCTCGGTCATCTTGCTTCGACCTCACTTTCTGTCATCATCTCCCACTCATCCCTCAAGGTGGACTGCTCTACTTAATATGCTCTGAATATTCCTACTTCTATTATTTCTGCCTGCACCATCATTATTTCTCATACTCGAAATGACCTCACTGCTAACCACACAGGAATTTGCCCCAGTCCACCTGTCTCATATCCCCAACCCTCAGTGTTCTTCCTCACCCCTGACACCTGCTTTTCAGTGATCAGTTAGCCGTGTGCTGCATTTCATTGTATTATTATCATGTTTATGATGACATATGTTTTATCTATCAGTTAGTCTCCTGGCTTTAAGAACAGGGTCTCTATTTCCTCTTTCCCCACAGGGCACGCCGTTCAGGTAGATTCCCCAAACTGTTCACTGATAGAATAAGAAACTTCACACAGTGGTTAAACTATGTTCACTCTAGAAAAAACTTACTTGCTGTAACCAAACATTTTCTAGCCTATTAGAAAAGCAAAATGATCATACTAAGCAGATATTGTATATAAAACATATCTCTTCTGATGCTTAGCATATGAAATTTCAATCAAAATAAGGAAAACTGAACTTTAACCCTAATCAAAATTTATCTTTTTCTTTGAGAAACACCTACATATGTCTCTCATAAATACTCATGCAATTTGACTGCAGAGAAATTTTAAAAATTATATTTACATATGTGAAAATTATTAAGAAATGCAACTGAGGTGAATTTTATTAATATGTTTTACTCAGAGATGAGCAGAGTAGCCTGCACATAAGGGAGGTTCAATATTATATGTATCAGGAAACAAAGTGAAATATGAATGATCACGATCTCACAAACCTATAGTCACAAGCTTGTCCAGATTCACTATGAATGACTAAGTCAGCTCCCTCCAACATAATAGTATTTTAAAAGCCATAGCCAACATAATGTTATGGTAAATTTAAAAAATTAAGGATCATATTTGCTTCTGTGTGTGATACTCTGCAAGAATCTTTCTCTCTCAAAGCTCCTTCTACCCAAAGCTCAGAACTTATAGTAAGGTATATATATTTAGGGTGTTGTCCTTGACATTTTTGATGATTCTTAAAAGTCTAAAGTAATTTTTCAGATTTGTGCTGAGAAGTACTAATCATTTAGTAGAAGGTCACGAGAAAATTTACATTTGAGTAAGGAGGAACACCAGGGGATAGTACATTCCTTTCCATGACTTAAACAAGTCATTTGATGGAATTTATTATTCTGTCACTGGGGAGTTGTGACACTATTTCTTTTTTAAGTAAGCTCTACAACCCAACGTGGGGCTTCCACTCATGACCCCGAGATTAAGAGTTGCATGCTCTACCGACTGAGCTAGCCAGGCACCCCAAGTTGTGACACTATTGGGTAAATATTTTTTTCAGTTACTCTTCAATTTCTAAAATCTCCCTGCAAGGCCAATTAGACCAGTAAGTTAGTGTGTGACCAAAATGAGAAGCTTGATCCCCTAATTCATTAGATAGAGTTCCTCTGTTACGTAATCACAAACTTGTCATCCATTTAACTTGCAAATGTGTGCTTCCAGCCACAGTAGGTTGGAGGATTATTAATAGATCTGCCCTGATCAGTGGAAAAGAAAAATTAGATCAATCCTTTAATGAATGAATATTTATCAAATTATTAATTTAATGAGAAGTGTCAGCACCAACTTTGATTAAAAGGAATAGAGCAAAAAAATGTATGAAAATAGTAAATGTCTAAAAGTTATTATTATGTACAATACTATATATAATTAAATATTATGTGTTCTCTGTATAGTATGAATTAAACATACAACTTAAGTATGCATGTTTTTGTATATTACATGCTATACATATGTAAATATATGATATATATGCATATATATCTATTATATACCCACATCTATATTTGTCTATGTATTTGATAATTCTCTATTATTCGGCTGAAATAAGAACACAGGTGATCCAAGTATACATTATATTTTATTTAGGATTCAGACTAATACATTTTTGTTAACAGACTTACCCTTACCTTTCTGACACATGCCAGAACACGTAATTGCTTCCTGAGTAAAATTTTACAAGATAAATTGATTTATTGTTCTGCAGTTCCTCTTGTCGATTTTATTCTCTTTAGCATTATCCAGTTAGTTCATACACCCGGTCACCACATTTACTTCTGAAGGACATTTGGCTCTTATTGACAATAAAATTCATTCTTGGAGAATTAGGTTTCAACATTATTGATAATAATCAAAACAGGAATTCCAGAAATATTTGACAATGGATTACATGATTATTGGGATAAGTATTTCTCCTCTGAAGATCAACTCCCCCACATCCTTGTTAAGATGAGCATGCTTACTGGGAAACATCTGCCATATGTATATGCGTGTGCATGTGTGTGTGTGTGTGTACATTGAAGAAATCCAAAACTCGTTATTTTTTATAAGGTTAATAGTACTACCTACATTTTATGTTTTTGTGGATAAGAGTTCCAATTTTATAGCGTTATTTAATAATTAGCTGACATAAAAGATACTGGATGTTTTATAAAATAATGATGGATTCCTCAAGCTACATGTAAAAAATCTATTTATTTTATGGTCTATCCCTCACATGTTCTTGGTAATCCAACTGATTTGAAACATGATCTAGACTGAGCTCAACCTTACATTAGCTATAAGCCCATGAGCAAGCCTTTGAGGTAGTTTACTCATTTGCAAAATGGGTAATATCTTGTTACATGATTTTTTTTGAAGTATAAAGTAATTGCTTTATTAGTGAATAGTCTCATAAAAGAAAAGTACTATGTGAAAATATATGATCCAAAAGTAATGAAATTCAAAAGCAAAAATTAAATATCCAGTAATTAAATTTTCACTTATGGTGACAATAAAATCTAAAAGTTCTTTCTATTTCTAAAGTGTGCTATGCTACTGGTTAAGAAAATATTTTAACATATATTTTTGTCCTGACCATGATATTAACATACAAAGTAATATTCAAATATGTCTTGTTCTTAATACACAGGAGATCTACTGTGGTGGATGGAAATTTAACTAAAAGTAATGAAGGGTCATATCTTTAAAAGACATATTGCTGTTGAAAAATACGGTTGAATCACACTGGTTGACTTTTTCTGTAAATGGGTTAAAATTTACACACCACTGGAGATCTGTTTAAGAGCATGTGGGTTAAACACACTGAATCTCCATCCCAAACACAGTGAGGCAGCTACAAGTCAAACATAATGACAGTGCTGATTAATTAGATACTCCTACCCCCAGCACTTCAGAGTGATTTATGGAGACACATCTCTAGCCTGATCCATTGTGCTGACTGGATTAATGGAGTGAGCTAGAAAAATTCACTGGCAACAGTATCTGGAAGCCCAGCAAACATTAACCCTTGGAGTTTTCTTATCTACCCTATTGACAGAATATTAATTATGACAAAACATACATGTCTCACCTAATTATCTTTTGATAGCTTGGTTTATGTTTGATATATAAATATAGATGTATATATTTTATGTTGATATTTGGATCTACTGAAATTCCTTGCATTAGAAAGAAATCACACATAAACATTTAAGAAGAACAGAAGTAGATTAAGTTGTGCATCCATTATGGAAAGGACACCATGTAAGCATATCTTTTTCCTCTTAACCATATGCTTAGAGACATAGAAATTTGTTACAGAGTAAGGAGAACATAAAAATTCTTTTCAAACAAAAAACATTCCCATTGCATTAAGAAGTCATCAGTGTGTAGGTTGCTTGGTGGTAGTGAATTCCGGAATAAAGACATTCTGCTTGGGGTGGGGGGGAAGACATCACTGATATATAAGCAATTAAATTAGAAATATTCTGAAGCATGCCTAATCAGAAGTGAACATATTAGCACATAAATTGCTTTTGGTGTATATAAATGAAGTATCATATATTATCTGAATCTCAAAATTAAAAAGCTTTACGGAGCTATTTCTGCACCATATTTAAAGCTACATAACATTGAAATTGAATCTTTCCTAAAGTATCTAGAGAACAATTATGAGATATATCAGTAAGTTCAGCTTGAATTATTTTTGTGGTATTAGATCCATCCCAGTCACATATTCTACATGTGTTATGTTAAACATACGAAAATACAACTTTTGTGTAGAATTGGTTTAAAGTTCTCTGGGTAAAAATATGTCTTTCAGTTAGAAGCAAAAGTTATAACTAAGTCATAAACTCCTAATCAAGCAGCTCTACCTTGCGCTGAGACCAAATAAATACATTAATTAATTAAAATATTTTAAGAGCTAAGTTATCATAATAGTTCGGTAAGGATAATATAAAGAAGGTTGCCCAAATTTGGATAATTGAAAGAATGACTCAAGGCTCATACTTAGAGGAATTAGATTGTTTGTTGTGGATTTTCTTCATTCTAATGATGGTACAAAAAAAAAAGGAAATGCAAAACTGACTAAATTTAAGTTCATAAATTTTTATTGCCCAAGTCATCAAGAAATGGAAACTTAATACCAGGTTTTAATGCCCATAGGTATACCATGCCTTGTGAAACAAATATGTTAGATCAAAGGTGCTGTCTTAAATTTGCCAGGTTGGAGTTACTGACAGTTCCGCAAGGATCTCATCTGAGAAAAAATTAAAGTTCTCATCTGGGAGTGATTTTGCTCCTTAAGGAGCAAATGTCCAGAGACATTATTGATTGTCCAAAGTAGGAGAGTGCTCCTGACTACTGGTGAGTAGAACTCAGCTGATACATATCCTACAATGCACAAGATAGCCACCTGCAACAGAATTATCCAGCCTCCAGAGTCAATAATGCTGAGGCTGAGAAACCCAGCCCTAGCTAGAATTGATTTAAATAATTTTATCTGGAGTTTTTAAATGAACTTGCTAATGTTGAGAATCACATCTATGAATGAATGTTAAAGTTTGCTGATCATCTATTACAAAAGGTGTTAGTGTCACTTAAAAATACAAGAGTACCCTGAAAATTAGAAAAATGAGCCTAAAACTATTAATACTCTCAAAGGGTGTCATCATTAAAACACCCTCAAGATATTAGGAGGCCCTTAAAATAGAACACAGGTTCATCAATATGTTCATTAATCATGTTCCAGATGTAAAACTTTTGAATGTGAGTATCTTGGACTTCTAAGCCCGTATTATTACCTAAGAACATTATTGAGTACCAGAAGAAAAGTTTTTATGTTATTTAATAATGTTAATATTACGAATAGTATTTAAAGAAGAAATTAATAACTCTCATGCAAAGTATTGTAAATATCACAAGTTAATGGAGTGAATATCTGTACTGAATACATGACTGAAGATAAAATTGTGCCCAAGGTCAAAAAAGTTTCAATTTTATTTTTCAATTAACTAAAACATATTCAAGCCCAATGCTCATCTCTTACATCATTCAAAGGCTCTATTTAGCAGAAAACAGACTCCAGAGAAAGTGGCTTCCCATTCTAACCACTCTCAAATAAACAATTTGAGAAGTTTCTATGACTATTGTCTTCAAGCTTTTCAATTTCAACAGTAAGATTTTATTATTAACAGTAAGAACAGCCTTTGCAAATGGTTGTTTCTCACTTGGAAAGGCTTCTTTTTTATGTTATAAATTTATTAAAATGTTTCCAAATTCAAATCTAGCTCCAACGTAGTCAAATTTAGCCTTTCTCAGCAATTTCGGTTCACAAACCTCTTTTCTGCATAAAATGGAAAATTTAAAATTCCGCTTAGAATTAGACATTTAAGCGGCGCCTGGGTGGCTCAGTTGGTTAAGCGACAGCCTTTGGCTCAGGTCATGATCCTGGAGTCCCGGGATCGAGTGCCGCATCAGGCTCCCTGCTCGGCAGGGAGTCTGCTTCTCCCTCTGACCCTCCCCACTCTCATGTGCTCTCTCTCATTCTCTCTCTCTCAAATAAATAAATGAAATCTTTAAAAAAAAAAAGAATTAGACATTTAAAATTTGTATCACTCACTTTGGCACTTTGAGGCTATACTCCCTCACTTCTTTTTTCCTCAACCAATTCTTTTCCACTTTTTAAATCTTAAATCTTAAACACCCAGTTAGGTTATAAACACTATATCATGAATATCTCTTTTATTGATGAGTGCTTAGTAAATATTAGCAGAAGGAAAGAAGGAAAGAAGGGAGGGAGGGAGACAGGAAGGGGAAAAGGAAAAAGGAAAGGAAGAGGAGGAGCTCAGGAAGGGAGGGAGAAAAAGTCCTTTGTATTACTCTTCCTATGTTACTCAGGAGTAAACGTTCCCCTACTCTTCTTTAAAAGCAAAATGTCTTCAACTGGCTCACAGACGCTGAAGTTCATCAATTCCAATCCATCGGTGCCCACACTGATCATTTATGCCTAGACATAATAGTATTTGAGGTTTCTCTAGGTTTTCTCATTCAAGATCAGTAATTCTAAACTCCCCTTTACAAGTGTAAACCCAGCTCCTGGAAAAATGTATTAGAATGTGGGAGAGGGCTAACTTCAAAAGCATAATATGTTTAACATAATTGCGTATTTAGAAAAAAAACTTTATTTTTCATAAAATAAAATGCAGAAAGCAAAACTGGTCCTGTCAGGGTAGGCTTCTTAAACCAGATATGAGCAAATGATTTTCCCATCTATACTCTTCAATGTCTTCCCATTCCCTGGAAGATGAATTCCAATTCTTAAATTCCATAGGCCATCTTTTCTACCTCTTTCCTTTCCTCTCTTTTTAGTTCCTAATTCAGACTTTGCGCTTGAGCCAAACCAGATTTTTTCCTCTTTTTCAAAAGCACCATGCCATCTCTTTTCAAAAGCACCATGCTCTTTGTACATACTCATTAGCCTCAACCCAGTTCCCAAGCATCCTTGCTGCCAACACACAACATACAAGTGTGTACATGCATACACACATGCATTGTTATCTACCTCCTACTTCACATCCTGCAAGAATTATTTTCATGGCAAACTGCTTCCAGGTCTGGGGTCAGATCTCTGGGTTCCCCTGGGGATCCTGCACTTCCTCCCACATTTCCTCTCTCGTGACACAAACCACACTGGAATGAGATTGAGTGCATGGCTGTATGTAAATTCTGTGAAGACCTTTTTTTTCTCTCTTGCTCTCCCGGTATTCCTAGTACCTAGTACCGAGTTAGGCAAATACGTTGTTAAATTGAACTAAAACAAACTGAATTGGGTCATACTAAATAATTTTAAGTTTAATATATGGCTGGAGCTACTCAGAAATTTTTCGTTTTGATCAAAAAGGGATTTGGTTTCTTGTTTTGTTTTGTTTTAAAAGATTGATAAACACCTATATGCAAATCTCCACAGCTTCTCAATGCCTTTCTTTTGTAAGGGAATTCATTTTATGTTTCCCCTACGTCTTTCTGCTTTCAAGAATTAGCTTAAGACAGATGTCAGATGTCCAAAATTCCTACGGTTACTCAGTGGTTATGTATCTGCTGTCTCATAACTGAACTTTTTTTTTAATCTTAAGAAAATTTTTTTCTCTTAAGTGATAGTCTCCTCTACTCCAAAAAAAGCCCCCCCTTTAAATTTATCTGTAATATATTCTGCACTTAACATCGCAGGACATTTTACTGTTCACTGTATTCCTTTATCAAAATTTCTTCTGATAAAGCTTTTCCTTTCTGAAAATTAAATTAATAAATGATCATTGACAGAAAATTTGAAAAACACAAATATAAGTAAGAAATTGTGATCACACACGTAATTCCAATATCCAGAGATGGCCCCTGATAACATCTTGTTGAATTTCTTTCCACTCATTTTTTATGCCTGTACTTTAAACAGTTAAGATCAATCTGGGCAAATAGATCATATCCTGCATTTAAAAAATAATTTTATACCATAAGCATTGCTCATGCTGTTACGCATTATTTTTGTACACTTAATTTGAAATGACTATGTAATATTATTATGTGAGTATATCACAGTTTACTTCCCCATTTCCCTATTAGTGTCCATTTAGATTTCTCTAGGCATTACAGTTGTTCCTGCTTTCAAGAAACAAAGGTTATGGAACCCCATGTGCCATTGTGCTTGGGTGGATTTTCTCTTCCTTCCTTGTTCATGTAACTTGCCATACAGCCGTTGCTTCAGTACAATGATGCTTCTTTATGCTTTTTAATGAACTCTTCTATAAGTGCATGAATCACATAATTGGGAATTTGGGGGAAAGAACCGTCTTTCTCTGCCTTATGTATTGATAATAAATACAGTCATGACTCAGGGAATGATAATGAGTCATTTAATTTGCTTAAAGCACTTCCTCTCCGATTCACTGGAATGGCAAGCTTAAAATTGCTGGCAGCCAAAGATGTAGTTCTTTATATTTAAGAGAGTAGGAGTGTTTTCTGCTCTGCCTGCCTGAAAATCGATCATTCCAGAAGCATAAAAGGTTAATGATTGCATAGCAGTAAGTTGGTATGGCAATAATACCAATAACAATGTTAAATTGATTAGGTTTCAGAATTCCAAAGGTGTGCAGATGCAGGAATAGGTGTTCCTACAACTTGGTGAATTATAGGAATACCTGTTAAAGTGCACATACAATGAACTTTTCTAGGTGGACGTGTTCTTGGCAAAAAGTTCAGCAACATATCTGTTAAGAAAAGTCATTTATGCCAACAACTTGCTTCCAGTATTGATGAGAGAGGAAAAAGTCAAATAACTGGATTAAATGGCTTTTGCAGTTTGACCTCCCAGAATAGGATGAAAAGAAACCCAAGTGCTCTAAATGCTCAATTATAAAGTGCTTTGATGATGAGATGCCCTTCCTCAGCCCTCGACACCATATTCCCATGAATAGAAGAGACAAATAATTTCCATGTTAAAGAAATTTTGTGAGGAATCTTTATCCACTTTAGAGATATTGCATTTTCTCACTTATAGAAAGAATCCAACAAGGGGGTAAGAAGAGTTCCAACTTCACTCACAGGGGCTAGAATTCAAGGACTCTATTTCTTTATTAAAGAGAGCAACAGAAGTAATAGGAAAAACCTTGGTCTTAGATGTGAGGCTGGGAATTTGTCTCTTTCACAGCATAGAGCTGACAAGGCCTCATACATGAGGGAAGAGAAGAAAAAAAAAGAGAAATCTAAGTAGGAATTCAGGACAGAAGGAAGAAGCATTCTGGAAGAGGAGTACGACCACCAGCACTGGTCCAGATGATAGGTGCCCAGAGGATGGTTCTGATGTGCAGGACCAGGATTGTTTCAGACTGAGTGCTGACTGCAATCTCCAGAGCAGGTGACCAAACTGGCAGGTAGGTTTCTGAGAGGAAGCGCTTGGGCCTTTACCCACATTCTCCACATACCTGGATTCACAGATGGCAAATGAAAAAGATGATGTTTATGTGTTTTATGTACTCTCATAAATTATAGAGCTCAAAGCCCATCTTCCTATATGGATAAAATTAATTCTCAACACTTGTGTATGTCATTTAACTCAGCTGATTCTCTTTTCATTGAAAACATTTTAGAAGTTACAATTTTCTGTATTGTTTATATAGACTATCCAGGTTTCTGAATGGCATAATGTCTTACTTAGTTTGAGTAGCTAGGAGAATGCAAACAAAATTTCCAAGGACAAGGAAATAAAATCCTATCTTGTACTTAAGTTCTCTAAATTCACTAAAAAAATGGTTTGAACTGAAAATTGAAAAAAACTTTAGAAATTTAGAAATAAATTACTTCCTAACTACTAATTCTCATTAAATAAATTGTTCTCTATTTATTACTGAAGTATCATTATATAAAACAATACTTTTCCATACACTTAAAATAGTTTTAGATATCTAATGTTATTTTATATTTTAAGTGTGTGCATGTTACACATAGATATGAATAGAAATACTGTTACATGAAATACCATAATTTTATTTTAATCAAATAACTGTTATTGACCTTTTTTTGAAGAGTACTTTACAAATGTGTTTCTAAGCAAAAATACTCTCAAGAGGTTTACAGTTTGGTTGAGGAGAGAGAACACATATAAAGGAACAAACCAAAAGCATGTTACAGAAAAGCAGAACAAGGGGAAATTAATATAGAGTAAAATAATTTTTTTTTTGCATTTCAGATTTTTTATTTGAATTTAGAATATAATTAATTTTATGTAGTTTGGGTAAACTTCCTTTAATAGCAATCTTCTTGTGTGTGTGTGTTCATGAATTGGAAGATTCAACTTATTTTTTTTCCCTTTTTTTAAATTATTATGTTATGTTAATCACCATACATTACATCATTAGTTTTTGATGTAGTGTTCCATGATTCATTATTTGCATATAACACCCAGTGCTCCATGCAGAACGTGCACTCTTTAAAACCCATCACCAGGCTAACCCATCCTCCCACCCTCCTCCCCTCTCGAACCCTCAGTTTGTTTTTCAGAGTCCATCATCTCTCATGGTTCATCTCCCCCTCCGATTTCCCCCCCTTCATTCTTCCCCTCCTGCTATCTTCTTCTTCTTCTTCTTCTTCTTTTTTTTTTTTTAACATATAATGTATTATTTGTTTCAGAGGTACAGATCTGTGATTCAACAGTCTTGCACAATTCACAGCGCTCACCATAGCACATACCTTCCCCAGTGTCTATCACCCAGCCACCCCATCCCTCCCAACCCCCCCCACTCCAGCAACCCTCAGTTTTTTTCCTGAGATTAAGAATTCCTCATATCAGTGAGATCATATGATACATGTCTTATTCTGATTGACTTATTTCATTCAGCATAACACTCTCCAGTTCCATCCACATCGTTGCAAATGGCAAGATTTCATTCCCTTTGATGGCTGCATAATATTCCATTGTATATATATACCACATCTTCTTTGTCGATTCATCTGTCGATGGACATCTTGGCTCTTTCCACAGTTTGGCTATTGTGGACATTGCTGCAAAACCTCAATGAGATATCACCTCACACCAGTCCGAATGGCTAAAATTAACAAGTCAGGAAACGACAGATGTTGGCGAGGATGCGGAGAAAGGGGAACCCTCCTACACTGTTGGTAGGAATGCAAGCTGGTGCAGCCACTCTGGAAAACAGTATGGAGGTTCTTCAAAATTTGAAAATAGAGCCACCATACGATCCAGCAATTGCACTACTGGGAATTTACCCCAAAGATACAAATGTAGGGGTCCGAAGGGGTATGTGCACCCCAATGTTTATAGAGTAAAATAATTTTAAAAAATGATGGGGAAACAGTGAGCATAGCTGAATTAGCAGAGTTGTTTGTGATCAGTAATGGATTTCCAACAACAGCAAAAACTGTATCACGTCTGTCCTTTCCTTAAGATAGAAGTTCAGAGTTTATGGTACCAAACTGCATAGCATTAATATTTACTGTATTTTGAAATCCAAATAAGAACATTCTGAAGTGGTTCCACACTGCCAATATAAACTATGCCATGTATATACCCCGAGAATTCCTGTCACGAAGAGGAATATGTTATGTATTTGAATCCAAAGAGGTAAGGTTTATCCCAGAGGTTTTTAATGGGGAAGAGGGTCCTCCTGGAGACATATGGTAATGTCTGGAGACATTTTCCTTGTCACATTTAGTGGGTGGGTGGGGAGTATTACTGGCATTTAGTAGATAGCAGCCAGGGATGTTGCTAAACATCAGACAATGCCCAGAACCGTGTCCAACAACAATCATCCAGCCCAAAATACCAACAGCCCTGAGGTTGAGAAACCCCCCTGGTCTATCCCTTATATATCTGCTAAATGCTCAAGGGAAAAGATTGGCCCTCAAATTAAAGAGTCTGTAATGCAAGAGATTGGCTTATTCTGCGATCACATGTACATTTTAGATGAAATTAAATCACTTTTTTAAGGAAAGTTTCCAAATCTTTCTTCATTTCAATCCTACTATTTGAATTAGTTTTCAAAAAGTTCCTCAAAAATATACTTTTTACTCTGGTCAGGTGTCTCACAAGTAGGGTAAGGTGGTATTTCTTACCATACCATTACTTCTGTTGTTCTTTTAAACTCCAACCATTTGTTTTCTTCTATGCCTTTCCTTTCTATTTATTCAAATATTTTATACCCTCTGATAGTTGGGTAAAATACCTTTTCTAAAAGTAACCCCCAAAATTGAACTTTTGTACTTTTATTATCTCTACCGCATACTTTAGCATTTAATCATTTCTCATTATCTTGCTTTGTTTTATGTCTCACTTTTTATCTAGACTATATGCTCTTGAGAATAAGAATGAGGCATCATTCTTAAACTATATGATTCTTTTGGTATTTGACACCAACATATGCAGTACACAGACTAGCATATAAAGACCAACATATACACACATATAGACCAGCATATACAGTAAACGTTCATTAAATTTTCATTATTTTGTTCATTCATTTCTTTAGTCTGATAGGAAAACAAAGGGTGAAGATAGGTGAGAAGGAAAAGCATAAAACCAAGAGAAGAATGGACCTTGCCAACAAGTTTAATACATTTTTTTTCAGTGATCTTTGCACACGTGAGTTGCAATCTAATTAACTTCCATTTTACCCTGTCTCAATCTGTACTTATGGAGGTTGAAATAAGTTACTGTTTTCTCAGAAATACCAACTGAGCAAGAAGCTAGCATTTTCTATATACTCACTGGAACAAGCAAACTCTATTCTAACCCTGGATGGTGGTGGCCACTGTTGGGCTCTGGAGACAGAATCCCTGGGTTTGAATCCTAGATTACCCACTTACCAGTGTGACATTAGGGAAGTCATTTAACTTTTCTGACTTGGAATGCTTCCTCTATTCTATGGGAATATTAAGGGTGCCCAGTTCAGATGGTTGTTATGATGACTGAATTAGATAACTGATGTGAAGGGCTTAGACAAGTGCCAGGCCAAGAACGAGGGCTCAGTAAATGCTAGATAGCCTCATTACTAAAAACATAACTTAATCCTGTGATCCCTCAAGATCTTATCTGTTAACATGACCTTAGATCTAAGATCTTCAAATTATCTTAGCATTTCAAACATATGTTATAATGTCTTTTAAATGAGATTATTTTCTTTACCGATTACTCAAGAAGTAACAGTTTATCGTGCTTCACAATGGGCAGGTTCACAACATTCTCAAATGTATTTTACATTTTTAAATTTATCTAACCTAAAAATTTAAAATAAAGAATAAAAATGTTCTTAATCTTGCATACTATAAATCTGCTTTTGTGTGTTCGTAAACACTGGGTTCATGGTGAAATAAATTAGCGCTGTAAAGTACACATATGTCAACAATTACTGAGTGCAGTAATTTAAGGCCTGATTCACTAAACTTTCCTTTGGCCAATAAGCACTCTTGCACAAGAAATGTGATTTAAGGAGGAAAAGGACTGAAATATAAATATTGCACTGACTCCATCTTTCATATTCCTAAGTGCTATAACTTTCAGAGTACCATTTCCTATACTTATGGCATACCTAATTAACTCCCTCCCACCAACATTTATTTATGTCATCATTTTCCCTGGATTAGTTCTGATTTATAAATAAGCATGCCTGTTGAAAGTAAAGTAGAAGTGTGATTTAACCCAAGGTAAGAAAAATGTGTAGGTTTAGTTCATCAAAACTTCTAATAAGCACTGGTTAAAAAACTTCACCTACACAATAAATGGCAAAGGGTTTAAGCTTTACCTGCTTGATTTAGAAGGGTTATTAATTCAGAATCCATTCTTCTGTTTTTAAATGTGGAACTTTAATTGACAAATACTGACTTCCAGTGCTGTAACACAAAACTTCTCAGCGTGGCTGGAATATCCGACTTCCTAATATTTCACCTGGATCACATTTTTTAATTTATGGAAATCATTTTAAAAATATGACTCTAAGAGAAGTATGACTCTAGGAAATTTATATGTTAAAGATAAATAGCACATGTGCAATCCTGCCTATTATAAAAGGGAGGAGGACATCACTATATTATTCTAGATTAAAGAGTACTTGAAATAAGCAATAAACTCATATAAGTCAACAACTTCAATAATTGATCCTTTATAGGACCCCTTTTCCCTCACTACAAAAGAAACATGCAAATAAACATATAACAACAACAACAAACACCCAGAAAATAAAATGGTTGGACTGTGTGGAATTTATTGTTACAGTTCTTTACTAACAAGAGAATTGGAAAATCTAACTTAGTACTCTAACCAGATCAGCAAATACTTGTTAATTCAAGTCTGCTCTTAATAAATTATTGCAGTGGCCTCTCTATTTGTAGTCTTTCCTTACCTCTAGTCTAGGCAGTGTATTTCCCTAGATTATTTTCCCAGGAAATGCTGATTTCATTCATTCTTTCTTCTGCTCTAAGTGTTCATAGTTTATTGGTCTGTGTGATCTTGAAAAAGTTATCTTTCTGATTCTCAGTTTCTTCATCAGCAAAATCTATTATAAGGGTTTAATAAGATAATGTATTTGAACATTAAAGAAGCTAAGTAGGGGAGCCTGGGTGGCTCCATTGGTTAAGCGGCTGACTTTTGGTTTCAGCTCAGGTCATGATCTCAGGGTAGTGAGATTGAGCCCCACCTCAAGTGCTTGGCGCAGAGTCTGCATGTCCTTCTCCTTCTGTCCCTCCCCGGCTCACAAGCTCTCTCCCTCTCGCTCTCTCTCTAAAACAAATTTTAAATAAATAAAATCTTTTAAAAAAAATTTAAAAAGGGCGCCTGGGTAGCTCAGTTGGTTAAGCGACTACCTTCTGCTCAGGTCATGATCCTGGAGTCCAGAATCCAGTCCTGCATCGGGCTCCCTGCTCAGCAGGGAGTCTGCTGCTCCCTCTGACCTCCCGCCTCTCATGCTCTCTCTCTTTCTCTCTCTCTCTCAAATAAATAAATAAATAAAATCTTTAAAAAATTAAAAAAAAAAGGTTCCATCTCCCTCTACTTCTCCCCCTCTAAAAAAAAAAAAAAAGCTAAATAAATGTAAGCTTTATATAAATCTGAAATATATCTGTTTTAAAGAGAAGCATATTACCCTGGCTAATCAAAATTTCAATTAGGCAGAAATCCAATAGAATTAATAAAACGTATTAAGTTGCATTATAATGATCTCTTAGAGATCTTTTTCCCATTTTTCTAACACCAATGATCTTGAGACTATTTGCAAATTAATTTTCTAAAATAATGTCTCTAAATGAGTCAATCCTCTGTATAAAAACCTTTGATGGTTTTAAATTGCTTAAGAAATGAAGACAGACTCTTATCAATTGTATTCAAGGCCCTTTATGATATACCCAACCCCATTTTCCACCTCCTCTCCATAGAATCCAATACTTAGAGCCAAATTGGACCACAGGCTGCCCTTAAATATTCAGTATTTTCTTGCCTTTGTTTACATTCCTCCCTCTCTGCCATTTGGACCTGTTGAAATTGTACTGAAGCAATTTCTTAATAACTATTTGATGAATTGAATGAAAATTAATGAACTAACTATAATTTGTTCTCTACATCTATTAGATGATCTGTTATATTCCTAAAGATTCACAATCAATTGACTCTGAATGAAAATAAAAATCAGTTTAGATAAAAAAAAAGTTCCGAATTTACTTTTGGGGTGATTGACTAACCATTTAACTTTTCAGCTAGTTGAGCCTATATCAAAAAGACACAACAATTACTAATGTGTGACCTCACACTTTTGTAGAATTGTTTTGGAGTCCATTTACTGCCATTAATAAATATAAAATATGGAAATTGTGTAGCACATTTTCACTAAAACTTAGGACACTGGAGGTAAATAACATACATTCATCTTCTGAGCAAATTAATAATTTTATTAAAGCCACTTGCAGATATATGTCTTCTTTCCAAATTTGGATGCCAAAATGAATGTAGATAGATGATAGATAGATAGATGATAGATAGATAGATAGATGATATGAAATCCAAAATGAGATTGAGAAAAGGAAGAAGCAAGAAGTCTGGTGTGAAGGTCACATGTAAGCAGTCACACTGTTCTACTCTGACATGATTTGTTCATAAATACTAGAAATTGAAAATTGAGCTTTAACTGAAAATTAATCTGAAAATACTGCTTATAAAATTCACAAGAATTCTGGCATGTTCAAAGCATACTGCAGGTGCAAGATAGTTTGATCACATTTAATAATTCTTATTTAGCTTAAATCCTCCCAACTCTCTTTTATGGCCTGATTTGTTCCTTGGCAAGTCTTTTATACACGTGTCTGCATATGTTTGGGAAGGAACAACTGAGTGCATGAACAGCTACTTAGCATTCAGGACAATAGCAATTTAATTATCTTGCTCTTACATTTAGCTCAAGATTATTTATAGGGGCACCTGGGAGGCTCTGTTGGTTAAGCATTTGCCTCTTGATTTTGGCTCAGGTCATGATCTCAGGGTTGTGAGATCAAGCCCAGTGTCAGGCTCCACACGGGACATATATATATGTAAATAAATCTGAAAATCTATCTCTTCTATTTTTTCTTTTTTACAAGGACTGGATTTATTAATCCAACCCTTACCAAGTGCCAGACATAATGCTAGGACTGGGAATAAAAATGAATAATAAGGGGGAGAGGCACCACCCAGAGACTGGGTGGCTCAGTCAGTTAAGCGACTGAATGATTCTTGATTTCCAGATCATGATCTCAGGGTTGTGAGATCATGCTCCACCTTGGGCTCTGCACTCAGCGGGGAGTCTGTTTCCCCTTCCCTCTGCTCCTCCCCCTGCTCCTACATTCTCTTTCTCTCTCAAATGAATAAATAAATCTTTAAAAAAAATGAATAATAAGGCAGTCTTTGCCTAAAGGAGCTCACGGTCAACTGAAAAGGAAAACACTAAGTTTAAGATTTAGAGGGTAGTTGTCTCAGGAAATCCCCAATCAGGAAAGAAGTTCCATTGAAATTTAGAAGATATAGATAGGGAAATGCTGTTGGAGGAAAATATGAAGATCCTGGGCCCTGGAAACATTGTAACAAAGCTCTATGAACATGTGTTGCAATTTTTAATTTTTTTTTCAACTTCAGAATTTGGCAAGCTAAGTGAATATAATCTTGAGACTGTACTTTTGACTTTCTGTTAACAAATGACTAGAACAGTAAGATTGAAATTGTTCTTATTCCCAATTCCCATTCTTGGTTAGTCATCGACACAGGAAAGCATCTGAGTTTCAGAAGTATTATTTCCCTCATCTTAACATACTAACAAAACTGGTTATTTAACACAGTTTTAAGTTTTCAGTGGGATCTTAAAATTTTGCACTTATTTTCATATTGAGGGTTATCTTTTGTCAAAAGTGTTCCTAATAAAATAATATGGGTTGGAAAGGAATTGTTAGCTCTGAGGGATTTAATATAATATGTTAATACTTTGTTTATAATTTGTATCTGTTTTCATGACAATTATTGACCTAAAACTGTCCCTTCTTTTAATATCTTCTCAGATATTGGTATCAAGGTTGTGCCAACTTATAAAAATTAGTCGGGAAGTATTTCCTCTTTTTCTATTATTTGGAAAAGTTTTGTTCGTGTTTTGCTATTTCATTCTCATATGTTTTCTGGAAAAACTGGTTAGATTAGTATTATATCTTCAGTACATGTTTGCAAGAATTCACCTGTAAATTCGAGGTGAGATTTCTCTATGATAAATTCTCAGTGTCTCTGATAAATACTGGATTATTTGGATTATCTACTTATTTTTTCTTGTTGTTAAAGTATGGTATTATTTTTTCTAGAAATTTTTTCATTTCATCTACATTTTTAAAGTTATTTGCCTGAACCCGTTCTTTTACCTATTAGCATCTGGAGGATCTGTAAGATATTCACTTTTTCTTTTCTGATATTAATAATTTGTATGTATGTCTAAGCCCAATTTTACCTGCATGCCCTAAAATTCTATATGTGATATTTTCATATCATTTAGCCCAAAATATTTTATAAAACTGATGGAGTTTTCTTCTTCGATGCACAGGTAACTCATAATTGTATTGCTTAATTTCTAAATATTTGAGCATTTTATGAGCTATCTTTAGATTATTATTTCTAGTTTAACTCCTCTGTAGTCAGAGAAGGTACCTTGCAGCATTTTTAATCCTTTGGTACATGTTGTGATTTGCCTTATCGTCTAGGATGTCAATTTTGGTTGTTGTATCTACCTTAAAAGATGAATATATGTATATTCCTTTTAATGCTCTTTATTGTATTTTCTGAGCATCTGAGACCCAATCTCTGATTATTTTCCTTCTATCTGAAGAACTTCCCTCAGTATTTTTTTCAGTGTGGGTCTACTGGTAATGTATTATTTCAGCTTCCCCCCCACCCCAAATACCTTTATTTCACTTTACTTTTGAGACATTTTCATGGGACTTAAAGTCCTAGTAGGTAGGGTTTTTTGTTTTGTTTGTATGTTTTCTTTCAGCATTTTGAAATATCATTTCATTATTTTCTGGCTTCCATCATTTCTGATGAGAAGCCAGTTGTCAATCTTTTGATCATTGGAAAGTAGTGGTGTGTGTGTGTGTGTGTGTGTGTGTATCTCTGTCTCTGCCTTTAAGGTTTTTCTTAGATTTTGATGTCTAGCAGATTGCTATATGTGCCTAATTGTAGTGTTAGTTTTGTATTTCCTGCCTTTGATTGCAGAGCTTCTTGAATATGTGCCTTCATGATTTTGTCAATCCTGGAAAGTTCTGCATCATTCTCTTCTCTTTTTCCCCTCGTTTTGGGTCTCCAATTATATGTACATTGTAATTTTTCATCTCGTCTCACATATCTTTTATGCTTTTTTGTGTATTTTCATCATTTTCTTTCTAGCTTCATCTTGTATGATTTTACCTCATCTACCTTTCTGTTTACTAAGCCTCTCTTTTGCTCTATCTAATCTGCTGTTATACCCATCTGTGTAGTTTTTCATTTTACATATTGTTTCCTCAAATATCTAGAATTTCTTTTTATGCTTTTTTAAGATTTTCTTTTTTGGAACCTATTCTTTTAAATATGTTAATCATAGCTATTTTAAAGCCATCCCTGATAACTTCAAATATCTGGCTTATAAATTGTTCTATTTCCTTTTTTCACTGGGTTTTGGGTCACTTCATCCTCTCACAATGAATGGGTTATGTCCATTTTTTTTCCACAATGACAGTCAATGCCAATAAACATCTTGAAACATGTCTTCTTGTGCCCATAAGTAATAATTAAGAATGAGTATAAGTACACTAGAATTGCTAGATAAAAATATCACACACATTATAACTTTTCTAGAAACTGACCAATTATTTTCCATGGAGATTATACCAATTTACATTTCCACCAAACATATAATATTTCCCATTTTTTCCATAATCTCAGCAACATTTGCTTTTGTCAGACTTTTAAATTTTCTAATCTGTGTGATATATTTTATTTTGATTTTCCCCATTTCTGATACATTCTTAGTAATTATTATGTTTCTAAATATTATGTTTCTGTTTCAAAACTGTCCAGATATATTCTCTTTGGCTAACATGAAACTAAATGGATAATAATCACTAAAACAATCATTAAATATTTTTATGTTGTATAGATTTTATTAAATTTGCTCCTTTTGTCTTTATTATGAATTGTATTTTCCCCCATTTCACTAAGATGAATCAATGGCTCAAAACTGGTTTATTGGAAGGCAAAGTAACACTGAGAATGACAACAAAAATACCATAAAGTTAACTTTGAAAATACAAATACAGAACAGATACATACTATGAGTTGAGAATATGACTCAGTATATGATGGAGTAAATAAATCCAAAATGTAAGGACTTAGAAAAAGAAAAAAGACTACTGATAGGAATCATGACCCTCTGAACATTGGATTCTTGTAAGGTGGTTGTTCTATTTTCCCCTTTTCTCCATTGCCTTGTGTGATAAGATATGGCATCAGGATTTTTGAACAGTGATGCAAATAAATAAATTGTCAAGAATTTGACTTTTTTTCTAATATTCTTTATTCGATATTCACTTTTCTCTACCAGATTCTAAAGTGGTGTTGCTGTGTAACTACTTGCCATTATCAATATTTTATAGATACAATTACCACTAACATCATGAAGTGAGTAAACAATGGTTTTAAATCTACTCTTTGTCTTCTTGAATAATTATGCTCCATGAATTATCTGGTCTAACCTACAAAATGATTAAACTATTTTGATGCAAGTAGAAAGAAAATTACTTCACATATTTCTTCCATGTGCACCTTTCCAAGTTTACATATATAGAAAGCAATTGGTTTATTATGAAACTATTTCATCTGAATTTATTCCAAGGACTCTAACTAAATATGAAGTGGGAAAAAAAAAGTGATGCAATATTGTTTTAAATTTGAGATTATTTTAAATGATTTACCTTATATTGGACAATCTTTAACTACCCATAACAAGTACACAGTCATCTTCCTTTCCTTCTGAGCCAGTGCTGAGTAATGTCTAAAGATTTTTCAGAAGCATGTAGTGTTTACATGCTGAAATCTACTTCTTATTTTCATGTTCCCTGATTTCGCTCGATGTGTTCGTTGGCCTTCTTTTCAAGTGTATTTGTTTGTGTTGAGCAAGAAGCCAGTGGTATTAGTGCATGGAAACCAGGTAGCTGTCAGAAAGACTGTGGCAGCATGTCTAATTTTGCTATATTAAACCTGTCACAAAGCGTTAAATAAGAGATTATAGGAAGTATGCATAGAGCACATGGTTTATAACTTCATAAACTTGTAGTGTGGGGAACAAGCTAAAACCTCTCTCTTTTATCTTCTTTTCCATTTGGTCTCACCAATCTCTTTAAACCACTACTAGAAGAATGGGTGAAACTATAAAAATTTTTCATGACCACAAGAAAGCTCATTCCCAAGTAATAGCCATACCAACAGTTAGTCAGAAATACTTGAGAAGCTAACAAGGATTTTCTTTTCAATCCACACAAATATCTATTTCGTATACCACGAGAGTATGGTGAATCCTTATAATTGCTGATGTCCAAATTTATTTTTAATTTCCTAGAAATCATACTATTTTTATAGCTAGCAGTTTCTATTGCAAAACCCAAAGGATATCCCAATAGTTTTTTTTTTTTTTTTTTTTTAAGAACAGAAACTCTTGAGCTTAGAACTATGTAGTACTTGCTAATTGTTTTTCTAAATGAGCACAGGTGGATTTAAGTGTTATGGTACCTGAAGCAGGTACCACTGGGACAATACTACTGAAAAAACAGAAAAATAATTTACTAGTTCAAAATCAGGTACAGAGTGAATATATAATTAGAGTATGAAAGAAATCACAAGTTACAAAGTATAAAAAGCTGAAAATGCCACAAAAATCACAAAAACAACATACTATTTTTTTGAAGTAGCTATCTCACATATCCTTGGTCATGTACTTCGCTACTTACTATGTGACAGGCTCTATACCATGAACTTGGAATGGCTAAGGCTCACCTTGTTTCCTCCAATCTTTTCAGAGGTTCTTTTCACCCTTGAAAGTCTAGCACAGAATAGGCACAAAGAAATATTTATAAAATAAAAAAAATTATTAAAATTTTAAAAAGACGAATCTTCCTGTCCTCCTACCTTATTAATTTATAGGTTCATCAAGGCCACAAAGAATAACTAAAACAACCAAAGCATTGTGAATTGGATTAATACATGACATTTTGTATGATATGAGGAAGAGTTTTTCAGCACTGGGAAAACAAAAGCTAATGAAGACATATTACTGAAGCCATTTAAGGTAATTTAGCCTCTGAAGAAAAAATGATGCAAAAAGGAAAATGATTGCGTGACCCCCTTTTCAATAATGTGTTAGAGCCTCCATCTTCCATATAGGAATCCTAAAAGCAAATGTCAGATATCGCAATTAGGAGCCATGATATAGGCTTAATCCAGAAGGCAGATATTGAAACAGAATGTTCAAGTGTGGAAAAGTCATTAAAAGGTGGTCAGGTCAGTTGGAATGCAAGTAGGGGAAATTCACCATAGGCTGCCTGAAGGGCAATGGAGAAGATCAAAGATAGAAATGGACCAAGGTCAGGGGGTGCCTGGGTGGCTCAGTCGTTAAGTGTCTGCCTTCGGCTAGGGTCATGATCCCAGGGTCCTGGGATCGAGCCCCATATCGGGCTCCCTGCTCAGAGGGAAGCCTGCTTCTCCCTCTCTCACTCCCCCTGCTTGTGTTCCCTCTCTCTCTGTGTCTCTGTCAAATAAATAAATAAAATCTTAAAAAAAAAAAAAAAGAAATGGACCAAGGTCAGGTTTAGTAAAAACAAAAGACGCAAAGGAAACAGGTGAGGCATAGAAGGGGATGTAGAACCATGTAATCCTAAAAGCAGAGAGGCCCGTGCTGGGAGATATGTATCTTTTAGCAAGCTAATATCTCTGGAGTGGTGCTAACTGGGCTGGAGTCAGGAAAGTTCAGTCACAGAATTGTAGATGTTGCATGGCCTCTAGTTCAGCAACATTCCTAAGCAATCCTTCCTCTTTGGGGTAGCTTGAGAATCTTCTAGAAGTCCAAAATGATGCGAATATTTCCAGTATTTCAGTCCATTACTGTTTAAGTCATTCCATTTCATTTCCCCTCCCAAGCTAAAGCACAGGACTCTCTCCATGTTCCTTTCCTTTACAGGGTGACTACCTGCTCCCAATTCTCCAGGACTGCAAGGGTTCCTCAGATGCAAGACTTTGAGTTTTAAAATTAGGACTGCTTTGTCAAACCAAGATGAGTTGATAACCCCAGTTGTGGGCCAGATAATTTGGCAGCTCAGCTCTAATTTCACAACAGAGTGGGGGTAGAGGCTCACTCATGCTCTCAACACTAGACTTCTAATCCAGTGCACCTTTCATTACAGTTTGTCCTTAGAAGATATTAATTTAATAAATGTGCTGGAATTTATTTTCACATTTATTTCACAACGTATATACAAAGTCCTGGGCTGATAACAAAAATATATTCTTTTATGAAAGAAAGGTTTGGGATGCTGATATTGAGATTTTTGTTTTTATTTCACAATTGTATTCTGTGTGTGTGTGTGTGTGTGTGTGTTTAAATTATAGTGCTCTGAATGGGGCAGGATGAAATTTATTACTAGATACTCAGGCACCATAGAACAAAAATTTTCATTCTGATAACTAGTCAATTTTCTTGGAGTGGCACTGCCATGGAAATTGAGCCATCGAGCTACTGAGAAAAAACATTTTCTGAGCTCTAAAGCAAAGTAGATCTTATGAAACCCATAAATTAACATTTGGAATAAGATTAATGCATCATAATCTCACTGTATTTTACAAGTTCAATCCTCTATTTCACCTACAGACAAACTCAAATAACGAAGAGCATCAAAAAGCCCATCTCACCTTAGAAATGCTAAGCCGATGGTGTTTATTTTATGTCAGCATTTACAACTCTATGTGTGTGATGCTGGGTGGGAGAATTGGAAGATGTATGGATGTCAACTTGGTCTTCTTAAGGGGTAAGAAGCAAATACGTATTTTGAATCTACTTGGATATGTGTAAATGAAGGGGCTCAGCATTTTGGGGATCTTAGCATTTCAAATGTGAATACTTTGTGTTGAGATTTCATTGAGTAGTTCTCTTATATTTCTTTGTCAATCATGTTTAGCATTAGGGAAAAAATACAATCTTGTACCGTAAAAGCCGCTGAAGTATTTCTGAGAGAATATGAGTTTAACATCATCAGGAAATACTGACTGTGATAATCCACAGCCCAGTAAATGATGTATAGAAGCTATGGAGATTAAGGCATATATTCATCATTGTGTTCACTCCCAGGTCCTCAGCCTGATATATAGGGAGGAGCACTGAGATGGACAATGGAGGACCTGACTCCTAGTCTGTTCATATTGAATGAGGGTTTACTCCATTTGAGACACGTATTAAATGCTTTAATAATAATTATTTTTGGGCGCCTGGGTGGCTCAATCGTTAAGCGTCTGCCTTCGGCTCAGGTCATGATCCCAGGGTCCTGGGATCGAGTCCCACATCGGGCTCCCTGCTCTGCGGGAAGCCTGCTTCTCCCTCTCCCACTCCCCCTGCTTGTGTTCCTCCTCTTGCTATGTCTCTCTCTGTCAAAAAAATAAATAAAATCTTTAAAAAAAAATAATTATTATTTTTTCTAATTCCCAGAACAACTCTATTAAGTGGTATTTCCTCATTTACAAAGGAGGACATGGAGGGTTAAAGAGTTTAAACCCAGTGGCTAAGCCAGGATTCAATCTCGGGCCACACAGTCCAGTATTCTTTCTCTGGAAATGAATCCCTTACTGCCTCCTGTGGGGTTACATGTTTGCTAGCCTACCCATCTCATGCTATGTGAACATGACATTTGCTAACCCTACAAGTTTTGATAGAGATCATTTTAAATGATGTACACATTTAATAGAAACTTTAAAAAGCATTACAATGATTGGTTTGGAAAACAATATAGTTTTTATCAAGATGAGTGAAAAAAGCAGGCTACAAAAGTGTATTTATACTGTGATTAAAATTTAGTGAAATAACATATTTATATGAATGGAAACCAAACATGTAAGATACCAATATCATAACACTATTACTTTAGAGTGATAGAATTATGAATGTCTTTTCTGAATTTTCTATAATGCGATATTATTTTAATGATGAACAATTTAATAAATTTTCAAAATTTAAAAAAATGAACACATTAGAAACATAAAATGTAAAGATTATTACAAGCAAAGCCCTATTAGAAGTTAAACCTATAATAGAGTCTTCAATTTCTGAAATGATGTCTATTTCAAGTGCCAAGTAAACTATAGAATTATGTGTTTTAGTCCACAGATTTAAAAAGACCATTATCATTAGTCCCTTTCAGTCTCACCAGTGATGAATATTTAATTCTGGGTGTGAACCATTCACACATAAAAAAGTAGGTCCTCTGTAAAGATTAATGATTGACTGACTGACCATGTAACACATTTACCTTTTTTTCTAAAATAGGCATCTACGACCTGTCTTCTTAGAACATAGGTCAGAGCCCAGAGCAGTTATTGTAGCTGTGTGAGATTATTATTTTCTCCCAGAAAAAAAAATTAATCAATTGTGTGTGTTTACTATTTCATCTTTTCTCCCTCTCCTAACCTGGGAATCATAGAAGACTCTGTTAACATCTGTAATTTACCATGATTAATATTTCAAAGGAAGAATCACCTGGCACTTTGTTAACTATGACTTATCAGGCTAATATGATTCTCTAATAATGGGTTTGCCACAAGAATAAGACCCTGGTGAAACATTTTAAGTTTTAAGTAGATCTGTTAAACTATATTAACAGTTTGATTATCACACATTAGAGGTAGATGAGCTGGACAACAAATATAAAGTGAGATTATAGCGCAATAGACATTTCAAAACTTTACCTATCTATGTCATCTTTCGATAATATAATTAACAATAACTAACCGTCTGAGGTAGGAATGATTATCCTTATTTAAAGATGAGGAAAATGATGCTCAAGCAACCCAGATACGTCCAGCTTTGATGTAAAAGCTCTTACCTGAAGCTCAATGCTGCCTCTAAAGCAGTCACCTTGGGAAGCTGGTGAAATTATGCTGCCATCACTCAGAACATTGCACTTATTTGGATTGCTTTCATAGAACCTTAGCAGGAACACCAAATATTAAATTCTGTTCCTCTATAGGAAGGTCCGCCTCTCTATGTTAGCCAGCTTTCCTCAAACCTTTGGCTATTTTCCAAAAATCGAGTCTACCCACGGAAAATGAAGATCCCATCTCAGTGGGTAAAGAAACTACTCTGAAGTCCAATCCGAAAGATAATGTTAAATATTTTGAATACTGTTAATAGTGTTAAAGTAGATGTACAGTCTCTAAAGGTGGACATTGATGGCAATAAACACACTTGGAAGTTTATGTTAGGTTTTTGGAGTGGATAAGTCGTTGGCATAAATGCTTGTACAAGATTCAGAAATGAAGTTTTGGTGATGAGCCCCTTTGAATATACAGATATTAAGATTCGCTGTGATGGATATACTGAGATTAGTAGTTATTCGAAATCCTGTATGGAATAAGTTAAATATTTGATTTATCTTTATTTTTATTTATTTATTTTTTAAGATTTAATTTATTTATTTAACAGAGACAGAGATAGCGGGAGCAGGAACACAAGCAGGGGGAGTGGGAGAGGGAGAAGCAGGCTTCCCCTCGAGGAAGGAGCCCGACGTGGGGCTCGATCCCAGGACCCTGGGATCATGACCTGAGCCGAAGGCAGACGCTTAACGACTGAGCCACCCAGGTGCCCTGATTTTTCTTTAAACGAAACATGCAATTCAGTAATATTGCTGTTAATATTCATCTCATGGATCATTCTGAGGTGGACCCATTACCTGTACTATTGTCCTTTCTGCATTTCTCTATCCCGTTTCCAAAGATTTTATGAGATACTTAGAAAAAACAGAGTCGAGATCCTGATGAACTTACTTTTCAGAATATTTTTGGTACATCTCCGTGTAAAAACTAGTTTATGCATTAAGTACTAGAAGTGCTTAGGAAAGGAAACAAACACTATTAACTGAAGTTGTTCTGAATGAAGTTTTTTTTTTTTTTTTTAAAGATTTTATTTATTTATTTGAGAGAGAGAGAATGAGAGAGAGAGAGCACATGAGAGGGGGGAGGGTCAGAGGGAGAAGCAGACTCCCCGCCGAGCAGGGAGCCCGATGCGGGACTCGATTCTGGGACTCCAGGATCATGACCTGAGCCAAAGGCAGTCGCCCAAGCACCTGAGCCACCCAGGCGCCCCTGAATGAAGTTTTGAAGAACTTGGGGCTTAAATTGCCCTTGGGAAGATTTGAAGAACTAGGAAATTTATGCATTACTGATAAAAGAGTTAACACATGTAACTGCAGTCTATCCACAGTACCATGTATATAAAGCTGGGTGTGAATTTACAGATTTGTCTTTAATTTCTTCAATATTTATGCTATCCTCAAACTTCTGAACAAAAAAGTAAAGCTAGATCCATCTGACACAGTCTTCAGGGCCCAACTTAATTCTCAGTTTCTTAGTAAGTATTTCTCCAATTAAAGCAACTCTGATGATCTTTCCTTCTCTAAATTCCTAATGTGACACCCTTTGAAACTCTCATTTTGGTATTCTATCAAGTATCATCTTTTTTTTTTAAGTTTTTATTTATTTATTTGAGAGAGAGAGAGTGCATGTGTGCGCAAGAGAGCACACAAGCAGGGGGAGGGGCGAAGGGAGAGGGAGAAGCAGGCTCCCCGCTGAGCAGGCAGTGGGGTATGGGACTTGATCCCAGGACCCTGGGATCATGACCTGAGCGGAAGGCACAGGCTTAACAACTGAGCCACCCAGGCGCACCCCCCCCCCCCCCGTGTGACTTTTAAGCGGCAATTTAAAGGCAGAAAACAAATACAAAAGCTTGATTAACACAATGTGTGTAACCAATTATGTAAATACGTAAACCATCAGCTTTACATATGTAATACTAAATGTCATTAAATTAATTCCAACATCATCGTATTCATTTATACTTCTGGTGCAAGTTAGTTTTTTTTGTGCTTTATTATGTTTATCCTATCCCTGTAATACATTATAAAGTTTTTAGGAACAAAAGTTGATCTCCAATATATAGGTAAATTTTCAAAACATGCAACAAAATTTTCTATTTTCAAAGTGTCCTGAAAGCATTCAACTAGCTGCTGTGATCATGAGGATTAAATAGAAAAGAGACTTCTGCTCCCTTCACCAGTGACAAAGTCAACCTGGAATCCACCCATGCTCTGCTTTTTAAGATAGAGTTCACAGTCTATTCATTTTCAGTCTATCTAAGCAATAGTCTATCTAAGCAATAGTCATTTTCAATAGTACCAGCATTCCCTCTTTCTCCTTCCTTGAATTACACGTGCAGTTCTTTAGTGGAGGTTATCAGCAGGAGGAACGTTGTTGACAATTATTCTTCAGAATTAATTCAGCAAGTGATGCTTTCCTACAGCTGGAAGGCAGACATCATGGTGTCAAAGTGAAGAACTTCCTGAATTGGGTTCTATTTCTGGCTTCACCATGAATTAGCATATGACCTTGGATAAGTCGCTTTGCCTGTTTTAACTTAATTTTCTGTAAAGTGAGGAGTTTAGATTGGATTATTTTAAACATCCCTTAGTGGTCTAAGACCCTATGAAGCTGGTACACAGGTGAAATTGCTCCTTGAGGGAACCCAGACAGACTAATAACAAAATACTCAATATGCATGAAAAATCAGTATTGCTTTTTCTTTTTAAATGGCATAAGACCTATACCACCCCCCTTTGTGTTTCATATACCTCTTTTTGAAAATGGTGAGGACTGAGAGCTTTTAGGAAAGAAAGAGCTTTTGGTTTTCTCCCATAACAAAAAATAAAAACAAACAAACAAATAAATAAATAAAGGGTCTGAAGCCACTCAGAACATGGCTGTCTACCACTCAAAAATTACCAGGTATATTGGAGACAACGTACATCCTCAATTCATGCATTTACATGGAAGGATGAAGATTTAATCTTTGCTTTTGTTACTAAAAACTAGAAATAAGTATTGAAATGGTACACAATTATAGGACTAGGGGATGTCTTCCAAACTTCTTCTAAATACACCTATAAAATGAATTTTTGTATTTAAAAAAGTGTGCTTATAATTAGGGCACATGTCACAGTTTGACTGCCACAGTTTGACTAAGTTTTGCACCAGGCAAATGGACAGCATCCAAGCTGTCACACTGTATGCCATGTTGTGTCCCCAAAGAGGATGCTGCTATCTGACACACTGGGAACTGCTCCTGTAAGAAGGATGCTATAGTGGGTTGCAACGTGATTCAAGGTTTTGGTTTGGTTTGGTTTCCTTTGGGTTGGTTACTACTTGATTCATCTCCCTGTTTGTCATCAACATCTCCACTTCATCAGTTTGGTTAGCTGCATAACCAGCAAGAAGAAAAAAAAAAAAATCATCAGAATCATTTCGACTGCTGGGAAAACCGGAGCAATGCTGGCTGTTAAAAGCTGTTAATTGCAGTTTACAAAAGAGAAATCCCTTATCTTTGAAAGTTCACTTGCTTGAGTGACTCATTCTTCCTGGGAGGGATTAATGCCCAATTAGAAAAAGATGCTAAACAATCTGATGTGCTTCCTGTATGAAAACCTTACCTTAGTTTTAAAGATTCTTAACAAGGTAACATGCTAATTATTTAATGACTGATTTGTGCTGAGAACTGGAGATACGTGTTAAAATCGCAGCGCTTATCGCGTTTGGCACGGCTCCCAGAAATCAGTGCCCTGACTGTTCTAGGTTTTGGTGCCAAGCCTGTTTTTTGTTGTGTTGGTGCTTGGTTTTGTCTTCCTACCTTTGGGTGTAAACATGTTTGTCAAAGTACTGTCGGGAGGGGAGCAGCCAGGACCGGGGTGGGTAAGCCTGGCGGTCAAGAAGGTGAGGGCGGGAGAGGAGCAGTGAAGAGGTGGGAAAGACAGCCGTGTTTGGAGTGTGACTGCATTCTACTTTGAGATACCTGGAAATAGCTGCGCTCCAACCTCGCTGTGGGATATAAGGAAGGCAGAAGGGGTAGCGTGTACCTTCCGAGGAAGGTAACAAGGCCTTGCAAGCCCAACTTCACACTTGGCTTGTCTGTCAGGGGTTTTCCTCCTTCACAACAATACCCCAATGTTTTGGTAGGCAGACTCCAGCTCACTCAGTAAGTGAGAGGCATGGGTGGAATGCCAGGTATGTCTACAGAGCAAAGCAGTGCAGGCAGGCTGACGCCAGGAGAGAGTAGGCAGGTACGTATTGAGTTACAGGATTTCTACAAATCTAATCCGCATGTAATGTGAGACTTATTACAGAGCCAGCCTCTGCTAGGCCTGCGAAGTCAGAGGATATGAACAGTCTCTGAAGCAATGATCCCAGTTAACCCATTGAAACCCAGCTTCACTTGACCAAAGCCGAACAGCCTCTTATCCTTGAAATGTTGGTTAGGGGTGATAGTGGTTACAAGTTGCTTACTAATTGTATAAAAAATACTCGGAGTAAGATATTATTGAACTGCAACAGAAATATTTAATATGCCTGCAAACAGTGAACACACAATTACAGCCACAGTAACTCGGGCTATTTTAAGGTACTCTCTATTTAATTTGCCTGACACTGGATAGTCTATACATTACTAATGATGGGTGTCTATAATTTATGGTACATTTTTGTATGTGATACATTTGTTATGAAAGTTTTGAACAGCAAAATTATTTATTAGTATTAAAAAGCATCTCCTTAAGGGAAACATTTTTTTCCCTAGCTCATCTTCATTAATTATCATAATAAATTGATGATAACTTTTATTAAGGGACGGAAATCAGAATTGCTAATGCAAATAGGAAAGAGACCCAGGTACTGGAGTCTCAAATATTCATGATGTATGTCATATACTTTTCTTGATCATCAGCTAACAAACTTCCTTGGAAAATGGGCGAAAGAAATGAAAGCATTGTTTCTATACCTAATATATGATCATAAAAATTCTCTAAACCAGGCTTGAAAGATTAAAAATGATCTGTCTTCCAGCCATCCCATAATTACACAACGATAAGAAAATTAAGACAATAGTTCTTACTTTATCAGCGTAATTGGGGTAAAATGCAACCATAACCCAAAAAATTCACATCACAAACTATTCTCAAGACTGATTCATGAAGGGGTGCCTGGGTGGCTCAGTCAGTGAAGTGTCTGGTTCTTGATTTCGGCCCAGGTCTGATCTCATGGGTCCTGAGATAGATCCCTGTGTTGGTCTCTGCGCTCAGCAGGGAGTCTGCTTGAGATTCTCTTTCTCCTTGGCCCTCTGCCCCGCCCTTCTTGCAGGCACCCGCTCTCTCTCTCTCAAATAAATAAGTCTTTTTTTTTTTTTTTTTTTTTTTTAATTCATGAGAGATAGAGAGGCAGAGGCAGAGGGAGAAGCAGGCTCCCCGCGGAGCAGGGAGCCCGATGCGGGGCTCGATCCCAGGACACTGGGATCATGACCTGAGCCGAAGGCAGACGCTTAACCGACTGAGCCACCCAGGCGTCCCTAAATAAGTCTTTTTTTTTTTTTTTAAAAAAAGACTGATTCACTAATAAATAATATTTAACCTCAGAAATACTCTAAGAAGCCATGGCTCCAAATTACCTTTATGTGATTTTTACATGTTGATACCCTCTCCACATATCTATTACCATATTCAGATGCCTGGAATATACCTGCAACATCGACTTTCTAGAGTTTTATTTACTAACACAAAGATGCCAAAATCAAGGATTTAGAAGTCTGTGCACTAATATGAGAGTTAGTATTTGTTGAGCATCTTCTGTCGTCCAAGTATTCTAATAGATACTTTAGGTGCGTTAATTTATTTGTACATTTTTATTCCTACTTTTCAGATGAAGAAAATGAGGCTCAGATTAAGCAACCAGCGAGAAACAGATGCAGAATTTAACCCAAGACTGGTCGATTCAGAGCACGTTTAGAGTGGAACTAAATGTGGGAGATAAGATAGCACTCCCCAAAGAGGAGAGAAGTCTAGGGATGAAAAGAACATTAGTTTTGTTAACTGGAGATCTGGGTTGAAAAATGGCCCTGCTCCTTCCTTGTTTCTGAACTGACATAAATTGCTGAGTTTCCATGTACCTAAATGGGCTCACCTTTGAGTAGGCATAGACAAGTTACATCATCAGACTTTTGTGAGGACTGAAAAGACAAGTGACCACAAGTGTATAGAAGATGCGTGGTGGCCGACACTAAGGTTAGCTTAGCTCTGTAACGTACCACACAAGTCCCTCTCTGTGCTTTAAACCATGTGCTTTTCTATATTTGCACAGTGCACCACAAAAGTGATTATTTTGAATGTGGTGGGAGAGAAAGGGATAAAAACGAGGCCGTTGCCCCACCCCCCCGCCCCCGCCTGAACTGTGCAGCTCAGACAGAATGAGCTTGCCTCTGAACAATATTGAAAAGTTTGCTTTTAAGTTGATCTGTGACATGAAAGCCATCCCAATCCTAAATTTGTTCACTCCCCTGAGCTGCTTATTTCTTTCAAGCCATTGCCAACTTTATCCCTGTTTAACCTTTATGGTAGATAAGCAGATGCTATTAAATGTTGGACTACTGAGTAGGCCTCTTGAAAACAGCAGGTCAGGGTTTGAGAAAAGCAGGTAGAGAAATATTCTAAGCAGCTTTTTAAGAAGCATAAGACACTGATTAAAACATGAAAGACTGATTAAAACACTCAATGAAACATTTGCAGAAATAGCATTGTTTTGATGCTGCTCCTAATCCCCAAGTTATTATTATCTTTAATATTTGGTAAAAATAAGAATTCTCTAATGATTTTACAGGGTGATAATATCCTATATTAAATGCTGCTTTGACTTTGGTTTTAATATGACATGAAACATTTTTCTTTCTTTTTTTTTTTTTTAGGCCAGATACGTATTTGAAAACCAAAATATCTCTATAATTATGTATATTTCCATAGTTTATAGGTTACATTTAAAATTACCAATGAAAACGTGGCTTAGAAGACTTCATTTCTACAATAAGCAAAGCAGCATCAATGCTTGTAAATTAATTTTTTTAAAGAAATGCTCTAAAGATTTAAAAGCAAACATTAAAACATCTTAATAAATAAGATCTAAATCTGAATTGTTAAAAATCAATTTCTTGGTATATTTTCTGTGTGCACTTTAAAAGTGTGTATTTTACTGTTACTGGGTTGGTATTTTACAAATATTAAGATAGTGGGAAGTGTTGTTCAAATTTACCATATGCTTGTTGACTTTCTGTCTACCTATTCTGTCCATTATTGAGAGAGCAGTATTGAAATCTATCACTATACTTGTGGATTTATCTATTTATTCTTGCAGTTTTATTGGTTTTTGTTACATATATTTTCAAGCTCTCTTATTAGGCACATGATTGTTTAAGACTGTTACGAATTGATGCCTTTTCATTATAAAATGACCACTTTAATCCTGGAAATATTCTTTGGTCTAAAATCTACTTTGTCATATACTGATATAGCTACCCTAAGCTTTCATTTTATTAGTGTGGATATAAGTATAATTTCTTTTACATCTTTTAATCTATTTGTTTCCTTATATTTTAAGTGCACTTCTTATAGGCAGCATACAACTGGGTCTTGATTTTTGTATTTAATCTGACAGTATCTACTGATCAATTGTTTAAACCACTTACAGTTAATGTGATTATTGATATAGTTGGGTTTATATACATCATGTTCCTTTTAATTTAACATATCTCATCTCTTCTTTATTTCTTCTTTTCTCTTTATCTGGCTTCTCTTAGGTTGGATATTTTGATGATGCCATTTTATCCTCTTTGTTAGTTTAGCCATTATGGCTCTTTGTCAGTTAATTCTGTTAGGTTGTATAGTGCATATCTAACTTATCACAGGCTACCGTCAAGTAATATTATCCCACCTCATGTATCCTTTCCCAGCCTGTATGCTCTTTCTGTCACACTTTGTATTTTTATTTATATTATAAACTCTAAAATATATTATTTTTGATTAGACAATTATATTTTAAAGTGATTTAAATAATAAGAAAACAGTCATCTATTATACTTATCTGGAAATCATTTCCAATATTCTTCATTTCTTTGTCCTCCACAGAGGATTTCATCCTGTATTACTCATCTATATTTCATCTCATATCATTTTCTTCTGCTTGAAGGACTTCCTTGAACATTCCTTGAAGTACGGTTTTTTGAGGGATTCATTCCTTCAGCTTTTACATGTCTATGTTACCTTACTATTTGAAAGATATTTTTGCTGAATATAGAATTCTAGGTTGACAGTTTTGTTTTTCAATACTTTAAAGATGTTGCTTTACTATCTGCTCATTTTTATTGTTTCCAATGAGAAATCCGCTCTCATCCTTTTTGTTCCTCTGTATGTAATATATCTTTTTTTTCCTCTGGCTACTTTTAAGATGTTCTCTCTCTTGCCATTTATGTGTACTTTGATGATCAGTTGCCTTGGTGTAGTTTTTTTAGTGTTTCTTGTGCTTGGAGTTCATTGAGTAGTAAATATGGATTTATTGTTTTCATTAGATTTAGAATAATTTTGGCCATTATTTTTATTTTATTTATTTATTTATTTATTTATTTATTTATTTATTTATTTATTAAAAGATTTTATTTATTTATTCATGAGAGAGAGAGAGAGGTAGAGGGAGAAGCAGACTTCCCACAGAGCGGGGAGCCCGATGCGGGACTCGATCCCAGGACTCCGGGACCATGACCTGAGCCGAAGGCAGACGCTTAACCATCTGAGCCAGCCAGGCGCCCATGCCATTATTTTTTTTTAATTTTTCCTGCCTCCCTCCCCATTTTCTTCAGGGACTCCAAGCACATGCATAGTAGGTGGCTTGAAGTTATCCTCCAGGACATTGAGGCTGTGTTAATTTTTGAAATTTATTCTCGTTTCTTCTGTGTTTCATTTTGGATGGTTTCTATTGTCATGTTCATTAACCTTCTCTTCTGCAATACTTAATGAGCTGTTAATCACATCCAATTTGTTTTTTTTTATCTCACCCATTGCAGTTTTCATCTCAAAAATTTGATTTGGGTCTTTTTATATCTTCCATAATCTCCAGTTAACTTTTGAACATATGAAATGCAGTTAAAGTAACTGTTTTAATGTTCTTGTCTCTTAGCATCTTGATGTCTCATTTTATAATTTTTGAGGTAAGTATGGCTCGGTGCTTGCTTTGGGCTAACTATCCTCCACTTCTAAGCAAGATCCTACGGAGTACTCTACCTAGTGCCCCCTGAATTATAAACTTTTCCAGGTTGTATGGTAGAAACAGGTTGTATGGTAGAAATAGGTTGTAGGTTGTATGATAGAAACAGGCATTCTCCAGGCCCTGTGTGAGCTGCAGGGTGATACCCTTGAAACATTTTAGGTGGTTCTTTACTTAGCCTCAAGTAGTTTCTCTATATACATGTACTGATCAGTACAATGTTAAATATTTAGGTAACCTCTGTAGATTTCTCAGTTTCTCCAGTATTTGCCCGGTGAACTCTTGTTCCCTTGGTCTTCTCAGATCCTCTGCTCTGTTTCCTCAATTCAGGGAGATCCCCAGACTCCAAGTGGTTTTCCCTTTCCTGTAGTGCAGCCTTGAAACTCTCTCAAGATAAAAAGCTTGGATGGTTATAAGGTTCACCTCACTCACTCTCTGTTTTTTAAGGATTACTAAAAAGTTGTTGTATAGTGTCAAGTGCCTTGAAAACCACTGTTTTACTTCATGTGTTTTGTCTTTTTGTTATTATTGTTTCATTCTGGAAGGTAAGTCTAGTCTGTGTTTCTTCATCTTGGCCAGAAACAAGTAAAGCTCAATTTCTAAACCAAAGAGAGTAATTTAGTAACTCTAGGAACTGGAAATGTTCTTACCAATTATTAGTTTCTCACTGAATAGTTGAGGACATTAATGCACCAAAAAAATAAGTAATGTTTATAATAGTGTACAGCGAGTTATACTGATAGTATTAAGAATTTATGTATTCTTATGCCTCTATTCTAGAATTTATCTGTATATGTTTTAATCATAGACACATTTGAAAAAAAATCACAAGTCATCTTTTTCCATTCCCACTTCTTAATTTTCACATAATGAAACTGAGAACCAAAGAGGTTATCATATTGTGCAGAAACCAGAGGCTACTGTGGATTTGGGCAAAGAAACAGAACTAGTTTAACTAATTGTTTCTTCTGGTTCCTAATCTACCCAAACTGAAGGCAGAACACTGAAGGTTAGCCATGGAAACTGGCCCACTGTGCTGATTCTCCTTTAGTCACAGTTCAAAACTAAAGCAAGAAACCTGCAATTAAAGAGAAAGCCCATGAGACCATTTAGCCTTAAGGGAGTTAGAAAGTTGGAGTCAATGTGGACCTGCAAAAACAGATCAATTATCAATGGCATTGCCCAAGATAGTCAATAGCTCTCCAAGGAAAGGCCCATATTAACCACATGGAAAGGTTAAGGATAGATGGAAGTTGAACAAGTGAATAAGAAATTTTTGGACAATGCTCATGCTTCAAAACTAGTCCTTTTATTACCTTACTATTCCTTCAATTCTTTCTTCTAGAATACCACAAATACGAAACAAACAAACAATCTCAAAGAGGTACTGATTCATACTACAGATTAAATCTCATAAACAGTGGTGTTATCCTGCCTAAGGTATTTATAATTTAAAGGAATAATCTTGGTAACTCTAAAGCAGTATTTCTGAAAGTGTATGCCATGATCATTAATAAATGGGTCATAAAATAAAAACTTTCTAAGTATTTGGCTCCTCAAAGTTAGTCAACTTTCTTTATTGTGACCTTTTCAGTCTTTAAGTCACTGATGGACAAATATACATCTTTAAGAGAGCAAATTTCCCAAATTTGTCCATGGAACCATTATTTCAAGACTAGTATTCTATAAAAATTTGCTGGAAAAAGTTAACCTAAGAAATAAATCCTACAGTTATATTTTCAGGTGTTAAAGTAGTTTGGCAGGAAAATATTTTTGAGGCTAAGAACTATTTTTTCCAATCTAGGAGAGTTAACAACTTCAGTCCTTCCAAAGGTGACCTTATGAATTTTTCAAATTAATATGCTGAATGCTATCTTTCTAGGAGGCTTGCATAGAAACAATGCTCAAACAAGAGAAATTAACAGAAAATTTCTACCCATGATATATCCCAAGCAGGAACCACTACCCCTTAATTACAGAACACTGAAATTGTATTTTGGGGAACAAAGAGGAAAACCTTAGATGGGTGGCATAAGGAGGAGGAATTAGGGGTTCATTTTCATTTCCTTCCAAACTAATTGCCTAAAGAGCTTTTTATTTCATCAGGAAGTACACTAACAAATGGCCTCCTTGACTTTTGTTAATCACTTTATTAATGCTTTAGCCAGATTTTAAAATATGCTGTAGTATTAATATCTGAGGAGAAAAACCTTTATTGTGAATAAATTACAAATTTACTATCTCAATTGCAGTTGAGTTTTAATGTTTCCTTTCCAGAAAAGCCCTAGTGCATATTCTTTAGGGAGCAATTCTGCACTCTTAAGGGAATGAACTGAATGACCTAATAGGGCCTTCCATCTTTAATTTCTGTAATTCAGGAAAGCCTCATAAAACACAACCTTCCTTTGTGAATTAACTTTTCTCTGAAAGTATTGAAACCACTTTCTTGCTTTCTTTGGAAGTACTTTAAAATGCTTAACAATATTAGAAATATTTACTAGACCCATATTGAAAAATATCAGCTAAGTTATACTTGATGGTTCAACTGTAATTCTTCTGAAAGATATAATATCTGGCACGTGACCTCTTCACTTCTTTTCCAATTATAGGAAGCTGTCCATTCACAGCACCAAGAAAATAATTTTGGGGAGAACGAATCTAAGACAAAATTCAAATGAAAATAACACTAATTATGGAATATTTTTATGCATATAGTGCTAAAATATCATTGTTAAAAGAGCAAAGGCATTTATAAAAACTCAAAAGAGGTATTATATCCTTGTTTTAAACTTTCTAGTAAATGTAATAAAAATACATAATAATTTTTATTGAAAATCATGCATGCAAGAGAGCATGAAAAATATAGGGGAAATACAAGCCTTGACTGTTTACCATAAATGTTTGCAATTTAAGAGGGAAAGCAAAACCTACCATAATATAATAATTAGTCACAACATAATGAGTCATGAATTTTAAGCATATGAGGGTTCTTGTGGAACTATAAGGGTGGGAGTACGCATAAAGAATGAGTTGGAAGGTCATTTGCAACTCCTATCTCTACCACCCAGAACTTTTGGTCAAATATCCATCAAGATTAGAATTCTCTTAGAATTTTCCTATCTCTACTGACCAGAGTTTTTGGTCAAAGAGCCATCAAGATTAGAATTCTTTACCTTAGAATTGAGGTTCCATGAAACACGGTATCATATGTAAAATTGTGTGTGTGTGTGTGTGTCTGTGCCTTTGTGTCACCAAATTTTATGACATATTCACAGGCATTTTTGACCCTAGCATGTTTAAAAAGAGTAGCTGTTGTCTTTATATGATTATAATGCTAAACTGGCATGAAAATTCATTTAAGTAGCATAAATTATAACATTCAAAATAAAATCTATTTAGACAATATCAAATTGATAGTAGCCCCATTTTGTGACTTTCTTGATAGAAAATGTGAACTGATTTCCAATAGTATATTATTGAATAATTTTTAATATCATCTGATATGGTAATCCATGTGATAACTTTATTTTTAGCACATATCTTCCCAAAGTTCAGGTAGTAAGCTACAGCAAATAGATATTAACTTTGGTATTGACTTTGGAAGGATATAATGATAGAGAATGACATTTCCAGATTTCAAAAAAAAAAATGAAGTCAATCAATAGATGAATAAACAAAATTCAGTATATAGATAAAATGGAACATTATTCAGCCATAAAAAGTAATGAAGTTCTGATGCACAGTACAACATGGATGATACTTGAAAACATTATGCTATGTGAAATAAGCCAGACACAAAAGGACACACATTGTATGATTCCACTTTTATGAAATATCTAGAATAAGTAAATTCATAGAAACAGCGAGTATATTAGAGGGTACTAGGGTATGGAGAAAGGAAGAAATAGAAAGTTATTGCTTAATAGATACAGACTTTCATTTTGAGGTGATGAAGGTGTTCTAGAAATAGTGGTAAGGCTTGTATAGCTCTAAATGTAATTAACACCACTGACTTCTACACTTAAAAATGGTTAAAATGGCAAATTTTATATTATGTGTATTTTACCAAAAGAATGCTTAAAAAATAATTGAGAACATTTTCTTGCTTTGTCTTTCCCATGAGGATAGTGGCATTGAGAGTAATTTGTTTTGATTAGTAGCCTATGTTTGAGAAAGAAAAGATGAAATATTGACCAAAATATGAGTATTGATGAAAAACGAAACAGAAGACAAGTAAGCAAAAGATCTTTGATCCATATTAGAAGTGGACTAAAGCACCACAGTTTTACCACTTTCTGGGACATTTCTAACATTTGTTAGAAAGAGGAGAAATGATGTGGTTGATGGAGAAGAGGCTCTAGAATGAGAATCAGAAGATCTACAGTCTAGTTTTGAGTCTATTGCTTTCTATATACAGTAATACTGGAAGCTTACTTCTCAGTGTCTTCCTTCCCTTACTTGTAAAATGAAAGGGCTAGATGAATATTTTTCGGTATCCTTCTAGTTATAAAATTATGTAGGTGTCTAAGTTCAGGCATTGTAATTCAATGATAGATCAATTGTTGAAGCCAATTCTTTAAAATCGAATTTTGACAATTTTTCTAATTCTAATTCTTCTTTTATCATTGTCGGTACTGTCTATAAATTTGACATTGTAATTTGGATCTAATAAGTTAATTTGTGTGTGTGGATACATTTCAGAATTTAAAATAAAAGATGCTCTTATGAAATGCTCTATCAACATATTCCTCTAAGAACAGGGTGTGGCATTTAAGCTTGGAGACTACAGAATATAACCAAACTATATGCCATAAGTTCAATTTGTACTTTTGACCATGCTACTAATCAATTTGAAAAATAATTGCTGATTTTAAAACTTACTGGCAATTATTAAGTTCTGATAAAGTTAATTAAAGATTCCCCTCTTATTATATATCCAATATCATCTTTTTCACAAAAGAACTACAAATACATCTTGGGCCTTACAAATAATATTCCTTTTGACTAGATCATCCATCCTGCGTAGCTACTATCCCTCATATTTCAGTTCCATCTAAAATCTTTCCCTGGAAACTTTTCAGACCTCTCACCAAATTGGACACTTGTAGAAGGTTGAAGCTAGGATGTGTTTTCAGGTCCAGGGCATGACAGTCCATACAACTTTTTACAAAAGCCATGTAGTTTTGAAGTTGAACATGGCAATGGCAAGAACAACAATCCCATAAAAATTCTAAACACAATTTTAAAAATTTATCCTTTGAATATCCATCGTTAATGTGTAAAATTGATTTTATTGGCATTTAAAATATTTTACCTCTTTTAGATGAATTGCTTTGTTTAGATATTGGATTCCCCCAACAATGTTTCTAAAAGAAGGAAAAGATGTTTTCTAATTATTATTTGATCCCATCCTAATATAGTAGCCATTAAATCACAAGATAGGCATTATTTTTGCTGTTTCATCTTTTTTCCCCCCTGCTATCTTTGCTTTCCCCAGCTTCTTATAACTATTATTTATAAGAGAGATCAGTGGCAAAAGTGAATTTGAAGTATACGAGATATATTAGCAAACTCAAAACAACCACGGGTTGTGGCTTAACTTTGAGTCATGTAACAGCAATCCCAGGATCTAGGTTCTCCAACTTCCCAAAATCCACTGTATTGTCAACCATATCTGGGGTTAAGCATACCTAAATGGCCTCTAAGTCATGGCTTAGGGTGGTATTTGGACTCAGGTGACCCAGTTAATAATCTTCACTGATTTATGTCCTAGAATTTCTCCACTCTCTTTGAGACCAAAGTTTTGCCTTTACTGCCCCTGGGGATTCTTGAGCACCATTAATTCCTGCTAGACTTCTCCATCATGGATTCCATTACCTATCTTTCATCAAGGGCACCCTTGGGGTAATATGGGCAGATTTTCTATTGAGTAAACCCTAACTTTCTTTCCAAATTATAGTACTCGATTATATCCTTCACTACCATAACTCACCCAAAACTTTAACCCTCCTAGAATATATAGTAACTGATGTAGAGTCATTGTTCATTCACTGTGCAATAAACAGATATACCTAACAATGTACCTACGGTCCTTTAAATTTCTTCCACAATGATGTTCTTTTGATGATCCAAGAAGAGGGTGAATTGTTGTCCCTGTTGGGACAAAAAAGAGGTGCAAAACAACTTAGAATTAAAGGACTTAGAAATAGATATTTTAAAAGCAAAAAAAAAAAAAATTTAAACTATTGTTTTAAACAATCCAGTAACATATTACTGGAAAAATGTTAGTCATCCAGACACAAAATATCATCAAAGGGCCTTTCCATTTAGTAGATACATTGTCACAGGGAAACTACATTTCTAGGGACATTATCTACAAATGTTTCCCAGAAAAAAGATAAAGAAAGCCATTCATTTTTAAAATAAATATGGCTTCTCAATGGTCCTTTCCTGAGCCTTAGAGAATCAACAGCTGTGTAAAATTCCAGGTTTGTCTTAAAAGTGATATGCTCAATGGTAATCAGCTTACAAAATGATTTATAAGCATTGAGAAGGGAGAGGGAAGAGGCAGGAAGAATGCATTTTCAGCTTGCTATGAATACACTATGTCATCCCATCCAGCACTCTGAAACAGCTTTCATGCTTCAAAGTGCAAAAGCACAACCTGGGAAGTCTTCTAAATCCATTTTTATAAAGAGGAAGCACTTACCAGGATACAGGAAGCACTAAATATAGTACTGGTAGTTTGTTGTGTTGTTTCAGCAAACATTGCCAGAACTCTCCAAGAAAGTTTAGTAATGACAAATAATGGGAAATTTGAAATTTGAAGTACTATCTTAGCCCAATTCCAATGAACAATTTTTCCCTGGAGGCTGATAGTTCTTCTGTCACGTATAAGATGAAAGATTCTTAGGGCACTCATGGATATGAGATCAGGTCCTGAGAAGTCTAGTATATATGATGATTTGTGTTAAATTTCCAGTTTAGTTTCAACAGAATGGCTGGAATATTAGGTTTATAAGAAGTCTGAAATTGAGGTTTTGTGTTTTTGTCTAGTTTCTAGCTTTTCACAGACTTTGGAGAAATATCCTTGATTAAAATTTTAAATAAATAAATCTAATGTGGTTTTACTAGGAGTTAACTTATCTAGTTTATGATTAAATTATTTTATTATTTTTTTACAAAATTTAGAAATAACTATTGCATTCATTGTATCCTGTTTGGTGTAATTGGGGAACTAAAAAAAAAATTAAAACTATAGGCTCCTTGTCCTCAAAATATAGACATCCCTTCTACTTTTGAGAAAGAATTTTGATTTCTTTATGTAAAATCATCATATACTATTATTATTATTTAGAAGTAGCTGTAGTAATTGTAGTAATATGTTCTTAACAGTAAGGTTTAAGGAAGTAAGTATATGTACAAAATAAGGTTAAAGGGAAGGTGGGGTTATTAGCACTCCATTGAGTTTAGTGATGTAATTTTTGTCTTTTGCAAGCCCTATAGTAACTGCAACTTTTATCCACACAATTAAGCATCAGTATTTGTGTGGCCAAAGTGATTGACTTATACTCTTTTTGAAAGAAGCAAAAGATTGCAGGCAATTCAAATTAGGTAATCATTTTCTGTTGATTTTTTTCCTAATACCTTATGGAACTTGGAAATGGTTCCAGAAATACTAAATTTATGAAATGTATTTTATGAAAGAGTAAAGTCACCTATACTGAAAAAAAATTAACATAGTGATGAAAATCTACATGGCTTAGCTAAAGTATTAAGAGGGCTGAAATTAAAACCATCTGCATTTGCCTGAATTTTAGTAATTCTTTTATAACCTATTTCTTAACTTGATACTTTCTTCCCATTTAACCTCTCATTGCAACTAGATCAGTTCAGACCCACATCACTTCATACACAGACTACTGCACCAGGCCTACTCTTTGTCACCTCAATCCATCTTGCACAGTGCTATTAAACTCCTGCAACAGCACCAATGTTCTTGTCACACTCTGATTCAAAAATATTCAATTGTTTTAGCTATTAATTTAATTCCAGTCCATCAAATATTTTTGAAAACTCTTTTAAAATAAGCCTCTACTTCAATTGGTCTACTCAACTTCTATCCTCTGAATGCTCCTTATATTTATATTATTCATTCTGATGTGCTTGTTTATAGTTGCCCTTTCAATAATGCCTTTTACCCCATACATAACCAATAAAAATCACAGTAATAATAATAAAATATATATCTTAAATGCTTTAACTTAAAGGTTACTTGTTTTATAAAGAGTTCTATGATGTGCTCAACTGGTGCTAGTCTTTCCTGAACTCCTTTTAAGCATCTAATGCCTATAACATTCCTATATGCTAATGATAATCTGAATCTCTAACTATCCTAAAAAATAGTTTAAAAGTATTATTGCTTCTTCAACTGCCTTGATATTGCTGTCCTGCATCTTAGGATAAATGGGATAGCAAAAACAGTTTTTAAGGCAGTTGAGGCAGAGAGGGCATGTCAGAGATATTCTCTCTGATTCCACAGCTGATCACAGACATGTTGAAATGTGCCCTGATTGCCCCACAGCTGAGCGATTATGATTGTCTCCCTGATTCTTATTTTGATACAAACAAATAGAAAGCCAAGAAAATCCTCCAAGGATTTTTTTTTAGAACTCTTAGGAATCTATAAAGACATTCAAAAGAGCTTAAAGTTAAATCCTTTCATAAGCAATTTACACAATAGCAAAATTTTACTCCAGCAATCTCAGTGGAAAATGTTAAGCTTAGTCCTTAGAACCAAAAATGGTTTTGCGTTATGGTTGCTCATAAAATGGGTTCACTGAGACAAAGTAGAGAGGTACAAATTACCTCAAAATGGTTTGAAGTATTTATCTCAGTTTAATAGCCATCAATTTAATAGCAAACTCGAAGAAGACTGTTAGAGGGATTTTAATAAAGAGACTATTTGCAGAGATCTGAGGTTTACAGCACCAACAAGGAATGGTGCAACACTCTAGACGTAGCAATATCAGAGAGCCTTACCCATCTTTAGGCCTGAAGAGGTAAGTGGAGGGAGCTGTTACCATGACCTGGCAAGAGCTACAGCTGTAATTATAAGGAAGGAGGGACTGCCTGATAGAGAGGTGTGGCCTATGGAAGAATACAGCCACTGACAAATTGAGGACAAACAAGGAGGAAATAATTTCCTTGACCTTTCTCTCTTTCCACCCTCCATTTTGGGTCAGGAGAACCCACACTGATGAAGATTATAGAGTTCAACCTCTGGGGCACAGGATAAAGCAGAGAATAGATCTGAAGGGACAGACAGAAAATATCCAACATATTCCCAAAAGTCATGCCAAATGGGAACCAATTACCACAGTCATTATATCACATCTGATTAATCACTTTTAAGTTGAAAAAAGACCATAAGGGCCAATCTACTGAAGCTATTTAAAATCTTCTCTGTGATATGGACACTTATACCCTACATACCTCTTCATACTAGTTCTTTGTGTAAAATCTTACACTCAAAGTGCAGGTTCTTCAAAGTTAGGATGCAGAATTTTGCTGGATAGCATCATAAAAATCTACCTGAGAGTACTGTTCAGTGAACTACTCTTTAATTTACTAGTCTGTATGATTATTAGATTTCACAATTTCACAGCTATGTTTTCTAATGCTGTATTCGATTATATACAATTAAGAAAATGGATAGAAGTAATTTAATATTTTGGTAGCATTGATTGATTTACTAGACTTTGATGCTGTGATTTTTATGGGGAGTATCTGTCCTGGAGCTCAGTGGAATGAGCTCTCTATGGGTTCCAGGCTTTCCATGAAGCTTTGAATACTTACCATATGCATTTACTCATCCATTAGATATTTACTCATGGTCCACTACATGCCAAGCATTCTGCTAACTGCTGGATGAATGATAATATCAGAATAAAGAGGAAAGAGGTTTTGACACATTCTTAAACAGTATGAAGTTTTTATATGTTTATATGTTCAAGCTTCTTCCTCTTGGACAAGATCCTACTATTGACTTCTTTTTTTTTTTTTTTTAAGATTTTATTTATTTATTTGAGACAGAGAGAATGAGAGAGAGAGAGAGCACATGAGAGGGGGGAGGGTCAGAGGGAGAAGCAGGCTCCCTGCCGAGCAGGGAGCCCGATGCGGGACTCGATCCAGGGACTCCAGGATCATGACCTGAGCCGAAGGCAGTCGCTTAACCAACTGAGCCACCCAGGCGCCCCCACTATTGACTTCTAATACTACTTACGTTCATCCCTGTCTTCAACATACTGACCCATGTGTTTTTCTTACACTGTCTTCTCCAGTTCTAATAATGGTTGTAAAATGCAAAGCAATTTATTTAGAAAAAGTATGAGTGGAATGGTTTATAAATTTGCATTGTTTAAAATATTAATAGATATTACCTAATATGTCCTGCCCATTTCCTTCAATAAAGTTATGTCATACATCTATAACTCAGATTCTTTTAAAATTTTTTACATTTTTAAATAAATTTAAACCCCCTTTACCCATTTCCTTCACCCCCACACCTGGCAACAACCAATCTGTTCTTTGTACCTATGGGTTTGCTTTTAGTTTTTTGTTTATAGATTCCGCATATAAGAGGGATCACATGGTATTTGCTCTTTGTCTGACTTACTTCACTTAGCACATGGTATTTGCCTTTCTTTGTCTGACTTACTTCACTTAGCATAATGTCCTTGAGGTCCATCCATGTTGTGACAAATGCCAAGATTTTAGATTCTTTTATTGTTGAATTATATATACATATTTAATTTTTTTGTCCGTTCATCCATTGATGGACTATTAGGTTTTCTCCATATCTTGGTTATTGTTAATAATGTTACAATAAACATGAGGTACATATATCTTTTTGAGTTAGTGAGGTCTTTTTTGGATAAGCATCTAAAAGTGGAATTTATAGATCATATGATAGTTCTATTTTTAATTTTTTTTTAAATATTTTTTTATTTATTCATTTGAGAGGGAGAGAAAGAGTACAAGAGCACAAACAGAGGGAGATTCAGAGGGAGAGGGAGAAGCAGACTCTTCACTGAGCAGTAAGCCTGATGTGGGGTTCCAACCCAGGACCCTGGGATCATGACCTGAGCCCAAGGCAGATGTTTAAACAACTCAGCCAACCAGCACCTCTATTTTTAATTTTTTAAGGAAGCTCCATACTGTTTTCCATAGTGGCTGAACTAATTTACATTTCCACCAACAGTGCACAAGGATTTCCTTTTTCTCCACACCTTTGCCAACACTTGCTATTCCTTGTCTTTTTGATAATAGTCTCTCTAAGAGATGTGAGGTGGTATCACATTGGGATTTTGATTTGTATTTCCCTGTTGATTAGTGATGTTGAGTATCTCTTCATGTTCCTGTTGACCATTTGTATGTCTTTTTGGAAAAATGTCTATTCAGATCATCTGCCCATTTTTAAACCAGATTTTGTTTTGTTTTGGCCATTGAGTTGTATGGGTTCTTTATATGTTTTGGTTATTAGTCCCTTATCAGCTATATGATTTGCAAATATTTTCTCACATTCAGTTAGTTGCCTTTTCATTTTGTGGATGGTTTCCTTTGCTGTGCAAAAGCTTTTTAGTATGATGTAGTCCTACGCATTAATTTTTGCCTTTTTTGTTTTTGCTTTTGGAGTCAGATTTTAAAAATTATAATACATAATTTATTCTTAATTGTCCAGTCTTTGCCTATAAACATATCACCTATGTATTTTAGTCACATTAAAATGGAGGTGAGGACAGTATAAGATATTTTTCTGTGAATTCTAAGAAAATATGCTCTTACACTATAAATGATGCTAAACTAAATTTTAATATGAATGAAGTTACTAGGAACATTTAAACCTATGAAATTAAATATGAATATTACCAACTTCTGTTTTAGTCCAGTATTTTTTAGAATACATTGGTAAAGACAACTATTAATTTTGAAAGTCAAAGTTCAACTCCATATTGAGTTTTCTTGCAATGGAACTAAAAATTTCAGTTGTTTTCTATCTAGTTTATTTTGTTAATCCCGAGGATTTGTTTTAGCTAGGTAATAATAAACCTTATATGGCATTGCAACTGTTTCAAATAGAGAAGTATCAAATTATCTAAACTCTAAATTTAGCAACCAGATGATTTGTTTGCATTTGAATGAACAGTAAGGAAGAAAGAATAAAATATTTCTTTTTATTTTACATTGATGACTTATCTGCATCGATTGCAGTTACATATGCATCTGGGAGTGGGAGTACTCTAATATTTGCCAACTGCAAAATGACAGTGTAATATAAGAATTCAAATGATCAATGGTCTTTTTTTCCCCCCAAAGTAACACTCTTTCCCTGACATTAAATGACCTTTATTAAATTCAGCAACTTCCCTCAGCATGATGAATGATGAAAAAACTCAATTAATGGATGAGTTTCTTTGCAGCATAAATAAGACATGCATCTTTAAATCATTCAGTGGATTATTACAGCTTCCGGGAACAAGCCCAAGTTCCTTAGCATGCCACATAAGACCCTTCATTCTTCCCTTTTCACCTTATACTCAAGTTATATTGAAATTCTACCCATCCCCTAAGTCACCAAGTTTTCTCTCTTTCTTCCTCCTCCATGTCTTTACAATCATGGCTCTCTCTTGCTGGACTGCTTTTGTTCCCTCTCTAGTCCTTTCATCTGGACAACTCTTTGTCATCTAAGAACAAAATTTCAAAATTACCTCCTCTTAAAAGTTTGTTCTGACCATCTCAATATCAAATGAAAATTAGGAGGCATTCTTAGGTCCTGCAACAACATACAATACTTTTCTAGTTTAGAGCACTTATAACAGCAAATTACAATGATCCTTTTATTTGTCCACCTCCCCCAGTAGACTGTTTTTTGAAAATGGGGATTGTGTGTCATTTACCTTTCTTATTTAGTGCTGAAAATATTTATCTATTATAATCCTTTACTCCACACCCCCCCAAACAAAAACCTTGACAACATCTGAAGCAATGTTGGTGGTGTGATTCTCTTGAAATTTTGAACATTTGAGTTTTACTTCACTGTCATCCTAATGAAGTAAACCTTCACTTCGAAAGACCACATCATAAAAGTTGGAAAAAAGTCGTAATATCTCTCTTGGCTTTGCTCACGCTAACTAGTTGTGTAAAAATGAGTGATATGTTTGTTAGGTTTTTGGTTTGGGGAAGTTCTATGACACCAAACAACCAGATGGAGTTGACACATATTTTGATGGAGATTCTCATATTGTTACTTTATTATTGTTTAGTTCTAAGTGAAAAGTGATAATTTATGTAAGATAAATCACTTGACTTGACAGATGTTGAGTTGATCTAAACAAGTACTTTCACAGTCTTTCCCATTTCCATATTGGATATCTATGTTCTTGATTATTAAGCCACTCTAGCTCTAAAAATGGAATTTTGCTCTTCAATATTGCAAGAAAGATCTTAAGAAATTTTATGCTTTTTGGGGGGTATTATTCCCAGATGCCAGGAATAGAGTAGATTTATTTCTTGTTCCTTGGAATATAATCTCTGTATCAGGTTTACTTTACAAATCTTCCTCTTAGGAGCATTAAGGATGGTCTGTAGAAGAGATGTTAGAGGGAATCCTGGACTCTCATTCTCTGCCTGCGGTAGAGGGGAAAAAAAGCCTTTGGGACTGCAGAATAGTAGGATATCTCAGTTTAGGATAATAATAATATGGAAGTTTTGACTGGGTGTCGGAATTCTCTGTGGAGTTTATAAAAATGCAGATGTCTTCGTTTTTAGACCTGTTGAGTCAGAAATTCAATGCTTGTGGAACTGGCATGCTGTGCTTTCTTTTTTCTTTTTTTTTTTTTAATGTTATTTATTTATTTATTTATTCATGAGAGTCAGAGAGAGAGAGAGGCAGAGGCAGAGAGAGAAGTAGGCTCCCCACCTAGCAGGGAGCCTGATGCAGGACTCGATTCCAGGACCCTGGGATCATGACCTGAGCCGAAGGCAGACGCTTAACCATCTGAGCCACCCAGGTGCCCCACATGTTGTGTTTTTTAAAATCTCTAAAAGTCACTCAAACTTACTGCTTACTTGAAAACCACCATATTATTTCATACTTTATAGCACTTACAACTTACATGTTGTAATTTTGTCTTTTAATCTTCACAATAGTACTAAGAGATAAAATATATCCTATTTCATAAATGAACAGGCTGAATCCCAGAGGTAGTTAGCAATATTGGGGGTACTCAAAATCAGTATTCTGACTCTAAGCCCCAACATTCCCTCTGTAAAAATATAAAAGTTAAATATTTCAAAATAGCTAAAACCAAAGTACCTGTTTTATGTTTGTTTAGTTCTCTGAGACTCATCGTTATACCTCTCATTATACAGAAATTGTAAACTATTTTATTTCCTTTTGGTGCAATATGAAGATACTCTCTAAATATTTACTGGCTTAAGATTTTAAATTATGAAATCAGAGATACAATAGTCATTATTTTTATGATGGTCTTTTTTTTTTTTTTTTGATGGTTCAAAGTCATTATCACCTAGTCATCACTGCCAATGAGGAAAATTAAGACTTTTTAAATAAAACAACTTAAAATGGACTCTAGAGGCTCCTGGGTGGCCCCGTCAGTTGGGTGTCTGTCTTCGACCCAGGTCCTGATCCCGGGGTCCTGGGATTGAGCCCTACTTCTGGCTCCCTGCTTGGTGGGGAGTCTGCTTCTCCCTCTGCCCCCACCCCACTCATGCTCTCTCTCTCACTTTCTCAAATAAATAAATAAAATCTTTAAAAAAAATGGACTCTATTCCTTTCATGTCTAAATTTGAAATTATTTAAGATTCTTTGTTTTAGTTATTCCAAGAAGAAAAGTAAATATATGACACTTTAATTTTTGATTAAAATGCAATTATAGACACATTTAAGTTACAATATATAAGTATCATATATCTTAGCTCTATAAACTTGCATTTGGTAATTATAATAGACACTGCCTATATAAAACATCCAAATTCAGCACAGTGACTGGTTGTTGCTTAAGACGTTATTTCTTTGGAAGAAAAAGGATCATATTTATATTATAAAGAAAAATGAAAAATATATTCTTTCCATATAAGAGCCACTTCAAAGGCAATAGTTGATGTGTGCTATGATATTGAGCAAAATTTTCCTATTACAGAATGGTTTTAAATAGGATCTCTTTAAAATTCATGGACTAATTCTTTCTTTGGTGTGTGTTTGCTTCTATGTCAGGAGGAGGATGGAAGAAAGGGTTGAACACTGTAACATTTCTATCTGAAAAAAACACAGATACCTTTATATACAACACATCCTTATTTTTCTCAAAACTACCTTTTAAAATTCTCATCCTGAGAAATTTTGAGTACCATCATTCATTTACTTCTTAACTATTCTTTGGGGTGGATACAGTGAATGGCCTATGACAGTAGACCTAGACACTATGAATGAAAGATTTAAGACCTTTAATCTCAAGAATACCACTTGGCGCCAGCAGACAAGCAGGACACTCCTTTACCTGTCTTTCCACTATTCTAAGCTATGTCCTCCAATAAAGATGAATTTACTTACAGACTATACAGATATAATATTAGCTTGTAATCTGGAACAATAGTTACCAGAGTCTGATTTCATTTAAACATTTTCTTAGGAAATAAAATATGTTATTAAAATATACTTAAACAATTTTTTGTGTGTGAGACAGAACTTCTGAAACATAGCTTTTAACCTAAATGCAGAAGGTTAGGTGTCTACCTTTCTTCAAAATATTATTTAACCAAAGCAACTTGTATGCTCAATTGAAACTCCATAATTTCCTTACAATGAAAATAGAAAAATGATAATTACAAAATTTCAAAATGCTTTTTTTCTGGCTTTCTCAAATGGCTGTTCCTTCACCATTTATTCAATAAGCTTTCATTCAGAAGATATTGAGTAATACTTAATATAAGAATTTAAGATCCATGGGGTGCCTGGGTGACTCGGTTGAGTGTGGGACTCTTGGATTCATCTCAGGTCATGATCTCAGGGTGGTGAGATCAAACCCTGTGTTGGGCTCACTGCTCAGCAGGGAGTTCACTTGGCCCTCTCCATCCCCCTCTGCTCCTACCCCCACCCTTCCTGCACACACATGTTCTCTCTCAAATAAATAAATAGATAAATAAATTATCTTAAGAAATTATATAAGATCCATGAGGCAGGTAGGGATTTTTGTTTACTCTCTTCACCGACTTATTTTCAGTATCTATAACAGTAAGGCTCTTTAGGTGCACACAACAAATATTTGTTGAATGAATGAATAAAATGCGTGTGTCAGTCTCCCATAGCTAAGCATTATCAGTGTGAAGCTAAAATGGGAAATGATCACAGAACTCAAGTTCACAGTCTTTTCTTCCCCAAATTCTCTTCCAAAACAAACCTCCATATCTCTAGGGAATCTATGGTCAGTCTGCACAGTAGTACTAGAAGAGAGTGGGATTCTGGAATACAATTAGGGGTAGAAAATCTCTATGCCCACTTTAATGTCCAATGTTGCCACTCTATAAAGCCAAGCACTTTCAGTAAATAGTTGTAGTAATTACTTATTTCATTTAATCTTTGAAGGTTTGCTTTAATTAGAAACATAAAAATCCAATCCCAACTGGAAAACTAAAAAATATTTCACATGGCGCATTCAGTCAGATTAAGGCACTTTCTGAAAGCCATTTATAGGTCACTTGTTTTTCCATGTAAATGTAATTCTTATGGTTTTTTCTTTTCAGAATTTTCTTGTCCAATTGGTGATCTGTTCAAGAAGCTTATTTTCTTACAAATTAAAAAAAAATCTTCATTATAAAAAACTATTTTTTAGAAAACAAGTACACTTTATTTTTTGAAAATGAGCACACTTTATTATCAATGTATATAGATGAATAAACACTTTTGAGGTGTTTATTATTGGCTTACTAGGAAGACTTAACGCTTTCATTTTACATAGTAAATTACTATTTAATTTACTCCAGTGCATCAGTTGCCTAAAAGAACAAATACACCTCATAGTTCATAACAGCAATTCTGGTGTGAGAGATTTAATGTGCTATTTACAGATAGAATTATTCTCAAATATTAAGTTTCATATACATGTTAATGTGTAATTTCTCATATGGTGAAACTCACTGGAAAGTTTTGCTAAATTTAATGCTTTTCAAAGTTGTTCTCAGAGAAACGTATCTTTGAGGTGTTAAACTAATAAAATAACATTCCCACAATATGTTTGTGTCACTGCATTCTGAAAATTGGAGACTTCCTCACTCAGATTGAAGTCATGTTATTCCAATTGGTTCTTAAGAACTTCAGGATGTTAAAAAAAATTAAGCAATAAAATTGTCTTTTGATATGTCTGGAAAACTAGAGGAGGATAAAACAGGACTATTTCATTGTGGTTGAAAATAGCCACTACTTAAATATTAAAGTAATGCTTTACAATAGAAGTCAAAGGAGAAAGAAAAAGTTTTCCAGTGCACTATTAGTGAAAATTGGATGTGTTTACCCATTTGAAGAGTCCACTTTAAAATCACAGGTGCACTTTATTTTCTGTGTATATGTCACCTAAAGACGTTTATGTTAGTGTCCACAGATGTATACATTGACAGAGTGTGCACAAACATACTGTTGTTCTTGATTACTGAAAAGTTCAAGTATAAGTTACAAATCTCCTTTTATCTTTCAACATATAGGAACCTCTTGTCTTGAATTGAGGAGTTAATTTAGCTCTTTGGCATATAGTATCTGCAGCCGTTTGTCCAACCTTCTGAAAATGTAAGCAAAACTGACTATTTACTCTGCACTAGGCTTATAATCCTTTGCATCCAAGAATAGGATTGCTGACACAGTCTGCTTACAAGCCCCTTTCTGTGTGTGGTACTGTCTGATATGACCATATATGAACTGCAGTCCAGACCATCCTGATTAACCAAATTTTCTAGCTTCTGGATAGCAGCCATATGCTCCTTTTCACTATTTTCCTGGAGAATTCAGGAATCAAAAGGACCCTAACACCCAAATATTTGAAATAATAATAATAATAAAAACAACTAAAGCTGATGGCCTATTTTTAAATTCAATTGAAAAAAAATAACTTGATTTGATCCCTGGAGGGGTTAACAATCTCCCATTATTCTTAATCTAGAGTTTTTCTGCCTTATGTTCCCCCAACTTGTTTAATTTTTGTTATTTGACATTCTTCCGATGTGATGAGTTCTACTGAACTAAGATATATGGAACACGATTTTATGTCCACACGTAACAAGTTTTCTCCAAGTCCATCTGTTGCTCCTAATGAAACATATTTATGACCAAAATATGTTAATAACAGCAGACATAAGTCTTCACAAACTTCCTATTGTCTCCACTTCTGATAATGGGGGCCTACCAGAGCTATTGCAAATTTAGATTTCCCGTAGAAATCTTGGACTCCCTAACTACAGCAGAGGGTCGTAGTTAGCTTCAAAGCACATTACTTGATCTCTCCAAAATGGCCTCTAACCTGAGCTTTACACTGAATGCCAACAACACTTGATTCTCCAATAGTCAAATAAACTCTAGCTTCACGTCTAGCAATAATGCAACCATCAGCCATTTTAAAAAGCAATGTTTTCTTTCATAAACTACAGTACGCCATCCTTCCTGTTGATCTAGAATAGATAGCAGCCATCTATCAACAGAGATCACATTGAAGGCAGCACATGGGAGAAATTTTAGTGCTCCCAGGGAAGGACTTGCTTCATTTATGAACCTGAAGAAAATGCAAATTTAGAATAATTTCATTTTTAACACATTCCAAATTCTTTTCTCTCCTGTCTCTGCATGTGATGGTCTTTTCTCCTGCCCCTAGTTTCCTCTGGCTTCACATGAAATTCTGGCTATCCAAAGTCCCCAGTATGAATCCAAGTTTTGACTTCCTCAAGGGTAATTTACCTTTGGTTATTTTATTTTATTTTATTTTAATTTTTTTAGTAATCTCTACAGCCAATGTGGGACTCAAACTTGGAACCCCAAGATCAAGAGTCGCATGCTCTATCAACTAAACCAGCCAGGTGCCCCTTAAAGGTAATTTACATTGATGTGCAAACTTATAGATTCATTTCCAGTAGAAGGGCATTTTGAACTTTAAAGAGGAGTTTTCATTTCTAATATCTCAAATATATGAACAAAGATAGATACTAAAAAACTACCTGAATAACTAAATAGATGCATAGATACAAAGCTACATAGATAAAAATCTTCTTGATGCTTTTTGTGTACTCTTATTTTTGCCTCAAACTAAAGAGACATAGATCACAAAAATCAACAGTGGGTACTCCATTTAGGAAAGCTTGCCCATATCTTCTCTGAATAATTCATTATCATATAAATAAAAGTTGAAGGTTAGTGTGTGTACTGATGTACAATACAGGCATCATATTGTGAATATTAAGTCTTTAAAGGCATGTTTTGTAATATGTTTTAAATAAAAATGTGATTTTTAAAATTTTCTCAATAACAATATATCTGACCACAGCCAGCAATGTAGATTATTCATTGAATAGGCTTCCATCTTTATGCATATTTTGCATTAAAATTATAACTGAATCAACAAAAAAAATCATCATATGTTTCAACATTCTCTGTGATATGAATAACACTTACTGTTTTTTTTGGAATACAGCTGGATTTCTTAAGGGCACAGTCCCATTGATACTGTAATACATAGCATGAAAACATAGTGCTGGTTTCTTTAATTTTTCTAATAGGGCATGACTTTCCAATTGTCTCTTCCTATCGTCATCTGAGAATCTCTTATTTATGTTAATAGTGGGTGCTATTGTTGATAAGCTACTTGTAACAAATGAGTCAAACAAAAAGGCATGAATTCTGCAGATGGTGGAATAATTCAGTGGGATAATCTGCATAAGCAGATTCATATTTTCATAGAAAACATTTTAATGTTTGGCTTTGATCACTAGCTTACTGAACATCCTTAATTTTTTTATCTAGTTCCCACTTCCTTTTTAATTAAAAATTGTACTGTAATTAGTGATTAATCTTTTTCCCCAAGTAGCAACATGATTATATCATGCTATGTTATATGGTACAGATTTTCCATTGTTACAACTTTATTCAGATATATAGCTTTATGTCACCTGCTCCCCTAGTGAAATACCATTCAGGGTGAAGGAAAAGCAAAAAATTCAATGTTAGCTTGTATTTTATTTATCTGCAAAGAAAGCACAGGGTTTCTGGTCTGGCATGTAGTAAGTTAGAAGTCACTAGTCCATTCCAATAGTAAGCAAGGAGCTGAATAAGCAAAAATCAACTTTTCCTGGTTCTATCAGAGAAGTAAGGTCACTGGGCAAACCGCTACCCTTCAAATTGGAGAAACAGACAGGAGGATACAGAGATTCACAACTTACTATAGCAGAAATCCCAAAGCAGAAACTTTCATAGGAACTATTACTGGGATAGGAAAACCCGAATCGTAATTTATGAATTGCTAAATATCTGAGAAAAATCTCTTACTTCCGGCTGGAGAAGAGGAAAATAGACCACTTTGAAATAAACTACAACATTTTGTTCTTAACAAGGCCTGCCCTCAGAAGAAATTATGTTTTAATATAAAAACATATATAGACTAAAAGAAAGGAATGGAGAAAGATAGACCATGCTAACACTAATCAAAACAAGCAGAGCAGATATATTAATTTCGGATAGAACAGACTTTAGAGCAACGAAAGTTATCAAGGATGAAGAGAAGCTTCACATAATAATAAAGGAGTCAATACTCCAAGAAGATATAATAATCCATAATGTATAGACATCTAACAACAGAGTGTCAAAATATGTGAGGCAAAAACTGATAGAACTGCAAGGAATTATTGTTGGAGACTTTAATATCCTGCTACCAGAAATGGACAGATCCAGCAGACAGAAAATCAGTAAGGACATAACTGAACTTAAGAGTACCATAGATCTGAGAACTCTATTGAGGAGGGCACATTCTGCATGGAGCACTGGGTGTTATGCACAAACAATGAATCATGGAACACTTCATCTAAAACTAATGATGTAATGTATGGGGATTAACATAAGAATAAAAATTAAAAAAAAAAACAACACTTGTCACAAAAAAAAAAAAAAAAGAGTACCATAGATCAACTGGATGTAACTGGCATCTATGAACTACTTCATCCCACAACAGCAGAATTCTTAAGCTCACATGGAACATTTATCAAGATAGACTATATTCTGGGCCATAAAACATACCTTAACACATTAAAAAAAAATAGAAACCATACAATATCTGCTCTTAGATCACAATGGAAGTAACTAGAAATACTTGGTGGTCGAACAACACAATTCATTTTTTTAATTCAAGTAAAATTAATGTACAGTGTTACATTAGTTTCTAGTGTACAATATAACAATTCAGCAATTTTATACATTTCTCAGTGCTCATCAAGATAAGTGTACTGTTAATCCCCTTTATTTGTTTTACCCATCCACTTCCCCTCTGGCAGCCACGAGTTTATTCTCTATAGCTAAGAGTCTGCTCTTGTTTATCTCCTTTTTTTCTTTGTTTATTCATTTTGTTTCTTAAATTACACATATGAGTGAAACAATATGGTATTTGTCTTCCTTTGACTGACTTATTTCACTTAGCATTATATCCTCTAGGTCCATTCATGTTGTTGCAAATGGCAAGATTTTATTCTTTTTTAGGGCTGTGTAATATTCCATGTGTTATATAGCACATCTTCTTTATCTATTCATATATGGATGGGCACTTGAGTTGCTTCCATATCTTGGCTATTGTAAATAATGCTACCAAAACATAGGGATGCATGTATATTTTAGAATTAAACAACACACTCCTAACTAACATATGGGTCAAAGAAGAAATCCCAAGAAAAAATTTTAAATATTTTGAACTAAGTGAAAATGAAAATATACAACTTTTCAAAATTTGTGGGATTCAGAGAAGCAGTATGAGAGGGAAATTTATACCACTGAATGTATATATTAGAAATGAAAGAAGATCTAAAATCAGTAATCTAAACTTCTTCCTTAGGAAACTAAAAAAAAAAAAAAAGGCAATAAATCCAAAGTAAACAGAAGAAAAGAAATGATTAAAAATTAAAACAGAAATTGAAAACAGGAAATGAATAAAACAAATGAACAAAACTAAAAATGGTTTTTTAAAAAGTATCAATAAAATTGATAAACCTCTAGCAAGGTAACTAAGAAAAAAAAAGAAAATACAAATCACTAATATCAGAAATAAAAGAAGGGCCATCCCTACAGATTTTAAGGGCTCTAAAAAAATAATAGAGGAACATTATGAACAACTCTGTGCTCACAGATTTGATAATCTAGATTAAATGAACCAAATTCTTAAAAGATACAATTTGCTAACCTCCCCCCACAAAAAATGACAATCTGGATAGACCTGTATCTCTTATATAAATTGAAGTGATAATTAATAACCTTCCAAAACAGAACACCAGGCCCACATGGGTTTACTGGGTAATATTACCACATATTTCAGGAAGAAATTATACCAGTTCTCTGCAATCTCTTCAAGCAAAAAGAAGCAGAGAGAATACTTTCTAACTCATTCTATGAGGCCAACATTACCATAACATCAAAACCAGAGAAAGGGAAAAAAAAACCCTACAGAACAATATCTCTTATGAACATAGATGCAAAGATCCTTAACAAAATATTAACAAACCAAATCCAACAATGTATAAAAGAATTATACACCACTACCAAGTGGGACTTATCCCAGGTACACGAGGCTGGCTCAACAGCCTTCATGGACAGGAAGGCTCAATATTGTTAAGCTGTCAGTTTTTTCCAACCAGACTTATAGATTCAATGCAATTTCAATCAAATTTCCAGCAAGTTATTTTGTGGATATCAACAAATGGAAAGGCAAGACAAAAGACCCAGGATAGCCAACTCAATATGGAAAGAGAAGCACAAAGTTGGAAGACTGCACTACCCATCTTCAAAATGAATAACTTGCTCAAGAGTTACTACAAAGCTACAGTATCAAAACAATGTGGTATTGGTGAGGAAATGGTTAAGTAGATCAATAGAACAAAATAGAGCCCAGAAAGAGACCCATAAAAACATAGTCAACTGATCTTTGGCAATGGAGTAAAGACAACACAATAGAGCAAAAAGAGTCTTTTCAACAAATGGTGCAAGAACAACTAGACATCCGCATGGGGAAAATGGAATCTAGGCACAGACCTTACACTGTTCACAAAAATGAACTCAAATGGATCATAAACCTAAACATAAAATGCAAAACTACATAACTCCTAGAAGATAATATAGGAGAAAATCTGAAGGAATTTGGGTATAATGATAACTTCTCACACAAAGGCATCAACGGTGAAAAACAACAACAACAACAACAACAACAGTTGATAAGCTGGACTTGATTAAAATTAAAAACTTCTGCTCTGTGAAAGGCAATGGCATGAGAATAAGAAGACAAGCCACAAACTGGGAGAAAGTATATGCAAAAGACACACCTGATGAAATGCTGTTATCTAAAATATAAAAAGAACTCTTCCTCTTAAAAACTCAATAATAAGGTAATTAACAACCCAATTAAGAAATAGAAAAGACCTGAACAGCTACTTATCCAAAGAAGATATCCAGATGGCAAGTAAACTTTTGCAAAGATGTTCAACATCATATGTCATCAGGGAGTTGCAAATTTGAAAAAAAAATGAGATACCATTATGCACTTCTTAGAATGGTCAAACCCAAAACATTTACAACAAATGCTGGCATGGTTGTGGAGCAATAGGAATGAATCAAAAACTTACGTCCACACAAAAATCTGCACATGGATCTTTATAGCAGCTTTATTCATAATTGCCAGAACTTGGAAATAACCAAGATGATGCTGAAGTGCATTTCATGGGTGAATGGATAAATTAACTGGTACATCCAAACAATGGAATGTTATCACTGCTAAAATGAAATGAGCTATCAAGCCATGAAAAGACTTGGAGGAAACTTAAATGCATATTACTAAGTGACAGAAGCCAAGGTGAAAAGGTACCTACCAAATGATTCCAACTATGTGACATTCTGGAAAAGGTAAAACTTTGGAGACAGTAAAAAGACCAATGATCGTCATGGTTTGGTGGGGGGAAGGAGGGATGAATAAACAGGGCACAGGATTTTAGGGCAGGAAAACTATACTGTATGATACTACAATGATGGATACATGTCGTTAGACATTTGTCCAAGTTTCTAGAATGTACCAAGAGTGAACCCTAATGTAAACTATAAACTCTGGGTGATTAAGTTGTGTCAGCATGGGTACATTGATTGTAATAAATGTACCACTGTGGTGCAGGATATGGATATTCGGGCGTTTATGTATGTGTGGGGACAGGAGGTATAAGGAAACTCTGTACTTTCCCCTCAGTTTTGCTGTAAACCTAAAACTGCTTTTAAAAATAAAGCTCAGTAATTTTTTATTAAAAGCACATCAAAGTTTTTATAGACCACACATATTTGGTGGTTAATTTCCATAGCAAAATGTATGCATGGTGCTCAAAACCCTGCTTCTTGTAGATTTGTTCATTAATTCACTCAGCATTTTCTTTGGGTGACAATCTTTCCATGCAATAAGTTGAAACTCCTCTAACTTAATAGAAAAACTATCAATGGACTCTTTCCCCCACATTATTTTTATATTAGGTTGATGATTAAGTATCTAGAAGAACCCCCAAGAATTCCCTGAGATAGATGCTAAGCCACCCAAGGATTATGTGAATAAAATCTCAGGTCTCTGCTGCAGTAAACCACATTCAATAATACTTCAATCATATGATGTGAGAAAAGTTTTAAACAGTAGCCTAAGTCTGACCTGACCCTCTTGTCTTTTATGCCTCCCCTCCACTCATTTTAAGTATGTGTTTATGAGTTAGTTGCTGTCTTAGTCGCTTTGGCTTGCTTTAACAAATGATCATCAACTAGGTCACTTATAAACAATAGAAATTTATTTCTCACAATTCCAGTGGCTGGAAATCCTCTGAGATAAGGGAGCTGACCAGTCTGGTCAAGTTCTGGTGAGGATCCTCTTCCAGGTTGCAGATGGCCAATTTCTTGTATCTGAACGTGGTAGAGAGCATAAGAGAAGCAGGTTCTTTTGTGACTCTTATAAGGGCACTAATCTCACACATGAAGACCCCATCCCCTGATCTCATGTCATCCTAATTACCTTCCAAAGGTCCCACTCACTACTATCACATTGTGGGGTAGGGTTACAACATGAATTTTGTGGAAACACAAACATTTGTCCATAACAGTCTTCAAAAAGTAACCATCTTGCTTGCCACTGTTGTTATCCAACGTGTTATTTAGGATTTGGGAAATTTTATTTTTACTCTGTTTTGTTTGTTGTCTTTTTTTCTTTAAGCTTGCAGTGTTAAATAAATCAGTAAAAGGCACAAAAGTACTTCATATTCCTATGTGGGAAATGGGAATTAATAGAGAAATGCATTGAGGAGGTGTCAAAAAAAGTTTTCACAATAGCAAGAATATAGAGGATATATTAAGGGAAATGAAATTCTACTACTATACCTGGAAACAATAAACTCTGGCCTGCACCAGAGAGCAGTTGCTTGTATTTCAAGTGAGAAAGCTGTCCTTTGATCTCTATAGAAGGTATATCTTTGTACCTCAATAGGAATATGTTTCAGCAGGAAGGTTCAAATAAGTTGTTGCTTAGAATTGAATAACAATTTCTTTATTTTTCTCCAGTTCAGTGGAGAGCACTATGGTTCTCAAGTATTAATGTGCATTAGAATAGCCTAGAGGGTTTATTAAAATCAGATTTCCAGCCCCCCAATAGATCCTCATTCAGTAGGTCTAGGGTGGGGGCCTTTGCTTTTCTAGCAAGTTTCCAGGGGATGCTGATACGTCTAGTCAAAAGAACATATGTTGAGAACCAGCAGGTTTGAATATGCTACTGGTTCAATGTACATGTATCCTCAGAATGTACTAAATTGTTATTTTTGACACCAACAGAGACCATCTTTCCCACTTTATATAAACAGCTCTTTGGATGTGAATTGATTTTTTATTTTTCACGAGCTTGTCCCATAACTTTTGTAACAAGAAAAATACACCAGAGGAGCCCTGAATTTGAAGTAGGGAAGTTTGAGTCTGAGCTTTTTCACTTTTCTGTGTTCAGCGGCTTAGGCTGATCAATTACTATCAGAGGCTCGCTTTCTTTCTCTATAAAATGGGAATAATACCAGACTCCTACAGCTATTTTTGAGTGTTAAATGGGATGAGCCTATGTGAAAGTGTCTTGTAAACCGCAAAGTACTCTACAAATGTAACAGTTTATTATTATTGATCTTATTATTGATTTGAGAATGACTTCCCACCTTCGAAAATTCTGATGTAGAAAAGACTCATCATAGTGGGTGAGTTTTGTTGATGGACTACAGTAAGCAATCAATAAGTATTTATAGCCTAATTGATAAAATAAGACAGATTCAGATGCTGATACCTTACAATATATAGACAGACTAAAAGAACTCTACTATTCACTTGTAACAGAAGACTAAGGGAAATTGATTGAATACAATTGAACAAGTATTTATTAAGTGCTTCCTCTGTATCAGGTTCCATGACTAACCATTCTCTGTTCATGTTTTAAGTTATTTCAAACACCAAACACCAAATGAAATTTCTCATTTGAGACTCAATTGCTTCTTTGAAAACAGGCCCAACAGAACCAAGAATTTAACCCAGGTAACTCTGCTTTGAATTTGAATTTATTCGGTATAAATCCTCATACATTGTACTAGTATAGTTAAATTTCTATCTCTAGCTTGGTGATCTAAGCAAAGGATGTTAAGTGAAAAAAAAATTACAGAGCAATACAAATTTAGTATGATCTCATCTCTACATATTTTTAAAATCCATTATACATGGCATATCTGGAGAAATGAAAAACAGGAATGATACATACCAGTTAATGACAGTTACCTTGGAGGAGAAGAATAGAGGGGAAATTTAACATTTTACTTTGTACACTTCTTATAGCTATACTAATTTATATAAGAATATTGTACCAAGAACAATTAGAAAGTAAATGGTAATTTTAAAAATATATATATCAGTACACCTACAGGGGGCTCCTGCTTGAGAAGCATCACTCCCACATGATGAGTTTGTATTTCCCTTCAAAAATATCAACCCATGAATGAATCATTAGGCTTCCTGTCCTTGCTAAAATAGAGTCCCAATCCAGTCCCTTTAACAGGTTATTTTTCCGTCAGCACTAATTCACATGGTTCCTGTGCTTTGTGTCAAAATGTACCACTGCTGAGCATTGGGCTTCCCTTTGAGCGGTCAGTGAGAGTGATGTCTAATCAAGAACAACCTTCCCTGCAGGATTCCTTCCTGTAATTTACTTCCCACTGATTCTCGGGGAGGTGATTCCGCAGTACAAATACATTCTCTGTTTAATCAGTTCCCTTGATTTCTTTCTGAAATCCATAAGAAGATAGCATTGCAATAACACCCTCTCTCTGGGGCAGCTTTAGACACTTCTGGCATTTTGTCAACAAGCCTTCTCTGAGCAGAACCCCGCGCTAGGCACCATAGCTGGGTAGAGAAGAGCAATGAAATAGTAAATGACACTCTATCTCCATGCCTAGAACATAAAGCCAGGAGAAGAGTGAGAGATCTGAGTCTAGGAAGAGAAATCAGAATAGGGTGGAAGGCAGCTGTGAAAAGGAGCAGAAGATTTAAGGAGGGTGAGGGAAAGGAAAAGTAATTGGATCCCATTTTGTAGCAAAAAGAATTTTTTAAAGCTTTTAGGATCAATGAACCTAACTTTGAAATTTAAATTATAATGTCAAATTGAAAAGATGGCAAAAGTTTCTAAAGGCACCCTAGATATAAGACGTTAGTTACCCAGAGAAAACTTAAGTAAAGCCTACTTCCACTATGCTCTCGCCCAGCTCAGAACTGCCTCAGCTACTTATATTCTACCATCATGATTTGTCTGAATGTCTGTCTCCACTCTGGACCACAGACTGTTCAATGGCAGAAATTCAGCTCTTTATTTCAGTTTTGCAGTGATGGCTGTATTGCCCAGACTTCATAAATATATTGAGTAAATACATGAGAATCTATGTTGGGTTTTTTTGAAAAGCGAGTTCCTGAAACAATCTTATGCTGAAAGGTATTCACAGTTCTTATAGAAAAATTTTGGATGCTACGGTATTAGGCCCTGTATTTTTCAGTTGTTATTATTTAGAATTCTGCATTTTCTATTCTCACAATTTCATTCATTCTTTTCCTTTATGTGGAATCTCTACTATATCCTTCTTTTCTTTTCATTTTTCCTTAGATTGACTTCCAAACTCATCTTCTTACTCATAAAAATGTACTTCTGAATTGTCAGTGCAATACAACTTGTTGGTCCTTTTATTTTGTTCCTACTTTATTTTAAAGCAAAATAAAATGAAATTGAAGGAAACTTGTAGCTGTTGAGAATGGAACTCTGAAAGGAGATTGCTGCCAACAGATATTTTTTTCTGAGCCAGAGAAAATCACTATGATTTTGTTTTCCTTTGTGTGACTCCTTTTCTACACATTGCTTGTCTCTGTGGCAAGTAATAGAAAGAAGGGAAAGGCCATTTTAGGACGAACCTGGCAGCGTGCAGGTGATTTCAGGCACAGAGGAATTCCAGGCCCACCCACCCACAATAGAAAGAAGTAAAGAAACCAGAAAACTAGAAGAGACAAAGAAAGAACAATTGAAGGCCATTGCAGGCAAGAGATCGGGTCTAATAAGCAAATGCCAGATGGAAGTCCAATTAATTCAGAATGGAATCTGGGGCAAGAAGAGAAAAGCTGTTAGAGTAAATGAATTAATTTCATAGAGAATTATAATGCCACACAGATCCAAGTTGACAATCTCAATGTCAAACTGCAATCAGTCTTCAAGCTTAAATCACATCTGGTGGAATTCTTTCTTGACAACTACAAAATGTTTTTCTGAACTCCTTTAGTTCTCAGGGTACGCATCTCCCATTAGAGAGCCACCAGTTGCTACTACGTGTTCTGGTAACTTTTTATTTGTGGTTTGTTATCTCTTCTGCTGGATTATAAATTTCTATCTTGAAATATCTACATTGTTTACCTATTACATAATAAATATAAAATTACTGCGATAATTTTCCTGATATGATCAGATGATGATATCAAAAGTCCTCATATGAATAATATTGTTAGGCCATCTCAAGTCAAGTTCAAAAGCTAAAGCCTCTATCCTCTAGTACCTTGCACACTGAACAAAATTGGTTAAGAACTGATGCCATGTCATTGTTACATGGAAGGCATTCATAGTAAATATGTTGTCAATGAAGCCTAGACTCTGAAATCACTATTTTAGTTTCTTCACACTTTTTTTTTAGAGAAAGAGAGAGTCCCCACATGTGTCACTGGGTTAGGGGGACAGGGGAGAGGGGCAGAGGGAGAGAGAGAGAATCTCAAGCAGGCTTCCAGCCCATCATGGAGCCCAATGCAGGGCTCAATCTCACGACTCTGAAATCATGATCTGAGACAAAATCAGGAGTTGGATGCTTAACCAATTGAGCCACTCAGGAGCCCCAATTCCTTCATACTCTTAATACTACTTGAAATTACTGTGTTCCCTTTTTTATTGTCTTCCACCACCCCCCCCACTAAACTATAAGCTCTGTATGTGCAAGGAGCATCTCTGTCTTACTCATTGCCAAATCTTGAGGACCTAGAGAAGTAACACTTAATAGATATTCAATAAATATCTATTAAATTGAAAAAATGTTGATTCTGACTGTACAATAGGAATTATGACCCTAGTAAAAGAAATTAAGCAAGGGTCTGATTGATATAGAAAGATATTAAATAATGTAAAAATAAATAAGCCATAGACCTATATACAAAAAAGCAGAAATACTTTTAGAGAGAGCATAATATAACTTCTCAAAGGCCAGCATGAAGAGTCTAGCTCACTATTTTCCCAGTCTTCATAGAATTCTCCTCAGTTTCATGGTTTTTATTGTGTTTTATGCCTACCACCATGGATGTTCAAAATTGTCTTTACAATTGGGTTATATACTTAATTGTGCTACTCACACAATTATCCATAATAGAGCATTTGTCTTGCCTTTTGAAGTCCATCTTTCCATGTTATCTCCTTGACTAACATACATTAGAGGAGTAACTCTCAAAGGACATTTCACTCGCACAATGGTCTCTGTTCCCTACTGCACATCAAGCGTTAAGAGTGTAAGTCAGTGGGGCCACACCAGAGATCAATATGACACCATTTAGTTTAGATGGAGAAAATCATGTCCTAAGCATTGGGAAACCAACCTATGCATGCAAAGGCAATTAAAAGAAAGTCTTTGCAGCCTTGTAAAAAAAAAAAAAAAATTAGAAACAACCTAAAGTTTCATTACCTTAGCCATCAAAACAAATTAATTACAGCTTATTAACATAGATGAATCTAAAAACATAATGCTAAGTAAAAATGTTAGATATAACATGCTTTACAAAATATAGGCAATCTTATCCACCAACTTCTTGGAAGAGAGGATTCTTCAGTGAGCTAGGCAGCCATTTATCAGATGGGGACTTTCCCAAAGGTACCATATTTTTATTTTAAACAAACAACAACAACAAAAACCCTCCCGGGAATTGCTATTCACATTAACTGTCTCCACTGATCTGTTTACCCTTGTTTTCTGTCAGGGAACAGAAAATTAGGCATCCTTTCATTAGAGGTTTTCTTCCTTAAGTAACATAGAAAGCAAGGTAAAAACAGAAAGAGTCAGACAGAATAAGAGAGAAACAGAGAGTAAAAGGCAGAGAGGTTAAGAAAATAAAAATCTCCAATCAGAATCAAGTCTGTCACCAAGAAAATATTGATAATTATTTTTATTAAGGGAAAACACAGAAGATTTTAATCTGCACATTCCTGGTTAATTATTCAACTCTGCACTTCCCTCTGCTTAGCCTGAAGCAGTATTAAAAGATAAGAACTAATTCTGATGAGTTGGTTAACCACCATTAATGTTCTTGATAATTGACTATTTAGGTGTGACACTTTATTTGAAAAGGGAAAGAGAACCCCTTTCTGGAACAAAGAAGTCTTTCCCAGGATTTTCAATGTTTTTAAAATAAATACATAGAATTTGAGTAATTTAAGACCTTCGGTGTCAGGTTTTGAAAAACTTAAAAGCGTAAGTAAAAATACTTGTGGATAGCCTACAAACAGTTTCCTCTGAAGTGGATTATTAATTACTGAACTTGTCTGTACCAGATTAGTTATTTTGAGTTGTTTTGACTCAATTTTGCAGCCACATTCTCTGTGGTGATATTTAGTTCCCTTTAAACTCTATTTTACAATCATCTTGCTTCAATTTCATGAAGTTCAGATTTATCCTAAGCAATTTAGAGGACATTTGCACATATTCAGTTCCCTAATACAGCAGTCATCCTGTCTCCTGGCTCATTTTATTACAAAGGAACAGATGTGATGGGAAAGGTGATGGGCAAGGGGAGGGCGGAGAGGCCAGGCAATTGACTCTTTTTTAAATTTCATATTTCTTTTCTTTTTTTTGGTAAAGATTTATTTATTTGACAGAGAGAGACACAGCGAGAGACGGAACACAATCAGGGGGAGTGGGAGAGGGAGAAGCAGACTTCCTGCGGGGCAGGGAGCCTGATGCGGGGCTCGATCCCAGGACCCTGGGATCATGACCTGAGCTGAAGGCAGATGCTTAACGACTGAGCCACCCAGGCTCCCCTAAATTTCATATTTCAAATTGAAGGTAGCATGCTTGATTTTTTGCATTGAAACAAAGGGGTATACTTATAATATCACCATAACATTTATGTCTGGGAATGACAACAGAGCAAGTCAAACAACTTCTCCAAACTAGATCCCCATTGTAGAAAATCAGAGGGCACCTGGGTGGCTCAGTTGGTTAAGCGACTGCCTTCGGCTCAGGTCATGATCCTGGAGTCCCGGGATCGAGTCCCGCATCGGGCTCCCTGCTCGGCAGGGAGTCTGCTTCTCCCTCCGACCCTCCCCCCTCTCATGTACTCGCTCTCTCTCATTCTCTCTCTCTCAAATAAATAAATAAAATCTTTAAAAAAAAAAAAAAGAAAGAAAATCAGAGGCACCCTAGAAACTAATCGCTTAAACTAATTCTCATTGCAATGGCTCTCTTTGACTGATGGTATTCGGGACTGTTCAAAAATGTGACGTATGGCCCACTTTTTCTTTGTAGAAACAGCTGATTCCATTACTAGAAAAGTCCTCCTGCCCTAAAAGTCTTCTTTATATCAAGCTTCAACCTGTTTCCCTGTAGTTTATACCCTTTATTTTCTATCTGCACTTAGAAACAACCTAGTTCAGAACTCCTACTTCCAAGGGCTTGATAGCCCTCAAACTAACTCAAGACAACTTTCTGTGCTCTCTCTAATCTTCCCTACTTTAAGATATTTATGGTTAACTTTTGTCAACAGCTGCTCCTGGGACACAGTATACAGAACCCCCATTACCTTGATTGCCTACTCTTCAGACCACTTGTGTCTGACATTCAGGATAGTGGTTAAAATTCCTAAGTTTTAGAGTCAGAGAGAGCTTGTTTGAAATCTCAGCTTCGCTGCATTTTCGCTATGCGACTGCATTGGATAATGTTGGTTGCATTAGCCATCCTTCATTGAACTTCCTCTTCCAATTACCAGTAGCAACCCCATTTTTCCCCTGCCAGGAGCATCCTGGGACTTTAGAAACCTGCTTTGCAGAGAGTAGAAAGTACCTAGGAATTTACATCCCCCTAGGGTGAGCCTCCACAAATTACTGTTCAGTGAGGAGGTATGAAAGATTGAGTTCCCTTGTATTGGACTTGGGCAACCTTGAGGCTTACCTCACACCCCGGAGCTCTCTGTGCTCATAGGCTAAAGTCACCTCTGAGACTTTTGTTAAGTTTCTTCATTCCTGGCTCTCTCCTCTTCCCTGTTCTGCTTCTCCCACGTACCAATTGGTTTCTCCTGGAAGCACTTTCTTAGTAAACCACTTGCCTTAGAATTCTTACCTCTGGTTCTGCTCCAGGGAAACCTGGCCGAAGATGAGAAATTACTGTAATATCTAAACTCATTTTCTATAATTGGAAATGGGATTAAAATTACACCTACTTCTAGAATTAATGTAGGGATCAAATGCAAAAAAAGCATATAGCATGATATCCTTTCTGGCATGATATAAATGCTCACTAAAAGGTAACTTATTATCAGATTCTCTGGGCCAAATATTGAATGTGACATTCAAGATGCAGAAAATTCAGGATAATAGGTAATCCAGTTTTCACTAATGAAACCTAAGAATGCTGGCTTTCCTTGAGAGGGGATGACACCGATGGCTACCATGGACTCAGAGCTCACTGCAAAGCTCATTGCTCAGGACTTGTGCACCGTGTGCAGGAACTGCTCAGCAGCCTTTGCTGCTTTCTTTTCTCTTGGCTCTGGTTGGCAGTGAGCCAGAAAGCCCTGATCACCAGAAGCACTATTTTGATGTCCCCTCTGGGGCACCTAGAGAAAGGAGGTTTCCAATATGAAACAGAGCAAGTCAAAATCTAGAATACCTGTCCCAAATGTTCATTTCAAAGAGCTCTCCAAAAGATTAAATGTGATATAAATCTATATGCCAAAAATGTTTAGGAAAACTGAGGCTTTCTCGTCTTTGTCTGGCACATCAGGCCGCATATTTGAGAGGTACAACATTATGCAACCAGTTATGAGATGAGATTGGTATTCGAGGGTTGCGTTCACCCAGCTGCAGAGCTCAATCAGGGTTATATGTGCAGCTGAAGGAAACTGGGCAACAGTTTTAATTAATTGGCAATTTTGAGCCTCTCATGCTAAAGCTACCTTAATGATGGAAAAAGAAATGATATGGGAAGGCAGTACAATTTGAAACATGCAGATTTCCAACTCTGAGCTTTTAAGCAGCAACCTATCATTCACACAGTGATTATATGCTAAATATTTTCTAGTTATAAAAATCTTAAATAAATGAATATTAACTTAGAATTCTGGGTTCGCTAAAAGCTTTTTGGCGTCTAAAAAAAGAATTTAACTGGATTCTAACATTGTTTGCACTTGAGTAACAACTACAACTATTCTATTTATTTGCGTAATATACCTACTATGATGGCTAAAATGGAAACAGTGCTTTATGATTTATAAAGTCCTATTATACATTATTATCTCATTTAACCCTCAAAACAAAGATAGAGTAGGGAAAAAATATTATTACCATCAACCCTGTTAGAGAAAAAGACAATAAAGTCTTGAATGTTTTTAGTGGTGATGTGAATCTACTGACTCATATATCATTTTTCTAAATTTCATTGTCAGTTCACCTCACATCTATCTATCATCTATCTATCTATCTATCATCTATCTATCATCTATCTATCTATCTATCTATCTATCTATCTATCTATCTATCATCTATCTATCTATCTATCATCTATCATCTATCTATCATCTATCTATCTATCTATCTATCTATCTATCTATCTATCTATCTATCTATCTATCAAATATCTATTTATTTTGAGGCAAGGGGGAGGGGCAGAGAGAGAAAATCTTAAGCAGGCTCCAGCCCAGCTTGAAGCCCGATGAGGGTCTTGGTCTCATGACCCTCAGATCATGTCCTGAGATGAAATCAAGAGTCCCACACTTAACCAACTGAACCACCCAGGCGCCCCACATCAACCTATCTAATAATCTTGCTGATTTTTCTAACCCAGAAAAAAGAGATTATATTTTATCATGATCCAAATCGAGGGGAATGAACTCATTTGTAAAGTGTAATCCAGTTCAATTCCTACATAGTGGTAAAAAATAATCATCTATCCTTCAATGCTGACTCAACTGGAATCCCAGCTTCTACCTTGCTTCTCCTGTTAGACAATGTGTGTTGGAGTCATGTCACTATCATCCTCATATTCTTGATAAGCAAAGCTTAATTTTTGTTTGGTAATATGTTTCCTAGATAATGAATTTGCTTGGGAATGTAAAAGTTACAAGAGAATTATCATTTATGAATATTGCTTGGGAAGAGTTTACAATCTTGCTGAACAAAGAAATATATATACAGGGACATAGAGAGCAAAAAAGTGCAAAACTAAGTAACACTAGACACAGGTGTGGTGAGGCTTGAATCAACAGAGAGCCACAGTATTAAAGAAGGTCCAGGAAGCTGCAGCTGACATGGTATCTCTGATCGCATTACCAGTTTTGTATTCACAGGCTCCGTGTGCCTATATTCCCAGCAGCCAGCATTCAGGTATCTCTGTCAGAGAGAAGCTGTGAATACTTGTGCATTTTTGCCCCTCCCCACCAGCCAGACCCAGACTAATCAATGCACCTGGATGAGAAAGTTCAGAGATGTCACAACACTGTCTCCAGAGCTCCCCAGCAAGGCTGAGCCCAAGTGAAGCTTTATTCGACTTCTCTCCATATGGTGTCCATGCTTGCTCCCTTATCCTAGATCCCACTTCCTCCTCCCCTACCTACTTTTTCCTGCACTGTCCTAATAAATCACTTTCACACAAATCCTCTTTTCTTCGTTTACTTTTGGAAAGTTCAATCTAAGTCAGAGAAGTCTGAAACTTATCTGGGCCTTAAAGATGCTTTAGATTTGAGCGGTATGTTGAAAATTTCCTTCCCTGGAGGGAGAATGTTGTGAGCAAAGGCTTGGGGAGGTAAGGCTTTATATTTATATTTATATGTAGGTCAGTGGGTGGGGGGGAACCTTTCTGATGGCTAACTCTGAGTGTGGTAAAGCCAGGGGGCACAATTTTCAGTAGGTAGGATAATAGGGCTGAATAAGATCAAGTAAGTCCTAAAGGGGGAAAGGGGGGGGAAAACACAGATATTGAACTTGATGTGATAGGGAGTGGGAAGCCATTTTAAGTCCTAAGCAGAACATGAGGAAAGCAGGCTTTCCTAATTGCATTTCTAAAACATAGTACAGAACCTCAGTTTCTGTAGATACCCTGCGGGGGGAAAAAAGTTCTCTGGTCAAATAACATTTGAAAACACCTTATACATCTAATTCATTGATGATTACCAAATGACCATAAGTCTATGAAAGCTGGGGCAAAGGATTAGTTTTGAATTTTTTTAAATATCTAATCTTTCCCAGATTGAGAACTACACTTTAGTGTAGTGCTATTCAAAGCATGACCCACTGCTGCTAAAGAATCCTCTTGTGCTTTATCAGGCATTCCTAAACATGCTTGCCCACTGAACACTGTGGAGAAGTCATTCTCACTAATACAGTATAGAACTGGTTTTCCTGTAAACCTACTTTAGTAAATGGCTGTTTTTAGGAAGCCCAGTGAAAGCAGCAGAGACTGGATGGAGGCCAAGAGCTTTGTTAGGGGCAAGACTGGACTCGTGGCTGAAGAAATGTATAATAAACTAAGAACTGGAGATTATCTAAAAAAGTCATTGGAGATTGTGAATGAACAGATGGGAAGACTAAAAGAACCTGCATTTTCCAGCCCCACCCATAGTGGTGTAACACAAATGGGTCAGTGTAGTAATACATATTCTCTCAGATTTCTGAGCTATCTAATGGAAATAGAGATATATCTAATAGAGATATCTAATGGCTGATTTCTAATGGGAAATAGGAAATTGGACAGCATATTGAAGTGAGGAAAATTTTTAATTAAAAATTGAACACATCAGTCCAACTTGGCTATATTATCCAGCATCATTTTAGCAATATTAAAAGGTAGTTTTATTGAATTTAAACATTAAAACCTGAACATTTTTTAAAAGATTTTATTTATTTATTTGAGAGAGAGAGAGTGAGAGGGAGAGAGCCCAAGAGGGGGTAGGGTCAGAGGGAGAAGCAGACTCCCTGCTGAGCAGGGAGCCCTATGTGGGACTCGATCCCTGGACTCCGGGATCATGACCTGAGCCGAAAGCAGTCGCTTAACCAACTGAGCCACCCAGGCACCCCAAAACCTGGTTATTTTTAAAAACTTGTCTGTAGTTTCAGTCAAACTCAAGTAACATAAGGATAGGTTTTGATATCATTTTCTGGGTAGGCTGGGCAGGGTTTTTTCAAATTTTAATGAGTCAATGAAACACCTGGAGATTTGATTAAAATGCAGATTTCAATCTAATAGGCCTGGGTAAGGACTGAAATTTTGCATTTCCAACAAGTTCCCAGGTGATGTAAAGTTGTGGTCCAAGGAACACACTCTGAGGAGCAAGAGGATCAAAGACAAAGTCCAAGGTATAATATAGATGTAGAGACACTAAATTAGAATTACAATAGAAATGATTTCTACTCTGTCAAGTATTTACTGTATTCTTTCAATGTTCCATTTGTTCATTTACTTTATTAATTTTGTAAAGTGGTATTCACTGCCAACTGAGGATATTAGAGAAGAATGAATGATAGGGAGAAAAGATGTGGGTAAAAGAAATTTAAATGAGATATAAAACCGTGGGAAGCTCAAGGGAAGACTAATGGTATACTTTCAGAATGAGAGAATTTGGTACAGGTGGGAGGTTCCCATGGCTAATTTACAAGTTATACAGCAGAAAGGGAACGTTTTATCAAGATATATTTTTAACATTTTTTTTCATTCCGAGTTCTTCTTTTTACTGTTAATTTTATACATGCTGTGGGCTGAGAAATATGAATAAGATTTCCTTTTAATAGCAATGTTATCTAAAGCCAACCACACCAGTTTTTAACAGAATCTTTCTACTCTTTTATATTTTGTTATTTTAATAAACTTTATTCTCTGAGGAAGTTTCCAACAGTACTTCCTTCATTTTCGTATGTCAGTACCTTCTTGATTCTAAAAGCATACACCTAAGAAAAAAGAGAAAAAACATTCTTGTAATCATTTGTATTCAGAATACAATGTCAAAAGAGAAATAGTGGTTTTCATTGGTTTTCAGATGTATCTTTGTTACTCTCTGGAAACAAAAGCAAGGGATTGAAATAATAAACCTTTGAAATCCTGGTGGTTTCTGAAATAGCAATGATGAAAACATAAGCTCTACCCTTTCGTTTTTCATCAGATGGTCCTATTGACCATATCTGAATATTTTAACTCAGAGGTCCACCTTAAAATAAATAAGAGAGTAATAAAAATAATTGTTCATTTTAAAATCCTCATGTCATTACAGGATGTTACACATAAAACAAGTTCTCATTTTACTTTTAAAGTATGACTATACCTTTATTAGATATGCAATGTATTTTTCAGAAGATTTATAGGTAAACTTTGTACTATATTGTTAGCCAGCCATGGCTTCCTCTATGGATTAAAGAATTAAAATGTTAATGGGAAATTCATGGCTCAGGAATTAGAAAGCTTCCTTTTTCCTCTGAATGACTAAGTATATATTTGGCTCTTTTCAATATCGTGACCCAGAAAATTCATTAGATTTACATTAACAAAGTGAGCAGTGTATATTAATTTTCTCGGTCTAGAAAAAAGGTAAGAAAACTAACAACTCTTGAGTGTCTTTGGTGTCCCAAGTACTATCGAAGGAGCTTTCATTTAGTCATCTCATAAAACAGCTGAAATGTAGGTCTGTAAAATTAAAAAGAGAAAATTATAGATTACCTCCAAATAATCAGAGTAAAACCACCCATAAGAAAAAATTCTAGTTCAAGAAATATAATTCATTGTGACAGTAAATAATTTCTGTGCCCCTTACGTGCAACTTCACAGTTGATTAGAGATCCAAGATACTGAAAAGGAAGTGGGGGTCCACAGATCCCCCCTTCTAAGACTAGACCATTGACAATGGCTCTGAGAATTTGTGGTTTACTGAAACCCTCATTTCCTTCTCAGAGACCACTGAATTTTATGCTTGCATTTCTTATATCCAAAGGCAAAAGAAGAAAACACAGAACTCTGCCTTAGCTGGAATGTTTCTTGAATACTGGACTTGAGTTTGCAAACCCATGTATTAATAAACAGTTGATGTCAGAGCAGTTCAATCTTTAAGAATTGAGTTAATAGGGGCGCCTGGGTGGCTCAGTCGTTAAGCGTCTGCCTTCAGCTCAGGTCATGATCCCAGAGTCCTGGGATCGAGCCCCACATCAGGCTCCCTGCTCAGCGGGAAGCCTGCTTCTCCCTCTCCCACTCTCCCTGCTTGTGTTTCCTCTCTCGCTGTGTCTCTCTCTGTCAAATAAATAAAATCTTAAAAAAAAAAAAAAAAAGAATTGAGTTAATAGAGGAACTAATTCCTATGGAAAAATTTTAAAGTAGAAAAAGTTACCCAACCATAATGAAAATACACGGGAAATGGGGTATGAGAGTACTTGAACAAAAATAAAACAGATAAAGCAAATAAAACAGAATTTTAAAATTATATCCAGAATTGTATGAGTCAAAAATTTTATGACCAAGAATCAGTTTACACATATTTTTCTGTTGCTTTCCATTGGGGATCATTACTGTAACAACAACAACAACAAAAACTCTTTAGGAGAATTTTCGGACAAAATCTCTTCACACTACCTTACTTCAGTCTTGAGCACTTATAGTTTTGTTTTGTCTGGTTTATTAGCAAATTTACATTGAAATGGTTAAATTTGCATGCCAAATGAGTTTGAAGTTTTTCATAATATATTGTTTACTATAGCTATAGATGGAAGAGGAAGATCATATTTATACTTACATTAGATTTTTTCCTTTTATGATTAGATTTTTAAATTTCTTTGAACTCTTAAACTGTGAATTATTCTTTTTCTGTGAAACATTACCTTATCCTCTACTAAATTACTTTTTTGGGGGTCTCATTTTAATGGCTAAGGTTACCTTTAATTTATTTCAGATACAAAATTTCGAAATACTGCCAAAATTTTTTTTATGGAAGATGACATTTTCTAGCAATTCCAGAAAATACATTGAGATTTTGGATGTATACACCAAAACAAGTACAATGTCTGTAATTATTACATATGATTAGGAAAGAAAGACTGAAATAATAATACAGGAGTGTCACCAATATACTACAGGAGGCCCTGAGATGCACCCGGTGCCTATAATTTCATTTAATCCTCATCACAACACTATGAGATGGGTTCTATTGTTACTATTCCATGTAACCAATGAAACAAATTATGTTAGTTCATTTTTAAGAAAAATATTTTTCTGTAAAAATTATACATTCTTTTTATGTAAAAAGAAAATCGAACAATTTATAAAAGGGCAAAGAAGAAGGTAACATATCTCCAAAAACTCATCACACAAGAAAAAAAAGTTATTAGTGTTTGCTGGAAAATATTTCAGATGTGTCTTTTTGCATGTGTATGAACACAAGGGTGTTTCTATGTATTATGGCCACAGAGATCAACAGATAAGCAATAAGATGACAGACAGATGAATAGATAATAGAAATTAATATATAGAATGGTGATAAATAACAGATAGATAGAAATCTAGCTAATGGTTTGAAAAGCAATTTATTTTTCTTTCTTCTCTTTCCACATACATGATCAACCAAAGGCATCCATTTATGATAGAGGTGGTGAGATTAGGATGCCTGAAAAAGTGCAAAGAAAAAGTTACTACTCAATATCTGATATTCAAAACAGGATTTTAAGAAGACTTTAGGCTTGAAAGTCATACATCATGAAAGGGAAAAATAATATTTTATATATTATTTTATCTTCCCTTTAGTGTATCAAGAGCCAGTCTTCAAGAATTAGCCCATAAAGTTTTCAAAATGTGACTTCCATACAGGAAGAGGTCCTAGGCCATCTGCATTTTGCCAGCTGCAGTGGTCAATTCTCAATTAGCCCCTGACATAAAGGGTAAAAGATGGGCTCTTCCCCTGCTGCCTCCTGTAGTGGCCGATGAGGGGTCAGCGGGCTGGGGTGAGGGGAGGAGCAGGCAGGTGCATGTGGAGCCCCGGTCAGGCCATGGTACAGGCCTGACCGAGTCCAGGTCATGGACGAGTCCACCGATGACCGTGCACAATCCGGCCACCTGGTCAACCTCCTGGAGCTGCTGTGCTGACTCGGGGTTCTTTACTGGAAGCTGGATGCTGACAAATAGAATAACCCAGAATTAGAAGGGATCAGAAAAGAAAGAAACTACTCCTGGACAGATATAACAACCATATGCAAGGATAAACTCTCAAATTATGAAGAAAAGATTAAGATGTTCTATGAGGAGCATTTGCACATGGATGGAGATCCACTAGGTCTTGGCCGGCAGTACCCACTGGGTACTTTGATGTGGGAGATAAAGAGGACAAGCGATCCGCATTTGCATGGAACAAGGGGACACGATAACTCTTCCTGCAGAGATTGATCACCACTTAAGGCTGGATGAAAAGAACTGTGTGGAGGCCACGTGGCTGTTTGTGGGAGAACCAGCGTGGACAGCTTACATTGGCCAGCTGACCATTTCGAGGCTCAGGGACAGGACATGGAATTTTTGGCACAGACAGCATAGTAGTGAACCCAGGGGCTAGCTCACCCTTCGTCCTTGCGAGTGTCCTGAACATGATCACAGCAGAGAGCCTGTCCTTTCTCCTTGCTTTTATATTGTAGACTGAGGGCTAGGAGAGCTTTCCTTTGCAAGATTATTTCATCAGGGTATGTTATAATGAGAGGAGCTTTGTTATAAAAGTGATTTTTACATGGAAGCAGCTGTGGGGATGTGGACAAATCATATTCATTTGACCTAATTCAAGATCAGTGTTCAGCAGCCCTGTGTTAGTCCATGCTTCAACCTGAATGAAAGTCATCTATCCAAATGTGAGTGCTGAGCTGCTCCTTCGGGACTTGGTTCTTCAACTATAAGCAGAGGTCAGTCAATGACATGTCTGTGTTGTAAGAAGGTGTCATAGTAGATGACAGGACCGGCTAGATAGAAGACACTTTTTTCCCAAAACTGGGTAGGGAGTGCTGTGGGGAGGGAGCTTTCATATTAGTGGGGACTGGGAGATACTTGGAATTGCTATGCCACTTTCTTGTTCAAAATAAAGGAGCTGCCTTAATTTTATACTCTTGGCTTGGAGTCCTTATATTCAGGTACATATAGTTCACTAAAATCTCCCCATTTAGATCTTTAAGGAAGGGAGGGGGTGGTAAAGGATGCTTATCTACTTCAGAAATTTATAATTGTAATTACCTTACCTGTACAGAGTTCTTTTTTTTTCTTTCTTGGAAATTGTTTTCATTTTTGTTATCATGTATATTGTACCTGTATTTTTACATGATCATGCTTTTAAAGTACTGTGTTTATATTATAAGACATATATTATTACTTATCCTTTTACTAGTTAACAAAGTATACAATGCTAATAATAATTCAAATAATAATGACGATTGCTTGGTTAATAATGCTTTGGGTCAATATAGAACTTTTAACTTTCAAAACTTTTATAAATGCTTTTTCACAAAAGGCCTTAACTATAAATATAACAAATTAAAAAAAAATTGAGTTCCCACCTGATGGGGAAAAAAAAAATTGTGTCACAAAGAGTGAGAATGCCTTTCCTCAGGTCATACTTCTGGTAGCTGGTTGGCAGCTAAGAACAAATTAGATCAGTTCTGCAAATCCCCAGCCCAGTATTATTTTCATTAAACATCCCTTCGAAGTTAGCTCTAGACAAGTTTCTTCACTTTAGGATCGAGGTAGAAAAGAACATTTAAGCTATCTGCATGGAAAGATCTATCAGAGCCAGTAGTACTGTAGTCCTCCTTCTAATCTTCGTCATTGGTAAATCTTGTCCATTCTTTAATTCTCTTCTGTCTAAGCCCCCACACTGATACACAGATCTGACTTGGAAATACCAGGACATTTTCTGGTGTCTGTGGCTTTAGAACGATCTGTCTCTGCCAAGTTGGTCATTGCTCTGGCAGTCAGTCCATCATAACTTTGTCCAATCCAATAACAAAAACTGGACATGGAAGAAAATCAATGCATTTGAATATTTTTAAGTGGGTAAGGGTATCCTTTTTAAAATATTTTTTTCTGAGCTGAGAATCAAAATGCAAAATAGTGAGTAGATGCTGAAGATTAGATATGAAGAAATAGTTTAGGATTTCATAAGCCCTAATTTCACCAGGTACTGACTCACTTCATACTCAAAACAAAGATTTTGTTTTTAAAGTCTCTATTCTTTTGGTTTGTCTATAAAATTAAAAAGAAAAATGAGAAAAATGGAAGAAGCTCACATACTAAGTAAGAAATTCAGACTAAAAATTCAAAACTACGTAAAATGAAAACATTTTATAACATCTCAGAACTTAAGTTCAAACCAATACAAGATCTGATTTACAGATTCTGTATTTGCTGAACATATTTAATCATATATGTATTCAAACTAATGACACGTTCTGAAACAGAAGCAATGAAAAACAAAACATGAATTCAGAATCTCAAAAAAAAAACCTGATAGACTTATTTTCATAAAAAAATAAAATCCTTGAAATATTCCTTACCCAACAAATGACTATGAAACAATGGGAGATACTTGAGGGAGGAAGATGCTTAGTGTTAAACAAGCAAGAAAGAAAAAAATCTGTTGTAACTGTAGAGTGTGCTCCTTCATCATTGTAGCACATTATAAACTTTAAAACAGTGCTCAGGCTGGTTTTCTATATACTACTCTTGATCCTACCTCATGTTTTGTTGCATTTGAAAATGCTTTTCTACTTTAAACCTCTAAATATCAGACTGAGGAAGCCTGACTTAAGAGCACTTATTAAGAGCATTTCACGCCTATTTTATTACATTTAAACTGCCTTGAAATCTTTGGAGTGTCTCAGCTAGGTTTCCCTTGAACTTATTACTTTACTAAGGCACATAGAGGTCTTTCCCAAAGGCAGTATCTTTTTCAAAAGTATCATCTCATATCAGCTTATTAGCTACAATGGCCTCTTCAATTGGTTGGCAACATTAGGGGAAATGAGGTCTTGAGTGTATACTAAAAAGTTTTTGAAGACTTCATTCTATAATATGTTTTTTGTAGTGTTTTGTTTTTTTGACCTTCTTCTTGGTCTTCTATTCTCAGGATCTAAGAAGGCATTAGCCTAATGTCTAAAACTCTCCAGGAGTATTTAAATTTCCTTTTGTGAAAACTGCTAGAAGAAAGAAGACAGCCTCTCTTGGAGTGATAATGGGCAACTGTTCATCCGCTCTTAGTTCTTCTGCTGGGGGATACTAGAGCATTTAGCATCTTCACTCCAATTTCACTCAAGCCACTCAAAATAATAGGCCATTTGCACTTCTACCACCACTCTAAAAACTTTAGAGGCCACATTACCACATACAATTTCTGGTTTAATTGATAGGATGAAGTCTGAAGATTTTCTCTGAATGTTTATACTTTCCTACTGCTCCATAATTTAAGCTATCCAAAAGTGAGCTGTTCAGCTACTCTTATGGCAAAAACTATCTTCATAACAAAATTATCTATACATTTCTGGATCTGAAAATTTAAAGCTAAAAGTGATTGTTTATATCAAGCTCAGTTTTATGGAGATAAATAGATCATTCCAATATTTTGAATCCTAGCATTTTTTTTTTTTTTTGAGTCCCAATCTAGTAGTTCCAACTGTCCTCATCTTTCCCCACAGAAGTCATTCAAGGTCCAGTAGGGAAAACAAAAATCTCAGTAGGTATTTCAACAGAAAGAATTTAATATAAATGAGATAAATAGGTGTTGGATGGTATAAAAGAGATGGTGGCCAAAGTAAGCAGCTTCTTGGGAAGAACCAAAGGAAAGGGCTTGAGTTGAGTTCACAGAACTCAGCAGTTTGTAGGAAGAATCCTGTGGACTCAGGTCTGTGAGGAGAGGTGCTGGTGTACCAGAGGTGGGTGGGGGTTGGCCAAGGATGGAGCCCCCTGAGGAGGTGCACTTTCAGGCTGCTCCTGGTATCTCTTAAGAGTCACAATGAAGCCTGTTCTTGGAATGCAAAAACAAACAAACAAACAAATAAACAAAAAACCCAGCTGGAGATTGCAATCAACCCCTGCTGCCAGGGTGAAGGGGTTTGTCTGGGGAGACCCTGACAGTAACAGCAAGGACAGAAGTAGGCTCAAATCCTATCTCCCCTCCTATTTTCCAACTTCCTTCCAGTTTCCCATTGGCAAAACCTAGCAAGGAGTCAGATGGCAAAAGAAAACTGTTGTTTTCAGAGTTCTAGACCCAGCTTTGCAAAGCAGAGTATAGAAAGGTGGATTTCAAGTTGAGAGATAATCTTATCACTGCTGTCATGTCTACTCATCATCCGTCAAGACTCGGCTACAAGAGCCTTCCCTGACCCCAGAGGTAGGGCTCTGTAAGTTCCCCCTTCCTTTCCTCTCATATATTTTGATTAAGGGCAAAGGATGCAATCACAAGAATCTCTCTCTCTCTTTCTCTCTCTCTCTTTCACATACACACACACGCACACACACAAGAATAGGTGGACAATAAGCTCATTAAGAATCAAATAAATAGCTAATAAAGTAAGAAAATACTTTTCACCTATTTCAGACTGCAAAAAAAAAAAAAAAAAGGAAGGATCAGTAAAGCCATCTGTGATCAAGCATTTAGTAAAAAGCAGTTGCTAAATGTAAGCTGGTGATTTATCATATTGTTATAATAATCTGTTGTCTTAAAGTCCCCGCAAGAATATGAACCTCTAAAGCTTCACCACAGTAGAGGTGCTTAATAAAGATGATGCTGAGTTAAAGAAGGAAGGCAGCCAGGGACCTTCCCAAGGTCAGAGAGTAAGTGGAGGAGACACAATAATACCAGGTTCTTGGATTTCATTCTAGGAGCCTTGGCATCACACCACTTCAGGGAATGCTCCTACACTTTTTATGTATACAAATCGCTCCATAAAAGATTTTAAAGTTTTATTAGTTTTTGAGCACTTTCTTATACCATACAGAAAAATAAATTCAAAATGAATAAAAGACCTAAATGTGAGAGAGGAATCCATCAAAATCCTAGAGAAGAACACAGGCAGTAAATAAACTCTTTGATATCAGCCATGGCGACTTCTTTCCAAATATGTCTCCTGAAGCAAGGGAAACAAAAGCAAAAATAAACCATTGGGACTTCATCAAGATAAAAAGCTTCATTACAGCAAAGGAAACAATCAACAAAACTAAAAGGCAACCTTTGGAATAGGAGAAAATATTTGCAAATGACATATCTGACACAGGGTTAATATCCAAAATATATAAAGAACTTATAAAACTCAACACCCAAAAAACAAATAATCCAGTTAAAAGATGAGCAGAAGATATGAACAGACATTTTTTCAAAGAAGACATACAAATGGCTAACAGAAACATAAAAAGATGCTCAACATCACTCATCATCAGGGAAATACAAATCAAAAATACAATGAGATGTCACCTCACACTTGTCAGAATGGCTAAAATTAACAACACAGGAAACAACAGGTGTTGAAAAGGGTGCAGAGAAAAGGGAACCCTCTTACACTGTTGTTAGGAATGTTGGTGCAGCCACTCTAGAAAACAGTGTGGAGGTTTCTCAAAAAATTAAAAATAGGTATTTACCCAAAGAATATAAAAATACTGATTCAAAGAGATACATGCACCCTGATGTTTATAGCAGCATTATCAACAATAGCCAAATTATAGAAAGAGCCCAAAAGTCCATCAACTAATGAATGGATAAAGAAGATATGATATATATATATATACACAATGCAATATTACCCAGCCATCAAAAAGAATTGAATCTTGCCAATTGCAACAATGTGGATGGAGCTAGAGAGTATTATGCTAAGAAAAATACGTCAGTCAGAGAAAGACAAATACCATATGATTTCACTCATATGTGGAATTTAAGAAACAAAACAGATGAACATGGGCAGGGAAAGGAGGTAAACCATAAAACAGATTCTTAACTATAGAGAACAAAATGAGGGTTACTGGAGGGGAGGTGGGCAGGGGGGATAGGTTAAATGGGTGATAGGTATTAAGGGCACTTGTGATGAGCACTGGGTATTATATGTAAGTGATGAATCACTAAATTCTACACCTGAAACGAATATTACACTGTATGTTAACTAACTGGAATTTATTTATTTTATTATTATTATTATTTTTTAATATCACAATATGACTTTTTTTTTAAGATTTTTTCATCCAACAGAGAGAGACACAGCAAGAGAGGGGACACAAGCAGGGGGAGTGGGAGAGGGAGAAGCAGGCTTCCCGTGGAGCAGGGAGCCTGATGCGGGGCTCGATCCCAGGACCCTGGAATCATGACCTGAGCCGAAGGCAGACACTTACCGACTGAGTCACCCAGGCGCCTCACTAACTGGAATTTAAATAAAAAAATTGAAAAAGAATAAAAATGAATAGTAAAAATAATAAAGTTTTTATTAGAGAAGATGTGGTATATATATACAATGGAATATTATGCAGCCATCAAAAGGAATTAAATCTTGCCATTTGCAACGACATGGATGGAACTGGAGGGTATTATGCTGAGCGAAATAAGTCAAACAGAGAAAGACATGTATCATATGACCTCACTGATATGAGGAATTCTTAATCTCAGGAAACAAACGGAGGGTTGCTGGAGTGGGGTGTGGGGTGGGAGGGATGGGGTGACTGGGTGATAGACAATGGGGAGGGTATGTGCTCTGGTAAGCACTGTGAATTGTGCAAGACTGTTGAATCTCAGATCTGTATCTCTGAAACAAATAATGCAATATATGTTAAGAAAAAAAAAAGAAGATAGTAGGAGGGGAAGAATGAAGCGGGGGAATCGGAGGGGGAGACGAACCATGAGAGATGATGGACTCTGAAAAACAAACTGAGGGTTCTAGAGGGGAGGGGGGTGGAAGGATGGGTTGCCTGGTGATGGGTATTAAAGAGGGCACGTTCTGCATGGAGCACTGGGTGTTATACACAAACAATGAATCATGGAATACTACACCAAAAACTAATGATGTAATGTATGGTGATTAACATAACAATAAAAAATTTTTTTAAAAAGTTTTTTTGAATATAGAAAATATAAAGAACAAAATAAAAAAACCTACAATTTTACCATGTACATAATCTCAGTTGACATTTTTTAAATAAGTAATATATGTACATAGTTAGAAAAAAATAAAACTGTGCAGGGAAGCACAGAATAAGAACATGAAAATCTTCCACTTTCTGTTCTAGCCCCTTTAAAAGGAAGATTTTTGGTTAAAATTTTAAAGATGTAAAATGTTAGAAAAGCTTACTCCAGATATAAGGATATAGCTATTCCATTATGGTTCAAGCTTTTTATATTCAGTCTAAATTATATTATTTATTATTTATTTTTTAAGATTTATTTATTTATTTGAGAGAGAAAGAGAGGGATCAAGAGCTGGAGGGGCAGAGGGAGAGAGAGAGAATCTCAAGCAGACTCCATGCTGAGCGCAGAGCCGGACACAGGGCTGGATCTCATGACTCTGAGATCACGACCTGAGCTGAAACGAAGAGTTGGATGCTAAATTGACTGTGCCACCAAGTTGCCCCTAAATTACATGAAATTGTATTCCTGAACACTTTCCTCTAAAACCATCACAGTAATGTGGCGCCATGATATGGTAACATGATACAACTCGATATGCCTTCAATAATATGAAGAAAGTTTGGGGATAAAGTTTGCGTAACTGCCCTGAGACCCCAAATCAATAACTAACAGAGTTACTAATACCATTCAAAATTCCTGCTTTCCCATCCTTTATACATATATTACCCCCAAATTCAAGTAACAGATATAGGGGAATTAACTAAAACTGTATGTCTTAAACTTAATGACAGATCATCTATAATTATTTTGCTTCTATAGAGTACGGAATTTTAGACAAAAGATAAGAATTCCTAATATTTTTACAGTACTAATGTTAGAACTATTCAGGCAAAAAAAAAAATCCACATTTCACCAGGTGTTTCACATGAGTCTGACAACTGTTTTTAAAACATTGCTAATCCTTTAAGCTTGTATCCTAACATCGTTTGTGTTTGTGTACCTCATTACAAATAGAAACGGGAATATTCTCTAAATATTAGACTCAATGAGAATTTCCTTAGCAATATCCCAGCCTCACATGCCCTGTAAATGAAAGGAGGTAACAGTTCTTTTATATTAGCAATATATTATATCTGAGATGCAAATGCTGTGTTCTTCTGATTTCTTTGCCATCGTTAAGAGTATTATTATCTTGACAGAATGAGGGATTTGGGGGATGGTGTTGCAGGAATCAAAAAGACAACACAATGTTCAAGCAAATTTTTAAGAATACTAAGTGGAAAAATAAATGCAAATACTCCCTAAAATGCATCTGTGTTTATGGGAGGTAGGAATTTGAATTAATTACTAAAACAAACATATCCAAAGCAATTAATAAATTCAATCTGTGTTCCTTTAGGGTTAATATTCTGACTAAAGAACAGAGAATTAACTGAGCATTTTGCAAAAGAAAAAATGCAGATGATCCATTAAAGTAGAAGACTACCTAATAATCAGAATTGCAAAGTTAATAATAATGATAATATCCAATGTGATCAAAATTGGAAAAATGAGGACTTCCATACATCGTTGCTAGAGGTGCTAATTGGTCTAATTTTCTGGAAGGCAATTTGGCTTGTCTATCAACATTTTAAATGTGCATGCCCTTTGATCCATCAAGTCCAATACTAGAATCTATCCCAAGGAATTCATTGAAAAGTGCACCAAAAAATCTAAGTGAAAGGATTGCATTGCTTATAGCAACAAACAGCTGGATAATGTCCTCACTGTCTATCAATACAATATTGGTCATTTATGTAATGAATATACAGCCATTAAAAAGAATGATGTAGATGCATTTGCACTGACATAGAGAGATGGTAATGATATATAATTAATTAAAAGGAAAGAAAACTGGGGAATAGGCTACAAAAAATATGTTTAGAACTGTTTGTGTGCATGTGTGTGTGTTTATAGACATATATAGTTATACACTTAGTTTTGCATGGAATACTTTTATCTACTGCTTTACACAAATTTGTATTGTTAAATTATTTTACAATGAGCTTTTATTATATTTATAATCAGCAAAGATAATAAAGGTGTTCTTATTTGGAAGGAGAAAAAGACCATGCACATAACTGTCAATTTTTAGCATTGGGATGGTGGAGAGTCGTTTAGTCAAGTTCCATAAAACATGGAGAGTTTCTTTTCCTCTTCTTATTCTATAAAATGCCAGCATTAAATTTTGCAAGCTGTATTTGACAGGATATAGGCACAAAGAAATGCTCCGATTATGTAAGCTTAGGAACTCTTGGTTCAGTGTTAATGTTTTGCCTTCATTTGATAACCTGTAACACATGGTATGATGACATAGGACAAGGTTATTCCTGGTAATAATAGCTCGTATTTAGGGAAACTTACCATGTGACAGGTACTGGTCTCAGTGCTTTAAAGGTATCAACTCATTTAATCCTCACTATAACCCCGAATAATAGCTGCTAATGTTATCTTTCTTTTACAGATGAATACCTGAGGTATCAAAAGTTTAAGTAATTGGCCCAGTATTGCAGAACCAGTAAGTAGTGGAATCTAGGAGGAAGTCCAATATCTGAGCCCAACACTAGGGTTTTTCTTTGTAGAAGATTTGGATCCTTTGCTTGATTTACGATTTCACTAGGCATAAAAATATTACATTTGTAAAGCTATTTTCTGGAAATTATATAAATCAAGGGTCTTCTGAGAATCTTCTCTTTTATTCACATTTAGCTAAAAACCAGCATGAGAGCTAAATGCTGCCCATTTAGAATAAATCAAACGCTACAGCAGAAGAGGAGCCCGAAGCCACTCACCTTCCAGTGATGAAGAGGAAATGCACAAGCACTGCGATGCAGCATGGAGGACAGAGAGCCGTGAGCTGGGGTGCTGAGAGGCAATGCGGGAAAGGGTATGGGGGTGATGGTGGGAGTGGGAGGCAGGCAGTGTTAAGGGAGCAGAAGGGAGATGGACTGATTGAGAGGACAAATGAAGGTTGCAGGAAGTGGGTGATACAGGAGATAGTTCTTAAAAGATTAATAATTTTTGTAAATTTTATTGTTTATCTGAATATTAAAAAGCACATACTTGGGGCACCTGGGTGGCTCAGGAGGTTAAGTGTTTGCCTTCGTCTGGGGTCATGATCTTAGGGTCCTGGGATTGAGCCCCGCGGCTCAGGTTCTATGCTCAGTAGTGAGTTTGCCTCTCCCTCTCCCTCTGTGCTCTTTCTCTCTTGCTCTCTCTTGCTCTTGTTCTCTCTGAAGTAAATAAATAATAACTTAAAAAAAAATAAAAAGCACATACTCATTGCAGAAATCTTAGAAAGTGCAGAAAGTCATAAAAACAACAAAAAAAACACACAATTCAGAAACGATCACATTTTGGGGTATTATTGTCTGGGTACAATTTCAACAGACAATGATGAAAGTGGAGACAATTTAGGGAGAACAAAGAGAGGTGGGAAAGACCAGACGGTATTGATGTACTATTTAAGTAGCTGGAATAAAAGGAAGTTAAAAGTAAGCTGAAAGAGTAGCTTAGAGGATTTCATCATAGAAAACCTTAAATATGAGGGAGCCACAAGGTGAGCAGTGGGGAGCCATTGAAGGTTTTAGTGCAAAGGAAGGATGTGTTTGAAGCCATGCTTAAGAAAGATTAATCTGGTGGTAGCATCAGAAAAAATGGGAAAAGAGAATGATGGGAATTAAAAGCACTTAATAATTTATTATAGTGATCCAGAGGAAAAAGTTATACGTGTAATCCTGAACTAAAGAAAAAATAACAAAGAGGGAAAAATACAAGACACATAATTGCAGAGATAAAGTCCTCTACATCTTGCCTAAAATGCCAATATCTGTGTGTGTGCATTTTTTATTATCTCTCATTCTATTTTCCTTTTAGGGGGGAGAGCCTGTTGCAAGATTGTAGAACATCAGTTTTGACAATTCTATAAGAGTGGTTAGTTTCTTAATTATTAAGTAAATTGTTCTATGTTTGGAACAAAATACATAAGACAAGAAAGAATCCGTTACCTTCACAAACTCAGAGACTACATTACAGAAAGAGCAAGCTTTCACAAGAATTTGAACAAAGGCCCTCCTAAGGTTAGTATTTTGCCAAAAATAAAATAGTTTGTTTATAGAATTTATCAAATGTAAATCTTTCTCTTGACTTATTAATTGTTGCATTATTAACAGTCTTAGAAATAATAGACCATTCAGTAAATCACTTCTATTTAAGTTTAAGAGAAAAATGATGTTATGATGAAAAAAGTTTAGTACTATCTGTACATATATTTAATAAATTGCCTTAGTTTGCTTCACATTTTAGGTGTTGTCTGTTATTTTTTTCCATGACTGGTGCTAGATGATATTATAATTCCCGATAGAGATAAAGAAAACATTCAAGAGCAGTCAGAAGAGTTGTTCTGTCAGAAATAACTCTCTGTGACTTCTTCTCCCAGATCTGACATTATGCAGTATCTGACCTCATACTTCATTTTTCTCATTTCTGAAGTGGAAATAGAAGTTGTAATCATAGAAGCTGAAGAAGTTGTAGAAACCAAGGAGTTGCAGTCCTCCTCTGTGTGTGTGTTTAGAAAAATGCTCTAGAGGCATTCCGTAAATGTACAGGTAGTATAAACATGCACAGAAAAAGGTTTCTGTTAGTTTTTGTGGGATATATTTGCAGCAAACACTGTAGAAATGTTTCCAGACCCCCTTGTGTTCCTTATACCACTAGCCCCTGCTGCCTTAGTCAATGACTGATTGGCAAAGAAGTAGGAAAGCCCAGCACCCTTGCCTAAGGCGGGAATATCTCCAAGACACAGCTTATGTTCTAGAGTTTTCCAGTGGTTCTGTCTGAAGCGACCCTATATGGGATTTTGCCTGACATGACACCCTTCCCAGCTTCTTCTCTCTTCTTTTGTGTCCTGTGACGGCCCCTGACTGTTTTTTTTCCTGGGGGAATTTACTACTCTTTTGTACGTGAATCCTCTTCTCAGAGTCTAATCTGGGGAACCCGACCTAGGAACTACAAACTGAAAACCAAAAGTGAACTAGTATAAAGTTTACTGAAAACACATTGTCATTTTCTTTCAAGAAGCCAGGCCACTGATATGATAACAGCAACTGAACCACCAAAGAAATACATGAAAAATCAGAGATTCAGGAGGAGATTTTCAATGCACATTTCCAAAAATATTGTTATGTCAAACTGAAAAGGAGAAAAAATTCAATGTGACTCATCCTTTTCAGAACAGTAATAGCTTTCCCTTACTGAATTCCTATGATTATCACTGTTCTAGCATTTTTCCATATCTATGTCATTTTGTCCTCATAACAATTCTACAATGGAGGCATTGCTTTATTTTTCATGTTTAGAGTGTAGCTCTGAGCTCACACAGTTTAGCAAATACCAGTACCAAGATTCAAACCCAGATCTAATCTGGCACTTGAGTTCATAGTCTTTCCACCTCACCTCACTGTATTGCTCTTCTATAAGGGCGTTCTGCAATATAATGGGTACCTGTGTTTGTTAAGTTGCTCTTAGTTTTCCACTGACATTGACAGAAAAGGATGAGATAGTATTTATCCAATGACCCTCATCAAATTACTTACTCTTTGCACATATAAACCAAACTCTTCCAATTATTTCAAAGGGCTAAAAATAATATTTCTCAAATTTTGTATTTTAAGAATGCCAAGATTTGTCTGGTTATGGCTATGTCATGGACGTGCCTATTAAAGAGGTCATCGACAATTTGTTTGACCAACTAGTGCAGAAAAGACAGCAATAAACCATTATGCAAGTGCCGAGTCTAGACAGGCTACTAGGCTCAATACTCCATGGCTCACACCTAACTATTTAGATTATTTAGATAATAACTCTGGCCAACCATTTTCCTGTGGTGGTCATTCCTGACTTCTGAAGGCTGATCAACTTATTATTCCTGTTACAGCATGCTATCATGAGGCACATTCAGTTGTAATGTTGTATCTTTTATCTTTAACAACCGTGGAGAAAAACCAAGAATGTCCACACAAATGTGGCATAAGAAGCTAGAGCCATTTTGCTTTTTGTTGTCACACACAACAACATATAATTCATGTCAGTCTTTGACACAGAAAGCAGCATAACTCAAGTGGATGGCATTGTATGTATCTGGCCTTACAAAATAAAAATACTATCTTCATATCCTGTGAGCTCTTCTAACCCGATGGCAGCAAATGCTTTTCATCCATGGAACAGTTCTACAATTGACGTACCACCCTGAGGATTTTGTATATTTTATTTAGCAGTCATTTGGATAAAGAGGTTTAATTTTGGATAAGAGGTTTAATTTAAGAAGGGATACTAATGAAGTTGAGTGAAGAAATGACCTAATGAAGACAGGAAAACTGAATTTTCTCTGTAGCTGTAGATTACTTTGGAATCAGAAGTGATTCATTTCCAACTGTCTCTATAAACATGGAAAGCAATTGGATGCTATCATGGATTGAACTGTGTCCCCACTAAAGATGTTGAGGTCCCAACCCCCAGTACCTATGAATGTGACCTTATGTGGAAACAGGGTCTTTGTAGATGATTGAGTAAATTATTCACAGCACAGTTATTCAGAAAGCCTGTAATTCCCATTATGACTATTTAGTAAGTCATTAGCTCAGCATTCAAGATTCTCTATATTCCTGACAATGTGTACTACTTTTAACTTCATTTTCTAATCATACCACATATGAATCATCCATAGTCTAGTCAAGTTGATGTCCTTATAGTTCATTATACACACTGAAAATCCCCAAATTTCTGACTCTATTTCTACCTCTTTGCTTGTCAAAAATGTTATTTATTGTCTTCATTTTTCCAGGCCCTAATCTTACTTCAAGGCCCAGTTTACCTCCCAACATTCCCATCAGAATTTTCCAGAATGCACTGAAGTAGGTAATGGTCCTCTACTTTGAAATCCATATTACCTATTGCCTTCATATTATTTGATTCTCTAACTATCTAATATGTATTAAGTATACCTTTTTGTGTATCTCTTATCTCTCCAACAAGATTTAAATGTATCTCTTTGTAATCTTACTGTATAAAAGCTATCATCCAATAAACATCAGTTGGCAATTATGATACATATTAAAAACTTATGATATATATCATATATTATTAATGTCTATGATGTCAATAATATATATTATGATATATATGCTATATCAATAGTAGTTGTCAATTTTTCAAGAAGATTACTTAAAATTTACAGATACTTATAAGTAAAGGGTAATGTCTTTGCATCCATCTTATGAAACAAGTAAGTCAGCATTATTATCTTGATGTTACAGAACTGAAAGCAGAATGAGGCATATTAAATAGCTTCCCTAAAATTAGCCCCAGTGTTTGAGGTAAGATGGTCAACAAAGAGGCAGAGCCTGAATACAAACCCATGACTTAGTTTTTCCCAGCATTAAAAAAATCAATGGCTGTTGAATAAAAAGGAAACAAAGATGGAGATAAAACAACCACCTTCAAAATGCTGAAGATATTTTGAGAGTAACAAATATGTAAATACCATAAATCTGCCTCCAGTGTACCACCTAGTTTCTCTGACATAGTTTTTATTAAGTACAGTATCAATCTGAGAATACATAGGAAGTTGTTATGTATTTTGTCTTTCTGTATCACTTGGTCCTGAATGTATAGTCAAATTTCATTGAGGAATGAACATAGAACTACTGAAGAGAACAAAAGATAGGGATAATTCCAAGGTCAAGATTTAAGAGACCTACTTAGTTCACTAGTATACGATTAATTTGATCCATGATATTGGATGAATAGTGCTAAGAAAAAATGTAATTTGATGAATTAATTGTTCAAAACTTTTAATTCAAAACTTTCTAACAATTGCACTAAATTCTTTAATATATTATCAGAGAGAAAGAGAGAGAGAGAACCTTATACTCCCAGCCAGATTTTCTACCCTTTCAAGAACCAAGCTATAGCTTATCAATCCAAAGAGCAATTATTGTTCTTGTATAAATGTGGTGCATGTAAGCAACTAAGTGCTTTAGTTTTGCAACTAAATGCTTAATAGGTGTCGTATTTTCCTACCCACCTGCTGTACTCCAAACATATTCATAAATAAAAGATAAAGTGTTCAAGAATACCTTAGGCCTAAAGAGTGCTTCATATACCTAAATTTATTTCTTTTCTTAGTTCTTAGTGCGTTTTCCAGAGTTTAGGTTCATATGCAAATTTTATCTCTAGGCAGATAATGTTAGCTGACCAAACATTCACCTTGGCTTATTTCCTTCCCTTACCAACTTTTCATTATTCCCACACTTGTTACTGTGTTTTTGAGGTGGTAGCTGAATTCTCACTAAAATCCTGAACTCGCCTTTTGTTCTCACTTTATCCACTATATGCTTATGAGAAAACCCAAAAATCTAGCGAAATATTTTAAAATAACATATATGGTTTGCTTGGGTATGGAATGATCAAGATGCCATCGTGTGTGTGTGTGTGTGTGTGTGTGTGTGTGTGTGTGTAGGTTTATTCAGGCTTCTTTCTTCTCTTCTTCAGTTCATCTTTTTTGAAATTGTTTTATCTCAGCACTAATTTTAAAAATATGTATTTTATTTTATACTTTTATCTTGTGCTTTTCACTAGTACTATGGGAAAGGGATTTTTTAAAAAGCTAGTTACACCAAAAAATATAAAGATTGAGCAAGCCATAATCCTTCTGCTAATGGATATGCTATAATCAACAGGAATGTTATATAAAACTATTATTTCCATTCCTTTACATTTGTAGAAAGTTTCAAGACAACTGCTTTTTCATGATCAATTTTAAGTTGCAAACAAGCAGATTAAAAAAGGCGAGAGACCATTACTGTCTGGGAGAATTCATGTTTCTCATGTAGGGGTGAAATAAGAACTACATTCTGAACTTTCTTGGAAAGAAGCCATTTAATCTTCCCCAGGGGTCTGGTGGGGTTTCCTGAGCTTTTTCCTGGCAATACTCAACTGTTGTTTATGGGACCATGCCAAGACGCCAAGGGGTTGAGGAACTCTCATTTGGATGCCTGTCCTGTCTGGCACTCTCCTTGGTGCTGGCTGCTTCCAAAGCATTTGCTTCTCTGGGCTTTGTTTTAGCAAGCCAGACGGAAAAGGGGCCACCTTGCACTGGTCTTTATACATTAACATCCCCAAATGATTTCTTGGCTTTGTTACCTCTACCTGACCCACCTCCCTACAAAGCTTTCCTAAATTGCTGTAGCCTTGCCGCACCTAAATTTTACCTTGCCCTTGGCACTTAGCAGATTTGGAATTCAGCTTGTGGTTTTGGTTTCTACTGAGTTTGTAAGACATTTTGGAGTAGGCACTTGCAAATTGCCTTATACCCACACCACCTAGCATGTAGTAAGTCCTCAAAAAATATTGTTTGATGATAATAAGTGTTTCCCTGTTTTCTTCCCAAGAAGAAACATATATAGTTTATAAGATTTTATCATACCCAGAAAATGCTTGAGATCATAAGCTTAGGTGTGTGGCCCACAATCCACAAGTACATTATCTTTATCCTTCCTTTTTTTTTTCAATAATCACTCAAAACCTCCTACCCTTCTCTGTTTCTCTTTCTCTCTCTTTCACATAGAGCACACACACACAACACAAACTGATACAGGCTTCACAGTTCCACAGACACATGCTCATCTTTCAATAGGATCTTAAGAGTAGAGGTTAAGAGCATGGAATTTAAGTTAAACTGCCTCTGCTCCTGTTCCAGTTCCCATAATTAATATCCATGTGACAGCAGTTTCATTAATATCTCTGTGCCTCAATTTCCTCATCTATGAAATGGGAATAATAATAGAACTTAACCCAACAATTTGTTGAGTTAATCATGTAGCACATTTAAAAGAATTTCTGGCTCATAATGAGTAGTATATTAACACTGTCCACTCTTCTTATTTTGGAGTTGTTCAGCTAAGATGATACTTTTCCCTCTCTAGATCATCACATCAGATTTCCCAAGTGTCAAATCTCCACTTACTGAAGAAGTGGCAGTGGCAGTCAAGGTGAGACTCTAACTAGAAAAGCTAGATCCTCTTCTTCTTGATCAAGGGAGTCCAAATCAACAAATTTTACTTCTTTAATGGAAAAGATGCTAGTCATGGAAGAGCAACTGATTTAGCTAAAGTTTATTTGCGCTGCAGAGAGGTTTGCAAATCTTCCACACAATTTGGATTTTATGTAGCTTTGCACAATCACTTCTCTTGAAAGTTGGTCTTTGGAACAGCCAGTCTGAAGAGCTGATGTTGAATATATGAGTATTAGTGAGTCACAGTAGAATAATGTCCAAGGAAAATGATGATCAACTTTTAGATGTGATAGTTTGGTGTGAAAGATATGCTTTTTGTTTCTTCATCTCAGTACTATTTCTTGATTTCCCCCCATGAAAGGCCTGCTCGTGGATAAAACAGCAGGTCATTGAGTGCTCGGTATTTAAAGTGGGTTTGAAAGGACCTAAAGTGATGACTGAAAGTGAGGGGCCAGACTTGAAGATCATAGCAAATGAGGCCTCATGGCTTAGCTTCAATGAAGGCAAATCTTTGGTGATAACTCTGCTTTACTTGAAGATTTCCCAAATTATGCGTATCAGTGGGAATTTATGACTGGTACTATGGAATAAGCCCAGAAGCGTGACTCCCTAGATTACCTAGTAGTTGATGACTGTTGTAATTCTGTAAGCTGTGTCTCACACTGTCCTTTGATAACTCTGAAGGTGACTAGGAGAACCTGGCCAGCTAAAAGTATCCGAAGCATTTATCCTGGCCAGAATGTGTAGGGGATGACTCCAGCTTATGTGTATATGCATCAGTCTGGAAGTAGAAGGCTGTATTCATAGGAGGCCTCACTTAGAAGTCATTCCAATTATTTATGGCTGCATAACAAGCCATTCCAAAACTTTGTGGCTTAAAGTAACAACAATCATTTGTTTTACTCATGAATCTGCCATTAGGGCAGGATTTGGCAGGGTGGCTCATCTCTTCTCTGTGAGCATCAGTTGAAATGGCTGGGCTGGGACTGGAAGATCCATTTCTAAAACAGCTCATGCACATAGCTGGCAAGTTGTAGCTGGCTGTCAGCTGGGAACTCAGCCAGAGTTGTAGGCTGGGGGTTTTCCTCAGATCAGTGGAAGCTGAGCTCTAAGAATGAGTGTTCCAAGAGGCTTTGTCAGGAGGTGCAAGGCTTCTAATGACTTTGCCTTGGAAGTCCCTGTATATTGTTTGGTAATTTAAAAAGTCATTAAAACTAGCCCTCATTCAAAGGGAGAGGAATTAAACTTCATCTTTAATCTACCACAGAAGTTATCATTCCTAAATTTCGACCTCTCAGTGAGAGAGATTGATGATCTCTCTACTATATACATTAATTGTGCTGATTGCTTTCTAGACTTCTAGACAAATAAATCTTGTTTGATATACCCAAGAGGTGTTTGTTTCTGGTCTTCTTATAGGTCTTTTTTCCCCATTGACATATCTCTGTCTTTTAGTTGGTGTATTTAGACCACCGACATTTAAAATAATGATTGATGTAGTTGGGTTAATATCTACTATATTAATCACTGTTTTTTACTTATGCTTGTTTTATGTTCCTATTTTTGTCCTCCACACTTTTTCTGTCTTTTGTGGTTTTAATTGAACATTTTGTATAACTCCATTTTCTCTCCTTTCTTAGTATATCAATTATGCTTCTTTTAAAATATTTTTCAGTGGTTGCTCTAGACTTCACAATATACATTTACAACTATTCCAAGTCCACTTTTAAATAACATTATACAACTTCATGGGTAGTATAAACATCTTATAATAACAAAATGTTCCTATCTCTTCCCTCTCATCCCTGTATCATAGCTGCCATTCATTTCACGTATACATTAAGCAAACAAAAACATATAGACATGCTTATATAACCTTATACATCCTTATGCATATATATATATGCATACACACCTATATATAAGCAATTAAATACATTTTATTATTTTGAACAAACTGGTTATCTATTAGATCCATTAAAAATAAGAAAAATAAAAGTTTTTGTTTTACCTTCATTTATTGCTTCTCTGATGTCCTTCCCTTATTTTTGTGTATCCGAGTTTTTGATTCATATTACCTTCCCTCTCCCTGAAGAACTTCCTGTAACACTTCTTGTAAGGTAGATCACCTACCAGCAACGAATTTCCTCAATTTTTGATTGTTTGAGAAAGTATTTATCCTTCACTTTTTTTTAAGTAGGCTCCACAACCTTGATCCTGAGATCAAGACCTGAGTTGAATCAAGCACTTAACCGACTGAGCCACCCAGGTGTCCCCCTCCTTCATTTTTGAAGGATAATTTCACGGGCACAGAATTTTATGTTGGTGTTTTTTTCTCCCAGCATGTCAATTTTTTTTTTTTAAGGTTTTATTTATTTACTTGACAGAGAGAGACACAGCTAGAGAGGGAACACAAATGGGGGAGTGGGATAAGGAGAAGCAGGCTCCCCGCGGAGCAGGAAGCTCGATGCGGGGCTCGATTCCAGGGTCCTGGGATCATGACCTGAGCCGAAGGCAGACGCTTAATGACTGAGCTGCCCAGGCGCCCCTCTCCCAGCATTTCAAACACTTCACTCCATTTTCTTCTTGCTTGCATTGTTTCTTTGGATGTAATTCTTATCTTTGTGCCTCTACAGATAAGATATCCTTTTCCTCTTTCAAGACTTTTTCACCTTTGATTTTATGAAATTTGAAGGTAATATGCCTTGGTATAGTTTATTTTTCACATTTACCCTGCTTGGTATTCTCTGGGCTTCCTGGATCTGTGGTTTGGTGTCTGGCATTGATTTGGGGAAATTCTCTGGCATTCTGGCTTCAAATATTACTTCCATTCTTTTTCTTCTCCTGGTATTTTCATTACATATGCTATGCGTTTTCCTTTTGTAGTTGTCTCATAGTTCTCGAATATTCTGCCCTTTTTATAGTCTTCTTTTTTTCTTTGATTATCAGATGTGTAAGCTTCTGGTGTTATATCCTCAAGCTTGGAGAATCAGATCTTTCCTCAACCTTATCCAGTCTGCTAATGAGCTTACCGAAAGTATTCATTTCTTATTACATTTAAAAATTTTTTTAAATATGTTTTTTTTAAGATTTTATTTTATTTTCATTTATTTATTTGACAGAGAGAGAGATAGCAAGAGCAGGAACACAAGCAGAGGGAGTGGGAGAGGGAGAAGCAGGCTTCCCGCAGAGCAGGGACCCCGATGCGGGGCTCGATCCCAGGACCTGAGCCGAAGGCAGACGCTTAATGACTGAGCCACCCAGGCACCCACATTTAAAAAATTTTTAAGATTTCTTTTTCATTCTTAGAATTTCCATCCCTTTACTTAAATTATCCATCTGTTCTTGCATGTTGTCTCATTTTTTCTTAAACCTCTTAGGCTATTTTTTTTTTAAAGATTTTATTTATTTATTTGACAGAGAGACACAGCGAGAGAGGGAACACAAGCAGGGGGAGTGGGAGAGGGAGAAGCAGGCTTCCTGCTGAGCAGGGAGCCCGATGTGGGGCTCGATCCCAGGACCCAGGGATCATGACCTGAGCCGAAGGCAGACGCTTAACGACTGAGCCACCCAGGCGCCCCAAACCTCTTAGGCTATTAATCATAGTTTTAAAAAATTCTTGGTCTAATAATTCCAACATTCGGGCTATAACTGACATCGATTCTGATGTTGGATCAGTGTCTTCAAACTAGTTTTTGCCATTAATGATAAGTTGCGATTTTTTGTCAAAAGGTGGACATAATGTACTGGGTAAAAGGAACTCTAGCAGATAGGCCTTTAGTAAGAAAGTGGTAAGATGTAGAGGGAAGGGAAGCATTCTTTGGTTCTATGATGAGGTCTCAGTCTCTTGGTGAGCTTGTGCCCCTGGACTAGGAACTTCACTATTGCTTCTGGCTTTGTTTTTTTTTTTGGGGGGGGGTGTTTGTTGTTGTTGTTTTTCTTCCCCTTATGTGGGATAATATAGCTAGAGGGGGCTGGAGTTGGTTATTTTCTTTCCCTCAGTTAAATTAGGCTCTTATAAAAACCCCAGTAGATTAGGCTTTAGTGAAATAGTTTCTCCTGAAAGCCGGCCTTGCTAAGAACTGAATGCTCTGGCTTATTTCAAAGTCGTTTTTTTCCTCTTCCCCCTGCTGGAAGTATGAGGTGATTGTTCTTTGTTATTCAATGTGAGGATGGGGTATAATCCTGGAGTTAAACTCACTTAGAGGGTAGGCAGGGGTGCTTATGACTGGGTCCCACTAGAGTTTTAATTCTCAGACTTGTCCACACTGAACCTCCAGTCCTATGGAGGTTTCTACCTCGTGGGTCCTTGCTCAGGTAACTTGTGAGTCCCTGTATTCACCAGTCAATGCTTTTCCAATTTGGAGGCAGCAGTTTGCTCTGTGACCTCCTTCTCTGATGGATCTATATAAAAAGAGTTTTCGATTTTTCATTTTGTTCAGCTTTTTGCTTGTTGTTAGGATGGAGTGGTCACTTCTAAGCTCCTTACATGCAGACGGGAAACCAGATATCCTAATTCATTACACTTTTAATGGTTAATATTTGAATTCCAACAAAATAATTAGAGACATTTGATATTTTGCTGGCAGTAGCTATTAAAATAAGAATTTTAGGTAAATTTCAGGTTTTGAATTACATTAATTTAATAAATATTTGGAGAATATATTGAGGGGAATCTAGGAAATATTTTCACCTAGTGAGAACATATGAGTATATCCTAAAAGTAAAAACTCAATTAGAAGATAAAGTAAAGCAAATTGTGACTTCAGTTCTGACTAATAACTGGCACACTCATCTCCCTTATTTCATGAAACTAATGCCTGAGCCTTCTCTCATGATTTTCATGTATATGAAAAAAGTACTATTGAAGCCTTCTCTCTAACATGGAGAATATCCACATGGGTGTTTGTACTTCTAACCACCGGGAAAGGAATGTGTTATCTTTCAGGGCAAGTCTGTCTTATTGTTGCAGTCATTGCAGCTGATATTGAATCCTTGGGAACAGGCAGCATGTGGCACAGCTTGACCTTGCAGATCAGGCCGATTAAGAACATTATATTTTCCACCCAGTCAATGCAAGGCCCGTGGTTAATGATTACTTAGAGCATAAATCCCACAGCTGATTTTCTGTCATTTGGAAATGATCAGAGCCCATGTCCAGCAAAATCTGGCAGTGACATTTTTGGCAAGCTATTTCAATAACAGATGCTTTCAGAAGAGAGAGAGAGCAAGCCAGGATTGGGGTGGGGGAGGAGTGAAAGCATCATATATTTTAGGTAAAATTTATTTTGCTTCTAGTTCAACCATGCACCCACATTCTTTCAAAATGATGTGTTGATGTTGGAGAATTTTAGCATACTAATACATTACATATCACTACTGGGATGGAATAGTATGCCTGCTGTTTCATTCCAGTTGCACAATTGTGAATTCTATTTCCATAACATGGTCAAAAGTGCACTGAAATACTTTCAACCACCTCAGGCAATAACTTTGCTTTAATATTCATCAGGATAAGGTTTTATAGGTCACTGAAAAGGGAAATCTAAAATGCCCATCTTTATTAAAATAGAAACGAGGATATAGAGGAGTAGAATCTATATCTAGATAGGAAGCCGGGTAAGTAAGAAAATATGAATTTCCAACCAGTAGTTAGGTGTCTAGTGGATATCTCTTCCTTCTGGTCATCGTTTTTGTTGTTACTGCTGTTTCTTTTCTCTCTCCTCATCCCTCTTTACATTCAAACTCTTCATGCTGGTATGGAGTAGACAGCATAATATGTCTATTGGACAAAGGGCCTAGGCAGAGCTGGGGTAGGCTAAGGTTTCCAGGCAGCAAGGTTTTCCTGATGGCTTTCATCAGGCCCTGGAAACCTACATTACCCTACATTTGAGATGTGTTCTAAAAACACAATGCAAGCAAGTAGGTCACTAATCAAAATTGCAAGGGAGTCAGAGTTAGCTTTTGATCCTAATCATTTGTCTTTTTATCTGAGCAGTTGCTTTGCTGACTTCCAGTCACGCAGATCCCTAAAAGTGGCCTATGTATGGCTGTCCAAATCCACCATCGCCACCTAAGGCCACTCTTAACCAAGTGCTCCACAGTCCAAAACCAAATCTCTGGTGCTCATCCAACTTACCTGCAATCTAAATTCTTATTATTCTCTGATCTCTGTTAATGTCATGAATATATTTATTTAGATCTGTGATTATATTCATAGACATCAAGTTGTGAATGACTGATAGACAACTTCCTGAAGTATCTGCATATAAAATGAATGCCTACTAGCATAAATTATTCATGACTAATAAGATTACTAGATCAGAAGATGAAGAAAGAGTACATTTATAAGACATTTGATAATTTTTCTTCCTTTCCCGTTATATGTATTAGTTAAGCAGCTGTATTAAAATGACCTAAAATATAAAGATAGATAATGCAGGGCTGATATGGAAACACTGACATGTGGCTTCCATCAGATCCAAGTCAACTGCTCCATTTGTTGCATTTCCAGTAAGTAGAAAGAGAAGGGAAAGATACAGATTGTTTTTACACCCATTCCATTGACTGAAACAATCAAATGGTCACACAAATTACAAAGGAGGCCAGGAAATACACTCTCTAGACAAGAAAACATGTTCCTAGACAAAACTGCCATGCTTTAAAGAATGTGACCATTACATTATCAAAGAAAAGGAGAGTGGTTAGTGTTAGGTAAATATAGGCACTACCACATTATTTCACACTATTTTGTAAAATGGATGGGAAATTTGGTCAGAAGACAGTACCATTAGGTAGATTTGATGTTGGTTAAACTATTTCCCAGAGAATTTTGATTCCTGATTCTTGTTTCGATTGTAACCTGATAAGGTTATTTCTTGAGGTAGGCCAAAAAAAGCTTCGTTTGGACACTACCTCATATACCACAATAAACAAAGATAGAGAATACATTCTCATCAATTTTGAAGATGGCATAAATATAATTGGGAAAGGTAGTTCAAAAGATGATGAAATCCAAATTCCATAAAATCTAGGCTGACTGAACTAATGAGCTGGAATTAAAAAGATGGGAATTATTGAATGTTAAATGAAAAATGACTGTCAGCTCAAAACAATTGTACTAGAATGACTTAGCAGTCCACATACTCAGGATGTAAGAGTTCCCTTAAGCATAATGTAATAAATTTTGGTATGGAGATACAGCTGCACCATGAGCTAAATCTATTTTAAAAAAAAACAAAACAAAACAAGTAATGATTCTATTGAATGTTATATTAAATTGAACACATCTGTACTGTTCTCATTAAGATAAATGCCACATTTGAAGGGGGTTTTAACATGGGTCATATATGTATGTGTGTGTATACACATACATATACATAATTATTTCATCTATGGAATGAGTCAAAGAACTATAAATATTTTCCCTGAAGAAGACAGCCTTCTGAGAGACAATGAATGATAATAATTTTCAAGTATCTGAAGGCCTGTCAATAGAATGTGTAGTCCTCCAGGCCAAACTGGAACATTTGGGTTATACAAATGTAGATTTCTAACTCAGTATAGGAAAGTTATTTCCAATAATAAAGCTTTTTTTTTTTTTCTTTCTTTCAGGATAGGGCAGTATGGATTTATTTATTTTTTTTTCTTTTAAATTTTTTTATTATGTTATGTTAATTACCATACATGACATCATTGGTTTTTGATGTAGTGTTCCATGATTCATTGTTTGCGTATAACACCCAGTGCTCCATTCAATATGTGCCCTCTTTAATACCCATCACCAGGCTAACCCATCCCCCCACCCCCCTCCCCTCTAGAACCCTCAGTTTGTTTTCAGAGTCCATAGTCTCTCATGGTTCATATCCCCCTTCAATTTCCCCCCCTTCATTCTTCCCTTCCTGCTATCTTTGGGGAGGGTATGTGCTATGGTGAGCTCTGTGAATTTTGTAAGACTGTTGAATCACAAACTTGTACCTCTGAAACAAATAATACAATATATGTTAAAAAAAAAAGAAGAAGAAGATCCAATAATAAAACTTTTAAAAATGGATACCATTGGAAGGAGCAATGTTTCTAATCTGTATTCTTTCATAACCTCTAAGATTTCTTCCAATTCAGATTCTAGAGTATCATGATGTATTTTTGAACAACGTGATGCCCTCAGCTCCATACATGCATTTGTACAAATGTGACAAATAGTTCATCAGAAATAAGATAAATAGCACTCATACCTAATTACTCCCACCACCAATCTTTCACCTTTGCCATGACTTCCCCTTCTATAAGGGTTTGGTTAAAACATAATTATGGCTATTGGAATATGAGCCAGCACAATATAGAATATTCAAAACCTAGATATAGAGGACTTTTCCATGTATGGGGATTTAGGCATGTTAATCATTTAGCAATGCTAAGTTGGCCTGTATATGTTGCATCTAGGAGTAGACAGTATGCAGCTTTGAAATCTAAGGTACTACTGCAAGTTATTAGGAAGTCAGAATGCATTCCTCCATTCCAATTCTAAGACTGTGATATGATCACACGATTCTTATTTCATCTTGGGGCTGTGGTTATTTAAGCATGGTCTTCAAGTCAAATGACTTGAGTTTGAACCATCATCGTCCATGGACATTTTTATTCCTGTGAATTTTGTCTCTCCTCTTTGATTTTTTTCATTTTTAAATGAGAATAATGACTGACTGACAGCATTATCCTGAATGTCAAATGAGATAATCGTGCCAAACCCTTCGGAAATTCTATACCAGTAAGATATTAATATTTTTCCTGGAATGCTGAAATACTTTCAAAGACAAAATTTTCTCTTATTCTGTATTTTTTATTTATCCTTATGAATTCTCTGTATATTCTTTTCAATTTCAGTCTGGCTTTTCTTTGCCACTTGTTCATATATCTGGGTCATTATTTTTCCATTCCCATGTTTGTTTCTCCATCCACTCCCAACAATTACTAATTTTTCAAATTAAAATTTATTTTAACATTAGCCTAAGGAAAGCAGCAGGGAAAATAGTGACTGTAAAATAGCATAGAAGCAGAAAGCCAAATATCACTGCTCCTTCAGTTAATGGAATCATTAAACAGACTCTAATAGCAGAAAGTTAACTAGAGCTCCAAAACTCAGAAGAGTTTAGAGGATTCCAAAGATTACAACCTGTGTAGTATCTAGAGCATTCGAGGCATCCTCTCTAAAATGAGAAGTAAGATGAGTAAAATTCTGAGTTCAAATTGCTGGCCCAGCAGAACAGTTATTTAAAAAGAGACTGTTGCCTTCCATAAGTAAGCTAAAGAAATGCTCTATTATTTAGGAAGGACAATTGAAAACTGATGTCCACAGTTGGTTGCATAAAAATATTGTCTCAGTCTTCTTTAGGTCAGGTAAAGTTGTGGTGCTTAGTGCTCATTATGAGTGTAAAGTTGTGCACAAAAATGATCTACTCTATAAGTCAGCATATTCTTCATCTAGAGTGCAATGATGGTCACCATCTTTTAAATGCAAATGAGAAATTTTAAAACATGGAAGCATAAATTGTTATCAGCAAAGAAAAGTGATACTTTAAGCTGCAGATTTTTCTGTGTTATTAACCTCAAAAGTCATAGTTGAAACGTTAAAATGTTAACAAAATTTCTATTAATTTCCCCAGAAAGAAAATGCTGGGGTTATATTATACATCTCAGCTGTACGGGCAGCATCTTCTAAAACTTCTCAGAACAGAACTTCAGAAACATCTTAAGCCTCCCTCTCTTGGCTACTCTAGGCAAAATTAATTATTCATACCTGTGTTCCTATGGTATCTTACACATATATTAATTACAGCACTTATCATATTGAATTTGATCATATAAAATTCAAGCATGTAATTTATCCATTTTAGGTAATACTACATACTTAGTATGAGGGAATTCTATTTCCTGAATGTAACCCACATTCAACTATTCCTTTTATCATTAATTTGTTCATTACTCAACAAATTGTGCCAAACATTGTTCTAGACAATTGGTATGGATCACAAGAGGTATTTAAGGAATATACATGAAAATGCTTCCTTACAATTCAAAAAGACACATACTATTTTAATAAAGCAGTCCTTATTATTTGGGATTCAAAAAGACCTCACAGAGAAAGTAGCACTGAAATGTGTCTAAAGGAAAGATAAAGTTTTGCAGATGGAGGAGTTTGAGGAGAGCATGGAATTATTATAGACACATTGCACTCATATTTACACCCAAATATCCATCAGAGAATCTATAAAATTCTAGGCACCCAAAATATGCTAGCTAAATAAAGAAATGTTCTTTCTTCCATCCCACTGAAATTCTTACACTGTTGTTTAAAATTATATAATTTATTCAGAAAAACTGAGAAATAAATTATTACTATCATCTGAAAATATTCAACCTACTGGAAAGTTATCACCCTTAGCCATGTCTTTCTCCAATTAAATTATTCAAATATTCTTCCATATAAATCCTCTTTTCTAGCTCTCCAATCACCTTTGTTATCACCCTCTGTATCCTAAACTTGAACTTGCAATTTACACTTTCAGAAATATATTTTGGTTTACCTTGGAACCCCCAAAAGATTTAATATGCAATATCATTTTTTCCTAAGCTCCTGTTCTTTCATTTGTAACATATATTCTCTACGTACATAATTCTCATGGAGACATTGATTATTTTATAATAACATTAGGTTTTGAATTTAGTTTTTTCATGAGGAATTATAAAAACTATGGTCAAAAATTCATCTGTGAACTTGATGATTTTTTTCCTTTTTTACTTTAAAATGAGAAAATGTCACACTGAAAACTATCGAAGTTACGCTGGCATATTTCACCTAACCCCCCAAGGTAATATTTCAACTTGTGTTTTATTAAACCCTGTGAGTCACAGTGCTCTCTCTTGGTTCAGGGCTCTTTGCTACCTATGGGTCTTATTTTACATCAGGAGCAGCTGAATTTCACACTTATATTTGCCACTCTTCTAGATCCTTCCTCCTGAGCTTATTAACACCATCCAGCAGCTACCTTGAAGATATACTGTCAGGAAAAATAAATGTTTTCTGCAAGGAGCAAAAAGGTTTTCTATTCCCATATGTCAGCACTTCAGTTCAGGCCTATTGCCAAAAACTAATAGCATTTAAACAATAGTTCATTCAGGTGAGTTATGAAAATGCTCCTCTTCTGAGATGATTCACCGGATATTATTATTCAAAAGTGAGAAGAAAATTGGTTGGTTTTGAATTCAAAGACTACTGGAGTACATTGAAAATGAAGCTAGAGACCTGATTCCTAGTCCAAGTTTCACACATAACTTGCTACTTGACAATGAATTTTCACATGACCTTCCATCATCCTCATTTTCTCATATGTAGAATTAAGAGAATACCATCTTTTTACCTAGTCATTTTGAGGCTAACAAGATATTGCATGCAGAATCACTCTAACATTGTAAGACACTGAGTATATGTCAGATACTATTAATATTCCAAATTAGATGTTTTAAAAAATAAAATCCATTAATTGAGAAAGGTGACAAAAGAGAGTCATTATGGATTAATGGTTATTCACCGGCTTTCTCATTCTAAGTTTGCATTTTGGGAAATTAGCTATCTATGTTCTTTCTGTGTGTGAACTTTCAACCCAGAATATAATATGAAAAATCCATGTTATTATTGCCTCACTTTTATTTTGTTTATTTTTATTTTTATTTTTTTTCTGGTGAATCTTATAGTACTTTGGGGGTGAGACAACTATTTGCCAGAGAGTTGAGTTCAGGGTCATAGAAAGTAATATACCTGAGCTCTATGGCTGAAAGATGAATAAACTCAGTACACAGTCACTCCTGGCTTGAGACTTAATCTAGAATCAAAAATGTAACCTTGTGTTTAGAATCCAAACACATGTGGGACCAGCTATGATCACAATAAGGAAAAGTGAAACTGGCTGTAACTCTGAATTCTGGTTTAGTACCAAATCATCAGTAAAGTTGATGAAGGTCACCTGATTTGAGTAAACATTTGACATAGTTTTGTCAGATAAGCATAAATCAAGTAAAAGATTAACAAAGCATGAATAGTGAGGTTGTGCATAATTGTTACCTTATTATTATTTTAGCTTCTTTGTATTTCCTAATTTTGTTATAATGAACATTATTGACCTGTGAAATTCAAATAAATGAATATATTGATGAATAAATAAATAAATCACCATCTAACCTTTAGGCCAAATATTAATGCTATCTCCTTCATGAAGCCTTTATCAATCCCTTGGTCAACAGCAATAGCATTCTCATTTGATTGATAGCTATTTGATATATATATTATTTCTCTTACAAACTTAAAATTGCTTTCACAGACTCAATTCAATAAATGTCCAGTGTCTGTATTATGTTTATATTTGTATGCCCTGTGTCCCTAGCACAGTGCCCTGTAATAAATATTCATTGAATCGTTGAATTGAGAAGGTAATAATGACAAAACATGACAAATCATTGGCACCAACTACAACCATCTGGTATTTGATTATAGAATTAGAAACCTAACATAGGAGGTGTGTGGTTTTTTAAGATGAGTGAACATCCAGTAGAGTTTTTGAGTAGAGGACTGATGTTCTATATGCATGAATTCAGCTTCAGGTAAATACACTTAATTGTCTGACAGAAAACGTCACCGTAAGATGTTTGAACCCAGAGAGAATACAGAGATTTAAACTATTGAGAAATCAGTGTGATGAGTATCCTTGAAAAGGTTAAGGCTTTCAAAAAAGCTATTTGATATCCTTGTTAGCAATGTTATTCTGGAGAGAGAAATGTGATTGTGTGATGTTTTGAGGTGATAAATTGTCTTATCTGGGGTCTGTTAGGGCAAAGGCAGAGTTCGTAAGAGAAATGCACTTCTGATTTATGTCCCTAAACTTTGTGGATTTTGTTTTGGCATTGAAATAAGTATTAAAATACATGACTGTGAATAGGTCTTTGTTATTCAGTGATAACCTTGCTGCTTCTTCAACCAGTCCACAAGATATAAAAAGGGTCATTTTCCAGAATAAAATTTACTCTTCTGCTCATGATTCATCACACAGATTGCCTACAACTGGGGCTCTCGTTCTCTAGCATAGGACACAGACCCCCTGTCTTTGACACTATAAAATGAGTCTGGTCAGTAGAAGACACAAAACACTAAGATCATGTTGTTTAACTCAATTAGCTAGCTTTGTTTTTATGGGTATGTGATATATAAGGAGACACACTGCTTTCTTCAATAAATAATTTGTTGTGCCAGCTACTGACGGTATTGTCAGCAAAGAGCATTCTCCTGTCTGCCCCTTCAGGCATTGTCTTAGCAGCAGAAAACCACCCTTGACCAAGTTCACACCCTTCAGAGAGGGGGCCATATTAACTGATAGATCAAAGCAAGATTATAAAGGCCAGACCATTCCAGCTCACCTCAGGACAACTGTGAGAGGTAATTTCAGCCCCAGAGCTCCCACTGGGGTCAGCTGAAGTTGTTGTTTGGCCTGCATTGCACCTCAGTTTCTCCCTTAACCCAATCTTGCTTCTTCTTCTTTTTTTTTTTTTAGAGGGAGAGAGTATGTAAGCGAGTGGGGGGAGGGGCAAAGGGAGAGGGAATCTTAAGCAGGCTCCATGTCTAGAGCCTGATGAGGGGCTTGATCTCATGACCCTGAGATCATGACCCAAGCCAAAACCAAGAATCAGACATTTAACTGACAGAGCCACCCAGGCGCCCCAATCCTGCTTCTTTTGCCTTCATTCTACAGGTGTTGATTCCAAGGGCACCTCTTAATACACATCCTGCACATTAACCCTCATGTTAAAGTTAGCCTTGGAGAACCCAACCTGCAATAGGGTGGAACAGACAAACTTAGAAGTTGACTTTTCTTAATTAACAACATAAACAAGGATTCAGAAGAAATAATCATAGAATGCTAGACAGAATTCTATGCAGTATGAATAATTTATAAGAATGTCCTCAGTAAGACAGAGCATGGTATGAGTGAAGCTAAGAAGAGTAAGCTTTGTGAAAGAGTGCCAGAAAATGGAGAAGTAGGTGACTAAATCTGCAAAGACCACAGCTAACTGTAGCTGACCACTGGCAGTTGGAGGGTATGATAGTATCATTGAGAAAGTTGAAAAATAACAAGAGAAAGATGGGTTCCATGTGGTAATCAATGAGAAGTTAGTGACTTTTTAAAATAGGAAACAAGAACATCCAAATATACTTAGAATTGTACCAAGTACTTTTAGATATATTACATTATTTTAATTATCATATTCCTGTGAGATAGATATTTCTCGTTCTGGTTTGTAAATAAAGAAACTGAACTTAAAAAGGTTGGGGAACCAGTCCATTGTCACCCAGCCAACAAACATCAGAACTGGAATTTTAACATAGGTCTATTTCCATTAAATGTCAGTCCTTTTAATCATTGCACTACCACATATATAAAATATGAGGGTTTTAATATTTTTTAAAGTGTTTCCTTTTTTATTAAGTAATGAGAGGCAAAAAATTTCAAAATCTTCCATCCATGATCACTTATTGCTGCCAACATATTTTTGAACTAGTCTAAACCTAAGCCATTATGTATGTAGATACAGGAATCCAAGAGGAATAAAGGATTGAAAACTAAACCTTCCAGGCAAATATAAGTTCTTTCTTCTCCTGGTGACATAATCTATTAACACATATGGATGTATTCATTTATAATCCCATCTTTTTATTTTCTTAGTAGGTATAGACATTCTGGCACTCTTCCCTTGGAAGTTTTAGTGTCACTAAAAAAAGTAGAGCCCGTTCCCAAAATGCTTTGTATTATTTTCTCTGGTATTCAGTCCTTGGTGGAAAAGCAACTTCACAGCATGCCAGTGTTGAAAAGAGACAAAACATATGCATTCTGGAAACAGGAACTGACTTTGGGTCAGTAACAGAGTTGCATAACATTTCTAATAAAGATTTACCAAAAGGAACATATAGAGCAGTATTCATGTTACATTCTTATTTGCATCATATGTTCTCAATTATGTCTAAAAGGAGTACCAAGGCATACCTTGAAATACTACCTCTTTCAGAAGGACAGTGCTATGTAGACAATGGAGTAATTTACTGAGTGATGATAAACCTGATCAAACTTGTTGCCCAGTTGCCTTCCAACGATCTTATTCAGGGAACCCTTAGATATTTGTTTTAGTCTTATAATCTAACCATTTACTTAAGGTTGTAAAAGGAGCCTCTTCATAAATTTCTTAAACTCAATCATGTATTTAAATATTCCATATATTTCAGTATTGCAGAAGCAGCTAGTGAAAAGCCTAGAAACTCTGACACATTTATAAAAGGATTCTATCAAAACCTGGGAGGGTCCTATAAGGTCAACCATGGATTCATAACAAGGCTTCTTGATCACCTCCCATGATATGTAGCTTCCAGGTTATCATGTGTATCTTAGCACATCCACCTTCTGTTCAATCTCTTTAACTCTCCAAATTAATTAAAGGCCACAGACAAAACTACTATTTCAAGGCAACATCCCATACAAATAATTTATTGATGTGCTGCATGAAAGCACAAATAGTGGGAAGAGTGACACCACAGAGAGTTGTGGAACTGTGTTCATTCCTGTATTATGGCCAGGCCACCTTCAGATAAAGTGCTACCAATTGTTGAAAATAAAGACATCATGTTAGTCAACAGAGCTTAACATTCTGAAAAGTGTCATCACGATCACAGTTCAATTGCATGGAATAATCATTTCAAGTAGGAAATCAGACAGGTTAGCAATAATTGCATTGTGTAAAACACAGACAGTATACCCTCACACAGGTAAGAAAAATGAAATTCCCTGAGGAAGAATTAGACTCATGTTCGGGTCTCTTAAAATCATGGGATGTATATATATTTTGTGGAAGTCAGTATTAGTGATCTTGAAGTAGCATTTGGTTAACTAATATATGCTCATTAGAGACTTTCAGAACTCTTTACATTTGTCTTTTGAGGAACACATGATAGGAGCGTACCTAGCTCCTTCTTCTCATTGAACATTTAACTATAATAGCATTCCTTTGTGGGGATTTCTTTGACCCCCCCAAGCTAAAACAACTCCTTTTCTAAGACATTACTTTGCTCCTTTATTGTCTACTAACATATCATTGTTTGGTATTTTCTTATATATTTATGTAATTGTTTTCTTTTTTTTTTCAACTGGAATTTAAACTCTATGTAAATAGAATGAACTTTGGTTTTCTTCACCACTGTATCCTCAATATCTGGCACATAATTGGATCTTTATATAAATGTGTGGAAAAAATATTTTTAAATTACTTCAAGCCTGGATTATGTGTTTCAACTAACATTTATTAAGGATATATAATGTGCCCAACTCTTCGTTATAACATATAATTTTATACTTTAATCTTCATAACAGCCTTGTGATGTGAGCATTAGTATCTACCTTCTATAGATGAGAAACCCAAGGCTCAAAAAACTTTTCTTTATATCCCAATATCCCCACACGGCACATATCCATACAATCTATCACATGATTATACAGTCTTATTTGGTTTCTAGTTGATTGCTAGCTACAGGTGTTACCAACTACACTTTTAGCTTCTCACCATAGGGATAGTGTCCTCTTTTGGTTTTGTCTTTACATCAGTATTCATCTCGACGGTGGGCAGAGCGATATTTCTACCAGGAAGGTAAAAAATGCATCCCTATAACTGGAGCAGAATGTGATCCTTTGCAGAGGTCATGGAATCACTCCTTTTATTCTCCAGGGAATGGATCCCTAACTAGAAGCTCAAAACGACTGACACATCTGGTCTTACTCAAAGCTAATGGACATCACTCAATTCTCTAAGTTTTGGGGTTCCTTGGTAGGAAGAAAAACATTTACAGTTGCACTGGATCCCCATTCCTATATTTCTATATACTTTACTAATTATTCACATTTTATACCTGTCCTTATCCCTACTCCCACTTATCTCAAAACCTTAGGAAAATAAGAAGAAATATCATCTCTCAAAAAAAAAATTGGTTGCTGCTGATGCAGGCTATCTCTTGATATCAAAATTTTGGTTATGTTTCTTGATTTTTAATTTATTTTTATTTTTATTTTTTTTCAATTTTTTTATTATGTTATGTTAATCACCATACATCACATCATTAGTTTTTGATTTAGTGTTCCATGATTCATTGTTTGTGTATAACACCCAGTGCTCCATGCAGTATGTACCCTCTTTTAATACCCATCACCAGACTTTAATTTAATTTTAAGATTTTATTTATTTGAGAGAGAAGAGAGACAGAAACAGAGAGCATGAGCAGGGAGAGGGGCAGAGGGAGAGTTGAGCAGGGAGCCCAACATGGGTCTCTATCCCAGGACCCTGAGATCATGACCTGAGCCAAAGTCAGACCCTTAATAGCCTGAGCCACCCAGGTACCCCTCTTGTTTTTTTAAATAAGACAAATAACGCAGAATCCTAGTCTTTGATGAGTAGCATAAAAAAATACTACTAATTTTAAGCCTGTACTGATGATTCTAGCTTCTATCTAGGGAACAAGAAAGAGAGTAGGTTCTAAATCTAGGAGAGTGTGAAATACAAGGCATTGGCCTGACTGTGATGTTAATGACGTTAGCATTTATTCAGTACTCAGTACGCATCAGCACTGCACCATGTACTTTACAGGCATTTATGTTTTTAATCCACCCAAGTTTTAGCGTATCTATGTTTACAGATTAGGAAACTGAGGTACAAAAAGGCCAACTAACTTGTCCAAGGTCATATGGTCAGTTAGTGGCTGGTCCAGAATTTTAGCAGATGATGCTGTAACTCAAATTGCAATGCCTAAAAATTAAGGTTGGAGCCAGTTTTCCTGAATGCATCCTCCACCTCCAAAATAAATTCAGAATATGTGGGTCCTACAATGAAGTAGATTTCTCCCAATTGGAAGTTGATCTGTATGTGCTTTTATAGAGTACTTGGTTTAAAATGACTTAAAACCATAGTTTTTAGACTATATTAAATAAAGATAAAGATAAGGAGCAAAGATTATATGCATATTAAAATACTGTATGATAATAGGGGCAACTGGTTGGCTCAGTCTGCAGAGGGTGTGACTTTTGATCTTGGGGTTGTAAATTCAAGCCCCATGTTGGGTGTAGAGATTACTTAAAAATAAAATCTTAAGGGGCACCTGGGTGGCTTAGTCAGTTGAGTGTCTGCCTTTGGCTTGGGTCATGGTCCTGGGGTCCTGCGATTAAGTCCCATGTCCTCAGGCTCCCTGCTCAGCGGAGAGCCTTCTCTCTCTCCCTCTGCTGCTCCCCTTGCTTGCGCTCTCTCCCTGTCAAATAAATAAACAAAATCTTTTAAATAAATAAATAAAATAAAATCTTAAAAAATACATTGCATAATAATATATTACCTTTGTCACAAATAGGCATTTTTGAATGCTAAAATTCCTGGCACTGAATTTTTTTCTAAATAAATTTTAAGTTAATACAGAAGTTCAAACAGATTTAGTTTATCTCCATGAAATAGTTATGAATTAGATATAATTATGCATTTCTTCTAAATTAGGATCCCTACCCAGAAGAAATTTTCTTCTTTCTTGCTTTCCTAAAATAGAGTTTTAGATAGCTAGTAAAAATAAATTGGAGGAAACAAAATCATTAAATTATCTAGTTTAGTAGAGATGCTTTCATCAAACACCACCTTTTTAATAGATAATTTCTTCCTTACTCATTATTCATTATTCATTAATGATATTCCCAGTTTAATTTTCTTTTTGCTCTCTAATAAAAGAATTTTGTCAATTCCAGAGGTTATTATTAAAATATTTCACTGTATTTTTTTCCAAAGAATTCTAATGTATTAGGAAAATGTGAAAGACTTAATTTAAAGAAGTGAAATGAATCTTCTTGAGACAAAAACATGGTACTGTGTACAAATCATTCAATTGAATCACTTTTAAAACCCATAAATATAGGCTGGGTAACATATTTGCACACCAACCAAAATATAACATAAAGCTATATTATCATAATTTAATTGCTTTATTTAGAACCCACTTCTTTTAAATTAGCTATTAAATATCACATTTAAAATTTCTTGTATGTAGGAAATTCTATGGATTTATAATCATGAGACCATATTAAATAGATGTACTTGAAAAAGCAAAGAAAGCAAAATCTATTATTTATTTTAATATTGAAAGAATAAGGGAATCTGGCAAAGGAGTAAGCTGTCAAGTATGTAACTTATTTAAATTACTACCAGGTTTCCCTTTGTTTACATGACAATGGCACTCCCCCTCTGTAATAATACAGAACACTTTTCCCATTTTCAGAATTCTTATTTGAGACCTAACACAAGCCCTAAAACTACCATGTGCCCTGTCGCTCAACTAAACCTACATCTTCCAGTTTACAAATAAAGGGAATGAAATGTACTGCTGTTAAAATCCATATTTTCAAGAGCAGTTTCTTTTAGAATAATTTTCTGGTATGTTTATAAGTGCTCAGCATGTGCTTAATATTTTATCTTAGGAATAGATTATTTATACATCAAGTACAACACATTCATTGAGCTAGCAAAGCAATGTGGTAAATGTGCCATTCATCATTTGAATCTGACGAATTATTAAATCTTATCAATTTGTTCAGTATTCAACTTATTTAGAAATATAGAAAAGCCAGATTTCAGAGATAGGTTTTTAATTTATTCATTTTCCATCCAGAAAATTCTATCAATGGATGCTGAAGGGAAAGTAACTTTTATTTTAGAAAAACATAATTTTTAGTTTATATCTGACCAGAGGAGGCTTTGAACAGTTTATAAAGGGACACTGACAGGAGCGTTGATATAGATAAACAGACCAATTGATCAATTTACTAGTAGTAATATGAAGTGGATGATCCCATACTAACTTAGAACAATTTGGTATCCTCTTAGAAGACTTTATGCAGAGCTTTTGATTAATAGCACTTTTTTTTTTTTTGTATATTCTGACATGTTTCACTAGTGTTTGTCCCCAGGAATTTAACATGAATACGTTTTGCCTCTCTTTTCATAGACCCCAAGCCCTTCAACCCAATGAATTCATTTCTTCACTTCAAAGTATCTAATTCTATACTCTAAACTCAATAGGAGACATATTCTTGTTAATTAAGGTAAATCTGTATGACAGACTTCCAACACCATGAGATATTCTGAATCCATGCAAAGTTCAAGAATTTTTGAGAACTCTTCTATTCAATATGTTTGCAGAAATCTGACATTTAGCTTTTCAATGATTATGGACATGATCATTTGAACCTGGTCTTCAGATAGATTATAAGATGATATTTCCTTCATATTTTTTGGAGAGAGTAAATTGTAAATGATGCTAATTCAATAACGGTTGATGGACTGCAGGTACAGTGCTAAGGTAGGAAAGTACCTTACAGTGTAATGGTGGAAATATAATTCCAAAATTAAACTGTTTCAATATAATATCGTGTCTCAGCTGAGTTTTCTCCCAAAAATCATAACCTTGGATGAAGACCTGAATATTAGTAGTTTGCATGGGAATATGATTCCTGGTAGCAGATGTACAGGATCAAGGAAGTGACCATGCAGGGATCATTTCAGGAGCCTTATAAAGTGCATTTCAGAAGTGTGTGTTCCAATGGTCAAAAGGGGGAAGCACTTATCTATCAGCTCCAGTTATACATTGATTAGGGGTGACTCCACTGTAATTAATTACAAGAAAATTCAGGTTGTATGTGCATAAGTGCTGGCAGGTTACCATAGCCATTCTAGGCAAAGACATCGGAGAAGCCCAGGGCAGTAAAGGATAGGTAAAAAGCACAGGACTAAGGTAAATTACAGTCTCACCAAGCCATTCAAAGATTACTTGGGTTCTGTCATTTCTGCTGGAACACTAGCTGAAATACAAGGTGGAGCAGAGAGAATAAAATGTCCAATACATATGGTAAGAGCCAAGATCAAGGGTGATGTACAAGCAAAGAGAAGGAAATGTTTTAATCAAATTCAGGATTTAGGGAAGACTCCTGAGATAATATTATGTCCAAATGAAGAAAATAAAAATGTAAGAAGATAATATTATATGCTCAGAATGGAACTGTACCCTAAGGATCATGGTTAAGAATATCCATTTTTTAGTACCCCAAGCTACAAATTGAAAAGAACCACAAGCTGTTGAGACCAGCCACCTCTCCACAGGACTTCCTGAGATGGGAGCTATTTCACAATGCCACCTATACTTCAACCATTGTCCACTTAAGGAGAAAATGTTGCCTCTTGATGAATTATGGTGTTCATGAAGAGGGACAGTTTTCTCTTATGTACTCCCTGTAAGAAAGCAGGGTCTTTCTCTTCCAAGCCAAGGGCAAAAGGGTCCTTCAAAGCCACTTGGTTGTATATGAATTTATGTCCTGGATCTAAAAAGAGGATTGGGACAGATGTCATAATGGGACTTTTCTAAAAGTGATGTCCACTACCACCTCCTTCACTCCTGAGTTTTAAGTTGTCTGGGGAATAGGATACAGGATCCTGAAGGTTATAGGAAGCCCAGAGCTGGGGTGAGGGGAGATGGAAGTTAGATGAGATTGTGTGCTGTTGTCTAAGTGGGGCAACCACAGCATGGAGCAAAGAAGCACATTCATCAGAGGCATATGACCTGAAATGTCTGACTGGATGGGTGAGGGGACATCCACAAAATGTCAAGAAGTTGCTTAGGAAGAACCTGTCTTCAGTGAGTTCTTTTGGAAGCAGCATCTGTCCACAGCAAGCCCATAAAAAGCAAGCTAGAACAGCAATATAGTCAGCCAAATGGGAGACTGCAATACTACAGACTTGCCTTCTTTTGCCAAGAATAGAGGAGGGAACTCAAGGAAGAGGGGTGAGTGTGTACATATAAGTATGAGAGAAAGAACATAAGCAAACTACTACATTCAGCCTCTCATTTGAATTATCCTGTACGAAGGTGGCTGGATCAAATATGAAATTAAAGTTTTTAAGCAAAGAGTACTGAGCCTTAAGAATGTAAATGAGACTATTTGAATAAACAGAGGTCAATAAAAACCTATAGAATTGGACTAAGATGGCACCTTTAAGGGAACCTATTACATATTGAGAAAAGGAGCATCCACTAGAGCAGACTTATCATCAATTGTTAAAATAGAAACTCATATTATGTCCCAATGACTCCTTAATAAATTGGTTATAAAGCTAATATTTGTTGAGTACATATTCTGTGCTCAACCTTTACTAATACCTTCACAATCTTCATTTCATCCAAAGGTATGAATTACTCTTGAATTTATTCTACAGATAAGGCAACTGAGTTTTAGAAAGGGTAAGGAATCTTTCAAAAGAACCACAATAGAGATTTAAAATCAACCTGCATGCCTGACTCCATAGTGCACACTCTTAACCACCATGTTACGATGTCATTCTTTGGAAAGGACACCGCAAGCAAACAGAAGAGGAAGAGCACAGCAGAATGGCATGAAACAATATATGTGTGGAGATACATAAAACTGGGCATTACTAAAGTATTAAGAGTGAGGTAGAGAATAGAGGGAGATTGGAGAAATTAGGTCAGGTCAATGGATAGAAGCAAGTTCATGGAGATCCTTTTGTGCACACTACCAAGCTCAAATTGTAGGCAGTAGGCACTAGGGAAATTTGGAAGTGTTTTTAAGCAAGGAAGTAATATGATCAGATCTGTGATTTCTGCCAATGTTGACCCTCTCATATGTACTACATTGCTTTAGCCAGATATCAGACTCTTAATCTTCACCTACCAGCTTTAAAGTTCCTTTAGGTAACAAGGAAAACCAAGCAGGAGACAATAGGAGGTTGTGGGTCACAGCCACAACCACTACTAGAAAAACATCTTAAAGAACATCATAAGGGGCGTCTGGGTGGCTCAGTTGGTTAAGCAACTGCCTTCAGCTCAGGTCATGATCCTGGACTCCCAGGATAGAGTCCCACATCAGGCTCTCTACTCAGTGGGGAGTCTGCTTCTCCCTCCGACCCTCCCTACCCGTTCTCATGCACTTTCTCTCTCTCATTCTCTCTCAAATAAATAAATAAAATCTTAAAAAAAAAAAAGAACATCATAATAGTGTCCACATTCAAGAATTAAGAGCCACTTTGTTGAGAGTTTTTATCATAAATGGATGCTGAATTTTGTAAAATGCTTTTTTATGCCTATATTGTGGTGATCATATCCTTCAGTTTTTTAATGTGGTGTATCACACTGACTGATTTGCAGATGTTGAACGATCCTTGCATCCGTAGAATAAATCCCACTTGATCACAATGTATGATCTTTTTAATGTGTGGTTGAAATGGTTTGCTAATATTTTGTTGAGGACTTTTGCATCTATGTTCATCAGGGATATTGGTCTATAATTTTCTTTTCTTGCGACATCCTACTTGGTTTTGCTATCTGGGTAATGCTGGCCTCATGAGAGTTCCCTAAGAAGAGTTCCCTCTTCTTCTAATTCTTAGAAGGGTTTGAGAAAAATTAAAATTAAAGTTTTGAATGTTAGATTTAAAACCATAAAATTCCTAGAAGAAAATATAGGTGGTAAGCTCCTGACATAGGTCTTACTGATGATCTTTTTAATCTGACACCAAAAGCAAAATCAACAAAAGCAAAAATTAATAAGGGGACTGCATCATACTGAAAAGCTTCCATATGGGCACCTGAGTGTCTCAGTCGGTTAAGCATCTGACTCTAGATTTCAGCTCAGGTCATGATCTTGAGGTTATGAGATTGAGCCCTACATTAGGCTCCACACTCAGCGAGGAGTCTGCTTGTGATTCATTCCCTCTGCCCCTCACCCCCACTCATATGTACTCTCTCTCAAATAAATAAATAAAATCTTTAAAAAAAATAAAAGTAAAAAGCTTCTGTACAATAGAGGGAGCCAATAAAATGAAAAGGCAAATATTGAATGGGAGAAAATATTTACAGTTCCTATATCTGATAAAGGGCTAATACCAAAATATGTAAAGAATTCATATAATTCAATAGCAAAAAATAAACAATTCAATTAAAAACTGGCAGAAGATCTGAATATACCTCTTTCCAAAGAAAACATAAGATGGCCAACAGGTACATGAAAAAATGCTCAACATCACTCACCATCAGGGAAATGCAAATCAAAATCACAGTGAGGTATCACCTCCCACATGTAGGAATGGCTATTCTATAAAGATAAAGGATAGCAAGTATTGGTGAGGATGTGGAGAGAAGGGAATCTTTGTGCAATGGGGTTGGGAATGTAAATTGGTGCAGCCGCTATACAAAGTAGCATGGAGGTTCCTCACAAAATTAAAAATAGAACTACCATATGATCCAGCAATCCCACTTCTAGATATTTATCCAAAAAAAAAAAAAGAAGAGAGAAAGAAAGAAAGAAAGAAAGAAAGAAAGAAAGAAAGAAAGAAAGAAAGAAGAAAGAAAGAAAGAAAGAAAGCACTAACTTAAAAGATATATGTACCCCCATGTTAATTTAGAATAGCAAGATACAGAAATAATCTAAGTATCCACTGATGGATGCATGGATAAATTGTGGTACATATATACAATAGAGTATTATTGGGCCATAAAAAAAAGAATGAAATTTTGCTATTTACTACAACATGGATGGACCTCAGGGCATTATGCTAAGTGATTTAAGTTAGTTAAGTTAGACAGAGAGAGACAAATGTTGTAGTATCTCTCTTATATATGTAATCTAAAAACAAAACTAAACAAACAAACAAATGAAGAAACAAGCTTATAGATACAGAACAGATTAATAGTTTCCACAGACAGAAGGTGGGGTAGGGAGTGGAGAAATAATTTTTTTAAATGCAATATAACTATATTTTTTGATCCAGTGTGTGTGTGTGTGTGTGTGTATGAATTTATATCTATATCTACCTATTAAAAAAAGAAATGCTGTCTGTTTTTAAAAAGAATTAAGAGTCAGAACATTTCATTAGCAACCTTTAATTCAAAACTTCACAATTCACTTCTTTAGAATCACTTTCCACATAAATATAAGGATAACCAGCTCTTTAAACATCTTCATAATTTAATAGCTTTTGAAATTTGACTTTGGCATTTGCTGTTAGCAGGAAAAGGTTGGTCATGAGTTAAGTTTAATGTTTATGCTTAGAATTTCATGTGACTAATTTAAAAGTCATACTTCCTAAGTTATTATTAACAATTTTTCTATGGATCTTTTGACACTATAAAGTGAAATATAATCTTTATAACATTCTAAAATTTCTTTACTCTGGGGATTTTATGTTATACCACAGACAGCTTCACATCTTGAGAGTATGGAATTTCAAGCCCAGTTCTTAAAAGAAACTTAGCAAATATTGTGAAAGTGATTATAGTACTAGCCAACATGAATAGCATGTAAACTCTCTTAAGTACCATATTAGGCAAAGACTACTAAATTCAAGTCATTGGAAAAAACCAAAATGCAATCATCTCTGAATCTTAATAAGAATCCTTATTTTTGTAAAAATGTATTTAATAGTTAGAAATAAACCTAGAAGGAGACATATCTGATTACAAAAAGTAAAACAGACAATCTTGGGGTGCCTGGTGGCTCAATTGGTTAAGCGTCAGACTCTTGATTTCAGCTCAGGTCATGATCTCACAATTGTGAGATTGAGCCTTGTGTCAGGCTCTGTGCTGGGCATGGAGCCTGCTTAAGATTCTCTCTCTCCCTCTCCCTCTGCCCCTCCTCTCTCCCTCTCTAATAAAAAAAAAAAGAAAGTAGACATTCTTCTGTTTGGTATTTATATAAAATTCAATACAATTTCAAATTGCTAAAAACTCTATCATATTTATTCATGTTTTTATGTATAGAGTTAAGAAAAAACACAAACAGGGCGCCTGGGTGGCTCAGTTGGTTAAGCGACTGCCTTCGGCTCAGGTCATGATCCTGGAGTCCCCGGATCGAGTCCCACATCGGGCTCCCTGCTCAGCGGGGAGTCTGCTTCTCCCTCTGACCCTCCTCCCTCTCGTGCTCTCTGTCTCTCATTGTCTCTCTCGCAAATAAATAAAAAATCTTAAAAAAAAAAAAAGAAAAAACACAAACAGAACAGATATGAAAGGATACTTTCATCAAAACACACAGAGATATTTGTAATTTTCTAGGCACCACAAAATGCATGGCATTCTGGCTGCATCATTGAAATTATAAAGTAATATCTTTTAGATGACATGTTAAAGTTTTCCAGAGATTAAAGATTTCATGGTAAGTCTGGTAAAGATCAGGGGTTATAAATCTAGGATCCCAAAAGATGTCTTCAAAATTCTTCTCACCCTCGCCCTAAAGCAAAGACCTCAATATAACATTAACTTGCAAAAAGATTTTCTGTTCAAAAAAGCTGCCAAGAGATTTTTGGACATTTAGTGTTGTAACTGACATTGATAATTTGCAATTTATGGAATGCCACAGTTTCATGGTTACATCAAAAGTCAATTTTGTTTCTTTTCATAGCATGCTGAGTGAACGTGGGTTTGTTTTATTCTACAGAATCTGGAAATTTGCAATGATAATAAAATACTAAAGAACACTGATTAAAAGAGAATGCCAGGCAATTGGTTTGAAGTTGCAGACATTTTGTAAGAATCTTCACAAATGGATTATTTTCATTTTTTACTTTATAAAATTTTATTAAAAGTGAAAATAAATAAATAAAAAAACATGTAGCAAAAGAGACAATGCATGCAAAATATCAAAGACGCATGCAATGTGAGCACTCAATTATTTCAATAAACCATTACAATATTATCATATAGACTCAAAATTATTTGGACTAGGTTTAAATTCTCAAATTAACAGTTTTAAACTTATTCACAACCTTAAATTCTTTGCCTGCAAATATACATTCATATTGTCTTTTCCTCTCCCTCCCTGCTCCTCCCTTCCTCTTTTCCTCTCTGTTTCTTTCTCTCTGTATTTCCTTCCCTCCCTTTCTTTTTCTCCTATATAGATGGATTTAATGACACAATTATTTTTTAAAGTATAGAGTAAAAATTTTAAATGCTGATTGCTAACATTTTAAACTAAATTTGCATCTTTAATGTATTTGTTTATGTATATTCAATCTAAAAATTCTCAGCTAGACAATAGTTTTGAAATACATATATGGTATCATATAAATTGTATAATTAATATTCATTATAAAATTTTAGTAAAATATTTATATTATAAAGTTAGAGAAGGCTTGGGGTGCCTGGCTGGCTCAGTCAGTGGACCATGGGACTCTTAATCTCAGAGTTGTGGGTTCAAGTCTCACACTGGGGGTGTAGAGATTACTTAAAAATAAAATCTTTAAGAAAAAAATGTTAGAGAAGGCTTAAAATAATATGTGCTATATATGTTGTAAACCTTAAAGAATGTGTTATTTTAGGCATTTTGGCATTTTTAAAAACAAAACATAAATGTTGCATTAGGATCTTAAAATACTGTAAAAGTAACTATTTGAGATAAATAAATAGTACTAAATAAAACATGCTGATTTAGCTTACTGGTTGATATATATTTGTTGGATAAATTATTGACCAAAAAAATCCTTTGGCAATTGGTCAAGATAAATTCTTATGAAATTAAGAATTACAATTTTATTTTTACTTTAGAAAAAATTTAAGAGTTGCTTTCTAAAATGATTTACATTACTAGCTACTTTGTCTTTCTTTTTTTTTTTAGAGATTTATTTATTTATTTAGGGAGATAGAGAGCATGAGCTGGAGGGGCAGAAGGAGAGAGAATCTCAAGCAGACTCCACACACTGAGCACGGAGCCCGACACAGGGCTCGATCTCACTACCCTGAGATCATGACCTGAGCTGAAACCAAGAGTCAGACAACCGACTGTGCTACCCAGGTGCCCCTAGCTACTATTAAAAATTGATTTTCCCCTTTATTTACTTTGCTACAAGTTATTATTATGGATGATATAATTTAATTTCCTAGTAATTATGCAAATTCATGAAAAAATAGTGTTTTTTTATCTCTATTTTAATTAATTAATTTATTGTGGTGGAATGAATGTGTGGTTTATAACAATTTCATGAGCCCCATATTTTTTTTATGCTTTTCACAAAGATTTAATTTGTGTCATTTATGTTACAATATTAGATAGATTCCAAACCATCTATAACCCTGAAGACGGTTTGCTCTAATTTCCACAAACATGTGCAACATGTTTAAGGGCATGCATTAAAACCATGAAATCCATTATTTTCCTATTTCCATCCTATGCCATAAAAGATTATTCCAAACATCTTAATAATGGAAAGTATATTAATAATAACACTCTAATACCAAGACCACTTTGCTATTTGCTCACTTTGACTCACTAACTTTGAGTAACCACAAGGTGGAGTCCCTCAGTGCTAGAGCCTTATTTTATTTTATTTTTTTCTATTCAATTAACACATTTTTAAAATTTTATTATGTTATGTTAATCACCATACATTACATCATTAGTTTTTGATGTAGTGTTCCATGATTCATTGCTTGAGTATAACACCCAGTGCTCCATTCAGTACATGCCCTCTTTAATACCCATCACTGGGCTAACCCATCCCCCACCCCCATCCCCTCTAGAACCCTCAGTTTGTTTCTCAGACTCTGCAGTCTCTCATGGTTCGTCTCCTCCTCCGATTTCCCCCCCTTCATTTTTCCCTTCCTGCTATCTTCTTTTTTTTTTTTTTTAACATATAATGTATTATTTCTTTCAGAGGTACAGGTCTGTTATTCAACAGTCTTACACAATTCACAGCACTCACCATAGCACATACCCTCCCCAATATCTATCACCCAGCTGCCCCATCCCTCCCATCCCCCACTACTTCAGCAACACTCAGTTTGTTTCCTGAGATTAAGAATTCTTCATATCAGTGAGATCATATGATACATGTCCTTCTCTGATTGACTTATTTCGCTCAGCATAATACCCTCCAGTTCTATCCACGTCGTTGCAAATGGTAAGATTTCATTCCTTTTGATAGCTGTCTAATATTCCATTGTATATATATACCACATCTTCTTTATCCATTCGCTCAGCATCAGGGAAATCTAAATCAAAACCTCAATGACATACCACCTCACACCAATCAGAATGGTTAAAATTAACAAGTCAGGAAACGACAGATATTGGTGGAGATGTGGAGAAAGGGGAACCCTCCTACACTGTTGGTGGGAATGCAAGCTTGTGCAGCCCCTCCGGAAATAGTATGGAGTTCCTCAAAAATTTGAAAATAGAGCTACCATACGACCCAGCAATTGCACTATTGGGTATTTACCCCAAAGATACAAATGTAGGTATCCGAAGGGGTACGTGCTCCCCGATGTTTATAGCAGCAATGTCCACAATAGCCAAACTATGGAAAGAGCCTAGATGTCCATCAATAGATGAATGGATAGAGAAGTCCCATATATTTTTTAAAAAAAGGAATATTTCTTTTAAACACAGATCAGAAAGAATAATAGCTACATACATTAAATATATTATCATTTATTTCACTTCTATCATTTATTTCACTTTCTTAAATCCTTCATTCAATCTTTACAGAGACCACAATTAATTACATAAGTTAATAATAAATTTTCATTCATTTATTTATTTAATATATTTATTAACATAAATTAATAAATTCTCATTTATTTCCTATTGGACATTTAGCTACAATGCAATAAAAAATAGTAAAATTCACCATATTTTTGTAAGCTGCCACTTGCTTGAAGTGTCGATGCTAAAGCCAAAATTGAATGTGACTGGATTTTTCTATAAACTAGTTGACCTGTTGTTTTCCAGAAATGACCACCATTCAGTCACAATAACCATGACAAACATCCACCTTAAAGATTTATTAAACGTATCAGTTCGTATTCAAAAACTGTTTATGTCTATGGCCTTATGTGGACCTGGCCTAGTCTTTAGATAGGACAAATTACCAACTACTTCAGGTATTTTTTTAAGTTAAAAAATACTCTCAGGTAGGAATAATAGTAAGTGATTAATTGTAAGTTAAAACTCTTTCCTAATTCTGAGAACTGTAGGTAGAGAAGGAGGGAAAGTACAGAGTGGGTAAAACAAACACAGATTATTGAATGTAAAAATTAATTTGAAAACACCTCAAGTTCAGGATATGGTGATACTTCTCAAAGATGGGGGCTGGAGTGTATATTCAAGCTAGAGACAAGGCAGTTCTCCAATTGGCACTGTTTGCTGATAAAGCTCTTTCATGAATTTTCATATCCATATGATTGGTCCTCAGAATGGAATCAGTGCCTGGAGAACACAAGGGAGAAAATCAGGGTGATGGAGAAATGCATATTTAACATATGTAGCTAACTAGGCTTCTTAGAGAATAGAAAGAAAAGCTCTTGAAGATGAGTCTTAATTCATAGTGTTTATAAGTGAAGTTATAAGGAAAGAGTAAATAAATAGTACTTTTCTAGTTTCTAGAAAGAAGTAAACAGTAAATGAGTGCCTTATTTGTTTTATAATATCTTTAACACAAATTAAAGTGTAATAGAGGGTAGGAAAAACCAGAAAGTTTTCTTAAAGTTTCCAGACCAAACGCCAACATTAAAACAATATTAAGTTTATATAAATGGAAGTGCTTTAACCCAGACAGGCTGGCAAATATAACGCTTAAGTGAAAAAGGCACCAAAATGCTTCCTCCTCTATTAAAACCCCAAAGAATTTTAATTTAAACTTAATTAGAGTTTTAAGTAAAATATTACACATTAATTATCCAGTCTCAAAGGACATGCAAAATAATGTCCTTTCACAGGAAGTTCGTTCAGCATTGACTAGCTGCCAACTGTCAGACTAAGGAACTTTTAAAGGGACCTGCATGCAGAGGTTTAAAAAGGTAGAGGAATTAAAATTATATATACACATATATGCATATGTATAAATAATTAGTATAACCTTTTGTTATAATTCCCTGTGACACTATACTTTTGTAATGAAAGAGAAACATATTTAAATCTTTTAAAAATGAGAAAATATAATTTTACATAAATTACCACTTTTTTCTGTTTTAAAAGAAATAACTTCAATCAAGAAAATATTCGAGTTTAGAGTTTCATGTCCTTACAATCTGCAAATCTTTTCCAATAAAGTCTTAAATGTCTATTTGCTTATTCAAGTAAACAAATGACAAATCTACAAATTAAATATATAACCCATGAATAATGGTATCTCAATGAATTTATAGGCTGAATGTAGAAAATTCTCACATGCAAAATATGTCATTTATATTTATTATCTTCAAATTTTATATGTACCTAATACAAGTAATTGAACTCAAAACACAAGAAATCATCATTCCTAAGGGCTTAATGTTGATTATGAGCCTAGACATTGTCCAGTCTTCAACAAATAACAAATTTTAATCAAGGTCCATTTGCAAAGGTTCCAGACCACCATTAGCTGTTTGGATAGAAACTGAAGTAAAGTTTCCACTGGGAGAATTTTACTTTGCCTAAAATTCTTGCTCCTAAGAAAGTAACCAAGTTGTAATCTACCTCTATTTTCTAATAGTATTTAGCATATTGCCATGTGGATATAGTTTTGAAATAGAATTTTTACATGTAAATGGAAAACTACCTTCTTTTATTATATATTTGTTAAGAATAGCAAAATAGGTGGCTCAGTTGTTAAGCATCTGCCTTCAGCTCGGGTCATGATCTCAGGGTCCTGGGATCAAGCCCCGCATCGGGCTCCCTGCTCCGCGGGAAGCCTGCTTCTCCCTCTCCCATTCCCCCTGCTTGTATTCCTTCTCTCGCTGTGTCTCTCTCTGTCAAACAAATAAATAAAATCTTAAAAAAAAAAAAAAAAAGAATAGCAAAATATATTTTGTTTTTAAATATTTTATTACCATTCTCCATCCTCATTCTGCTTCTCCTCCCTGTAACCAGCCATTCTAAAATGTCTGATGCCTCTGATGCATAACCTTTTGTTTGCACACATTCTTATAAGACGTGTATTGTGGTTTTGTGTTTGTGTGTTCTAAATTTATAAAAATATTTTGCTCTAGAGTTCCTTCTGCTTCTTACCTTGTTTTAACACAATATTTTCAAAATCTATAAATTTTTCTGGGTCGCATTTAGATTGAGGAAAACCAGTTTCTAAGAGAGCCCCCAATGATTCACACTTCTTGGTAAATGTTCATGTGTGATTGCCTCTTATATTCAATCAGAGTTGGCCCTGTGTGTGACTAATAGGATACAGTAGATAAGAGGTGGTGTAATTCTGAGGCTAGGTCATAAAAGGTAATGTGGCTTCTGCCCAACTCTTTCTCCCTTGGTACTCAGAGCTCAGATATCATGAGGGGAGGAAACCCCAGCCATAGGGAGAGGCCATATATATACATTCCAGGGAATGGCACCAACCAAGGTCTTAGCCATGAGCCAACTTCAAATGTCAAAACCGTGAGCCCATCTTTAGATAATTTCAGTCTCTGGTCTTTGAGTAGCACTAGCTGAGACCAAGTGGGATGAGATGTGCTATCCCTATTACATTTCGTATCTATGAGTGTCAGTCAGTTTGGGAGCTCTGAGAGGTAAGTGCCAAGGAGAGATCAGATAGGCAAGAGATTTGTGTGAAAAATGCCTGTGAAGGTTAAAGGAGGAAGGGGTAGAGAAGAAGGGAAGTGTTTTCAGACTGAAGCAAATATGATACCTCTCTTTGAAATGAGAGAAAGAGAGGGGGCGCAGGTAAGAAGAGCTTCAGACTACACTGCATTTCTGAAAAAATCTTGTCAAAGCCAATGGGGGATCTCCTAAGCAAAGGTGCCCATAGAAGAGTACCATGTCAGGCAAAAATGGCCAGGCTCTAGTTCCCTTGCCATGCTTGGTCATTGGCTGTGAAGAACCCTGGAAGAGGATGACATTGGCATGAACACCACAGGACATTCCATAGCATGGCAACTGGATGCTGCCAGTTAGCTATGTTCCACACTGAAGGTTCTCTTCATGGCTGCTACAGTCTATTCCATTCAATGCACAGGTCCACTTCTCCATTCAGCTTCCTCCTAATTTCCCATGGACTTGACTTCCTGAGAGAACCTTCATTCTTAAAACATTCTCTTTCATGGTACTAAACACCACTGACTTTCTATGGCCCTCCCCAGTCTCCTTGGCTGATTTGTCTTTCTCTGTATGAATTTTTAAATAAGGGGTCTCCCCAGGAATTGGCCATAGGTTTTCCTCATGGAAGATGGAGATCAATGGGATGAACTATTGCCTTCATCAGTGCAGTTGCTCTCAGGATCACCATTGGTATTTGTTCTGTCCATTCTCCACTATCCACTGTATCTATTCATGTCTCACCTCTGCTGTTCTTGATGATCATGTATATATATAAACAGAGAGAGATTATATGGAATTGTCTCTCATGATTATGGAGGCTGAGAAAGAGATTATGGAGGCTCAGGAAGGCTGCAGTCAGCCAGCTGGAGACCCAGGAAAGCCAATGTGTAGATGTATAATTCCAGTCTGAGACTGAAGGCAGGAGAACCAGTAGAGTTAGTGGTACCAGTCCAAAAGCTATCAGGCTCAAGACCCAAGAAGAACCATTGTTTCAGTGTCACTCCAAATCCTGGAAAAGACCAATGCCCCAGTTCAAGCAGTACCCTACTTGGGTGGGTCAGTCTTCTATTATATTCAGGTCTTTAACTGATTGAATGAGTACCGCCCACATGAGGGACAGCAATCTACTTCACTCAGTCTACCTATTCAAATGTTAATCTCATTTAGAAACACCCTCCAAGCATGCCCAGAATAATGTTTGATCAATTATCTGAGTCCTGTGTGCCCTAGTCAAACTGACACAAAAGTCATCACAGTGACTAATCCGGTGGTGCAACTCAAACCTTCTTTCCTGAAGTGGCTGAGCTCTTGGTAATCATATCATTCTCAGGCCAAGGTTGCTGCACAAGTCCATTCACAGTTTTAACTGGAAAAGATAATAATTTGAGGTACCAATGTGGATGACTTGGGCTCCACATGCATTACTCCATGTTAGGATCACCTGCAAGAGTAATCATTTTCTCTACTTGATATTAAATTTATTTAAAAAAATCTGGTACCAAGTATATGTGGGTCTTCTGTCTAATATCGAGCATCAAGTTAAATTAATTCCTTGGTGGGAAGTTCTTTGCTATTTGAAATTAATAACTTTTCAGCATTTTCACTATTTACTTCAAAAATCTTTTTGCAAACTCTAAGGATTTTTTTTTTAAGATTTACTTATTTATTTTAGAGAGAGAGAGAGCATGAGTAGGGGGAGGGTTGGAAGGAGAGGAAGAGAGAGAATCTCAAGCAGACTCCCTGCTGAGCATAGAGCCCAACTTGGAGCCCAATACAGGGCTTGATCCTACAAGCCTGAGAACATGACCTGAGCTGAAATCAAGAGCCAACTGAGCCACCCAGGTGCCCTGGAGGTTCTAAGGTTTTTTGCTTTGCATTAGCCATTTCCTGAAACTTTGGAAAAGGGTGACAAATTGTGAGACAAAGTGTCTTTCACATTTGTTCTTTGTATGTTGTGAGCATTTTGCCAAAGCCTGATTGATAAGTTTTAAGGACCTTCTTGATCTTAAAACTATTCCATAAATCCTTTAATGGAGTAGTATCACACCATCCACTACACATACTATATGAGAGGCAAAAAAAGACCACTTAGATAGGATCTTCCCAATCAGTAACTACAGGAACTAAAAACACAACAGGGGAAGAAAAAAAAAAGGCTACTCAGATAGGATGTTCCTAATCAATAATAATAGAGGAATGCCTGGGAACATTATCTGTTATCAAAGGAGGCTTATTTGCAAGATTTTCCTTCTTCATGTATTCCATTATGAATAATCACAAAAATAATGCTTCCTATAAACATTAAATGCTTGTTTCACAAAGCACTCTTCAATGACCCCTTAGAGGCCATGTGGTTTGGGGAATGATAAATTAACGAATTTTTTGCTTAACAGTATATAATAATTTCCACCTAGAAGCAATGCTAGCCTATCTTTTGATGCTTCAGGTGTGTGGCACTGTCTTCTCCTAGTTATTTGAAATAAACCTACATGATGACATTCATCTCTAAAGATATCCAGTTTCATCAATATTAAAAATGTACTTTTGCAGATAACCACTTTATCAATAGTTTCCTGCAATTTATTGAGAAGTACCAGCAGCAGCTGCTTCACCCATGACCTTCAAATTACATAGTCATTCATAGTTTTAAAATCTGTCGAAGCATCCTCAACCTACTTGAACTAAGGTCTTTTGGTGAATCTCTCTCTCCTCCGTCTCCTTTCTTCAAGTCTTTGAAGATGTTTAATGCTTTCTGCTGTTTCAACACGGTTCTCTATGGCATTCCACAAAGACTGAGATTTTTAATATACAATGCATGATTATTTCTCTAGTTTTTTAGTACCAACAACAATTTTCATATTTTTTTCTCTCTCTCTCTCTCTCTTTTTTTTTTTTTTACTTTCTCACATACAAAAAATCATTGCACGTCCGGTAAACAAAGACAAGTGCATTGCCCGGCTTAAGTCTTTTATGAATTCTTCTCTCTCAATTCAATTTAGCACTTAAAACTTTTCTTCCAATGAACAGCTTTTCTGGACTTCAGGCTTGCCTAATTTCTTAAAAGATCTTTTCACTTAATACTGTAAAGAAGACAATAGATAATGCACAATACTTTTAAACGAACATCCTATTAGAAGATCTAAGATATGACAAACAATCTACACACTCTCATTCAAACTCTTAATGCAATATAATCGTTTTTACTGGTACATTAGACTATGTCTTCAATAATGAATATGGGGAAAATTTTTGCAAGTATTCATAGTATGTGGTTAAGAGTTGAGATAAATGATAACAAGAGTTACATGTATGTTTGCAACACTATATGATTCACTGGTGACTCACTCACATGCGAAGAGAATGTGTTTTTATTTGGACCTCTAAGCAAGTGTGAGTGGGATACAGCTGTCAAGAGGATCTGAATTTCTTGAGAGTGTCGGTATAACAATGCTTGCAAACCCAGAAAGAAAATACTATTTACATTTAAAAATATGAGATTAGTGGGAAAAACAAAGATTGATCTGGAAAATAAGGCGACTAAATGAGTGTTCTGTCATAAAAGCAAACAGAAGAGAGATTATATAATGAACTATGCCAAGAATTTGAGAAAACATTGTTTTATTTTCACATAGAAACTTGAGACAGACTTAAGTGATCCTTAAGTGATCTGTTTAATTATTACTGCAAGTAACCTTTACACTTTTGATAAATCTTAGGAAATAATAACATAAGTTATAGTATATTTTGTTAGTAAAGAACATTTTCATATAACACAACAAATAATAGTTTCAGAAGACCACCAAGGAAGGAGCAAAAAAAAAAAAAAATAGTTGTCTTTGTATTCTTGTTAATATTTATTTTGAAGTTTCAAGTCTATGCTGCCTAGTAAGAATGCATCACCACCTTGTGGAAATTCCTTCAAACTACAGACACATGATCCCAAGATCCAGATGGATTCAACAGACTAATAGATCAACAGATTTCATTTCCACTTAATTTGACTATTATTTCTATGTAGCTTACAACTTAATATTAGACTCTCAACCCAGCTTCCCTCTTCAATGTTAGACCTATCTTTCACTTTCCCACCTGATGCTCTGCAGCCCCCTCAAATATCATAACTTCCCGACCAAATTCTTCATAATAGTTCTTTTTAAATTAGGGGACACTCATATAGTGTTCAGTTATCCAAGATAAACATTTTAGCTTTTAGCTAAGTCAATTATACAAATCTCCCATAAAAATCCACTCCAACTTAAAATTAGTGACCAAATTCTGTAAGTTATAATTCCTAAATGTCTTTCCCACTTACCCTCTTCTTTTTATTTCTATTAACAAAATCCTAGTTTATGCCTTCAAAATTGCATACCAAGGCCATTTTAAGAGTCTTATACCCACATCTATGCTTCTAGTGTCTCTTCTTCCCCCATTGCCACTGCTAATACTGCATCTCTTCCCTTGTTAATCAGTTTACTTGATTTAAACTGTCTTGGGCATTATGACCTCTAATAGTCTTATCATTGTCTGTATGTTCCTTGCCCTCTTTCCTACTAGTGTGCTGAATATCCGATGTTCCAACCATACACTCTACTTACTATGTCCCAAATATGCTCTATTGCCTTCTTACCTCTGCTCCTAAGCTCATACATACTCTCTTTGGCATGCCCTTAGAGCATATATGGATTTCAAAATCTTTGTGAGTTTGAACATTTGTTTGAACATTTCTGCAGTGAAGTATAGTAAACTTGAAGATCTTTCTCAGAAAAATGGTTCTTCTCAATCTAAATAGGCATTCCAATCTGGATGTTTAAGAGATACACGAGGTGTAATGGATATTCACTTGACAAGCTAGGCAGCTAAATCCATATTGGTAATGAGTGGCATTTTAAAAAGTTGACATATGAAGGAAGAGAGTGGCTCCTCATATATCTTATTTTGATTCATTTAGTTTGCTATATAGCTTTTGTTCTGTGTAAAATACTGAACAACTGTTTAATAGAGTTTAACAAGCATTTTGATCTTTGTTTGATATCCCAAATCTCCTTATTAACTTTGCATTTTAATCAAATGAATTTTATGTTTTTTCAAAAGAACCATGGATATAACTTTAGCATTTCAATAGATGATTTCTGTGTACTGGGCAAAATAATATAGGGTGACTTGATGAAAGGAACTGTCATAGAATGGCAGGTCTGGGTGATGACTGGGGCTGGGCACAGGTTTAGAATCAGATTAGATCGCAATTGCAACAGAGGTTTTCCAAAAGATTTGGCAAGATTGTAAGGAAGCAAAATAGATCACCTTTAAGCAATATATACTAGAGACAGATCAGATTCAAAAGAAGATTAAACAGAGGAGGCAGTCTTTGGTCAATTTTTAAGCAGCACCAGGGAGAGCTCCCTGCATATGTCAGTCTCCACTTGGCAGGAGACAGATGGTGTATTCTTTTACCACTGGCAGCTAGAAATTGTTCAGATGGACCTTATTCCCAAAGGTAGTCTATCTGATAGCATAGATCTTCAGTTTGTTTAGTCACATCTCAGTCATCAGTGGAGGAGGCTTCATTCTCATAAACCTGAAAATTATTGGGATACTAACCCAGGTTGATTTGGAGCTTGGGTTAGAAGATTAATTTTGGTGGAAAGAAGATTCTCCTAAAGTCTCAAGTTCTTTGTGGTCAAAGGTTTTGTTTGTTTGTTTGTTTTCCTCTATTTTATAATCACCCAGGAGAAATGGGCTGAAAAGAGTCACCTTGCCCAAAATTATACCCTCCCCCCCACAGGACAGCCCACAGCCAGTGACTAGTTGATTCAGTGTTACAAAGGCCAAGCTCTCTTTTCCCAACTCAGAGCAACTCTGAAGAGCCAATAAAGTTTCAAACCCTTCATGGTATCAGCTGAGGCCTCACTGAGATGGTAGCACAGTGCAACTTCTTATTTAGCCCAGTTCTGTTTCAGTCTCTTCTCCAAGTGTTGATTCTGAGAATATCCACCATGGAAAACACATTAAACAACCAGATAGAATAATTCAGCTAGTTTCCATCCGTCCAAATCCATCATTAACCACCACAGTGTTGATACAATGGACACATAAATATAGTAGCCATAGTGGCAGAGGTGGTGGCTAAGCATGGGCTAGAGACCATGGGTTCTCACTCACCAAAGCTGATACAGCTACTGCTGTAGCTGAATTCCAACCTGCTAGTAACAGAGACCAACACTGAATACTTAATATGGCCCTGTCCTTTGAAGAAACAAATTAATCATTTGGTGGCAAGTCTATTACATTTGATCCCTTCTACCATGGTAAGGGGCGCTGATATACCTTGTCGGTGACTGACATGTATTCCAAGTGTGAGTGTGACTTTTTTGTCTGTAGAGGTTTAACTAGCACCATCATTCAAGGGCGTCCAGGATATTTGATACACTAACACATCATCCCTTATAACTTTGCATCAGACTTATGGTTCCACTTCACCACATAGGAGGTATGATAATGAGCACATGACCATGAAGTCCACTGGTCCTGTCACATATTACACACACAGTGGCTTATGGCCTCATAGACCATGTGATGATCTATCCAAAGCACAGCTAAGATGCCAGCTTGGAGATGTTGCTATGCAAGGATGATGGTATTATCCTCCAGGACAGTGTATACACAGTAAACAAATGACTATTACAGAATCCAACAACCCCCACAGATAGAATACATAGGTCTGAGAACCAAATGATAGAAGTAGCAGTGCTTACCATGTGCTTACCATGATTCTCAGTGACCTACTTGGAGAACTTATACTTCCCAAATCTGTAACTCTGTCACCAGGGAATACAGAAAGAGTCACATTGAACTTTAAACTACAGCTGTTGCCTAAACGCTCTGGGCTCTCCACCATCACAAAGGTATGAGCAGGCAAGAAGAGAAATTAAACCCAGGCAGGACTAATTAACTCACCTCATTGAGAGGAGGTACGGTGGCTGTTACACAGTAGGGACAGGAGGGAATGGATGTGTTTGGCATTCAGCTTGTTAACCGGGATGTCTCGTGGATATGTACAGCAACTTCAGAAGAGCATGGTAACCAGGAGCTTGGACCCTTCGGGCATGAGCGTTTGGTCATCCCACCAGATAAGCCATCTAAACCAGCAAAGTTGCTAACTGAGAATAAGGCAAATCCAGAATAGATAATAGAGGAGGGAGATGCTAAGTATCAGTTGCAGCCTCAAGATCAACTTCAGCAGCAGAGGCTGTAGCTCAACCTTTCAACTTTCTTTTCTCTGTTCTCCTAAGGAAAAGAGTCCCAACCGAGTCCAGACTGAGTTACTCTCAGCCTTATATAAAGCACGTGGAAACAAGTAATTCAAGGGTTGGACAGTCACGGATGTTGTGCTGTCCTACCCAAATCCATCTTCAAAACTGACAAAATGATTTTTTCAGCTGCTTTGAAGTTTATTGAAGGCTCTCAGATCTCTTCTCATCCCCTTAGAATTACTACCAGCTTAAGAGACCTGTTTTGTCTCTCAGAGCAGTCCATATCCAATGACTAGTAAATATGGAGTTATAAGGGCTAGGCTTCCTCACCTTAACTTGGGACAAGCTAGAAGGGCCATCCCAGCTCCAGAGCAGCCTACAAGGTTGGCTAAAGTCTTTGTTGCATTTGCATCAACTTGCCCAACTTTTGCCTCTTCCTAACTGTGCTTCCATCCCTTTTCAAAGAACAAACTTCCTGCATACTAATCTTCCATTTTAAAGTTTGCTTCCCAGGGCACTCCATCAATGACAACTACTAATAGTAAGTGGATCCTATATTTTTATGGATGATATACACTTCTGTTAATGACTACAACAGATAACCTTCATGGCCTGTAAAAGAAATTCTGATTCTATTATAAATATTTAGTTATACTATTAATGTGCTCAACTGGTTGAAAAGTATAAGCTCTCTGGACTGATTCTCATTTTTACCCAATAGGAATGTAGATATATGCACTTCAAAACATCCTTAACTATTGGGGAAAATATACTTAATAGTGAAGAGAACTGAAGTTGTAAGGCCTTAGTGTCTATATCCCATAATCATAGACAAAGATTACATCATATATATAATTTAATTTTTAATAAATATATCCCAGGTTTTAGTTTCAGGAAGCTCATTATTCAAGTAGCGCAATGTTTGAATGAGCAATTTTCAAATAATTCAAACACATCAATACACATTTAATATCCAGGTGACTATGAAAATAATCCAATACCTTTTTTAATGAGTCAAAAGTCATTTTAGGATCCTATTACATTAGAGGTTTATCAATATAGACATTGTAATTTAGACTCACAGGAACAACTGCTATGAAAGACTTCTGATCCATCTACTGTTGGACCACAGAATGATTATTACACTGTCACAACCCATTTTGAACTACATATTCTAGGTGCAAAGGCCACCAGAGACCATCATGCTATCCTTTAACTGTATCCCATAATTATAAAAAAAATAGATGATGTGCTTGTTTAGCTTTCAAGTTATAAACTAATTGGTCAGTATGTGTGACTTAAGAATAACTGGGGAAAAAAGTGAACAGTATGAGTAAACAAATGCAAAAATGTGATAGGTCGGTGTTGAGTATCACGTGTACCTATCCCCTCTGCTCCATGGAAATTGTTGTCAGTGAGAAGCTCCTTCATTAGCATCTTTGCTCACAAAAGAAGACAAGGTTGTTCTGATATATTTCCTCTGAACAACTACAACTCACTTTATGAATACATCTGACATGCACTGAATATATTGCAGCACTCACCCTACCTTGTTGTCAAGGAAACAAACATCACCATCACTTAGGAAGTAGAGAAAAGAGATCTGTAAAAGAACAGAAATATATTGTATATTGCAGGGTAAGAATTCCTTTCTCTGAAAGAGAACTTGATGAGTTTCCCATTTTAATGAATTGAACCCAAACTCACTGCAAAGCATAAAATCTGAGCATGACAGATAAGATGCTATAAAGAATGCTCACTGAGGGCAAAATAATAACAAGTGTGAATTGGCTTTATATTTACAGATAGATTCACTACAGAGTATACTCATTATACCCAACATAGGTATGCCATATCCACATCTGAAAATTATTAAACTGGCTTAATTTAGTGAATTAATCACTTTTAAAAAATAGCAAATATAAACAGTTGACTAAATGCAACTGATTCATTTCAAATTGTAAATTCATTTGCTTGGGAGATAAGGTTTTGTTAAAGTCAATGTACTAAAATGATTAAGAACTCAGCTTCTAATTCAAATATCCTTGTAATCAAACTGCAGCTAATTTCCAAAGGGAGAGAAAAGGATGGCTCTTTCAGAGGGTTTTAAATGAAAATAATGAAGGGATTATTTACAGAGGTGTGGGAAAGTAGAAGGAAACAACAAGAGATGGCAAAGAACCTCAGGACCAGCAAAAACGAAAGCCATTACTACCCCCAAGAACTCAAGGAACGGTATTGCCAGAATTTGGTGAGAGTGGAAAGAACACCCAATAGAAGCTATAGCTGCATGGGGAAGCAGACCCTCTAAGCAACAAGGCAGGAAGGGAGAGGGAGTGACAGTACAATAATGAAAAGTAACACCATTTCTCTCTTTTTTCACCACAAAGCTCGCTGAGCTCTCCCTTTAGTTGAAGCCAATCAGAAGCCAGGGAAAAAGACAGCCTGGATGATGCAGTGTGAATAGTTCAGCTTTCCAGAGAAGAGCAGAGTAGAAAATTGATCTAGGGAAGCAAATGGAAAATGATATCCAACATATCCACTTATTAGTTATATTTTCCAAGACATATTACTTAATCTATGTATCTGTTTCATCATCTCTAAAATACAGTTAATAATAGTAACTTTCTTACAGAGACGTTGTGGAACTAGTATATGAAAATGGCTAAAAAAAACCCGTAACAATTCAATAAACCTTACTGATTATTGTTTCTCCAAGTCAGTTTTTTTTTTAATGAAAAATATCAAAGTGTTCATGCCATGAAATGTGGAGAAGGTAACTCAAGAAGTTGAACATTTAGAAGATATTCAAAACATAAAGCCCTAAATACATACAACCATGTTAACATTAAACAGAATATTAGTTTGACATTTTTTGCATTCTTCAAAAAAGAAAATACTTTTCAAATTATAAAAGTAATTCATTATTAGTTGTGAATGTGTAAACACAGTCTCTAGTTTTAATCTCCCTATAGCAGAGACATCAATTTCTTTCACATTAATAGGCTAGTTGGGGTGTGTGGTCTGCAGACAGAAAAAGGGCTCCCCAAAGATGTCCATGTCCTAATCCTCAGAATCTGTGAATACTTTACCTTATGAGGCAAAAGGGATTTTGCTGATAGGATTAAGTTAAGGATTTTGAAATGAAGAGATTATCCTGGATTACACGGGTGGGCTCAATGTAACCACAAGGGTTCTTAGAAGAGGAAGACAAGAGGGTCAGAGTGCGAGAAGGAGCTGAGATGACAGAGCAGAGGGTGGAGTGATTGGAGTAAGGGGCCCGGAGTCTAGAAATGCATGTAGACTCAGAATCTGGAAAAGGCAAGGAAACTAACTTTCCCCTAGAGCCTCCAGAAGGAACACAGCCCTGTAGACAACTTAAATTTAGGACTTTTGACCTCCAGAACCATAAGATAATAAATTTGTGTTATTTTAAGCCACTAAATTTGTGATAATTTGTTACAGTAGAAATAAAAATCGAATACAGGGTCTGGGCTAATTGTTTCTCTCTGGCTCCCCAGATCCATTTTCTATTCTTCTCCATTTTGATCAGTGCCACAGAAGGCTAACCTTTGGCTTGTAGCTGATATCAATGAATGGGAGGTACTGGTAGGCAATGGGAAGCCTGGAAGAGAGAGGCTAGAGTATTTATCCCTATGTAACCCACCATCACAGCCCTTTTGGCCATAGGCGTCCTCCCTTCCCCAGCTTCCAGGATCCAAGGCATAGAAATGATTACAACTTCCCACTGTTGCTAGCCCCAAATGCTTTACCGCCCTGTTGGTTCCCTTAACCGTACCCCTACCCACACTTCCCTAGATAGTCCCTTCATTAATAACTCTCGTTAAGTCTTTTGAGTGTGCCATCTCTTTGCTGCCAGAACACTGTCCAATTCAACACAGAACATCTTTTTCATAACTATTCATTTAAGATTCAATTAACTGTGGGACCCCTGAGTGGCTCAGTCGGTTGAGCATCTGATTCTTGATTTCAGCTCAGATCATGATCTCTGAGTCGTGGAGTCCAGCTCCACATGGGGCTCCATGCTCAGCGGGGAGTCTGCTTGAGGATTCTCTCCCTCTCCCCCTGCCCTTCCCCCTGCTTGCATGCATGCTCTCTATCTCTCTCTCAAATAAATAAATAAGACTTTCTTTTTTTAAAAAAAAGGATTCAACTAATTGAGTCTTAAATTGTCCTTGAGGTGCTCTGAAGGAATTCCAAGCATAAGAAAGTTTGATAGTACAACAGTCTACCAGTAGTTAAAAGTTGAATTTGTTCATCTTCCAAATTGAATTATAACATCTGTCCCCACTATAGAGAAACCGAATCCTCACCTATTAACACACACACACACACACACACACACACGCTTATAGTGGCTATTCATATTTACAGATAAGAAATAACATTTACAAAAAATGTCACAAAAAGACATTTTTCAAAGAGAAAAAAATGGGTTTTAGGCACTTTTAAAACTAATTAGCAAAGGCAGAAAGAAGAATAGAGACATTTTTCATGAGGTAATACAATTCACTGCAATCCTGAAGGTCAGTTAGATATAACAGATCATTACAGGAATAAATAAATGGTAAATAGAATTTAATTTAAAAAATGTGTGTGCCCATCAGGAGCACATTTGTTTTATTTATAGTCTATTAAACCTATTACCATGGCTGTTTTTAGAAAACATAACAAAGTGATGCCAAATATCTGGACTGATCAAAAAAATTTAGTCCATCTTTTGGAGATCTGCTATAATATGGAAAATAAATATCCAAATGACTGATATCCAAAATACATTTATCACTTTACATCTGGCTCTTTTATACTGTGTGTATAGATAGATCAACTTAATTATGCCCAAGTGAGAGCTGGGTCAGAGTTGCCAATAGAAGGAACTTTCTTCTGTATGTACTTAAATCACAAACATTCACACTTCATAGAATTTGATAAATTAGGTAAGGTAATAAAATGGCATAATTTTTACAACCCTCTACCAGTCCCCTCAAATTAGTTAAATAACTGTACTTCAGTTATTTCTCCATCTTATAAATAATCAAACCCTACAGATTAATTTTTGCTGCAGGCAGATGATGAAAGATTCTGGGAAATAAAGCTAAAGTTCCCCACCAAGTGGGCTTGAGATTTGTCACAACAATTAAAATTGGTTTTGGTTCCCATTTTGCTATAGATTCTACCTCTGCTCACTGTATTCATGGATGAATGTCACAAAGAGCAGAGGACTGGGGATGGTTCAATGCGTATTACTGCTCCTGGACATGCCACAAAGAGTCTTACATATACAGACATGATAGTATCTGTTCTATATTCTCACTGAAACAAAGACAGAAGAACAGGCTTCACTCTCTAGATAATGCATATTTTAAAAATGCCTCAAATCAAAGGATTGTAAAAATATAAATCTAGTTGAATATGCACATTGAGATTATAATTTTAGCACTTGCTTTTAGCTATAAAATAGGTTCCTATCTCTAAGGCATATTAAGAACAGACAAGATTTATGCTCATGTTGTCCGTGTTAAACACTTGTTTGAACTACACTGAGCTGCCTTCATTAGACTTACAGGTATTTGTTAGTAAAACATAATATGCTTGAAATACACACATATGTGTAAATACCTGCATTTTCAAGGTCATTTAACATTTTTACACAATATTGTAATAAATAATTTTTACTTTGTAAAAGAAGTGAGATGAAACTCTAATGTATATGATAATTGGTCTGTCTTTGTTATGAGGTATTAGCTTCTGTTTAACTTGATGTATACTGTATTATATGTGTCAAATTTAAGCTATAATGTGATATTATATCACACATTACATCATGGATAGTACTTATAAAATCTTTATACAACATTAATGAATATGTGCTCATATTAGTGTTTATTGGCATATTACATATATATACTTAATATATATGTATACATGTATATATACATAATGTACACATACACATACACATATACATAATGTACATCCATATATACATAATGTACATGTATATATATAAATTGCCTGGCATCTCTAAGAAAAAAATAAAACTGTATATTTCTACATGGCTAGAAAAATATAATAATCATCAGCAAATTATTAACTAGCAATTCAATCCTTAATGTACTTGTGATTCTTAAGTCTTTTGCCATTTGAACAGAAACAGATCTACCATATCCTTCTTAATGCTACTACTATCACTACCACCAATGACAATAACTGTAGTAATAATAGTAATGATGATAATAATAATAATGCTATCATTACTGCTATCACTACAATGCCTATAGAATCAATCTGCTTGGTATTTACAAATTATTTTCACATCAATTATCTTAGTTTTTTTCACATCAGCCTTGTGATGTTAAAATATACTCTTTAATATTAGAGGTATAGAGGTATGCATTGCAGGTGGTAGAACAGGAAGATTAGACTTATCTGTCTCATATATCTCTTGCAACTAAGACTTGCACTTTACCTTCTCTATGAGTAGACTTTCCATGCATGACTTCAGGAAATCTGAAGCAGATATATTCAAAATGCACTTTCTGGGTTGGTGCTTAAAAACCAACCAAACCTCAGCTGATGTGGGGCTGCCTCAACCCACCAGAGGCATCAACTGAGAGCAATGAGGGTACTTCAGTGGCCAAATAGGAATAGGGAACAAACCTAGAATGGACAAACCAAGGCTGGGAGAATGGCCCAATCCAGATCACCTTGTTGGTCACTTGAGCTCAGTCAGAACCAACATGGACATCCGAATGACTCTCATAGAGTTCAAGGTTTGGCAGGATATCTCCTCAAGCATCCTGGCAACAGTACCATAAGATGTGGAAGGTGCTAAAGATCATGGTGCTTCATCATGGTGCCTTCTCAAGAGGCAGCAATGCTATTCACTTTCCCTTTGATTCACCAGGTGACCTGGATATGAAGCAACATTTCAGTTTACAGATTGCAGGAGGCACGTGTATAGAATACCTGGCAAGATCAAGGATCAAGAAACTGAATAATGAATTTGGTGCCTTTTTGGCTGCTAAGCTGATCGATGGTAATTGCTTACTCACCTCAAGCAAAGACTTGATGTAAATGCATATTCTGTGGCACCTTTCCAGGAGTTACAGAAAGAAGATTCAGTATTGTGCTTACCTTACACCTTTTTCAAAAACATTTAATGGAAAGATTTGTGGAAGATTTCATCCTTTGAATATTGAAATCCAATTCATACACTCAAAGATAACTTCCATTTTCTGACTTTTTCCCCAAGAAATTACAAATTATCCTTACTAATTTAGACAAGCAATCCACATTTCCTTTCAGATAACTGTGTAATTACTTTGTAGAGAAGGTTTATAACCCTTGAAAGACTAGAATTGTGAGAAATGCACAATATTCCAGATGGAACTTCAGAATGAATTTGGAAAGGGCCACTTCCTCTAATAGAAAGATGAGAGACCCGAGTGGTTGTTCGACCAGTGGGTAGAATCTCTCTCCCTCCAACGTTGGGGAGAAAAATCATTATAGACTAGGCCTATTTTGGGCCAAGGACATTTTGATGAGTAGATAAGAAGGAAATCTCTGTAAATGCTGGAGGAGAGTTGAATTGTTCTTCATTTTGTCTCAGTTGGAAGTATTTATTTGCCCACCCAAAAAGCTTCCCAAAATATAGCTTATTGAGATTATTAAAAAAGATAAATATTTAGAAGGACACAACATACTCAACATATTTTTAGAAAATGTTGTTGATATTAGCAGCAGCAGCTAGTTGTTTATTTCATACAATTTTGAAACAAAGACCAATCAAGATAAACCCTACAAGTTCTTACTAAATACTGATTCTGGAAGTGATAGTTAATAATGTTTTTCTCTCAACAAAGTAGATATAGTAGATGTTATATATTATGTATCATAAACATGTCTATAGATAGCTTTAGAGTAATGCTTTCTCTTAAAAAGCATATAAGTATATGGGCGCCTGGGTGGCTCAGTCGGTTAAGCGACTGCCTTCGGCTCAGGTCATGATCCTGGAGTCCCGGGATCGAGTCCCGCATCGGGCTCCCTGCTCGGCGGGGAGTCTGCTTCTCCCTCTGACCCTCCCCCCTCTCATGCTCTCTCTCTCTCTATCTCATTCTCTCTCTCAAATAAATAAATAAAATCTTTAAAAAAAAAAAAAAAAAAAAAAAAAAAAAAAAAGCATATAAGTATATATACATGATACATATATAAAGCATGTATTTCATATATGTATGTATATATGTGTGGTATGTGTGTGCATCCCACCAACATTGGACATTTCAAACAACATGGAAATGTCTTGAAATAAAGTCTAGAATTATTAACTACATTATATTCGTACATATATGATTATGTGTGTAATGGACTGATTAAAGGCAATATATTACCTCATTTGTGTCTCTCTTTTTCTCTCACTAGAGAGATTCTCTGGGAGAAAGAGTAAAGCAGCTGCTGACATCCAGAAACTTGGTCTGACCCTTACAGCTGGGCCTTAGTGTTGCTAGTTGTTAGGAGCTGGCTTGGCCCTCCCAGCTAAGACTCAGTTTTCTCCTATTTGACTGACCAAAACAATCTCACAGAATATCAACATGAGGCGAGGTTTCTTTGTCACTGTAAAGAAAAAGACCACTTCACAATTTTGTCTAAGCACAGGTCACTGCACAAACCACAGAAATATTAAACATCTCCTGGCTAATTTAAGTGATTGCTGCTTCCTTACAGCTTTATTTTCCTTCTAGTCATCCCTCCTTCTAGAAAAGATTTATTAAGATACCCAATCATAGAATTTTCCTCACTTCTTGATAGCTCCCAATCCAGAGTTAGCAAACCTCCATTTCCTTGACTCCCCCCACCAAAATCACCAAACCAAGGCACGAATCCTCTAAATCCCTTCTAACACCATTTTACTAACACACTACACAGTTCTCCATGGTGTGCAGTCTCTCTTGCTGCAATGAACAATAAACCCAGCTTGTTCGACTACAGGTGAATTCCTAATGGTCTATTGGATGGAAGGCATTAACAGACATGAACATTCGATGACAATATCATATATTGTGTGATTCTATTTTTAATAAATATAGATGTATATATGTAGAGATAGATAATTACATGTTTTATTATATATATATATATATATATATATATATATGAGGGCTTTCATTTTTGACTCTTGTGGAAACTTACATGTTTAATTAACATGTTTTTTTATATTAATTTTGAAATCACATTTTTTAACTTATTCTTTTATATATTTTCCCTTACATCTCCAGATACTGTAACAGTTAGGAATTGTATTTGGTTGCAAGCAATAGAGATGTCCCTGTCTATCTGGCCAAAGGAATGAGAAGTTCATTCTCTGAATATAAAGGAAGCCCATGGGTTGATAGTTGTGGTAAGCAGAATTCTAAGATGGCCTCCAAGCTTCTCACCTCCTGCTACACATGACTTTTGAGTGTGGACAAGACCTGTGAATATGATGGGATGTCACTCCATGATTAGGCTATCATATGTGGCAAAGGTGAAAGGACTTGACAGATGTAATTAAGGTCCCAAATTGGTCATTTTTTGAGTTAATCAAAAGGGAGGTTATCCTGGGTCACCTGACTTCATCAAGCAAAATCTTTAAAAGGGGGAATGGGCTCTTTCTGAAGAGAGAGACTCTTCTGATGGCCTTGAAGAAGGTAACAGCCATCTTGTGAACTATGGAGATGGCCACATAGAGAAGTCCTGAACTACATGCTGAGAGTAGTCCCTGGCCAACAGCTAGCATGAAAATGGGGACCTCAGTCTGTAACAACTGCAAGGAAATAAATTATGCCAATATCCTGAGTGATCTCAGAAGCAGAATCTTTCCCCAGTCAAGGCTCATGATGAAAATGCTGGCTGGCTGATGCCTTGATTGAAACCTTGTGAGACCTAGAGCAAAGGACTCATGCCCAGACTCATGACCCAAGGAAACTGAGATAATAGGTGTTGTTTCAAGCTGATAAAATTGTAGTAATTTGTTATGCAGCAATAGATAATACAACAGTTCAGAAATGATATGACGGCTCTAGGAAATAAACAGAGATCCAGGCAACCCTTCCATCTACTGGTTTTGCATAGCTTCTTCCTCAAGGTTATCCCAAAGACACAAGGTGGCTGTTGGAGCTCTGGCCACAGGTTCTAATCAAGGAGAGAAAAAAATAGGAGCAAGGGAGGTACATGCTAGTTGTTTGTTGACCTTTTAAGTAGTTTTCCCAGAAGACCTACACAAAAACCTCCACTTCTACCTTACTGACCACTCCTATCTACAGGAGAAGCTAGGAAATAGAGTGTTTTATCTGGAGATATCTAATAAGCAAGCAAACAAAACCAGAATTCTATTAGCAAGAAAGAAGACGGGTGGGAGGGAATGGACATTTGGTAAGTAAATAACAGTCTCTTCCACAAAGAGAAAAACAAAGGAAAAACACATTTCCTGACATCAGTTTTTCAATGTCCTTTTTTTCTGCTTTGAAAGTTTGCTGGTAGGAGAGAATTTTCTAAGCAGAATGCCTATAGAAGCACAGAAGCATAGCAAAAAGCAAGCTTCTGACCAGAGTACAAAGAAATGTTTTGTTGTTTTTTTTAAAGATTTTATTTATTTGACAGAGAGAGAGAGACAGCCAGAGAGGGAACATAAGCAGGGGAGCAGGAGAGGGAGAAGCAGACTCCCCACTGAGCAGGGAGCCCGATGTGGGGCTCGATCCCAGGACCCTGGGACCATGACCTGAGCTGAAGGCAGATGCTTAACGACTAAGCCACCCAGGTGCCCTAAAGCAAAGTTTCTAATCAACGCCAATATTCTTAATCTTGCTCCATCTCTTCTGCCCACAAATGCCTTCTGCCCTTCCGCGTCTTTAACAGTCATTTGGTCACCCACTGGGTTCATGTCCTGTCCTGTGGAAAGACCCACAAAAATGAGCCACTGCCTGATCCTTTCCTTGATCAGTGTTTAAACCCCAAACCCAAAACATGAAGAGAAATAAACCTTCTATTTAAGCACTATCACATTTAAATCACTTCCCTTTACCCTTCGCCCTGCCTCACAGAAACACACAGGCTAGTGTGTTGCTGAATGATTAAAGACAGAACCAACATGACTACTTGAAGATCAGATATAAAGGTCACTTCACAGCAACTTAAGTTTACAAGGAAGAAGGAATAAACTAGGGACATGCTACAGACCCATCCACAGTGGGCAGAAAGAGGAAGGTGGCTAACCTGCCTGGGAAGCCTTAGGCTGCAGCCAGGTATTGGAGGCAGTGCCCAAAGAAAGCATATGAAGAGCTCAGATGTAAATCAGGCTGACTCTAGGACCCACTGGGTGACAGAACAGAGTGTTCAGGAATCAACCACTGCCATCTGAGGAAGTTCAGCCAAAGGCAGCAGGACTCCAACAATCTGGCTGGGAGATAATTTGATAGTTCATTAAAGATCTGCAAAAAGCCAAAGGTTTATAGTAATGGTGTAGAAGTGGACTCTCTCCCTAAAAACTTAAGAGTTTTTGAAGATGGTAGAAAGCCCAATACCTAAACAAGTAGAAAATCATATCATAAAAAAATTACCCCCCAAAGCACTAGAAATTAGAGAATAATTTTACTTTGGGGAAAGCAGGATATTTGAGATGCCTTCTTGAAAGTGTATGCTGGAATCCCTAACGCTGATATTACAAGAGGACAGAAAAGTGCTTAAAATTACAGGATTAGGTCACAGAAAATTCAGATTGGTGTTCTTGAGCAACAACTGACAAAACACTGGTCAGGCCAATGGTTGAGGTAAGTTTCTTCTTCTCTCCCCTTCTCTCTTCTCCCCTTATTCTCTTCTTCTCTTTCTCAAGTGCCTTATTTTATCACATACAATGCTGTGCATTTGCCCTCACTGTAAAAAGTACATAATAATGATAATAATCATAACAACAATAATAATAAAGAATAAGGTGGGGTGCCTGGCTGGCTCAGTTGGTTAAGCGGTTAAGCATTTGACTTCATCTCAGGTTATGATTTCAGGGTCCTGAGATTGAGCCCCCCTTACCCCCACCAACCCGTCAGACTTGGCTCTCACCATGGAGTCTGCTAGTCCCTCTCCCTCTGCTCCTCCCCCTCCTCTCTCTCCCTTTCATAAATAAATAAAATCTTAAAAAAAAAAAAAAGAGTAAGGCAACACAATACTCAGTTTCTTCCCTTCTTGGAATCTATTTTTAACAGCTTTATTGAAGTATAATTGACATATGATAAACTGTACATATTTAAAGTGTATGATTTGGTAAACTTTGATTGATATATATATACACATATATATATATGTGAAACTATCACCTCAGTCAAGATAATGAACCTCCAAAAGATACATCACTTCCAAAAGTTTCCTGAATCCCCTTTGCAATCCCTCACTGTTGCCTCTCCCTGTCACCAACCCCCATCCCCAAGCCCCAGTGGATCTGTCACTCTACATTAATCTGTGTATGTCCTAGAATTAATGGAATCATACAGTGTATCCATTTGTTGGTCTGATTTCTTCCATTCAGTCTATTTATTTTGAGTTTTATCCGGGTGATAGCACATATCAATAGTTCATTTCTTTTCATTGTTAAGTGGTATTTCATTGTATATCACTTTTTTTAGGTCTTTTTTGTTTCCTTTTTAACATCTTCCTTTTTTTCTTTCTTACTGTCAGCATAACAAGCTTATTATAAAAAACTTTCATAATCATATAAAAGGAAAGAAAGAGGTAAAAATCACCTACAGAAAGCCTCAGTATATAAGTTAAAAAGAAACAAAACGAAACAAAAATACCTGAAGACTAAAGAGCCTTTATGAGTGTCAAGGAAGTAAATCTTGACCAGTTAGTCGGTGCACCTGGATAAAACCGAGAGATGCTATTTCAGTTGTGGTGCCCTTGCTTAGAGTCCTGTAAACTGCACTGTGTGGGGCTACCTATTCGGTCTTCCAAAGGCTGTCAGGGAACATGTTTTGCTTATACAAAAGGTGCCTCAGTGAGGAGAGATGATGAAATAAGGCAAGATGCTAAATCTAAGAAACACAAGGTGTATACATCAAAAAGTTCTGGAGACCCACAAGCTAATGACAATCAATAATCTTCATAAATGGGTACTACCCCCAAAATTTATGGCCTGAGCCCAGAGAAGGAATGCAATTGTGATTACCTGTGCTATCAGGAGTTTTTCTACTGTTGAACCGCAACTAATTTTCCTTTTTTTTAACATTAAAAATCCTTAGGTGTTCCCCATTGGCCAGGATATACACTCAGCAGCTGCTTCTTTCAGCCTAGCAAAGATCAACCTGACCTTGGCCAATCGGCTTGTACTTTGAAGAGTGTACTTTGTGAAACATGTGAGTAGAGAAGTATTCATGCTTGGCAGAATTTGCTGTCTCTTTTGCTCAGTATTTTACCCTGATTAATCCCCATCCATCTCTCTCTGCTGCTGCCACTACCAATGCTGTCAGTCTCATATTTCTTCTCTATAGCAGACGCCTTTCAAATGTTGTTGGATCCTGGCTGGGTGTGACCTTTTATGGGGCACTGCTGCCTCCTCTCAGGCTTTTATGGGCCTGTTGGTTCGTGCACGTGTGCAGACATTCTGACCCCGTGACCTCCAGAATAGATTCTATGAGAACAACTGTATCGGACCTTTTCAACATTTTGGACAGCCAAACCTTCTCAAGTGCACGGGTGCGAAGAATGCTCCCTGGTGGTTTTGGCTTACGTTCTTCTCACATCTGAAGAAACGGTCTGGGAGGACGTGAAGCCAGGTCAGAAATGCTAACGTCACAGCAATGTTGCCAGCAGCCCTTCAGGTTTGAGCATCAGGCAGTGCTTTCACATCTTTCTGCTTTTATTGTGGTTTAAGGGAACAGTTCCAAATATATGAATTACACTTTCTGGTATAATCCAAACTGTAGAGAAAACAGTGGCTAACAAAAACTCTAGAAAACTTCGAAGCCATTTTTAAAAAATTCCTTTTCAGATCTAGTCTTTTCTCCTTTCTGAGTCCTGAATCTTGTTGCTAAAGGAACCTGCTTTACATAGACTTTTTTTTTTTTTTAATGGAGGAATCCATTTTATTGTATTTCCAGCACTTTTGGTTTGCATGTTCTGTGCTGTTACCGTTTACCAACAGTGAGCTTACTTTTGTAAGCATTCTAGTATATGTTTAAGGATGCAAAGCAACTTTTAAAAATTGCCAGTCTACTTCTCAAAAAGAAAAAAAGAAACCTCTTAAATTGGAGTTTTAAAGTTTTAAATGCCAGATTATAAAAATAACTATATAAAGTCTACTTTTTCCTAGTCTTCATCTACTTTCCCAACTTCCATCTACTAATAAGGATCTGGATTTTGCCCTTAAATGCACAGTCTATCAGGATGAACTGGGTCACTGAGGCCAGTTCCTTTCCTTTGTTTCTCTTGACATTGACCCCACTAGTCTCTTTCCTCAATAAGCTTTCTCTTTCTCTTCTCAAAACTGAATACTTTCCTCATCTTAGCCTAACACCTATTTTCATCCTCTTTTTTGATGGCTGATAAAGTCATGCACACTCAATTCTTCCTCTACCGCCATATTCAAAAAGAGTAATTTTCCATCCACTCACCTTTTCTTCCATTTTGAGATCTGTACTCATGTTTCTTCCTCACTGCTGGCATAATTCAAAAGAATATATTTGCCCTGGCACAGCACACCAAAGTCACGTCAGCATTTCTGCAATGGCTTGAGTACAGGACTATGGAGAGGCATATCATGTGACATTCGGGACAGCTAAATCAACATCTCAGGATTGGAAGGAATATGCCATCAAGACCTAAAAGATATGATTTTTCTTTTTCATACACCATACAAGAATCCGAAGCCAGTGAAACTATATACAGTGCTTCTCATCACTATCACCAATGGTTTGTAGGACTCATAAAAAGGAGGGTGTATAATAAATTCTAAGATGAGGCCAAGAAGATGAAATAGCACATTGTGCCACATTCTGAAGTGAGATATAAAATAATTTGGGTCCTGATATTTAAGTGAAAGTCAGCAGGATGCTAGTTATGGGTAATAATATAATTTCTGATTTAGTGTTACAGTTCAAGATGCAGTGATCTTTCTAGGCTGTTACATGTATCTAGGGAGTAGGGAAAGGATTCTTAAAATATGGCAAAACATCAATTTAGCTACAGTCAAGTGAGAGCATACATCTTATAATAATAGTTCAATATTTTTATAACTAGATTGAACACTCTGATAGGAGAGTGGATAGCTACATATTTGTTACATATATGAATCTTATTATTATTACTATATTTTGATAATAAACCCTAACTAGCCACTATGGAAAGAAGTTTACACTTGCTCTTTTACTTTATATTAATTCTTGTAAATTATGATGAGGTGATACTATCTTGTTATACAGTTATGTTAACTTTAATATATCAATATTTACATTTAAATAAAGATGAGCACAATACTGTCAAAGCACAATATTTCATTATAGTAATTCCTTAAGCATTATCGATGACTTTTTCAGATTTTATTTCTTGCTGCTATCATGTGATCAGAGATTTCAGAACAGTTAAATGAAAAAGTACAAATTTTAAGTGCACAGCTAAAATAAAATGAGACTGTGCAAAACAGGAGAGGATTTTCTTATGGTATTAATCTGTAGCAACCTAGTTATGTACCATCATATTTGATGGGATTTCTGTTCTCGAAGTTTCGGATTTTGTTCTCTATAGAAACACCTCCGAATATCAATTTTAAGCCTGCTAATTATTTTCTTGGACAGAGAGTGTTATGTGTATAAGAAATAGCATTTCAAACTTTTCTTTATGGCACTAACTTATAACATAAAAATGATGTTACATTAGCATATAATTATAACATATAAATTATATATAAAATGTGCTATACACTTTTGATATCTTTCATATAGATGGGTGTGGAATATATACAATCCATAAACAAAGCCAGTTAAAATAGACCTCTATTACCATTATTATATTTTCACTTAAATTTTTTTGTTTTTCTTCTTTTGGATCAAATTTTGTACAGTGGAGGCACTGCAGACATGAGTCAACAATAGACAACTGAGAAAAGATATCAAGGTAATTGTAACGTCTTGGCTGGTGAACTCTTAAATCAACAAAGGAGCCCTCTCTCTGCTAATCAGCCCAGGCGGCTCCCCCGCCTGACAGTAGAGCACCGAAGTGAATCTACGCTGCGGGGTTTCTCTCTTGTTTTCCAATTCAACGTTTGCAACACAAAGTGAATAGAATAAACTTGAAAAAAATGACAACTAATACGTTGGGGTGTCTATATTTTGAGGATGATATTAAGAATTAAACTATTTTTTTAATACTGTGTACTAATAACTATAATGTCATTTCCCGACGCCGTCAACAAGGCGAATGAAGAGGGAATGTTTGTCCTTACAATTTTCTGGAATGTAGGCACTCAGAGAAAGTTGAGCCTCTGGAGATGGCATATTGAGGTGATTTGACAGAGTTTGAAGCAATTAAAATGGTACCTTGATTCTTTCATTTCCACAAGTGTATGCATTTTGGGGAAACCCGGGGTATTGAAGCACGAGCGGAGAAGGAAGGGAGCAACCTAAGACTGAAAGTTGAACCTTCCCAGAGGGTTGCATCTCTGAGGCCACAGCCGGAGGCTGAGCTTTCTTTCTCCACTCCTCGCCTTTAGGAGGTTGGAAGGTCCCCCAGCAGACAGCCCCCAGGTGGCACGGAGGGACCCCCTCCTCTTTTAGTGATCGGAGCCGCGGGCGACAGGATTCATTCACCTTTGCTTTCACGTCCCCACCTGGGCCCACCAAAGCGCATCGGAGGCCAACCCGGGCTCTGGTCCCAAACGTGGGTGGCAAGGAAATTCAAATTAAGGAACTGAGTGGCCTCCCCAGGGGCTGCGCTCTCCAACCTAGAAGGAGAGAGGTCTGCATGACGTTGATTTTCTCCTTAAGTCTAGCAGGAGGGCAAGGGGTGTAGATTCAGTTCGATTTTTCCTCCTTTGCCAAAGGGAAGATGGAATCGAAAAATGCCCTTGAGCGCAGAACACTGGGGGGTGGGGGTGAGGGTCCAGCTAGAAGGTTGGTAAATTGGAAATCCTGGAGGGAGGAAACCCAGGGGATCCGGAGGGGGCGGGGGTTGCGTCTCTTTGTTTCACGCTTCTCTTTTCCCGGGACCCGAGCTAGGCTAAATTTCTTGAACATATGTGCTTGAACACAGAAGGGTGTAGGTTCTTGGAAATACCAGAAACTTGATCGCAGGACTCTGAGCCCGAAAAGAACCACAGGACAGGAGTTCCTGGGTCCTCGCTGAGAGGCTACTTGGGGTAGGGAAGTTGACCTTGGCGCCGCGCAACTGCGCGGGTGGGAAGGGTAGGCGTTCTTGACCCTTTCCGGAGCAAGTTATTAACTCAGTTGAGTTGATCAAATGACATTCTTTCTGGAAGGGGTCGTCTCCAGAGCCCCTTTTCTTGGTATTTAGCAGGTAGAGTAGCAGGGCAAATCCGTCTCTCAACCTGAAGTCTCAAAGAATTGATGAGTTTTAACAGACTGGATCCGGAGGCGCATACAAGCCCAGAGCTCCATCCTCTCATTCACGTCCGCGGAGTCGAAGCAGACGGCCATCTTCAAAATTTTCGCTAAAATCTTCTCTCTCGAACTGATCATGATCAGCCACTTACCAAGATTTGAAGATTTTTCTCCAGCCCCGAATCCACCTTCCCTTCCACTCTCAGAATCTACTTGTAGATGCTACCAATGGTTGCCCCTTCCCGTTAAAAACAGCCCCTACCCACACATCTCTCAGCTACACTAAACAGCCCTGACACAGTTTAACCACCAGTTTAAGTCATAGAAAGTAGCTTAACTCTTGACATCACCTCCGCAACCCACCCGAGAACTCCAGCCCAGGACACCTTGCTATGAGGCTGATTTTTGAGCGCTGAATTCTGAGGGTAAGGGAAGGTTATTTGAGGCATCCTAATAGATTTCCGGGCTTCCAATTCCCTCCCCCGCTTGGCTGGTAATTTTCTGCTGCTCCTCCTTCTCCTCCTCCTCCTCCTCTTGACCTCCTCCAAGGTACCTTCGGCCTCCCCTCCTCCACTCATTCCCAGTAAACCTCCAGCGGGCGGTGGAAATCAATCCTTTGGCGCTAAACTCAGAGATGTCTGTGGGACAAAATTGTAGTGGGGGAAAGGGTGTCATTTCTTTCAGAAATAATGTCATTTGATCAACTAGACCGAGTTAACTTGCTCCCGGTTTCCTGAGAGCTCCGGTGGGCCCGTGGGTGTTTTGCTAGCTGCAGTGCAGATATGTTAGCTTTCAGCCGAATCGTCCGGAACTTGGAAGATAAAGCTTTTTCTCCTCTCCAGACTCCCAGCTACCCCCGCGAGAATCCGATACATTTAATGAAAGCTTTGCGAGATGTAGGTTTCAGTGCGTCCTTGGGCCAGAACCTCGCAGTCAGCATACAACACTCATTGGCTCCAACCTGGGTTCCACGCAGAACAATGGCCCAGTTAAAAATTACTGTTCCTAGTCATTTACAGTTCCAAAAACAATAAACACCCCCCCCCCCAAAAAAAAGGGAAGAAAAAGATTTCACCTGACACTACCAGCCGCTTTTGTGTGATCATAATACTTCCAGAGGCACAATTTTAAATGAAGGGTGCAAATTTCTGTCTTCTATTGGTCGCACTCCTTCCTGCAATCAACAGCGAACCTCGCATTCTCAAGAATGATCTGAGGTTTGTGGCTTCCCCGCTGCCGGGAGCGTGGAATTCTATCTCGGCTGGTAACGGAGCAGCAGACCGCACATGAACGCTGCCTCCCCGGGCTGCCTCTGCCAGTAAAGAATATCGGAAACATTGGTGACAGAAACAGCTACCTGAACCCAGAAACGCAGGCTAACAAGTTCAGCCTGCAGAAGAAGATTCTTGCTAATTCACCCAGATTGTTCTAACTGGTTAATAAAGCAATTGACACTCAACAAAACCACATTCACAGCAGGAGTCCCCGTCAATAAAACTAGAATCACAACTGAAGGTTTGTTGTTGTTGTTGTTAACAACTGCCTTTATTATTATCATTGCTTGGTATTTTTTTAATGGACAATTAAAGGAAAGAGAGACAATAATTTCAAACCCAGTGGTACAGAAAGATCTCTTCCCTTCTCCTTTGAAATTAGAGTGTAGATTCTCTTGATTCATCCTCAGTAAGCCACCACCTAAAAACAACTGGAAGAGGGGCAAATTGGGTCTAAAAACCTATACCCTCATTCTGGGAGGAATAGAAATGGTTAATCATTACTCTCTTTAAATGCACATAATTTTATCTGACCCTTGGATGTGATTTAAGATACTGATGGTTATGTAGCCTTTTCTACATGATTAAGACTACACAGAAAAAGTAAAAATGAGAAGGGGAATGGAGTACATATTCATATATTCTATACCTATTTTCTGAGGTGAATATGTTCATTTTGACCTCCAAATTACATGTTTTTTGAATATCAGAAAAAATAAATCCTTCCATCATATATATATATGTGTATATATATATACATATATATATATATGTATATATATAATTTTTTTTTCATGGAAACTGGAAGAACAATTGTTATTCCACTCCTTCAAACCTGATTCTGATGTGGGCTAAAGAGAGCTTCACCTCCCTGGGAATAAGTTCCCAAACAAATTCATAGTTCAGAGAAAGCTGATCAAAACACCCTTTCCTTCCCAATCTTGGTTAGTGGGGAAGGAGAAAGCTTTTTCCTTTACTGTACATAATTTTCCAAAGAACTGAGCTAAAATTCACTTATATCTGCCAGAACTTGTTGGGGAATAAATACATTCTAAATGTGTAATGTCACTTTTCAATTGCAATTAAAACCTATTTAGATTTCTGAAAAGTAGCCTGAGAACATATTCATTCAGGGCTATCTGCATTAAGTTTGATGTGGAAGGTTTAAATTTTAAAGCAGAGAAAGAAAGTAACAGCACACAAACACATAGGCTTAAGAGACCACCAGGAGTTTTAAGTGTAATAGCTGCATTTGGAAGGTGTGTACAAGTGTACGTTGGCAGACGCCACAGACTCAAGAGGAACTTACTTAATCTCAGCATACCTTTTATATTCAAAGACACTGTGAAGTATATTGGGGTGGCCTGGAGGTAATGGGGACTATACTTAGTAACTACCGATATTCTTCTTCTCTCATCAATAGAGGAGATTCACAGAAGGGGATTCACACAACTGCTGTTCTGAAAGATGCATTTTTGACCTAACAGAACATGCAAAGGTCAAAATAAGTCCATTTTTGTCAGGAGAGGGGAAAGGGTCTAATCTCCCCTTTGAACACAAGAGGTCGCTCCTGTGATCGAGTACTGGGGGAAATATTGCTAATCACAGTTTGTTGTATTCTATAAAAACATTACACAATTTTTTAACCGATATATTTGATGCATTAAATGCACATGTAGCAATCAGCTAAGGAAAGAGGAGAATAATCTGTGGTCACATTTAAACTTTCAGGTGAAGTGAAAAAAATAATGGCTGCTCCCCTAACTTTGATTCTGATGCAAAATGTATTAGCAGTAGACACAGAACTCAAGAACACATCCATCATGGAACAACATACTATTGGGTTCCTTCAACTTTCTCCTTTTAACAGGGAGTATCTTCTGCATAATCTTTACCGCTATCAGCTTAGGAACTTACTAAGAAAATAAATACTTGATTACAATAACAGTGTGGGCTGAAAAAAAGGAAAAAAAAAAAGTGTCTTCACCATTATGATGAAACTGCCCATGAGTGAACGTTTTCCTCCAAGCCACATGCCAGCTTTTGTATTTGGAATTGCTACCATCATCAGCAATAATTCTTTGGAATAGGTTATCAGTATAGGAAGTTAAAATACCACGCTGTGTATGTGACTGGTTTGAAGGAGAATGGATAGTGAGGGCGCTTTGTGGATCTCAAATATGTCATCAGGCTTCTGCAGCTTCTGTTGTTTAATTCCATGTTATAAAGGTGGCATAATGCAATTTGATTGGTTAAAATCCTCCACTTACTTTCTGGCATTATAGTGGTATCTTTTTTTCTTTTTTTTTTTAAACTAGAGTCAACTTGGTTATCTGTAAGGGAAACATGCCCTTATACCGGGAAGACCTGGCTTCGTGTTTTGATTACCAGCAGCAGCTTTGCAAAAGCAGCCTGACAAAAGGCTCCATGCATATAATACGGGAGGCTAGAAACTTTAAACAAAACAGATTTTTAAACAAAAAATTGGATAAATTTATCAACCTATGTCTATTCCAACTTTCAATTTCACACACACACACACACACAGATATACTTATAATAAAAATAGAAGGCATGAGATCCAGTTAAAACTCTTCCTTGAGAGAAAACAAAACGAAACAGATACGTGTTCTTGGTAAAGCCCAACTAGATCAGGAGGAAACTCAAACATCTTACGTTTTTTTGCACTCTGGAAAAGCATATCCATGCAAACTGAGATACTGAGGCCAGCTGAGAGCTCACAGCTCTTATCAAGGGTTGGATCTGGCGAAAAGTACAAAGAAAGGAGTTTCCTAACACAACTGGGTTTTCTCTCGGCAGCAAGACAGCCTTCTACTGCTTGGGTTTGTGGACCTTTGAAGAGAAAACTGGCAGTCACTTTAGATAAGGATTAGCTATTTAGAAGCTTAGGGAGACGTGTGGGTGTTCTTCGTGGACTTTCCCGTGACTTTGTTTTTGGGAGACTGTAAAAGGTGACGGGAACATGTCGGAAATTATTGAAAAAGGTTACCCGCGAGTTGGAGCCAACGTTCGTCTTTCTCCAGGTTGTTTCCCGAGAGAAAATTGTCAGATAAACAAACCCGGTGAAGTGAAACAGGTATTTCACTGCCTTTCAAGATTTGATCCCTCCCTCCTCACGCTCTTAAACTAACACATTTTTTAAAATCTCTAGACTACAGACATGGAGAACTGTCCTTATAATTGCCGAAAACACCACGAGCAAATTGCACACGTTTGCTTAAAAACAAAGGGCAGGACACCAGCAGACAGAGGAACTGGACAGGATATATATTAATCGCTTTACAAACTTTCCGCTACTGGAAGATCATTTCAGTCTGTGGCTTTGGGTTAGTGCGCTTCTAAATTCTAGGGCTAAACTGCAAAAGCAGACCTCAAGGGCTGTTAGAAGAGAGAGCAGTCCGCGGAGTCAACTTAGTTTTACCTGTGTGCTCCCAACCTGATTCTCCGCTAAAGGCAAGAAGCACTCTTTTCCTCCCACCCCAGCTTTTTGGAGATCTGAGGTCGGTGGTGACGGGGTAGTGGGGTAGCAGTAGAGAACAATTCCTGTGGGTTTATTCATCCCATTCCCGGTTCTTCTTCCCCCAGGCAGCTCCCGGCGCGCCAGGCGCAGCCAGTTCGGGAACTCACCCTCCCGGGCAGCCAAGCCGGGCCAGGCCCGGAGCCGAGCGCTAAAGCGCGAGACCAAACCGAGCCAAACGGCCTGTTCCAAGTCGCCCCTTTTCCTAGAGGCCTGGAAGGACCTCGTCATCAGGAAGACCTACCCACCAGCCACTCGCCACCGGCGGCAGAAAAGTGCCCCGCGCGCAACACGGCCAGCCGGACTGCGGGGACCCCAGGAGCGCAGGGCGGAGGAGCAGCGCGACAGGAGGCGAGGGCGCTGACGGCACCGCCGGGAAGGAGCACGGGAGGGGGGCAGGAGGAGGAGAAGGAGAGGAAGGCCAAAAGCCAGAGCAGCTGGGCAGCCCGAGCTTCGGGAGAGAGCGGCCTGAGCTCAGAGCAAGTTGCCTCGGGAGCCCTAATCCTCTCCCGCGGGCTCGCCGAGCGGTCAGTGGCGCACAGCGGCGGCGAGGCTGAAATATGATAATCAGAACAGCTGCGCCGCGCGCCCCACAGCCAATGGGCGCGGCGCTCGCCTGACGTCCCCGCGCGCTGCGTCAGACCAATGGCGATGGAGCTGAGTTGGAGCCGAGAAGTTTGAGTAAGAGATAAGGAAGAGAGGTGCCGGAGCCGCGCCGAGTCCGCCGCCGCCGCAGCGCCTCTGCTCCGCCAACTCCGCCGGCTTACATTGGACTCCCAGATCCGCGAGGGCGCGGCGCAGCCGGGCAGCGGTTCTCTCAGCCTTGGCAACCCCAGGGGCCACTATTTCCCACTTAGCCACAGCTCCAGCATCCTCTCTGTGGGCTGTTCACCAACTGTACAACCACCATTTCACTGTGGACATTACTCCCTCTTACAGATATGGGAGACATGGGAGATCCACCAAAAAGTAAGAGGCTATTTTACCTTGTGGGGCTCGGTGTGCTGTACTTGTGCGGGGGTCTCTCTCAGGCACGGGTGCCAAGGGCTCTTCACAGTTGGAGTCATTGCCTGGAGAGAGAGAAGAGGTGGCTTTTTCTTGTTGCCGCCACGCCTGCATGCTTGCTGTCGGTTCTGATCTTCGGGAAACTGATCGTACCTTGTGTTTGAATTCGCCTGTGTGCCCTCCAAAACCCTAGCCTTCTGGTGCTAAAGCGGTGGTTTCCTCCTCGGGAATCTTGAGCTCTCCGAGGTTATTCCGTTGCAAAGGTCTGCCTGCACATACAATACCCGGAGATGTGAATTAGCATTAGACTTGCAAAAGAGAACGAGTGACAACTGTATTGATGTCTGCTCTTACTAACAATATCCAGTCCTATGTGCTATTTAAGAGCGCGCTTCATGGAAAATATAAGCGTTCACTTAACGCTTCTAGTCAAAACCTTTTCTTTGACTTGACTTATCCATGATCTTTCCCAATGATTACGGCAAAGAGGGAGGAGGGAGGAAAAAGAAATACAAAATGAACGGGTTTGATTGCGTGCTAGGCTTAAAAATGTAGACTGTTCAAATCTGCATTTTACATATATTCCACCTCCTTTTTAAAATGAGTCAAGGTTTTGATGGCACACTTCAATTACCATCCCAAAGTGCAATACTCTTAAAAAAAAAAAAAAAAAGAAAAGAAAAGAAGGGGAAAAAAAACCCAACAAAACTCCTAGAGTACGCCCTATAAGAGAACGACACTAAAAGTGTGTTTATCTCTGTAGGAAGTAAACGGTTAGTCAATCATGTATTTATTTTCATTTCAGAAAAACGTCTGATTTCCCTATGTGTTGGTTGCGGCAATCAAATTCACGATCAGTATATTCTGAGGGTTTCTCCGGATTTAGAATGGCATGCGGCATGTTTGAAATGTGCGGAGTGTAATCAGTATTTGGATGAGAGCTGTACGTGCTTTGTTAGAGATGGGAAAACCTACTGTAAAAGAGATTATATCAGGTACGCCATTTATATTGCTTCTTTAATTTTGTGAGATTTCCCCGTCTCTCTCTACTCCTTTTTTTATTACTTGATGTGGCTTTGTCTTTTTGCGAAGTATGCCTTAGTGGAGTCCAGTGTGCAAAAGTTATTCTTTAAGTATGTTATGTAAATTAAACTATTCTGTTTACCTCACTTTTTAGGGGGAAATCCCTGCACAAACTCAATAGTGGTTTTCATAAATTGTGTGGTGTTGAAGCTTGTTTAATTGCTCTTGGAATTTGTGATGCTCAAATTATTTTCTTCTTTCACCCTCCCCCTTCCAAAACAAGCAGAAATTTAAAGGTGGATCATTTGGGCTTTAACTTTCTTTTTAAAAGGTTGGTTTTTATTGTATTGTGCAGTGTTTTTCCCTATTCATTTATTTATTTTTATAGTTCATGTCTCATGAGTAACAAATTTTGTGGAGATGTCAGTGCAATTAGGCGAAATAAAAGTTTGACCTAAGGATGTTTAGAAATGCACCTTGAAAGTGCAAGTAGAAATATTGCCCCATTTATTTTTAGGGTAAGAGTCCTTTCTTGGAAAATTTCAAAACCAATCCAAATATTCCCTGCAAAAAAGACCGGAAATTTAATCTTTTTAAATATTAACCCTTTGGTGACATCTGACTATCTTTTCTTTCTTATCTTATCTGAGCTGATGAATTAGACAGAGCAGATCAAATTGCCCATCATCTGTCTACGAACAATTGGTATATTTAGATAATTGAACAGCTTCCTTTCTCACATTAAAATCTGGTAACTGATAAAATGAGCGAATTGCCCATACTGACAAGACTAAAACCACATAGGGGACTTTCTGAGGGTTTTTTTTTTTTTTTTCCAGTTATTTTGTGTCTCAACTTCATGCTTCACAAATCTCAAATTTTCTCTACCTGTGTATATATGTGTTTGAAATTTCATTTTCTGCTTTAGGATGTCAGTAGAATTCCTAAAGAAAATTTTATTGTTTTAATAACAAACAGAAGAGATAACACCTTCACCATTATGTTAAATAATATAAAAATATTGTATATTTTTAAAATTTCTCCAGTGGCTATTAACAAGTAATTAGCTTTTGTAAGTTTATAGGATTTCTGGAGCTGAGAACTTATATTAAAGTTTAGTTACGAATTAAATATGTGGTCACAATTTTTACCTGTTCACTTTGTGTCCAGCACTTTTTCTTATTGTAAAATCATGAAATAGAGAGTATAATCTTGATAAGTAAAACTGAACAGTGTGTCTAAGGGTTTATTAATACTTTGTGGGATGGGGGGTGGGGAGGAAAGGAGAGTGGGAGGAAATAGGGGAAGTGGGGAACAGGAGGAAGGGGGAGGGATTTTCCAAATTGTTTGGTCACAGGCAAGGTAAAGTCCTCATCCTATGAAATGGAAGATCTCACATAGAGTAGGCGGAGGGAAGAAAAACTTTTGAATCTACCTTCTAACCTCTGACAAATGAGCCGTTTTCATTGTTTACTTGATTAGTGTGTGAACTTAAGATTCTGGAGAGGGAGAGCTCACTTTGCACCTCTAGGACTATCTTTCCTCCAATGGAGATAGTGTTTTCCTCAACTGCATACAGACCTTCATGTAGCCAATTTCACGTACACATTTATAGAAGGAGCCAATTGCCTTTGCCTTTTCCCCTTTACTCTCTCTCAATTGTGTGTGTGTGTGTGTGTGTGTGTGTGTGTGTGTGTGTCCCTTTGAACTCCTGTAGTTGTAAAAGCAGAACAGAGAGACTATTTAGGTCTGAATGCCCTTCTCCCCTTGGGGGAGTGAGGTACCCTCCTCCCATTATGTGTGGATCTTCCCCCCACCTCCATTCTCTGTTTGTAGGAATGCCCCCACTTCTGTTATTACTGATACATGGAGAGGGGGCCAGGGCAGTGCCGCCTAGGTGGAACCTACAAGGATTGTCCCTTGGTAAGGAAAGGTCAGGCGTGAGGAAGACCTTAGAAGTGGGTTTTTTCATTTTTCTGGCTGGTCCTGGTTCTCAAGCAAACTGAAATAGAAGTAGATGCTTCAGCAGCTTGAAAAAGATTGAGAGAGCAGGAGCAGATTTTAAAGATAATAATAAAAGGAAGAACGGAGAGGAAACTTTGTTAACATCGTTACCGGAGGAAAAATCTTTAGTTGGGGAAAAACTGCAACATGCTTATTGTGCAGAAGGGAATCTGGAAACCCTCAGAGGTTTCATTTTGTTACTCTGCTTGTGCATCTGTGTATATTTACCAATGAGTGGGGTGACAGTCTCCTCCCCTAACCCCTTTTTCTCTTGGAAGGACTTCTTGTAGCAGTTTTAAAGACATTTCTAGCAGCAGAAATTGGGGGATAGGAAGGCAAAAGTGTGGGGCCAGTGGCTACCAGAGTCCCCCCTGACTCCTTTCTGCCAAAAGCTGCAAGGGTTACCCTGGGGCTGGGCTAGAACAGAGGTCCAGGTTTCCAACATGTCAAACATTTTTACTTTGGGGGTGTTCTGAACTAAGAGCTATGGTTGGAGACACAGAGGTTCATAGGAAAAGAAAAGGGGGGTAAAAGAAAGGGAGGAGAAGTGAGAGAAACTTAATGATTTCTTTCCTCCCATTCCCAGCTGGTCGGCTAATGCTGATTTCAGCGTCCCAGGGCAGTGTGGCCGGGGTCCTCGACGATCTTGGGCCAGGGAGTGCCGGCTTGAAGTGATCCCCTCTTTCTGTGTTTCTCTCCCTGTCCCTGCCGGGCGACGCGCAGGTTGTACGGGATCAAATGCGCCAAGTGCAGCATCGGCTTCAGCAAGAACGACTTCGTGATGCGCGCCCGCTCCAAGGTGTACCACATCGAGTGTTTCCGCTGCGTGGCCTGCAGCCGTCAGCTCATCCCTGGGGACGAGTTCGCGCTTCGGGAGGACGGGCTCTTCTGCCGTGCGGACCACGACGTGGTGGAGAGGGCCAGCCTGGGCGCCGGTGACCCACTCAGCCCTCTGCACCCGGCGCGGCCGCTGCAAATGGCAGGTACTCCTTGCCGGGAGGGAGGATGGCTGGGGGAGGCTGGCGCTGGGCTAGGCCAGCACCGCCCCAGCCATTGCGTGGGCCACCGCGGCCACCTTGGTAGCCACAGGGCAGTTGCTGAGGCCTCGGCTGGCTGTTAAAGGAGATTTTCTAGGAGCAGTTTGCACTGTACTTCGCTCTTTTGCGCAAGATGCAGTGCACTCACGGTGTCCACAGACTCCCCCCGCCCCCAGCACATCTACACATCTGCGTGTCTAAATATGGGTACACATGAATGTACACTACTTGTGCATACATGTATATACACATCCAGACAGTACTTCCAGTTCACCTTGGCCTCCAAACCCGGGCTTACTGAAAATGGGCTTCAGCTCCCTGCCAGGTATTCTTCCTGCCGCTGCCTAATTAAAGGGGTGGAGCTCCTAGCCCCCAGAGCTTCCTCCTTTAACCCAATGAAGGAAGCTTAGGTGGCCCTAAGTCATTTAGCCTTTCAAATCCTTTTTCCTTACAACTGCCCCACACTAAAACATTTTTAGAATTTATTTTTATCCTTTTGTGAAAGAATGGATGTGAAAAGATACAGTCTTAATAACTGCAGGCCATTGCACAGAGCTGTAATTTAAAACTGTCAACAAGCTAATCTGCAATAATTGCCATTTAAAGGGAGTCTGCCTCTTTAAACCATTCATTCTATGTGATTTGGTGAGAATTTCATCTTCAGGCCTGTCGCTGTAACACTAAATTGACCCAATAGGTTTTGACCTGACCCTAGGGGTCCTGGAAGGTGAAGGATTTGTACCATACATTTCGAGAGCCCTTTCCCCAAGAAGGAGAATAGAAACGGGGCAAGGTTGGCCACGAGGAGGCCTTCCCTTAGAAGGCAGACAATGTTTCCAAACCTTACTTCCCCTCAGGAATAGATCTACCTGGTGCATTTTTAAAGTATCAATTCTTACTAAACACTGAAGGTGAGGAAACACAGATCTGTCCACTCTGCTTTCTCAGAGGCTGTAAGACTTCTATTCTGGGGGATGTGTGACTAGCTTGCACAGAGGCAAAGCCAGAGTGGCAATTTCTGTTCTGTGCAACCTGCGCTCTGCTTGTGGGGAAACACAGAAGAGGTGGAAATATTGGGAGGACGTCAGGAGACAGAACACTTCCCAGCTGTCATTTATCTAGAGCCTGGGCAGCTCAACAGTTTCGGTTTTCTTTTGCATGCAGTCAGCCCATCTCAGGAACAGCCAGGTAGATTTCATAATAAGAAAGATCAAGGACTGGAGTTATGGCCAGAATACTGAATTTCTTTAGCCCTTTGACATGCTTGCCCTCTCTGGACTGATGTTCAAGGCTTTCTGACAGAATTCTCTTTGACCTTTGCATTAGAGACCTCCCAGCTGGTACAGTGTCTCTGGCTGACATTGGGGTGTTCTGCATTTCCCCTTGTACCATCTGTGGCCTTTGTCCAAGAGCCTGGAGGTAGTGGGTACTCGTGTAACCTGGGCCCAGTCCGGGTATGAGGACAGGCGGGGAAGGAGGAGAAACAATGCTGGATGATGCTGCCCCTGAGACCTGGGCCCCTTTGCTAAGGCTGTGTTGACAAGAGCAAGGGTGGAGGCTGTGTTCTGGGCCTGAATTACTCAGCTTTGACCTCTCAGATTAGAGAACCAGATATTATTCTCCCTTTTGCTTCCCTGGTCCCCATCTCTGCTGCCCCTGCTTTGTCTGTTGAGGCTGCAAAGCACTGGCCATTGTCTGGGAGCAGTACGGGAGGGAGGGCGAGCTGCCTGGCCCGCGCTCACGGCGCCCCTTGCCTCGCAGCCGAGCCCATCTCCGCCCGGCAGCCGGCCCTGCGGCCCCATGTCCACAAGCAGCCCGAGAAGACCACCCGCGTTCGGACAGTGCTGAACGAGAAGCAGCTCCACACCTTGCGGACCTGCTATGCCGCCAACCCCCGGCCAGACGCCCTCATGAAGGAGCAACTGGTGGAGATGACGGGCCTCAGCCCCCGCGTGATCCGGGTCTGGTTTCAAAACAAGCGGTGCAAGGACAAGAAGCGGAGCATCATGATGAAGCAGCTCCAGCAGCAGCAGCCCAATGACAAAACTGTGAGTGGCCCTGGGGCCGGTAGGGGACTTGAGGGGGGAGCAGAGCAAGCACGCAAGGTGCAAGGGGCTGCCCAGGTTGGCCTGCAAGCGTGTTCCATCCTGCTCCAGGGCAAAAGCCGGCAGCCCCTCACCTCCTCTACCCATGCGGGCAAGGGCCGCCTGCCGAGCCCTGCACCTCCACCCCCAGCCCACGTGGGTGGGCTTGTGCCTTTCATCCTTGCCCCCCTCGGGCACCGGAAGGACAGGGTCACCCCTGCACTACACCGGCAGGGGGCATCAAGGCCTGGCCCCGTTTTGCCAGGGTTCAGGGTGTCAGTTCCTCAGGCACCAGAGTAAGAGACACCTCCTTGCCTCCCTATCTAATTCAGGGGTTGGTGGGTGGGTCACCCTGGCCGTCGACCCCCTGGGTATGCCCTGTGACTCTGGGCAAGGCCTGCCTCAGCACCTTCAGACGGGTGAGGTCCACCAAGGTGACCTGAGAAGACAGGGCACCGTCTGCTCTAGGTCAAGCCCAGGCCTCCGGAGATATTACTATACACTGTCATCCCAGGCCCATGGCAACACCCACTCCACAGGATTTCTCGTTAAGTTAAACTAAAGAGGTTCTTTTTTTTTTTTTTTTCTTTTTACCGCTTCAGCCCTATTTTTAAATGCCATAAAACCCCCGCTGTCATTAAACTTGGCAGGCCAGCCAAGCCTGAGCCGGGGCACTTTTCAAGTTGGTGAGTGTGTAATAGCACACGATAGCGGCCAGACCCAAATGCTTGGGGGTGGGGGTTGGCGCTGTGAAGAGAAGTGCCTGTAGAAAGTGTAACTGAAACTGCCCAGGAAACCCACCATGTCTGGAGGCTGCAGCTTTCCACCCCGGTGATGCCATAGCCTGTGAAGGCAGATGGGAGGAATTGGGATGAACTGTGAATGTGAAGGGAAAGGAGAAAGTCAGAATAGAATTTAGTTTAATAAGGTCCAAGCAGACCTACTAGTCTCACGCACAGAAGCAGAAAAACAGAATAAAATAAAACAAAACTGAACTCTGGCTAATATCCATACATGCAGCAGATTAACTGAGTCAATAATGGCCACTATATAGATAAGATAATGCCAGGGTATATTTGCTTAGGCTGTGCAGACAATGGAGGGAGGGAGTTTGGTCATTAACATGTTGGGGTTGGGGGGCCCTATTCACAGAATATCCAGGGGATGACAGGAACTCCCATGGTGGCTGCCAGTCCAGAGAGACACGATGGTGGCTTACAGGCAAACCCAGTGGAGGTGCAGAGTTACCAGCCGCCTTGGAAAGTACTGAGTGACTTCGCCTTGCAGAGTGACATAGATCAGCCTGCTTTTCAGCAACTGGTAAGTGTCAGCTCTCAGAGTGAGGACGCTGAATCTCCAACAAAAAGAAGATTCTGGTTTAACTGTCACACAGTGAAAGATTCAGGCGGGGAGAGCCTGCCTCCCTGGCTCCAGGGTTGGGGAGAGATGAAGAAGCCTTGGTGTAGATGAGGCAAGTGCTCAAGGAAAACAAACTTCTTGTGAGTCTTTTCTGTGAGTTCCTAATTTGACCATACAGGTTGAATTTTCTATCAACTGGGCCTGCTTTGAGGGATAACCTCCAAGGTATCTAAGTACCTAGACATGGATGGGAAGGTGTACAGGGTTGCAAAACCAAACATCTTAGACTTTTAGAGCTGGAAGGGACCTTAGATCAGCAATTAGTAAATTTACTCCCTCCTCAGCTCCTAGAGAATAGTATATTTAAAGACCTAAATCAAGGTGTTTGTATTAATAACCGATGTTGTAAGACATAATCAATGTTATTATCAATGGGCAGCAGGCACCTGTCTAAGCACAATTTTCAAATGTATCAATAGAGAGTTCAGTTATTTAAAGACATGATGGATACCTTTTGTTATTAATATCCCTTTCTGGGACCAACTTAATCTGCAATGCAGGACTACTTTAACATTTGAAGTGTATGAGTTCAGATGTTATACACAGTCACATATGTGGGGCATGTCTAGCCAAAGGAACATGAGTTCTACCAGTCAGAGAGAGAGCGCATGAACACCTGTTTTAGCATTAATATGTTAACTCACCTTATGCCTACAAAAGGTTTAAGGATCAAGATAAATAGGATTATTAAACATATGTACTTTGTGATATGGCATATATACACATCACTTTTTTTCTTAGTCAACAGTTCTATAGAATCTTGTTCTATAAAACAAGATCTATTCTAAAAACTTGTTCCTTTCTTTGAAAATAAAACTTTAGTTGAGGTTAGCTTTTTACCCTCACACTTACCGGGGGAACATTTTCTTTCTCTGTGGCAACAGTTAGGTAATAGGCCAGAGGCAGTGGTTACAAGGACTTGGCCTAGGTTTACATTTGTAAGTGGGCCAGTCTAGAGGCTGGGCAAATTTGAGAAGTCCCTTGACCTCACCATGGGAAAGTTTAATAGAATAGAAAGGAAGGTAGACTCTGGAATTAGGAAAAAGAACTTATTTTAAAGTGAGGTTAATCTTATGAGTTATTTGAGCAAAACTTGGATCATAGAAGGCAAGTAAGAGGAGGGTTCAGGGCAGCCAAGTGTTTGTACCTTCTAAAACTTTAGTGTTAGATGAGCGCAGTGGGAGGGAAGCCAAGACAGGAGGGGGATGTGGGGGCAGAGTGGAGAAGGAGGTTTCCAACAGCAACACAATACTTTCGGTTTAAAAGAAGGAGCCAGATATTTATAATGCGATGACGTTATAATATATGGGTCTCTTCTCCGAAGGAAGAGCCTGATTTAAAGAGAGAGAGAGAAAGAGACAGAGGAAGGCCAAAAGGCAGTAGGACCAACAACAAGGAAGAAAGCCCACGCTGTGAACCCTCTGAGGAGTTAATCATTGTTCTGTGGAGCCTCCTCTGAATCTCCTGTCACACGATCTGAGCGTGTGTTATGGATTTTCCAACTCAAGAAGAGAGGCTTTGATGCCTAGAGACTGAGAACTCGCCTGCTCCCAGGGCAGCATGTAGCCAGCAGGATAATTTTATTTTGAGCATGCATGGTAGAGTTGCGATGCCATTTTACAGTGGGAAACACATTTGTTCTTAAATAATTTAATGCAACACAATGTTGGGAATTCAATTTCAGTTAAAACAGAGATCTCTTGAAAGATGGGAAAGCAATAAGATTTCTTCTCAAGTTCTTTTCTTTGTGGGCTTTCTTTAAGCCTGTTAAAATTCAGTTATATATGTAGATATCTTTATCTGCATATCCATCCACGCACACAAACACTCGCACGTACATATACACATATGACAAGTTTATAATCCTTTTAAGAATACGATCGCAGCCTCCTTTATTCATTTCTCAACCTTCCATGCAGGTGAATTTTTCAGAAGGAGGACCGGGCTCTAATTCCACTGGCAGTGAAGTGGCGTCGATGTCCTCTCAGCTCCCAGATACACCTAACAGCATGGTAGCCAGTCCTATTGAGGCATGAGGAACATTCATTCAGATGTATTTTTTTTTTTCCCTGTTGGAGAAAGTGGGAAAGTATAATGTTGAACTCCGAAACAAAAGTATTTAACGACCCAGTCAATGAAAACTGAATCGAGAAATGAATGCTCCATGGAATGCACGAAGTCTGTTTTAATGACAAGGTGATATGGTAGCAACACTGTGAAGACAATCATGGGATTTTACTAGAATTAAACAACAAACAAAACCCAAACCCAACATACGCTATCCAATGACCTTAGGAGTACTGAAAAAAAAAAAAAAAAAGACGTTTTTAAAACGTAGAGGATTTATATTCAAGGATCTCAAAAAAAGCATTTTCATTTCACTGCACATCTAGAGAAAAGCAGAAATAGAGATTTTCTAGTCCATCCTATTCTGAATGGTGCTGTTTCTATATTGGTCATTGCCTTGCCAAATGGGAGCTCCAGCAAATGAGCAGGAAGAGAAACTGGCCTCCTTGGCTGAAAGAGTCCTTTCAGGAAGGTGGAGCTGCGTTGGTTTGCGATGTTTTTAGTTGACTTTAACAAGGGGTTAATTGAAATCCTGGGTCTCTTAGCATGTCCTGTAGCTGGTTTCTTTTTTACTTTTGCCCCTCCCCCTTCTTCTTTCTTTCTTTCTTTCTTTCTTTTTTTTTTTTTTGAGATCCATCCTCTATCAAGAAGTCTGAAGCGACTTTAAAGGTTTTTGAATTCAAATTTAAAAACCAACTTATAAAGCATTGCAACAAGGTTACCTCTATTTTGCCACAAGCGTCTCGGGATTGTGTTTGACTTGTGTCTGTCCACGAACTTTTCCCCCAAAGATGTGTATAGTTATTGGTTAAAATGACTGTTTTCTCTCTCTGGAAATAAAGAGGAAAAAAAAAAGGAAACTTTTTTTTTGTTTGCTCTTGCATTGCAAAAATTATAAAGTAATTTATTATTTATTGTCGAAAGACTTGCCACTTTTCATGTCATTTGACATTATTTTTTGTTTGCTGAAGTAAAAAAAAAAGATAAAGGTTATACCGTGGTCTTTGAATTATATGTCTAATTCTATGTGTTTTGTCTTTTTTCTTAAATATTATGTGAAATCAAAGCGCCATATGTAGAATTATATCTTCAGGACTATTTCACTAATAAACGTTTGGCATAGATAAATAAATAAATGCAATGATCCAGGGTCCCTCTTTTATATGTTTACAAGTAAGCCATTAAAATGTCTGAAATTAAGGACTGCATGTGAATGGGGTAAACTGACATACAATAGCTATGATATTTTATTGCAAATAGTTAAGGTCGAATTTGCCAGTTTGCATTTTAATAGTCTAATCAAAACTGGTTGGAAGCCTTTGGTTCTCAGCTGTGATGATGTTCCTGTTTTTTTTTTGAAAATGAGATGCTATTTCCCCCCCACCCCACCCCGTTCTGTTCCCTACCTCTCCTTCCTCCTGTCTCTTTTCTTGCCCGATCCACCCCACCCCAAATAGGAAGAGGGTCCTGCTTAAAATGGGTTTTGATTCTGAGTCACTATTTTATTTTCTGGGAGTAAGTGCTTTATACCAAAGTCTCCTGCTTAGCATTGTTGAAATGACCTATATTTCAAGTATAAGCTCTTGCTAAATAAGAGAGCCTTTCTGCCTAGTCAGTGAGGTATGACCATTATTTACCAGTGGCGGCTGTCAGCCGATTGGGAAATGCTGCTTTATTTGCGCAGGAAGAGCAGGCCTAGAGGGGAGAGAGTTTTCTCAGCAATTCCCAGACCAGTCAGCGTGTGTCTTTTCTTGTCTCTCTTCCCCACCCCCAATTTGTTTCCAACCCCCTCTTCTTTCCTTTTTCTCCCCCAACTCTAATTCCCCAAACCTTGGAAGGATGTCGGGCTAGGGCAGAGAAGCGCGGCGGAGGCTCCTTTGGAAAAAGCCTTTTCTGGGTTGGGGGCCGGGTCGCGTGTTCTGCAGGCCCCCTCCGCGGTCTGAGGTGCGTTCTAACACTCCCCCCCCAACCCAGTCCCCCCGCCCCCGCATTTAGCAGTAGTTCCTGTGTGAGAGCCAGAACCCAGGGATAGATAAAGGGCCCTGCCCGAAATCAGGCTTCTTGGTGCTTCTTCATTTGCGGGTGTAGAGTTAGGATTTGGGGCTCCGCCCTGTCGCCTTTCCTTTCTCCACCCCAGGATGATACTTTGACTCTTTAGAAACTGGATTCATTTGTATGCTCGAGTGTCATGCCGTTTTAAGTATCTGACAATTCTTAATAAATACGAGAGCTAACGTACCCTAATCGTGTGTCTTGTGGCGCGTGCCCCTTCGGACCCCTGACAGGGGGCAGCGTGGAGGCCCGGCTGGAGACCGGGTGAGCCCCGCGGCTCCCGGGCTCTTCAGTTGCTTTCACCCTCTCCAAACCTGCCGCAAGTCGGGAAACGAGCCTCAATTAGCCTTTTGTTTGGCATCGTTCTACATAACGGGTTAATTACAGGCTCTAACGTGGGGGCAGAGAGAAAACAAACTTTGCATTGAAAATGTTACAGTGCATTAGACATGCCCGTTGATTACTTTGATTGTTGTGTCTAATTCTTCACAGAGGGGTAATAATTTGGCCGGCGGTAATAATGGCTTGTGGTCTTCTGTTGAGAAAAACAGGAGTTATGTCTTATCTTACACAGATCCTCTCCTGGAAAGATCACTCTCTCTATCATCTATCTATCTATCTATCTATCTATCTATCTATCTATCTATCTATCTATCATCTATCTATCTATCTATCATCTATCTTCTATCTATTTCTATCTCTCCCCTCTCCCGGCTCTCTCTAATGTCTCCCATCAGACTTGGCTCTTTTACCTTTCTTTTCACTATTTCTATTTGCCTGCCTTTTCAGTTTTCCTTTTTCTCCCCATCATACCTGGGATGGCTAACTGATAATTGCAAAGATGGCAGGTCTAACGTGAATATTGGTGTCTGCAAAGTTACTGACCGCCCAAGCCCTGGTTTGGAAACCATTAAATGCCCTTCCCCAGCCATAGCCTCTGGTGGACTCTGTAGAGGTTAGGTGGGAAAATTTTATTTAGGATTTGAATGCAATGGAGGGACTTAAGTGAGGCACACATCTTTGTGATGCTTTCTCATTCTGACATTTATTCCTAAGATTAGGGGGGTGGGGAAGGAGGTGATGTTTTACATATTTAGATGTCAGACTTTTCTGAGGTCCACAGCTTGAATTTAAGTACAGTAATTTGGGAGAGGAGTGATGAACGATTTGGTTTCACTCGCTAGATTCAAGATATTTGTTGCCTGATGGCTGAGAATGGATTGATGGGTCGATAGCATTCTAGTTCTTGTATTATTCATATGAAAGGTGTGTTCCCCTCTAGACTCCTCAGCATGTGCTCTAAAATGTGTAGCTGAAATGTCTCCTTGTTTGCAAACCATCTCTTGCACATACTCTCCTTTTCCCTGCACACCTCTGGAGACCTAGCTTTGAGCTGTGCTCTTCTAATGAAATTCCTCCTGTTTGCTATTATCTTTGATCCTCCCTCCCCTTATTACTCTGAATTCTTCCTTCTGGACATTATGACTCATTTCCTTCAGCTTCTGCAAGCTAGAACTTAATGCACCTAAAAACATCCAGGATGCTCTCCTTAAATCAGGCAATCCATATCAATATCGATACTCAGGATTCCCCCCCTCCATTGTTTCAGAGCAATAACATCTTCTATTTCAGTCTACTGTCTCTCTTTCCTGTTCATTAAATGGGCCTGGTTTTCCTTACCATTAAAAAAGGTCCTTTCTAAGTTAGAATCATATTTGAAGAGACTTTTCTTCATTGAAATAACATTTCTGGTTATTTGACATTCTTCGTGGGTGTGTGTACCCACTTACCAATTCACAGGTTTTTTTGGTTTTTGGTTTTTGTTTTTTGCAATTCAAGATTGGATGACTTTGTAATACTCTGCTGCTATTCACCCTAATAAGCTTGTTAAACTCATTGCATTGACCTCTTTTTTGGTCTTTCGACTACTAGCTATAAGACAATGTGCTTTTAAGGTACCTACAAGTACTTGGCATTTCCCTAGCACCTTGAATCTTTAAGCCATAAGATCGTTCTCAATGAAATATCTCTTGTAAATCCCATGTGGATTTATTTAGTCTTTTCCATTTTCTTAAGAAAAGAAGGAAAAAGTTAAAAATTCTGTCCAAACCACCAGAAGAGCTAAATTTGGACAGAACTCAATCAGTTTGGGTTTTTAATCCCACCCCTAGTACAAGTAAACTAAGCAGAAAGTACTTATTTTCTTATTTGTAAAGTTTAGTCAATTTTTGTAAGGGAGATTTATAACCCAAATTATGCTTGAGTTTTATTCATTAAGGGCTATTTACTTCCTTTCTGCTAATCAACAAAGATTAGTCACAACAACAAGGCAAGTCAAATTTTCTTTGGAGGGACGTGCAGGGAGAAAAGGGTAAAGCATTTTTGTGTGTGTGTGCATTTATTTAAAAAGTGTTACTTTCAAAAATGCCCCCAAATCTTGAATTCTCATTAACTATTTAAAATAAAAACAATTAACTTGTACAGTGTGGGTCAACGTTTTTAAACTAAAATGCAAGTGGTTAATTCAGGGCGCTGGCAGCCGATTCTGTTTACTGATCTTTTCTGATTGTTGTTTTCTTGATAACTGAGCAAGCCACTGAATGGCTGTTTGAGCCCAGGCGCCACAAACATAAACTTCACAGCTTACAATGTCCCAAGTCGTGATGGAGGATCTCTCCACACCTCCCGGAGACTTCTGAAGTGTAGACAGAGAAGTTGGTTCACAGGGAGCGAAGGAGGGGGAGGGGCGGGAGGGAACGCTGCTGAGTGTTTGCTGTGAGCATTGTTACTATCACATCCTTTAATTTTTATGGCGCTTAAGCTGTTAGCTCTGAGAAGCCAGTTTCTGTGCCTTGGAGAAACCGGTTTCTCCCCAGAGCCACACTTAAGACTACGTGACTCCTTATTTTTTTAAATAAATTTATTTTCCAAATCTTTCTGCCTAATTATCCTTGGGAAAAGCGCTCCGCGATGATAAGCAAAGCGTTCTAAAAAGAAAAGCTTCTCCCCTCCCTCCACCCCCTCCAAAAAAGGACGCCTAGATTTGGAGAAAAAGATGTGGATTAAGATTGCTTTTCGCCAGGTGGGGGGGAAAGGCACTTTAAGACAGTCCTGTGGGAGATTCTACTTAGCCCTCTCCTTGCCTGGGATCCTCTTTCCATTCCATTGATTGAAAGTTCGTGTTTATTTCAGGGTGGTGTTATTTATGGATTTGATTGAGATGGCTACTTTTATTTTTGCCGATCTTCCTGGTGGTTCTTCCCTCTGGTGCGTTTCCTGTGGGTGGGCGCTAAGAAGCGGGGACCGACACTGGTCTAACCAGCCCCGCGACTCCTGCAGGCAAGTCAACCCTTGATCCCTTAAAGAAGGGACAATCGTGGTCCGTGAGAGGAAAAAAGGGTGTTGCTGGGCCCTTCTCTTTCAGGAGTTGATCAGGTTGGCAGATCTGGAGGGCTAATCCAAACAAGGCGCTTGACTTGTGAGGTCGCGAGTCTAGACAGAGCTGGTGGCTCGGCGGCTCCTTATCTTTCCCTGGAATCAGCCGAAGAGGCGCTCCCCCGGCCCAGTGCGCTCCGCTCACCCTTGCCGGAGCCACCGCTCAGCACAGACGGCACAACAAACACAGCACCTGAGGCTTTACAGCTTGCTTTATTGTTTAATGGGAATGCTGCAGAACAGTCATTTGTTTTCTTGGACCCGCGCCCCGGCCGCTTCGCGTTCTGGCCACCAACTCTGGGTGGGGGTGTGCACCAGCGCCCAGCTGTCCGCTCCGGCACCGCGAGGGAGAGCGCTTTCCGCAACTCAGTCCTGCCTCCTCGCCTCTATCCAGGCCTCCCGGGAGGGCCTCAGGGGAAACCCGCTGCTGCCCTTTTCTTTACTCTGAACCCGGGAGGCGGAGTGGGTGGAGGGACTGTGGAGAAAGCCTAGGGCGAGGTGTCTTGGACTAATCCGGTATATCTTCTTGCTGCCTGGAAATGGCAGTTCTGCGCTATAGCCATTTATGGTTTGCGGGGTCAGTGAGCTCTGACTCAAGGGCGATCAATAAAAACATTTAGTGCAGTAATAAGCTGCTCCCTCCGCCCCCCACCTCTCAGTAGACCGAGAAAGATGCGTCACCATCTTGGACAGGGTGTCCCAGAGCGGCGGAGCGCCCTTTCCTTCCCCATGAGCACAAAGAAGTGACGTGACTCTCCAGTGTTTTCGTGACCGCTTCATTGGGCAAACCATGGGTCTTCCTTGATCCTCCAGCTGGCTTCTACCACAGAGAAGCTGGCACTGCCATCGCTTGGGAGCAAGGGGACCACTGGGACAGGGATTGCTTGCAGTGCTCTTTTTTAGAAGGACAAATAGCCAAACTTGGGGATTTATAATCAAGGATTTGTGGCTTGCATTTCAGATTAATTGAGGTTAAATTAATTATAATTTTGGTCCTTCCCTATGGGATTTTTCTCTTGTTTCAGAAAGGAGGGAGAGTTTCTAGTTACATCTTGTTATTCACTATTCTTGTAGTTTGCAAACAACATTCTGTGTATGTGTGTGTCACTGGCATGGAATAGATAATATTGCCTCTGTTTGAAAACTAATCATAGATGTGGGTGAGAGTAATTTGGTTATGTGCTTAATGTGGTGGTAATACAAACACCACCATCTCCCAGCTTTGGAGGCACCACAAATCCATATCATGCTTTCCCTGCCTAGTCTCAGCCTCACAACTGTGTGTTAGATGAAAAAAAGACAAAGCAAGACAAAAACCCAAGTTTCATGAAATTGACGAATTTCAGTAAGGAGATTGGAAAAATATTCTTTCTCCAGAAAATAATTCTTAACTGTACTCAGGCACTGACTTGTCTTGTTCTCATGGGTAAGGGTTGCTGTTTATTTTGACCTGTCACAAATACAATGTGTTGTTTGAAACTTGTTATACTTAGCAGGTATATGGAGATAATACTAGACAGGCCACTGAATATGATAAAGTAAAATATGGTGGGAATTAACTTTTAAGGGCTATGAAGGATTTTACTTTTTCCTAGTAACTTGTTAATTAATATTTCTACAAAATGTTATATCTATTTGCTCATAGTCCTGTAATAGCAGTAAACTAGCTGTTCAGTGCACGGCAAAGGTATGATTGGCAAAATGTTACTTAATGCAGGTTCTATCCTGCAGTTATTTTGATAAGTTACCTATATTCTTAATTAGTTTTAAATAAGTCTTCTTTTCCTTCATTAAAAAAATGCCCACACCTAGGTAAAAACACTTTTTGTCTTAAAAATTTCAATGATTACTTATTAGAACAACTATTAATTTGTTTTTTAGTATGTATAGGAAGTTTACTTTAAAAATAACTTTAGCAAAGCAAAAAGTGTATTTTATTTTAGGAGAGGACTAGCAGGAAACAGAACAGTGTATCTTAAGCAATAAAGGGAAAAATACTTATGGACCAAATAGTGAAAAATCTCATTTTAAACTCAAAATATATACCTGCTAGTTATTTAACATTTTATAACAATAGTCAAAAATTTTTATTCTGGGATATCAGTTCTCAAAAAGAAATACTTGAAATTAAAATAGCCTGTCAACCCAAATACATTTAAGATTTAATTCATAAAACAAGATGGGTGACTTTATTTGTAAAATGCAATAATTGCTTCCACTAACAATGAATGCTGATGTCTAAAATGATTAAATGTGGAACATATAGATTACCAGTTTCTGGAGAATGAAAATGCTTAGTAAATTCTGAAATCCTTCACTTTCTACAGTAATACATGGAAATATTTTAGAGATCACTACTTAGAATTCTGTATTTGTATCAATGTACATTTAATATTTTTAAAACTATGATGTATCCTTGAAGTCTTTACAACTTCAGAGACAGTAGTCACTCTTGAATTTTATGCACAGCCAAATTTCTGCCTATTTATGAGAAGTTAAGCACTTGGATGAAAGATGGTATATCACCAATAAAACCTCACCTTCTTTAGTTCTATTATCCCATCAATGGATTCATAGGTCTCATTAATGTTAATGGAAAATGTCTTTATGTGTCATGTGCAAAACAGGGCTTGGAGATACTTCACCCAGCAATGTCTTTATAGCAAGTATGCTAGGGCTAAATGACCTAAAAAGTAGTTTCCATCACGTCTAAGCCCAGATAATATTAGTCTTGCAGGTGCAAATGAGCATATGAAGTGGCTGGATTAGAACTGACTTTAAAAATAGATGTATTATTTTTTAAAAAGGCCTGAAAACACCCCACCACCACCACCTTTTAGAATTTTTGGAATAACCCCTATTTAACTAATAGTTCAGAAATACTCCTTCCAGGCAAATCCAGTAGCTCCTCTACACCAAGACCTGGGACCAAACCTGGTTATATAATGCTGACTCAACATATAGGAAGTTGTTTCCATTGAATTATTTACTGGAATTTGAGTGATGCTTTGTTTATTTGTTTTCATTTTGTAGTGGCGATGGACTCTATGAAATCATTCTTGTGGATAAATGTATGCATTTGTAATGTGTATTATGGCAGCCTTTGGCCATGGTGTAGAGTTTTCTCTAGGGCAAAGCTAAGTGGCTAGCATCAGAATAGAATCTGTAACATTACAGAACTGAGTGATGGTCCAAGAGTATAAATGACGAATGTTATTCATCATGAATGTTGTTTTGGTTATTCAAGTTGAAATCTTCCAGAATCACTACACAGACTAAGAATATTTTAAATCTTCTTCATAAGGAATATCAAGAAAGGAGGCAGTTTCTCCTAGAGCAAAAGATGCATAGTGGTAGTTTCTGCCATGACATGACACTTTTCTATCTGTAAAGCACTTTACAGTCATTAGTTATGCATGAGAGTCCACAGAGCCCGTTTTCATAATGACCTCTGTACCTGTTTCTCAGCACAATTCTCAATTCCTTCTTATTTCCTTCATACGTTTAAGAGCAGAACATCAAAGAAGCAATGCTCTGTCCTTGATGACTTCACTGGGGACTGTATTAGATCAGAGAATGGAAACTATTTTATAAACATTTTCAGTGATGCCCACTCTCCTTACTTCCAGGAATTGAGGAGAGATGCTGAATCGTGACGCCAGTGAATGCAATAAATTAGCAAAACTGTAATTTATCCCCTGAAAGCTGTGACTCTCAAACTTTTTGATTTCAGGACCCCTTTACACTCTGCAGAATTATTGATGATCTCAAAAAGCTTTTGTTTATCTGAATTATATCTATTAATATTTGCTGTATGGTAAGTTAAAAATGAGGACTTTGCAATATTTATTATTCATTTAAAATAACATATTACCATAAATAACTTTTTTTTTAAAAGATTTTGTTTATTTATTTATTTGAGAGAAAGAGAGAGAGAGAGAACAAGTGGGGGGAGGAGGAGAGGGAGAAGCAGGCTTCCTGCTGAGCAGGGAGCCTGATGTGGGACTTGATCCCAGGACTCTGGGATCATGACCTGAGCCAAAGGCAGACGCTTAATGACTGAGCCACTCAGGCGCCCTACCATAAATAACTTTTTAATGAAAAATAAGTATAGGTCACAAAACAAAAAAATTAGTGAGAGGAGTGGCAGAGTTTTCTAATTTTGCAAATCTTTTAAGTATCTGGCTTAATAGAAGAGAGCTTAATTCTCATATCTGCTTCGTTATTCAATCTGTGGCAATATCACACATCAGGTAGCCTCTGGAAAACTCCATGTCCACTTGTGAGAGAATGAAAATAAAAAGGTAAATAATTTTTCAGCATTATTATGAAAAGAGTTTTGACCTCCTAGACCTCCTGAAAAAGTTTCAGGGACACCCCTTTAGAGGTCCTCAGAACACATAATAAGTACTTCTGCCTTAAAAATGGACTTTTACAGAAGGTGTATAGAGAAACTATTATTTGAGGGAATTTAATTGCTTATATTAATGCTCTCATGATACAGATTTGTTTTTAAGCCAAGTCCGGGTCATAGGTTTATTTTGTGACTTTTAAGTTCCATCATCAACTACTGATCTGAAAGTCACTTATACCCTGGGCCTTGAAGAAAAAGAAAAATATTGTGATGTTATATAACTGAAAATTTAAGTCTCCTTTCTAAAAAAACACTCTAGGAAAGACAGACCTATGAATGTGGACTAGTATATGTAATATGTGCTGGACTCCTTTATCTTTTTACCCTTTATCCTTGTGAAGTCGTGGAGGCTGATGAGCCCCGAAATCCATAACAAATAATTCAGACTTCGCATAGGTAGGAATTGTTAACCACAGCATTCTGAGACAAGGAACTAAAAATAGTTATAATTTGGAGAAGTCATTTGGTTTTTGGAATGAGATAGGCTTGTGAGATGAAAGACTGAAGGCTAGAAAAAAAGCAAGTCAAGGAGCATAGCGGTTTCAGGCAAAGGATGGACTTTTTTATAGGCAGCATGAGAAGAAAAGAAAAGCATTGGTTTGAGAGATATTCTGAGAAATTGACTGATGTGGAGGAGACTGGCAGTGGCCCATCAACATTTGTTTTCCATTTCTTCATAAGCACATGGATTGGCCATGTCGCCTAGGTTCCTTTACAGGTTGGAGGGTGGGTGCACATGACCTCATCCTTGCCGACAGAATCTAGGCAGAAATAATGTAGGTTATTCTAGCCTTGGGGATGTGCTTCCTTTATGTTCTCTTTTGCCTTCCCATTAGCTAGAACCCACGAAAGTCCAGCTTTAATTGGGCAGATGATGAAAGTGCCCTATGGGTATGGTGGAACAACATGATGGAAATAACCAATGTTCTAAATAACTTTGGGGAATGCAGCTGCCTACTCACCTGAAGCATTCAGCCTACATTCGAATTGAGAAACAAATTTTTACCTTCTTTAAGCCACTGAACTATTAGTGGCCCCATTTATTACATTAGCTTAGCCTTACCCTCATACAACAGAATATAGAGTAGAGCTTTGAGATAGTAAGAACTCAAGGATAACTCTAAGGTTCTGAACCAGAATGACAGATTCTGAATAAATCATGCATGTGTTCACTTCCTTACTCACTTATTCATTAACTCACTCAAATATTTATCTAGTGCTTATTATTTGCCATGCACTGTTCTACGTGCTGGCTATTCAGCAGTGAACAAAGCAAAAAGTTCTTGCCTTCAAGAAGCCTATATTTTTGTGGTTGCCTTCCAATGCCATGCAAATAAATACAAAGAGAGTAGTGACAGATGCTAGGAAGAAAAGTCAAGCAGATAAAGGGCACAGAGAATTTGAGGAAGAGTAATTAAGTAAGACTTCTCTGAAGAATTGACTTTTGAAGAAGTGGTGAGCACCTGAGAAAGTGAAAATGAGATCTGTATATACTGCATTGATTCTATATTGAAACTGCATGTTTGAGTTTTGATGTGCCCTTGAGGTATCTGGGACTGTACAAAAAGATATGGATCAGTGTTAGAGGGTATCTGTACATTATTCAGCTATATAACTCAGTGAAACAAAGGAATCTGTGAAGAGTAAAAACAAAAAGCAAGAGGACACAATGAATATAGTAATTATCAAAGATGTGTTGGAAGAAAAGTGACTGGGAAGGTATAAGAAAAAAAGACCTATAAATGTGAGAAATAGGTGAAGAGATCAGGATGGTGATGAAGAAAAATAAAAGACAATAGAAATGTCTCAGGAACTGAAGCCAGAAGTCTTCAAAGGGGCAGGTATGAAAAGCTGTGCCCCATACATCAGAAAGATCAAGGAAGATAAGGACAGAGAAAATGCCTTTGAACTTGGCTGAATTGAGATCATTGGATACCATAAAGAGGCAAAGATGGAAGCCAGATTTAGGAGGGGAATTAGGGGGGGAAATACTTTAAATATAGTTCATCTAACTCCTCACCATTGTTATTGGACATTTATTGAGTGCAGTGGTTCTATAGAGCTCTACTCTGATAGCCTAAGTATTCACTGAGTCTAGTTACCACATTTGTAAAGAATGACTGAAGAAGTACCAGAGTCTGGCACCTCTGTTAACCCTTTTAGAAAGGCTCTGAGGACAGAATTACAAAATATTTTTAACCCCTTTGGTTGCCTGGCTTTGCTGAATTCAGCAAGACTCAAGAATTCACAACCTAAGCGGACAAATCAATTAGATGTTAAAATCCCAGAGGCTACAACTAAGCTGTCAGAAAAAAGTGAGTGTGGAGAGGTAATTATCCAGTAATTATAAGAAACTAGGCAAAAATCTAAGAGAAAAAAGGTCTATTGGCATGTTGTAAAACTATTTGAGAGGTTAACAATTTGCTTAGTTTTGTTGACACTAGGCTAAAATATGTGTTTCATCAGAAGGTGATGTTCCTTGGGCTCTCTATTACCATACTATTAAAAACTCAGCTGAAAAGACTCTGAAAAAAAGCAACACATGTGAAAATGACAGGAAGTAAAGAAGTCAGTTGGGCCTTAGAAATTCACGTAGCAAGAAGCAAAATCCTCCTGCATTTTGGATTGTGAGCCATCATCCAGCTGATGCTTGGCCACTCTGAAAACACTGGAGAAACAGGTGGCATACAGCTTTGCATCTCCAAGGCATCCACGGCAAGAGAAGATCGGTGATAAAATTTGCCATAATCTGCTTCTCTGGAAATGGAATCTTCCTGATAATTTATGGTTTCTCTGAGTTTTACTTTGCTCTGTGTGAAATAATAGGGCATATACAACTGTAGGCTTGCCTGTACTGCAAGCCCAAGTAAATAAAAACCAAACGTAGTAACACACACAAGCACACGAGGTTAGTTATTATTTGTAGTTCAAAATAATTTTAGAAGATCAATTATCCCCCACCCAATACTTTAGAGTCTACCCAAGAGGATAAAACATAAAATCTTTAGTAAGGGTAGCCATGAATCGAGGAAGAAGAAAAAAGGCTTACTTGATTTGAAGGCCAACACAAAAGAAATAGAAAGGGAAGAAGCACTCATCTGATGGGTAAATGCACAAGGTGTGGTATGGAAAAGTGCGACTAGACAAAGCAAAAGACTTCGGTGAAGATAGTTGAAATACTTTGTTTTAAAAATGTTTAGTCATGGTGATTTCTTTAATGCTGTTTTTCCCTCAGAATGATAGGGATTCTGTTTTTTTCCCCCGGGCTCTAATTTTAGGATTACGTTAAAGTGCATTAGGCAATAAAACGAAGACACCCCATAACTCTAGAGGTTTTAGTTACTCTATTCCTTGTGGACTCCAGAATTGTTACATAAAATGTTTTCCAATTTAATCTATATTTTTTTCTGAAAAAATTAGCATTTGTGTTTACCCTGTGTACTTTCTAAAATGCACATCATGTACAAAGTCTATTAATAGCGGAAACATAATTTACCTCTTATAGCTGGATTAATTTGCAATCACCTGACACTGGTTGTCTTTTTTCAAAGACAAAGTCTTGATTGTCTTCATGGGGAAAAAAATGCTACAACAAACCAAGCTACATTTGTTTTCAGAAAATTGTTTTTCTTCTAGAGAGAAAAAACATTTTTCTTCAAAATTAATGATGATAAATCTATTTTTATACTTGAGATTTAATGAGAATCCTTTCCTTCCCCACCACCCACTAAATCAGAATGGCAGCCTGAAATCACTCACTATTGCATAGCAAGAATACATAAGCAACATGTTTTGGAAAGTTGTAGAGTTAAGTGAAGGTCTTGGTTTTGTAAGACATAATGCAATTAACAATTGAAAAAAAAAAACAACACAGGATAAATTCATGAAGTTAGAATTCTACAAGAGTCCCTAAACCTCTTGGCATTGAACTAATTAGTGCTATAGTAAGCCGTGCATAAACCAGATGGGTGACTGGATGACAGAGGCAGTAAATGAGATCTTTTGTGACACCTTCTTCTTAGTTTAGTAATGTCCTATCTGTCCCCAGAGGCTGTATCCTGAATGAATCAAGGCTTCTGTTGCGACCTATAGCCACTGATCCATAGCACATATTCTTATATCAAATAGGAATTGATAGGAAGTAGGGAAAGACAGGAAGGTTTGAGAATCATTAACCTGGTTGAAGTTTGCTATGAGTGAAGTAATCTTATATTTGAACAGCCAGTCAGGACTGGGAACCAAGTGTGAGGCTGATGAGAAAATGGCACTTTCTTCTTCTTGTCGCAAAAATGAGACTTATGGGCATTTGGCTCTCTAAACTCTTCTACTGTAACTACCATTTAATAGTTGTCTTCTATGTACCAGGCACCAGACTAGGTGCTAGCCTTATATTGTTTCTCTTTCTCATCTACAAACATGTAAGATAAGTGTATCCCATTTTGCAGAAAAGGAAAGTAATCTCCAGTCAAGAGAAGTTGCCCAATGACTCAGAATATGTGGCTAGAGACACAATTATATTTAAATTAATTGCATTTGTAACACTTAATTCTGATGTGTTTATTCACAAAGCCATTTTTATTATTGATACGCAATCAAGGAAAACCTAAAAAGTTTTAAGTGTTGCTTTTTGACATCATGAATCATTTTTTTCCTTGAAAAGCAAACCCTTCAGGTCTTCAGAAAATAAGACTTGTAGGTACAACAATGTGTGGTTATCATTGGCTCTCTAAGTCCAGTTCTATGGGTCACTTTCAATTTCTGGAATGTACCATGTTTGTTTTGTCTTGTTTTTGTCTTCTTTTGATTATCTCCCCTTGGCCCTCTACAGGGATTATTTCCTATGATGCACCATCCATCTGCCCAATCCCAACTCAGCCTTTGGTTTCTCAGTTCAGATGCCAGTTCCTCAAGAAGCCGAGGTCATGTGCCCCAGCTGTGTGCCTTTGCCTGCTTGCATGCTTGTATCCCCCACTTGCCTTTGGTTGCCCAGAGTATATACTTTTTTCAGCTTTGTAACCCCAGAACCAGCACAATGCAGAACAGGTACTCAAATATTTATTAACTGTATATACATTAAAGTATGAGTGACTATCAGACCTGCCAAAGTCAGATGAGAACTGCACTGCTTTATTAAGGGCTAAAGGTAAGGAAGAAACAGAAAATAGTGCTATTTCAGAATGAGGCCTGGAATTTAATAAAATAATGAGAGAGAGACAAACAGAGACAGAGACAGACATCGGGTTGGAGAGGTGGAGAGACAGAGAGAGAATGCTGTAATTTATTGGAGTCAAGCAGTCTTGGATATTAATACTTGTTCTTTGACCTTGGGCATGTTACTTAATTTCTCTGAACCACTTTTTCATGTGTTTAAGAAAGGGTTGTTGGGCTAGTTTGATGTTTGCCTACTATGTAAAAAACTCTGTATGTGGCATTACCATTATTATTATTATGAAGGGTGTAAGAAAAGTATTATTCTCTTGGATAAACTTACTTGGTTCTGTGCATCTTTTTTTTGTTCCCTGTTGAGATGGATGCCGAGTCTTTATGCTTTTTCTTGATTTTAGGCAAGGTGGAAGATGCTTTATATTTTTACATCTGTTTTCCTTTCTGTTGTTCCTATTTCCTTCATGAAAATGTTTGTATATGTTTTGCTCCTATGGCTTCTTTTAACTGAGGAGAATATGCACCATTAAAAGGATTTAACAAATAATTAAAAGACAATTAAAAAAATCATACCACCCTAGCCCAACCCATTTCTCTTTTGCATACAACTCGCCACAAGCACAAATTCTTACCTAGTTATGATTATTATGTGTATATATGTTGCGTATATAATACGCCTAAGTATATATTGTATTCTGCTCTTTTGCTTAATATCTCATAATAAGTATTATCCATGTGTACTTCCAGAATCAAAAACATCTGGGAAAAAGGCTTTGTTACATCAACTGGTCCCTTATGCCCTTCTCATTGGTTACCATTGTACAGTCTAAATGTAATAGTCCATCTAACATTATTGTGTATGTTCTGTTATTTCATCGCATTTCTCATGGCATAGCTTCCTAACCTTTTAATTATGGCAAAATATTCAAAAGGTTAATGAAACAAACCCCAAAGGAGCCCCTGGTACAATATAGTTCCCCAGGCTTATTGTCCCTGGCTTAAAACTGATTCTGTGAAAGAACAGTGTGCACCTCTAGAAAGGCTAGCAATTCTGCCATCAGATAAATGATTGCAGCCTTCAGTGGGCTGGCTCCCTTTATTTTAGCTACTGGTTGTAGAGCTGAGAGACAGAAGCCTGCATGGAGGATGAAGGCCCAGACTTTTTTTTTTTTAACTGAAATGTCAAGCTATGTGACTATGCCCGGCAGAAGACGACCCCCTGCGAGATGTGATAAGCCCCAGGCCCTCTCCACACACTGCTCTGAAAATGCGGTGGGAGGGCTTCCCAGGCTGATGGAACTAATGACAGTAATAGCTCTGGGTAATTTGTCTTTTTCCTTACTGTGCACATTCTCTCCATGTGGTGCACTTTACACCTACCACCAGGCTCACATCTGGAATGCTACGACCCTCTCAGGCCTGATTCAGAGAGGTCGAATTCTCCTGTAAAGTAAATCTGACCTCTAATTTTCTTAATAATTCAGGATTATGCTAATGCTACTCAGCAACCAGTGTAGAATGGTACAGGAGCACTGAAGAAAGCTTAATCCCTTGTACTGGAAACATGACCAAGCTTTCCTTGCATATTTGGCTATAATTTGTCTTCTCTATCATTCTAAGAGAGAAAATAAAAATTTGGAAAAGTGTGTAATTTACATCATTCATGCTTTGTTTCTGGTTATAGCGCATCCCCTGCTTAAGAAGAAATTTTCTGTTTCTTTTCCTTGGTAAACAGATTTTCTACTAAGGATTTATAAGAATACTAATGATAGGTTTGGGTTTTTAATTCTAACTGTAAAAAATACTTAGATAGTTAAAAAGACTGACAAAATAATTTCAGGGATAGATAAAACAGACTTCACAACAGCTTAATCTCATAAATGCAGAGTACTTTCAGGAAGATTTTAACAATAAAAATCCTTTTTTGGTGCTGGTTCCACAACAAGATTCTACTTTTAATCTTGTATTTTGTCTTATGTTTTTTATGTTTATGTTTAAAATAGCCATATTATTAAAAGTATAAACATCTGAACATATCTTTTAGAAAAATATGATCTTAAGTTTTAAGAAATGTTTGTACTACATTAAAAGGGTAGCCTCTTCAATTTTAGCTCTCTGTGAATAAAGGGAGAATAAATTAGTATGTGAAATATTCCCCCAGAGAACAAGAGATTCTCAGCATTGTAGAGGTATGAGAACCACACTATTTGCTAGGAAAAACATGTATGCTCATTAGTATGGATATCTGGATCATTCTGTCAAAATATTTATAAAGTTATTTCTAAGTTATAAATAGACAATTTTATTACTTTCTTCTTCAATTCGGGTGTAATTGTTTTGAGGACTAAAGATTGTACACAATTATGAAATGATTATATTGGTTAGTAATTTATGTTTCTCACAAGCAATGTAGAGATTATAAACATTTTTCCATAAATAATATCTGTGGCTATAATTGGTCAATAAAAAGATAATTCATCAGTGGTGTTTAATCTCTTTCGGTACCCTTCACTACTGTCTCAATCGCTCAAGCTTCACACGAGTTTGAAGGCAGAAGAATTTGCATCTCTAAGTATTGGGTCACCTCACATTTAACCATGGAATCAGACACTCCATAAAATCCCTATTTCACCTGAGTGACTCAGTGGGTTAAGTGTCTGCCTTCGGCTCAGGTCATGATCCCAGGGTCCTGGGATCAAGTCCCAAATCAGGCTCCTTGCTCAGTGGGGAGTCTGATTCTCTCTCTCCCTCTGCTGCTCTCCCTGCTTGTGCTCTCTCTCTCTCTCTCTGTCAAATAAATAAATAAATCCTAAAGAAAAATAAAATAAAATCCCTATTTACCTTCTGGATGGATGATATAAATTGATTCCAGAAAAAAATATATATATATATTTTCTAACTTGGGTATCCTAAGAGATCAACGTCTACCCATTGGTTTAGGATAAAACCAGTCTAATTAGGGAGAGGGAAATAGGGAAAAATGTCATCCTGCATGTCCCAGGGTCCTCCCTAGCCCATTCCTTTCTGTCAGGTCTGAGCCTTTAGAAAGGATTGCTCTAGGAAAAAATAATGATCATTATGCCTGGGTAACGTAAAACAAGATGCAGAAAGGCTGCTGTAGAGGCTGATTGTGACAGGTGTACTGCATTGACCCTTCCTGGGTCTCATCCCTTTGGGCAAGATTTGTGCACAGAGTGGAGCTTCTGCTTATATGACAGATTATGGGAGGTGAGGTAGTTGAGAGCCGCTTAGCTGGTGGGTTTGGGATTCGACAAAGATCTGCAACAGTTTGAATATTATATGTGTGTGTGTGTGTGTATACATACATACATATATAATGCTTTAAGATATTTGACAAGAAAACTCCCCAAAGAACAATAACAAATCTGTGTAGGGTGAAAAGTCAGTCAGTTCATTTCACTGAAATAGTTGATAACCCAGTAAAGGGAAATCTACAAGAACAGCCTGTTCAGGATAAGACCAAAGTTGACCACACCAGTTGTTTTTACCAATACCTTCCATTTAATGAGCCAGGATCCTCATATGTATCACTTTACACAGGACTCACAACAGCTCCAAATGGTTCATGTTATTAGGAGAAGGAAACTGAAGATCAGAGAAGTCCAATACAGAGAAGGTGGTAAGATGGGAACCTAGATCTGTTTGACAGAAAAGCCCTCCATCTTGTTTCTCATCCTCTAATCCACCCTCCCTTCTTTTTCCCACTCCTTTCCCTGGCCATGTGTGGCTTTCCTCTCAAAAGACAGGAAAGTTCCAAGAAAACAAAGGTCTACAGCAAGAAAGAATCAAGCCCATGGGGGCTTGAATCCCCTTTCTGCCAGTTGAGTGACCTGGGCAGTTAGCCGACCTCTCCGGGTTTCACTGTTCTCCTTGACAAGCTGTGGATAATTCTAACTCATGGAAGACTGAGTGAGAGAATCAGATCAGCTGCTGAGCACAGCAGGCACTCAATGAGAGCCATGCATTAATTTATAAAGATAAGCCTCCCAGTCAAAGTTTGAAAGGTTTTTTTTTTTCCCCTTTCCTTCAGCAACTTGAAGGAAAACATACCCCTTTTCTTTAGAAGACTCATAAAATTGAAGCATATTTATCCATAAAAGCATATTTATTTACATTTTTATAAAACGTGGCCTCTCAGGATAGTCAACACTTTTTGGACACGGTTATTATATGTAAAATAGTACTTCGGAATATTTTCCTTTAAACCAATCTCTTTAGCTTGTAAAAATGGTAAGCATGGCATTTTTGATTTAGATAGTAGTTAAGATTTTATAGCTTATTTGGCTGATTCTTGAGAAATGCTGATAGCCATTTATCTTGAGCTGCCTTCCTCCTAGTACCACCTTTCCTAGAGAAGCTTCTTGGGATACTGAGAGTGGAATGGGGAAGTTAACTAGTTCTTAAGAGAGCTTACTGGGTAAGTATCCTGGACACTCTCAGCTGTTATGTTTTCATTACTTCATTGATTTAGCATAGGCTTATTGAACTCTTAAGTATGTCTAAATTCTGTGAAATTATAAAGATATGTAAAAAAGGCTTTTTGACCTACGGCAGTTTATTGTTGAGTAAGGGAGCTGAAACATTATATATAAACAGATATAAACCTGTGGAAAGGTGAAAAACTGAGTTCACAGGAGGAAGAATCCCTTCAACTGAAGGGATTAGGCTTCACGGATGGGTGATTTTTGAACTTGGTTATCGAGCAGGTATGATTTGGATAAAGATAAATGGAAGACATTTCAGGTGGAAGAAGGAAGGAATAAAATGAACAAAAACATGAATGATAGTGTGAGGGCTGTGTACAGGGAACAATGAGAAGTCCCCCTCTGATGTGCATTTTGCCATAGGTTTATAGCAGAATCACATACTCCCAAGCCCCCTTACCCTCCCGAAAGTCCCTCTGGGATGAGGCCCAGGAGTCAGCATGTTTAACGTGGATCCCAGTTCATTCGGATAGAACCACTGAGAAACAGACATGGCTGAGTAACTGGAAATTATGGAATGGCTGGAGGGTAGACAAGTGGTTCTTAGCCCAGGCTGCACACACATTAAGATCAAGCAGAGAGGTGGCTCATCCTCCCTCCCACCCTGTCTCCCTCCCTTTCTCCCTTCCTTCTTTCCTTTTCTCTCTTTCTTTCATACCTAAGCCCCAGGCCAATTAAACTAGAATCTCTGAGCATGGGGCCTATGTATCTATCTATCTATCTATCTATCTATCTATCTATCTATCTATCTATCTATCTATATATATATTTACTTTTTATTATGGAATTTAAAAAAATTGAAGTATAATGAACATACAGTGTTATATTAGTTTCTGGAGTATAATATAGTGATTTAACATCACTATAAGAGTACACTTAATGCTCATCACAGTAAGTGTACTCTTAATCCCTTTTATCTATTTCACCCATCCCCCCCATCTACTCCCCTCTGGTAACCACCAGTTTGTTTTCTGTATTAAAGAGTCTGTTTTTTTATTTGTCTCTTTTTTTTCTGTTTTGTTTCTTAAATTCCACATATGAGGGAAATCATATATCTGTCTTTTTCTGTCTGACTTATTTCCCTTAGCGTAATACTTTCTAGATCCATCCATGTTGTTGCAAATGGCAAGCTCTCATTCTTTTTCATGGCTGAGTAATATTCCATTGTAGTATTATGGAAAACTTTAAATATATATAAAAGTAAGCAGAACACTATAGTGAACACCCATGCACCCACCACCCAGTTTCAATAACTGTACCAGTTGTATTTCCTTTGTATCTCTACCAGTTTTCTCACCTTCTATATGATTTTGAAAAAATCTTATACATTATAAAATTTCATCTATAACATTTCAGATTTCTAAAGGTTCAGATTTTGCACTCTGGGACTATATCACTTTCCCGTAGCCGGCTTACAGAGGCTCCCTTCCCCTGCTGTTTATCTTTCTATATATCCCCTTGGATTCACTTCTCCATACCTCCTACCTTGCAAAAAGTGGTGCTTTTCTATTTATAGAATTCCAGCAATCATCACAGGGTCCTGAGATCGAGCGCCTTATCAGACTCTGCACTCAGTGGGGAGTCTCCTGGATATTCTCTCCCTCTCTCACCACAAAGAAATGAATACATCTTTTAAAAAAAACATAATTTTTAAAGATTATTCATTTATTTATTTGTCAGAGAGAGAGAGAGAGAGAGCATGCCCACAAGCAGGGGGAACAGCAGGCAGTGGGAGAAGCAGGCTCCCCGCCGAGCAGGATTTGATCCCCAGACCCTGGGATCATGACCTGAGCTGAAGGCAGATGCTTAACCAACTGAGCCACCCATGCATCCCAACCAGTAATTTTTAAATATCATGAAATAGCCAGTTGCATTCGATTTTTTACTATTTCATAAATGTGTGTATGCATATAAATTTTTACAGATTGTTTGAATCAGAGTTTTGACTAGGTCTACACATTATGATTGGTTGATATGTCTCCTTCAATCTATGTGTTTCCTCTCTATTTCTCTCTCTCTCTCCTTTAGTTTAGTTTTCTTCAAGAAACTAGATTGTCCTACAGTTTCCCTCACCCTGCATTTTACTGATTACATTCCTGTGGTATCATGTAACATATTTTCTAATCATTTATAGATATTTGGATCTAGAGGTTTAATAAGATTTAGGTTCCAGAGTTTTGTTTTGTTTTGTTGTTGTTGTTTGTCTTGTTTTTTTGCAAGACCATTTTCTAGGTGTGTTCTTTCATTAGGAGCATATAATATCTATGTGTCTCTCTTATTGAGGTGTTAGCAACCACTGATAATCAATGCCTAGAGCCATTTATTTAATATAAACTGCAAAATGATGATATTCTATCTTACCTTCATTAACTTGCTGGAATACTTCTGTAGAGACATTTTCTCTCATCTACTAGTTGTATAAAAAGTGGTACAGTTTAAATAGGAAAGGCAAGATACATGATCCTTTCCCTTATTTATCAGTTTTCAAAATAATGAATTTGTTCATTAGCATCATGTAATGGAATTCAATTATTAGAGTAATTATCTGACTTGCTATTAATATGAATTTAAACATGTATGGGGTATTCTAGTCCATTGCAGTGTTACTGTTTTTGATGCTCAGATTATTGTCTCTTTGCTTGGTGGGAACCTGTTCAATTTGGCTCCTGAGTTCTTTTAACATAACCCTAATAGTATTTAAAATATTATTTACTATTTGATAAGACAAGATGTCCCAGCATCATCACATACATCACATACATTTCCTGCCCCAAACCTACAGTCAGTTAATTATTCCTCCAAAGAGCTCTTTAGTAGGAAACCATATTTTAAGACTGCAGTCTAGGGCGCCTGGGTGGCTCAGTTGGTTAAGCGACTGCCTTTGGCTTAGGTCATGATCCTGGAGTCCCGGGATCGAGTCCCGCATCGGGCTCTCTGCTTGGCAGGGAGTCTGCTTCTCCCTCTGACCCTCCTGCCTCTCATGCTCTCTGTCTCTCATTCTCTCTCTCTCAAATAAGTAAATAAAATCTTAAAAAAAAAAAAGACTGCAGTCTAGATACTAGTGGTTCTCATTGCTATTTATGCAATGTTTCTGAGCCTCTTCAATACAAAGAGCTAAGGGAGATTTTCTTTTTTAAGGTACCATCATATCACAAATTTATACTGATACTTTTAATTCAAAGCCAGAACCACAGGGTATCTCTTTTCCCTAGCTTTCCCCCAAATCCCAGTTCTCAATGACATCAGGAATATTAAAATGAGACTGTTTTATACTAAATTATTTGCCCTACAATGCACACATGGATGTTTCAAATTAACAACACGAGAGCCGAGGGGACCCTGCGTGGTCCCACCAATGTCCTGGTGGAGCACCCGATGACATCATTGAATCTGAAATATTTAAAGTGGATACAAAACTGTTTCAGCAATACAGACAATTAAATGTGTTGTTGTGGGTGATGGTGCCATTGGTAAAACATGTCTCCTGATATCCCATACAACAAACAGATTTCCATCTGAGTATTAGCCTACTGTTTTTGACAACTATGCAGTCACAGGATTGGTGGAGAGCCATATACTCTTGAACTTTGTGATAGTGCAGGGCAAGAGGATTCTAACAGATGACGACCACTGAGCTCTGCACAAACAGATGTATTTCCAGTTTGTTTTTCCCCATCCTCATATGAAAATGTGAAGGAAAAGTGGGTGCCAGAGATAACTCACCATTGTCCAAAGACTCCTTTCTTGCTTGGTGGGACTCAACTGATCTCGGAGATGACCCCTCTACAATTGAGAAACTTGCCAAGAACAAACAGGAGCCTATCACCGCAGAGACTGCTGAAAAGCTGGCCCATGACCTGAAGGCAGTCGAGTATGTGGACTGTTCTGCACTCACACGGAAAGGCCTAAAGAATGTATTTGATGGAGCAGTATTGGCTGCCCTGGAGCCTCCAGAACCGTGGAAGAGCCGCAGGTACCTGCGTGCTGCTGTGAACGTCTCCCAGAGCCCTTTCTGCACAGCTGGTGTCAGCATTGTTCTAAAGGCAATGTTAAATCAAACTAAAGATTAAAGATTAAAATTCATTTTTGCAATAATGACAGATGCCCTGCACCTACCTACATGCACTCGTGTGAGACGAGGCCCGTAGGTATGATCCCCATCCACCTCTCAGTACTCCTTCGTTTGAGTAATTGTGTGTTGTCAGAAAAGTGATTAATACTAGTTTTTGTTTTGCTATTTCAATTTTTTTTTTTTTTTTTTTTTGGCTTAAAAGCAAGGCATGCTTGTGATGACTCTATAACAGACTAATTTGGGTTGTGGAAGCTGCTCCCAGGCTCCATCCACATTATGGAGAATAATCTGGGACATTTAGGTTTTTTATTTTATTTTATTTATTTATTTATTTATTTATTTATTTATTTATTTATTTATTTATTTATTTATTTATTTATTTATTTATTTAGCGGGAGTAGGAAGGGTGTGTAGGGTTTGTTTTTATTTAGTCATGTTTTTAAAATTCATTAACCACGGGGCAGCCCTTAATGGGAGAAGGACGGATTGATTCCACATTCCGCTTCCTAGATCTAGTTTAGAAAACTTGTTCCCCACCTGGAGCTATTAGAAAGAGTATACTAAATGCTTCATTTAATATCATACTCCTTTTTGAACTTTGCCTTTTCTCTCCACCCTTAAGTAGGTCCGGTATTTGATGAAACTCATGAAAGTGGGTGGAACCTGTCTTGCCCCTCCTTTTTTCTAGGGTGCACTATACATGTGACTGTAACTTTCAAGAATGATTTGCCATTTGCTAATTTTTTAAAAATTAATTTCTAACGTCTTTCACTGATCAATGAAGAAAAGTATTTCACTTTTTGAAATACACCAGATGGATTGAATACATAATTAAAAAACATCTTTTTTCACTGTCAGTCATTGTCTTACATGCTTAGCATAGATGTCCTGCTTACTAGCATATGATATGGTGTTCCTAGAACACAGCTGAAGATCTGGTAAATGGAGAAAATGTGAGGGATGGCGCCAGAAGACAGAGGTCTATGGAATGATGCACATCATCTTTCAAGTTGGGAGGATGGAGACCTGCTCCATGAAGAAGCTGGGGTTGGGGAGAACATTTAACAACATGGGGACCAGTCAGGAGAATCCCCTTATTTCTGTTTTGTATATGAGGAACTCTAGAGTAGCTAGTTAAGGTTCTGTAGTTTAATAAAAAGATCCTGGAGTCTTATGAAGACTTCATAACTATGTGTTAGTAGGGATTTTATTTGCTTAGTTTGGTTGCAATTTCCAATTTTTTAAAATGTTTAGGTAATCTTGTCCCCCTTCCCCAAATCCTAATTCTTGTAGATTCATTACTGTTGAACCAATGTTCGTCATGTCTCAGTTCCTTGTATATGCATTCTTTTCAGATGTATTAAACAAACAAAAACCCCTTAAAAATTACTAACACCTTTTCTAATAATATTACTGCTGAAATGCTGTTCTTTTAATCTTTTTGTTCTTGGTGTATATGCCACTAAGGATGTATAGGCATTTGCTCTGTCTTAAGGTTACTTTGAATAGTTCATCTATTTGATTATACCAGCAGTTTGTTACGTATTCAGCTCATTTGTTTTATTTTATTTTAATTTTTAGAGATTAATTTATAAGTTTAATTTTGTTTTGTAATTATGTGCAATATTTACATGGTTTCAAAGTTACATTTACAAAACAAATTATTGTCAAAGTAATTCAGCCTGTCCCATCAGCCTCTCTGCTTCCTCTCCCTGTGGATGACCATTTAAATAGTGTATGGTTTGTCATTTATTGTTTATGTTCAGTACCTAATTGTAAATCTGTCCCAGTGATCTTATGGGGAGCCAGACTAGAGAGCCTTTACTGTAGAAAATGATGAGCTAGAATGTTTGTTAGTCTTGTGGAACAGGGACTTTGTACAACACTTTTAAGGCTGTATTTCCTGCATCTAGATTAGTGGCTGGCACCTAGCAGATGGTTGGTAATATGTGTTAAATGAATGAATGAATGAATGAATGAATACTTAGTAGAAGTTTGCAAGCAGAAGAGTGAGAGAATCAAAGCTGTCCTTTTTTGAAAACTTAATCTGACAGTAATGGTTAAGGTAATTGGGAAGGAAAAACTGAATACTAGGTGACTCATTTGGAGACTTATTTGGTGAAGTGGATGATAGCAATTTTATTTTATTATTTTTTTTAAAGATTTATTTATTTATTTATTTGAGAGAGAGAGAATGAGAGACAGAGAGCACTAGAGGGAAGAGGGCAGAGGGAGAAGCAGATCCCCTGCTGAGCAGGGAGCCCGATGCGGAACTTGATCCCGGGACTCCAGGATCATGACCTGAGCCGAAGGCAGTCGCTTAACCAACTGAGCCACCCAGGCGCCGATGATAGCAATTTTAAAGAAAAGAAATAAAAAGTGTGTGTGTGTGTGTTTGTGTGCATGTATAGGTTTGAATTCTGTGGACTGGGAGCATGCTGTCTGGCCTGGTTCTATCGATCTCAACTGGGTGTACCTGTGTTTCTGTGGTCAGCGGGCCTCACTTGCATCCCTGGCTGGTGGCAGGCTTTGGCAAGGGGACTAATTGTTGTCTGTGTCACCTCACTTCTCTTTGAGGTATTTCATCTTTCATCCTTCAGGGGACTAGCTTGGGTTCTTTCCCATCCATGGTAGTCTCAGGGTACCGAGTACAGCAAAAGGCTATACAACGTGCAATTGTTTCTCAAGCTTCTGCTTGTGTCATGCTTGCCAAGTTCCCACTGGCCAAAGGAAGCCATGATAACAGCCCTGATTCGGGAATTGTCCAGACAGACTCTAGCTCTTGATGAGAAGAGAATGTACAGCCATTTTGAATTTTCCAGTGTGGGATGTATGTGAAACATGTGAATAAGGTCATCTATTTCCTACAGCTTTTAGTTCTAGTTCCACACATGTTTGTTAATTTACACCTCTGCATCCTTTCTATGGACTTTCCTGAAATGTTTCTCAGCCACATAGTCCATTTTGCATTCTGTATCTTCCACAAAACCTCTCTTTACCAATATTTCACTTATGAGAGTTTCTTTAGCACTTCTGGCTTTTGCCTTGGTGATTACCTTTTAATTATACACTTTAAAACATATATTTATATGTTTTATATATCTATATTACAGTTTTGCATTGTTCTCTAAATTTTTTGTGTATATTTCTCCTGAATTCTCAGCTAATTTGTCTTATTTTTCTATTGTAACTTCAATGAATTTAGAATAGTGTTAGAATATAAGTACTCTATAAATAATTGTTAACTTGAACTTTGGGTTGACCTAGAGAAACCTTCTGAAACTGGATATTACCAAAGCCCTCTTTATTTTGCTTTCCAGTGGATCTGTCAGCTTATGATTTACTATGTCTAAAAACAATGGCCAAGGAAATCTGGTTAAATTCAGCAGACTACTTTTTTTTAAGTATTTTGACAATTGGATTGAATCCATTAAAAATAAAATATTTGTAATTATGTTTCTGGAATTACTTTACATGTGCAGTAAGACCACTTACAAGTAAGACATATAAAATATCCCTGCTAGGGCGTATGTATGGCTGAGGAGGAGTCTTTCAGTGGTTCAAGTAGTGAAAACAAAACAAGCAACAAAGATTGTGATGATCCAGGTGTGTCATTGGAAAACCTATTAATTTCCTTTAGCGAAAAGTCACGTTGGGGAGATCTCAAGGAGAGCTGCTTGTATCTGTGTGAGGCAGAAAAATAAAGATGAATGCTAAGAGGGAAGGTAGAAGAGAGGAGAGAAAATAGTGCCAGGCTGGGACAGCAGTATCAACTTATATCTTCTCGTTCTGATTTATCTTCCTATGGCCTGGGGAAGAGTACTCTGGGAGTTCTCAGAAGAGGAAGGAATAAAGACATCCTTTCCTTCTTATCTTCACTGGAAATTTCAGAGAAGAGTGAAGGCAAAGGGAGAGAAAGGTGGGGCAGAATTGTTTTTGGTTCTGGAAGACAGAAAAAAGGAGAGGTAAAGGAGATTTGGGCAAAAGCCTTTTTTCTTAAGCCAGTCGTGATCCCCAGTTGAAGAGATCAGTACCTAACTATGGATGAATTACATTAAAACTAAAACTGCTTGTGAGGTGTGGCTCTAATAGGTTTTGGTGAAGTGCTTGATCGTTGGGGAGTAGGGTGATTGGTTATGATAAATTGTAAGATTTTTCTGCGTGATGAGAGATCTATAAAATTTTTGTTTTGTTTGGCTAGAGACTAAAGCAAACCTCAAAAGTCTTCATTGATCTCCTGTAAAATAAAATGACTACAAAGGAATTAACATGTATATATGGAAAGAAATGAGGCTTAGCAAAATGCATAGCAATTCATCAATGAGAGCTATATTAGTATCCAGAAGTCTAATGGATGCTATCCGTCAATAATTGTTGGAGACTGCTTGTCAACAAATTGGATTGTTTGTCATAGACACTGACAAATTGTAGTATAAGGATCTTGAACTTTTGCATACATTTAAAATATTTATGTGAATATACATAGGCACATGTCTATTTGTAACGAGAGTGTTTTCCTGCATTATAAAGTTTCAGGATTTGTCCAATAAGGCCTGAAGTCTTTTTACTAAATGGTGGAACTCATCATGACATTTATATACTCTAACATCCAATCATCTTGGTTTTCATGAAAATATTTTCCTTAAATATTTTGAAAGTAGAGCATCTTCACTGAATCAAAATTGACATTTTAATTTGAACTCTCCAGTCTGAAAAGAGTTCGCAGTCAAAATTTGTCATTAAAAAAACTCAATGAAATGAAAAATAATGATCTGCTGGCTTGCGCCTACAGACATTTGGAATAGAAGTGCTAAAGATACTATATTTTAATGCTCAGTCGACTTCTTTTACTGCCAGGCAGGGAGTAAGTGGGAGGCAGCTCTTGGTGCTGTGGAAAGGACCATGGCCTTAAACTCAGAAGAGCTGCATTTAAGACAGAGCCGTGTCATTTATCAGTGGGATGACTTTGCTCAAATAATTTAGTTTCTTCATCCTTAAAATTGGGATGATAATAGATATGTCACAGAGCCTTAAGACAACAATGCATGGGAAAAGTATTACAAACAAAATCTTATGTAAATGTAAGATTGTTGAAGATATTCCCTATTTTCTAATAAATGATATTGTTTATATTCAAGTTCTATAAAAATTAATACACATTTGTTTCAATTACCTCATTGAAAAAGCAATACACGGTGAAGGTAAAATATAAAAAGCAGAAAATTAAAACAAAGCAAAAAGAAGGAACTAAGAATCACCCATCATCATTCTAAATTTTCACCTAAACTTTTACTTCTGCATATAGCTTTTAAAAGTATACACTATATTGCAGTGCACAATATACAGTATGTAGATTGTACCTTTTCCCTTAACATTATATTATGATTATGTTTTTAGGACAGTATATGTACTTCATAGGATTGTGTAAATTCATATATACTCCTTTACGTGAATAAACCATAATTATAATTTACCTATTTCCCTATTAGTTGAACAAAGACTTTAGGAGTTTCCAATCTCTCAAAGAGATGACTATTCTTTTCTGTTACTCCTTGTATACATTCACCAGCATTTCTGGATGAAAGAGTAAATAGCATTTTGAGCCTTTTAATATAAATTGCCAACTTGCCTTCAGGCTGACTGCCAGTTTCTATTTTTCCTTGCAGTGTGTAAAGGTGCCTGTTTCCCCACATCCTAATCAATACTGGGCATTACAATAACTTAAAATATCCATATCAAGGTCATAGGTGCAAATATTATCTCACTTTTTAATTAGCATTTAAACCAATATGTAGAGTCCAGTTGTAATTCTTTTTAAATTGCTTGTTCATGATGGTGGTCCAACTTTTTCTCATAATCTTTAGGAGATCTTTATACATTAAAGTTATTAATCCCTCTCATATATGTTGTGAATATGTTTTCCCACTTTCCCACTTTTTCATTACTCTTAAATTATGTTTTTGATGATTTTAAAAATGATGTGTGCATTTTAAATTCATAGGTAGTGCTTTATTTATCTGGTATTGTCAACGAATGAGGAATACCACCTAAATAGAGTTTCCAAATAATTTTTTTTTTACATAATGGGAAGACAATTTTTAAATGAAAAATCATTCTAAATTGTGTAATCCACCTCCTTCCATATATATATATGTTCAATGTTTATCATTACACCCAGAACCATGTTATATGATAGAGTTGGGTGGATGGGAGTATAGTTGGGGAAAGAATACTAAAATATTGGATAACTGTATATTACAGAGTAGTATTAGCATGCACATCTGTATTTACAAAGTGTTGTTGTATCAGATTTATTCCTAGGTGGGTTCCAAGCTGAAAGAGATCAATGGAAGTCAATAAAGGCTTACTTTGAGTTGCACATGAAGGTCAGATTTTAATAGAGGATGAGAGAGAAATCTTTTTGCTAGGTGGGGAATAATATTATATTGGTTGTTGGCTTTTGGTGGCAAGTAACAAAACTGACTCTTGATAACCAGAACTACAAAGAGATTTTAGGTGGCTGCCATAATAAAAAGCAGAGTTTTAAAAAAATCAATCCATTTTTTTTTGAAGAGAGAGCATGTGTACGCACAGGGGTGAGGGGCAGAGGAAGAGGGAGGGAGACAATCATAAGCAGGCTCCACACCCAGTGTGGAACCCGATGTGGGGTTTCATCTTACAACCCTGAGATCATGACCTGAGAGGAAACCAAGAGTTGGATACCTAGCCAACTAAGCCACCCTGGCACCCCAAGAGAAACATATTTTAAACTTTGGCTGTGCACTAATATATAAAAGGTGCTGGGTGGTCTACTTCACATGGTATAACTCCTTCCATCTTGATTTGAAATTTGAGATATGGTACTGTGATGGTTAATTCTTTGTGTAATTCTGTTAAGAATTAATTCTTAATTTCTTAGCTGGGCCATGGATTACCCAGATATTTGATCAAACATTATTCTGGATATTTCTGTGATGGTGTTTTTGTTTTGTTTTGTTTTTTACAACCTTGTTAATGTTGTTGTTGTTTATATCTCCAAATTTTTATTTAAATTCCAGTTAGTCAACATGCAGTGTAATATTGGTTTCTGATGTAGAATTTAGTGATTCATCACTTACATACAACACCCAGCGCTCAGTGTTGGTGATGGTCTTTTTGAATGAGATTTACATTTAAATTGGTGGGCTTTATGTAAATCACATTGTCCTCCAAGATGTGGATGGACCACATCCAATCAGTTGAAGACATGAATAGAACAAATGTGGACCTCTCTGGAGCAAGAGAGACTTCTCTAGCAACTGCCTTTGGACTTCATCTGCAACATCAGCTCTTCCTGGCTCTATAGCAAATGGCCTTTAGACTTGAACTAGAATATTAGTTCTCCTGGGTTTCCAGCCTGCTGCCCACTCCCCCTGAAAATTTTGGATTTGCCAGTCTCCATAATCATATAGCCAATTCCTTTTAATAAATGTTTTCCTATATATTTGCCCATGCTACTGTATTCTTATTTCTGGAAAACCTTGGCTAGTGCAGGTATGCCATAACACTTCTGTGTAAAAACTCCTCAAAAGTGCTCTGTTACCTACAGGACTGAAGAAGTTCCTTAGCTCCTTAGTGATCTAGTCTCTTGGAATTATACTTGGAATTCTCAAAAGGGGCCATGCTTTTTCTTGAGCATGCTGACCCTTCTACCTCATATGCTTTTATGCTGCTTGTTTGGAAAAGTCTTATCCTTTAGTTCTCAACCAAATATCTTTATAGTTCAGGGACTATTGCCAGATAACCAGTTAAAGCTAAATGCTGTGATTTGGAAGCACCTGTTCATCTTCTTACACCATTTATCTCATTGCTTATAGTTATTTGTCCATATGTCTGTCCTCCCCATCGAACTCTGAACTTCATGAAGTAAGCAATCTTATTGTTCATGTTTATAGTATTTAGTAAAACTCCCGGCAGCATTAATAACAAGCCTATGCTGGTATAGGATTCTTCCAATCAAAGACCTCAGTCATTGTGTTGTGTGTGCTTCTGGCCACACAGTAATTAGCCTTCCTGGGGATATTAATGGTTGCTAGAGTCTGAACTTTTGTGGATGTTCATTACCATTGAATTTCTAATATATATCTCATTGATTGTGAATAATATAACAAAAGTTAAATAGACAGCCTTTGTTTATTTAGAATAATATAGATTGTGGGGTATCTTTAAAGATTATCTTTGAGGCCCTAATGGCTCACAAATAAGTTTTCAGAAGATTTGTTGTGATATGTTGAAAACCCAGGTAAATATGGAAGGATTTTCTTTCTATCACAAAAAATATTTCTGCATTTTCCTAGGGCATGCTTAATTATAATACCGCCTTGTGTATTTATTTAAAGTTAGTTTTTACCTCCTTGACAGAGTGATCGGCTGTTGAGAAATATAAAATTTCAGTTTATAAACCTCTGTAGTAAAGGTCAATCTGAAATAACAATGAGAAAAATATGCTGACATTGACAAAAATTACATTAATGTGTATATCTCAGAGCAATATTTATCAGTTGAAGTTGGCTTTATCTGAACTGGCTTGTGGAGGAAGAGAAGTCATAAAAGTTATGGGCAGGTTCTGGGTAACTGTGAGTCATCATATGTTCTTTTCAAGTGAGGTGTAATTCTTTTTTTAATGTGATTCTTTCATGAGAAAAATCTTCTGGGGATTTTCAGCCTCTTCTGGTGTGTCTGTTTTGTCTGCCATCCCACTACCAGATCTTAATCGCTGCAGATTAAGTGCAGAACCATGATTCTTAATCACCTCCTTAGCTCACACAAACTGTTGCTTCACCAATGCTTCAAATCAGTTAAATACACAAAAATTAAATTATATATAAATATATATAAATTTATTATTAATTATTTATTTTTATATTTATTACATTAATTATTAATTAATTATTAAATAATCATATATTAATTATTTATATTACATATATGTGTATACACACACACACGTATGTATGGATGGATATCAGGATCACTTTACAAAGCCCCTGGAAATTGAACACTAGAACTGCTACAGAATGGAGCATTTTATCAGAGTGGTAGCAAATTGTCTTGATTGGCAATTCTTCTTATTATTACTCATTACACTTCATCCTGTTCTGCCATCATAACCTAGACTCATTTACTCCCAAAATTACTTCTGATAATGAAATTTCTAACAATAGAACATGTTCCTGAAGTACAAACTTCTCATGAATGGAGACTTGATGGTTCTTCTCAATGGAGCCTGACACTCAGCTCTGGGCACCAGGTCTTCTGGAAAGTAAAAAGTTCTTTCTCCGTTCCTGCCCTAAATCCTCAAAGTCAATAAAAATTTACACAGTTCCTGAAGTCATTGTTCCATTGTTCCTGCAGACAAACTTCAACATAAGATTACCAAGCAAATACTCTTCTGCTTGCAATGACGTCTAGTGGGCCTGGTGTCCCCAGAACTCTGTCAGGAACTGGCCTGTTGAGGGGGAGGGTAAGACGCTGTTGTAACAGCTTTCAGCATGCTGACTTGGTTTCCTCCCTACTTTGTTTTGGAGTATAGATTTTCATCATTTTTACTAATTACATAGTATTCCACATGCTGATTGGTCATTTATTTATTTGGCTTCTCAGTGTTGGGACATCTTTATACATAAACTACTTTGAGTGGTTTCTGCAAACTACTCTTATTATTTCCTTGGACTCTTTTCCAGACTTGTAGTTGCTGAGTCAAAGAATGTATATAGTTGTAAAGTCTTTGATTTATATTGTTAAATTGCCTTCTAGAAATGTATCAATTTATAGTTTTGCTAGTCATGATTGATCAGACAGTTTTTCCCTATTGAAGATGATATTAACCTTGGGTTTTTCATATCAGGCCTTTATTATATTGAGGTTTATTCCCTCTAAACCTACTTTGTTGAGAGTTTTTTTTATCATGAATGGATGTTGTACTTTGTCACATGCTTTTTCTGCATCTATTGAAAAGATCATATAGTTCTTATCCTTTTTATTATTGATGTGATGTATCGTGTTGATTGATTTGTGAATATTGAACAACTTTATAACCCAAAAATGAATCCCACTTGGTCATGGTGAATGATTTCTTTAATGTATTGTTGAATTCAGTTTGCTAGTATTTCATTGAGGGTTATTGCACCTATATTCATCAGGGATATTGGCCTGTACTTCTCTTTTTTAGTGGTGTCTTTATCTGGTTTTGGTATCAGGATAATGCTGGTCTCATAGAACGAATTGGGAAGTTTTCCTTCCTTTTCTATTTTTTGAAATAGTTTGAGAAGAATAGGTATTAACTCTTCTTTAAATTTTTAGTGGAATTCGTCTGTGAAGCCTTCTGGTCCTGGGCTCTTGTTTGTTGGGAGATTTTTTATTATTGCTTCAATTTCCTTGCTGATTATGGATCTGTTCAGGTTTTCTATTTCTTCCTGTTTCAGTTTTGGTAGTTTATATGTTTCTAGGAATTTATACATGAATAAATTCTTCTAGGTTGTCCAATTTGTAGGCATATAGTTCTTCTAGGTTGTCCAATTTGTTGGCATATAGTTTTTCATAATATTATCTTACAATTATTTCTAGTTCTGTGGTGTTTGTTATTATTTCTCCACTCTCATTTGTGATTTTATTTATTTGAGTCCTTTTTCTTTTTTTCTTAAAAAGTCTGGCTAGGGTTTTGTCAGTTTTATCGATTTTTTCCAAAGAACCAGCTCCTGGTTTCATTCATTTGTTCTATTGATTTTTAGTTTCTATATCATTTATTTCTGCTCTAATCTTATTATTTCCCTCTTTTTGCTGACGTTAGATTTTGTTTGTTGTCCTTTTTCTAGCTCCTTTAGGTATAAAGTTAGCTTATTTATTTGAGATTTTTCTTGCTTCTTGAAGTAGGCCTATATTGCTATATACTTGCCTCTTGGAACTGCTTTTGCTGCATTCCAGAGGTTTTGGATGTGCTGTCATTTTCATTTGTTTTTATATACTTTTTTATTTCTTCTTTTATTTCTTGGTTGAGCCATTCATTGTGTTGTTTATGCCTTGCTGTTGTGTCTGAGTCACTCTTGCTGTCAGTGCAGTTGTCTGCACTGACTCTCTGCCTGTTGTAGGATGTGTTTGTTCTCTCTGGTGTTAGTGGGACACAGGCAGGCTAGATCTGGAGAGGGGCAGTGTGCTCTCTGGGGAACTGGGAGCAGGGCGGAGGTATTAGCAAAATTTGCATTGGGCCACTAGTCCTATGCCAGATCCCCCAAAGAACTGTTGTGGCTGGGGGCTGTGCACCAGGGTGGCTGATGGCATGAGGTTGGGAGCAGAATGTGACCATGGCTGGGCATGTGGCTGGGCACTGTGCTGCAGCTGGGCAGGGCATGCAGAGGCAGCTGTGCACCTGACTGCTTGGTGAGGCAAGTGCACAGCTTTAATAAAATTTTCCCTGAGCCGGGGGCCAAAGCTACAATTGTATGGGCAGCCCCGCTTCCCACAGGTGGCACTGTGTTTATGCTGGGGGGTATAGGAGGAAAATGGCACCTGCCAGCTCCCTTGTTTTCAAAGAAGTCCTCCAACATGCTCTGAAATTAGTATGAACAGATCTGTCTCCAGTTTGCCCCCAGTGCTGTGTAAATTGCCATTTTTATGTTTCCTTTCTGTAGAGAGGCTACTGTCTCTTTAAGGGAAGTGACCCAGCTATCACTTACCCTCCTGGCTTGCCCAGTGCTGAGTCAGAGACTTTTAAAGCTCCAGGCTCCAAATCCCACTGGTTTTACAAACTCATGGAATTCCGTCCTTCTGGGTTTTATTTTAAAAGATTATTATTTGAGAGAGAGAGAGTGAAAGGGAGAGAAGCAGACTCCCCACTGAGCAGGGAGTCCAGCAGGGGTCTTATTCTCACAACCCTGGGTCTTGATCTCATGACCCTGAGATCATGACCTGACTGAAATCAAGAGTCAGATGTTTAACCGACTGAGCCACCCAGGCACCCAGACCTTCTGGTTTTTAAAGCCAAACATTATGAGGATTAGTTTTCCCTGTGTGAACTCACTGGTGCAAGGGCCCACTTCTCTGCCCTCTCTGAGCACACAGTTCCCTCCCTCCTGCAGACAGCCTCCTTCTGACTTTCTGAACTTTCTCAGCTTTCAGATGCAGATTTTTCTCTATATTTAGTTGTGGAGTTAGTTTTTCCAGTCTTTAGATCACTCTCTGGTTTATTGGCTTGGATGTGGGTGATATCTAGGTGTAAATGTGGTGTGGGGTGAGCTCAGGATCCTCCTACTTTGCATCTACCCAAGCTCCTCCTTCCAGGTCATTTCTTAATTTCACCTTTCTCTTAGAAAGCACATTCCTTGAAGTCAGTCTATTGAACATCATTATAATCTTTGTGTATTAAGTTATGCCAATTTTAGTGGTATATCATTTTCCTGAAGTAACTACAATGTTTCCAAAGAACATCAATACATAAATTATGGTCTTCAAGGACGATCCCCTGCTGTGCTAAAGTCAGAGTTCCCTATTAGATGTGTGATAGAAGAAGACTAAGTTCTGAGGGGTTTCCTTCTCTCCTGCTGGACCCATAATTCCCATGTATACACTGGAAATTTCATCTCCAACAAATATGGAAAAACATCTAGAGGCAAATTGCATATAAGAGAGACAAAAGGAAATTTGGGCAACCATCTAGGCAATGCAGATACCATCTCTACTTCGGTATGTGACTAAATTATATAGATGATTTAATAAGGCATACGTGTGTTTTAATATTTTCTTTCTTTTTGCAACATCTTATATGGTTATGTAGACTTCCTTTTATTACTATATTATTTTCATTACTATATTTTATTATAAGTATGATGATGGATAATGAAGATCTATCCTGTAAAAATGTACCCTGTTCTCAATGATAGGGAGCTGAAGAGGGTCAGCTGTGTGGTGCAGAAATACGATGCCAAGAGAGACATTTTGAAGCATACCATGCTGGCAGAGTCCCTTGTCACTAAGAATCAGCGCAGCAAGCAAACCACACTCACACTGAAGGACCATATTTTTGAGTCTGTGTGTGTATGTAAGAGGGAGGGAGGGAGATACTGTAGACCATACAGTAACAAAATATAGCAAAAGCTGCATTAGTCTTGAATAAAATGCTGTAATCCTTGTGTTAGAATTGTTTTTCGCAGATGCAACTAGTAGGATCAGTTCCTTCAATGATCATCTTTTGACGGGAAGAGCAATTTTAAAAATTCAGTAATTTTTCTTTATGGTATAGATTTAAAGTGAGTTTTATATTCCAAATATGGTCATATACAAGACCATTTTCCATATGTGGTGTATTATTTAAATATTTATATATTTTAATATAGATGCCACATAAAATGAAAACTATTATTTTCTTATCATTTAATTGCACTTCCCATTTTCTATGAAAAGTATGAAGAAAAAGTCCCACTAATATCACTCTGCCTTGTGCCAAAGCACAGTACTTGTGTGATGTATGGTCCATGGCTTACTTGCTCATTCCAAGCTGGTTTGGGTTTCTCACAATTTGGAGGATTATCTCAATGGGAGAGCACAACAGGAACCCATCATGTGGTCTCTAGGACACATTCTCTGAGCGGGAGTCATCCCAGACACTATGGTTTTGTTCTTGGGGTCAATGTCCTAGAGCCAATATAAATATTTAGAGTTTCTCAAGATGACTTGACTCCCATGGTGGATCTGTCAGCCTGAGAATCTGGGTTGTTGAAGTCTGCAAATCCAAATGCCATTGTCAGCAACCAGATCTATTATGTCTCTCACTCTCTCTCTCTGTCTCCTTGGGGCTTTATGGTTCTTTGGAGATTGATTGAGGGCTACCAGGAGTATGTGGGATAGGCCTAGCATCAGAATCTGAGCACAATTCTCATCTGTTTCACATGATATTTCACTGGAAAATAAAAAAAAAATTTTGGGGGGAGGAATCATAAAAACCATGAAATTAGATGATCTCAAAAACTCATTCTAGTTTTATCCTGTGGTAATTCCATCACTTTCCAAAACTTTATTCCTTGACTCCTAAGGTTCCAAGGTTTTGAGGGGTGGCCCTACTTGTTTTATACAGCAGTGGATGACTGAAAAAAAGCCTTTTTGAAAAATGGATTGGTTCAGCCCTTGATTGGTGGCACGCCTATACATTAGACATGTGATTTTTGTTTTGCCATGATCTTTTGTCCATACTTCTAAAATCATAGATATTTGCAGTATTATGTCATCTAAGTGGATTCAACTAAGTAATAACAAAAATGTGTGCTTCCTTCAACTGATATACGATACAGATAACTATAATATATGTTTGTGCTTTAACATGCCCTAAGTTTCTCTTGCATAGAGAGGAAGGAGTAAATGGTATTCTCTTAGGTCTGTAATTTTCTTTGGAAAGACTTCATGTGTTTTTAAGCATATTAGTTGTGACCCATATATATTAACTTTCTATAAAAATGATTCATTTGTACTCAGAGACAATTTTTTAGGGAGTTACCACAGAGAAGGATGAGTGCTATATTTGAGGCTTATTTAATCTGTTCCTTTAGCTAACTTTCCAAGTCAGGATGAGTTAAATATTAATATTTAAACATTTTGGGAGAATTGGACAGAAAATATAGAAAAACAAATCATTAAACACTAATTGTCAATCTTCCTTTCTCCAGAACTACAACTCGCCTATGCTAGGATCCATGTTCTCTTTCTTCACTTCTGTCACAATGGAGGAAAATTTTCTGCAGCCTCTGCCTCAAGTTCCTCATTCCTTTGATGGTACAATTTTCCTCACATTATTTTCTCTCACTTCCTTCTAGATTATTACCACTAGCATTCAATCATGTGGTAATATTTCTCATTGCAGCAAAAATTCTTAAAGTCTCTCTCCTACTCTGAGTAAACTTCTCAAAAGAGCTATCTACACATGTCTCTATTTTTTTACCTCTCATTCACTTCTCATGATTTTAGTCATCACTACTACACTGAAACTGCCTTAGTCAATGTCACTGATGACTTGCTTGTACCATTTCTAGATGACTCTTTGTCCTCACTTTAGTATTTTCCTACTTGACTTATCATTGGCTTATCATTTGGCTTAGAGGACATGCCTTCATGGACATGCCTCTTTCTTCATTGTCTTCCTCCATAACTGACCCTTCTCTATTGGTTCCTTTTGCTGGTTTCTCCTTTACCAAACTTACAAATATTGGCACTCATCTACATTTACTGCTGGGTTCGCTTTTCTATTCTACACTTCTACCATAGATGATCTCATTGAGTCTGATGCACCAGTTTGTTTTGATGACTCCTACATGTTATTTCTCTAGTCCTCACCTGTGTCACATGCATTCTACTGTCTACTTATCATCTCTTTTTAGATGTATTATAGTCACCTTGAACCTCATATGTCCACAACGGAAATCTTGGTTCTTTATTCCACTAAGCCCATTTTCTTCTCCCACTCATTTCTGATTCAGTAAATAGTACCATCCTCCATTTAGTTGTTGAAGCCAGATGCTAGAAGCTGATGATTTCTTTCTTGTCCTATGCCCTACTCATCTAGTAGCAATCCTGCTTCTACTCTCTACAAAGCAGATATGGACCCATTCTCTTTTCTCTAGTCCCACCACTATCACCTTAACCCAGGCCTCTGTTATTTCTCTCCTGAATGATGGCAATAGTCTAATATTGGGTGTCCTCCACAGGCTTTTCCTCTCTTTCAACCCAGTTTTGACTTGGTCGGAAAAGTGACTTTATCAAAATGTCAACAAAACCACATCATTTTCCTTGTAAAAGTCCTCCATTGATTTTCCACTGCACTTAGAATTACATTGGAACTTCTCACCAGGACTGAAAAATCCCTCTGTGACCCAGCCTTTGCCTAACAACACTCTCTTCCTCATTTGCCAGGTTACAATCTAGCTAATTTTCTTCTTTGTTGCAAGGTCTGAGCCCTTTGTCTCCAGAAGTTTTGTAGATGTTCTCACCTCTGCCAGGGAAATTCACCCTAGTTCTCATCACCTGAATAGGTCCCTCTCTTCCTTTGGATCTCTGTTTAAATGGTCCACCTCTAGAAAACCTTCTTGACTACTCTGTAGCATTTTTTGTCCTCAGATTATTGTTTTTCCTTCATAGCACTTACTACAATTTATTTATTTTTTTTCTAATTATTCTAATTGTCTAAGCTCTATGAGGGTAGAAAAGATGTCTGTATATAGTATATTGTTTTATCTTCAATGAGTAGCATATTTCTTTGCACATAGTAGTTGCTTCATAAATGTTGAATAAACAAATATATGTCACTTTATTTTATTTGGGGATGTGCAAAAACATATACAACTGTGAATTTTCTAATTAAAAAAAGAATACAAAAGTACACTGATTCTGATAGAACTAAGGGAAATAGGAAGTGGGAAAAAAAAACACGTAGTGATTCAAGAAAAAAATTTGCATTTTTATTCAATCTGTCTTTCACTACAAAGCTAATGAATGATAGTTATTATATATTTGCTATAATTTTAGGAATTTTGAGGGTAAAAAGAAATATACATTATGATCTATTATGATAAATATTTTATAATCTAGTTTTCTTTAACTAAGTCATTTGTTTTTGTTTTTTTAAAGATTTTATTTATTCATGAGAGAGAGAGAGAGAGAGCAAGAGAGAGCACAAGCAAGGGGAGGGGCAAAAGGAGAGGGAGAAGCAGACTCCCTGCTGAGCAAGGAGCCCGATGAAGGACTCAATCCCAGGACCCTGGGATCATGACCTGAGCCAATGGCAGACGCTTAACTGACTAAGCCACCCAGGTGCCCCTATCTAAGTCATTTGTATAAGAAGAATCATTTTTGCTTGAATGGTTTGTGTAATAATTTCAATATAATGATTTCAATGAAAATATTCATAAATAATCTTTCCATTGGTTTCTGTTCCTTGTTTGTACTGGTGGTTTCATACTCTGCTAGGCCGAGGATGAAAGATAATTTCTTATTTACATAGACCACTCTTTAGGTCAGGCAATTTTTTCTTTTCTTTCTTTGTTTTTTTTTTTTTTTTAAGATTTTATTTATTTATTTGAGAGAGAGAGAGATAGTGACAGAGACAGCGAGAGAGAGCACAAGCAGGGAGGACAGGGAGAAGCAGGCTCCCTGCCAAGCAGGGAGCCTGATGCAGGGCTCCATCCCAGGATCCAGGGATCATGACCTGAGCTGAAGGCAGATGATTAACCGACTGAGCCACCCAGGCATCCCCAGGCACTTTCATTTTTTATTTCCATTAGAAATGTACTTCTGACCCACATCCAGGGGGATGTGGATTTCAAGTTGTTATTTTTTTTTCACATATAACCATATTTTTTTATGGTTTTCATTTGTCCTTCAGTTAGTATTGATAAAATGCTGACTGGGGATAAAGTTGCCAGCAAAGGCTTGTTGCTGCATTTTCCTCCCTGTGAAAATAACTATATTTTCAACCATAGCACTGACTTTGTTAATAATACTCTCACAAGAACTTCTTTTTAAAGCCAGTCACCTGCACGATATCCCTCTTCTCTGTCTCCTCTGGGAATGAGGTACCTCTTGGTGTTTTGTTACAGTCAAAAGTGGGACTCCTTGAACTCGTGAATAAAACAGGTAACTTGTGTGTTTCTTTGCCATGTTAGGATTTTCAAAAAATATAATTGTGAATTTTACTTACCTGTTTTACATCAGGGACTTCTGTGGCCTTTCCTTACTTTTCCTGATATTTAAGAGGTGAGTATTGATGGTTTTAAAAATTGCTTTAAATATACAATTATTTGTTCATCATATCACTTATGATGGAAACACCTTGCGTGACCATATGCTACTATTCGTTTAATGTACGGCCAAAGGTAAAGAAATAATCCATTTCTATTTTGTTTATCTTTTGCATTTTTGAACAACCAGTCTCTTGAATCTTCTATATTTACAGAAAAGCAAATATTAAAAAACGTTGTTTTATAAAATTCTAGTTTACTTTTTAAGTGTCAGCCTTTTGAGATATAATTCCCACATAATAAAACGTACCATTTTAAAAGTATAGTTCAATGAATTTTGAAAAATGCATCTCCCTATGTAACTACTACCACATCAAAAATATAGAACATCATTATCCCAAAAAGTTCCTTCCAGACTCTGCAGCAACCACTGATCTGCTTTCTTTATGTATACCCATAGTTAGTTTTGTTTTATTGCTGAATAGTATTGCATTGTATGGATGTCCCACTATATAGCTCTTTTGGATGTATTTTCAGTTTTTGGCTAATGTGAATAAATATTCTGTCAACACTTGTGTGTAAGTCTTTGTGCGTGCATATTCAGAACTACTGGGTAATGCAGTTAGAGAGTAAAAGATATAAAATAAAGTGATGATTTAAGAACTTCACGTTCAAGAAACGGAACTAGATTCATAATAATTGGCAATTAATGCAAGCTGGTAAGTTCTCTGAGTATCCATAAAGTGTTGGAGAAGAATAGAGGAGGAAGCTATTAAATTATATGAAATCTTTTTGTGGATAAGTTTTCATTTCTTTTGGGTAAATATCTATGATTGAAATTGCGGGGTCATGGCTGCCCTGAAACTACTATTCATGCCTCCTGCTGTGAGAAGCATAGTGACAGACAGCTCTAGTTGTCGCCCTCTGTTTGCCCACCAAGTTTGCACCACAGCCATGCTACTCAATGCCTTTCCACACTTCCTGGCCACTGACTCATCACAGCAGGGGAACTATAGAGAGCCTGTGCTGTAAGATGTGGGTCTTCTCCGACCACTGAGTTTGACTTGAGTGCTCTTGACTGCTTTTTTGGAATTGTGCAGTGATTCTGTCTTTCTTCCTCCCTCCTCTCTTTCACAGGTGTCAGACCTGTATCATGGTTTGAGGGCTATCCCCACCTTCTCCGCATCCCATCCCTTCATTGTTCTGAGGTGTTTCCCAAACAAATTTCTTGCATCTCTAAACGAGGTCATAACATCTGCTTCTTAGAGGATCCGAAGTTACACATGGGTCATATCAAAAGTTCATGTTTAAATCCATCATAAATTGCCAAACTCATTGTTGTATTAGCTTACATTCTCCGGAAACAATATGAGAGCGCCAGTTTTTCCACATCCTTCCAACATTTGATATTGTCAATCTTTCTTTTGTTCATTCTAGTGGGTATATAGTAGTATCTCATGATGGTTTTAAATTCACATGCATCTGACAACTGAAGATGTTAGGAAATGTCCTTCTCTTCGAATTTTATGTAATGCGTGTAGGTCTGTGAAATGCTTTACAGAGAAGTAACAGCTGGAAATAATGAGAGGGTAAATAAGAGTGAAATCCAGAAAAGAACAGAGGTGGAGCAAGCGTGGAGAAAAGAAAACAATAAATAATGAGGATATTTGTGGAATTCCAGGCCCTAAATACTTTTTTTTGTTTTCCTGTTGTTGTCTTCGGAAATCTAGAGATGGTTCTAGTTGTCGTACTTTGTTGATTATGAATGAATATGTAAACTTAAGAAAGTGGTGTGTTGTGTGTAAATTTCAATATGATGGAAACAATTAAACGGTGCAGATTATTCATTGTAAGAATCTATTCACTGGATATGAAAGAGAGAGAACAGACTTCTGGGTTTCAAATTGCTAAGCTGTTCCCTTCTTCTCTTTAAAACACAAATTTTCATTGAAAAGTTGTCAATAAATATATTGGCTCTGAGATCAAATATAGACAATGTGATTCTGACTTCACTTAACCTGGGTTTCTGATCAACACTGAGCTTATTCCATTTGAACTTTTGCTAAATATGAATCGAGCAGGTATTAAATAATAATATCAACATTTTAAGATACATTAAAAGCTTAGAATTAAAGGAACATAAGAGAGCCACATTGAATTATTGATATAAGATTTTATAATTTATTTTTAGCAAAATGTAGACTGAAATGGGAGTAGCAATAATTAATGACTTTTAGAAATACCAGGTTTTCATTTTCTCTCCCTCAAGGAAGTATATGGAAAACCAAATGATACATTTTGATTGTAGCATAATCTCTTGTGGGGCTTTCATATGTAGATCAATACAAGAGAATTTCTGTCTACATTCCAGCGTGACATTATGTAGTTTTAGACACTATGTCTGGCAATTACCACATAACTCAAGTGCCACATAAATTACCTTTATAAATAAAACTTTGCATACATATGCAATATCAGAATGGAGCAATAAATTCGTCATGACTTCTTGTCTCCTATGGCGCCACTTCATCACTTCCTTTAGCAAGTTGGGACTGAGGGCACACTTGGTGAACGCCTCTGTCTAATCTCCTATCATGATGCACCTCATATTTCAATATACAACTGGTAGAGTTGGCCTTTGGAGGAAAGAAAAATTCAGTTTCCCACATGTCAGTCTTCTTACCTTCTTGCCTACAGCAAACTTTAAAAAAATTACTTGGGAGAAATGTTAAGCAACCAAACCTTTTACAAAACATGTCAAGATTAATTGCTGGTTTCACTCATGAGCTGTGTAGACTGTTTCCTAAGATTCTCATCTTATTAGATGCAATGATTCATATTCCCTTTCTTGGCAAAACATCTGCTTCTTTGCAGATATCCCCATCAATAATGTAGGCAGTGATGGGGTTCTGCCAGCACTGAACTCACTTACAAATACAGAGAATAAAAATGTTTCAAGAATCTCTTAGCTCTTTGGTACCTTAGACTTTAAATATTTGGTGCTTTGGTAATTTAGAAATCTCTTCCTACTTAACTATATTACAGGAATGATTTGAATCCTTAAACTTGTTTTTTATTCAACCCAAGTGGGAAAGCTGTTAATATGAGTTACTGAGCATTCTTATCCATATTCTTCTCTTCTGTGACCTAGCAGGGCTAACTCTGAAGCTTCTGTCTTGAGTTTTTCTTCATGTGGTGTTATTACGACAGAGCCTGAGGATGGCCATTTTTTTTTTTTTTATTATGTTATGTTAATCACCATACATGAGGATGGCCATTTTAACATCCATTCTCAATTCCCTTTTCTCTTACTGTGCCAGTGAGGTGACAAATTTGAGAATCAGCGACATCCTGGTTCTGCTATAGCTGGGCCTTGGAACCACTGCCAAGTGCCTCCCCCATCTCTAGATTTCTTGTCCTGTGAGAAGAATGCTCATCTGTGAATTCAAACCACTCTGTGGCAAATTTTTTTATCTTTGCAGCTGCAAATAAACTGATATAAATACTATTGGATACATTTGGCCCCCAAATGTCCCACTGAATTGAGAGGGAATCTTTCATCTGAGAATCAGATCTAAAGAGCAGGGAAACAATAAAATAGGTTTTATTTTTAACATTCTTCAGACAAACCTTTATGATAGCTGATACTGCATTAGCGCTAAAACCAGGTCTCATATTTGCAACTATGATGAAAGCTTATTAAAATCCAAACTCTTTAGACAGACATTAACGGTCTTCCCCTCCAGTATAGGGGTATCTATTCATAGTTTCCTAGAAAAGCAATATGGATTTTGATCCCTACCTTTTTCTCATGATTTCCTCTAATTTGCTTTGCTCTCATTTCTTCCTTTCATTCAAAATCACTCAAGTCCTACCTCACCTGTATAGAAGGACTCACATGAGACACAAATTACAATGATCACTTTCTCTCCTGATGCAAGACCTTGCTTACTTGAACATTCATTTAGCATTTTTCATATTGCATCTCTTATTGCTCTTTATTCTGTTATGTTTTTAATATTCAACTAGATTAGATGTTTCCTGAGAGCAGAGAATGTGTTTTTAATGAATGTGGCATGAATAGTCCTTTCCTCATGGTAAACACACTCTATATGTTTGTGAATTTATGTGCATTAATGCAGATGCTTCTCATTTTATTCATTCAAACTTTTTATAAGGCTACAACAATATTATACATTTGCCTGCTCTTAAGACATCTACTACCTGTTAATATGAGCAATATGTAATGTGCTCCTAGAAATCTCAATGTAAAAATCACTAAATCCAAATAGAAACGTGAAAAGAACTTGATTAGGTAATTCACAAATAAGTGAAAATGACCAAAAAACTATGAAAAAAATCAACCTTATTGATATCAAAAAAATACAAGTTAAAAAAACAAGATGCAATTTTTCACTTATGAAATTAGAAACAGTTTTTACTTCTAATATATTATTGGCAGGGGTGCTGGGAGTGGGTCACTCTCATGCATTACGTTGGGAATGTCACTCTCACTCCTTCTGGAAAGCATTCTAGAAAGACTATTGGCAATATATTCATTCAATAGTTTTAAAAGAATTTGAAGTACTTGAACCATTTTTTGAAAATAATGAGAGAGGAGTAAAAATTAATTGAAGTGTTTTTGAAATAAAAGCAAGTTATTGAAAGAAAAAACTCTTACCTATCTAAAAATAGTGAAATTATTATTTTTTTACCTTTTTGTTTAAATTCAATTTCGTTAACATTTGGTGTGTTATTAGTTTCAGGGGTAGAATTTAGTGATTCATCAGTTGCATATAAGACCTAGTGCTCATTACATCAAGTGCCCTCCTTAATGCTCATCACCCAATTACCCCATCCCCCACCCACCTTCCATCCAGCAATCCTCTGTTTGTTTCCTACAGTTAAGAGTCTCTTACGGTTTGCTTCCCTCTCTGTTTTTATTTTATTTTATTTTAATTTTATTTTTTAATTTTATTTTTCCTTCCCTTCCCCTATATTCCTCTGTTTGTTTCTTAAATTCCACATATGAGTGAAATTGTTAATTGAGAATAGGTCACCATGACAAAACAATCACAGTATTTTTCTTTTTTTTTAAATTTTATTTTATTATGTTAATCACCATACATTACATCATTAGTTTTGATGTAGTGTTCCATGATTCATTGTTTACGTATAACACCCAGTGTTCCATTCAATATGTACCCTCTTTAATACCCATCACCAGGCTAACCTATCCCCCCACCCCTGCCTCTAGAACCCTCAGTTTATTTCTCAGAGTCCATAGTCTCTCATGGTTCGTCTCCCCCTCCGATTCCCCCCCTTCATTTTTCCCTTCCTGTGATCTTCTTCTTCTTCTTTTTTTTTTTTTTTAACATATAATGTATTATTTGTTTCAGAGGTATGGGTCTGTGATTCAACAGTCTTACACAATTCACAGCGCTCACCATAGCACATATCCTCCCCAATGTCTATCACCCAGCTACCCCATCCCTCCTACCCCCTACCACTCCAGCAACCCTCAGTTTGTTTCCTGAGATTAAGAATTCCTCATATCAGTGAGATCATATGATACATGTCTTTCTCTGATTGACTTATTTCGCTTAGCATAACACCCTCTAGTTCCATCCACATCATCGCAAATGGCAAGATTTCGTGGGGTTTTTTTGATGGCTGCATAATATTCCATTGTATATATATACCACATCTTCTTTATCCATTCATCTGTCGATGGACATCTTGGCTCTTTCCACAGTTTGGTTATTGTGGACATTTCTGATATAAACATTGGGGTGCATGTACCCATGTATCTTCAGATCACTACATTTGTACCTTTGGGGTAAATACCCAGTAGTGCAATTGCTGGGTCGTACGGTATCTCTATTTTCAACTTTTTGAGGAACCTGCATACTGTTTCCAGAGTGGCTGCACCAGTTTGCATTCCCACCAACAGTGTAGGAGGGTTCCCCGTTCTCTGCATCCTTGCCAACATCTGTCGTTTCCTGACTTGTTAATTTTAGCCATTCTGACTGGTGTGAGGTGGTATCTCATTGAGGTTTTGATTTGGATTTCCCTGATGCCGAGCGATGGTGAGCACTTTCTCATGTGTCTGTTGGCCATTTGGATGTCTTCTTTGGAGAAATGTCTGTTCATGTCTTCTGCCCATTTCTTGATTGGATTAGTTGTTCTTTGGGTGTTGAGTTCGATAAGTTCTTTATAGATTTTGGATACTAGCCCTTTATCTGATATGTCATTTGCAAATATCTTCTCCCATTCTGTCGGTTGACTTTTGGTTTTGTTGACTGTTTCCTTTGCTGTGCAAAAGCTTTTTATCTTGATGAAGTCCCAATAGTTCATTTTTGCCCTTGCTTCCTTTGCCTTTGGCGATGTTTCTAGGAAGACGTTGCTGCGGCTAAGGTCGAAGAGGTTGCTGCCTGTGTTCTCCTCTAGGATTTTGATGGACTCCTGTCTCACATTGAGGTCTTTCAACCACTTGGAGTCTGTTTTTGTGTGTGGTGTAAGGAAATGATCCAGTTTCATTCTTCTGCATGTGGCTATCCAATTTTCCCAACACCATTTGTTGAAGAGACTGTCTTTTTCCCATTGGACATTCTTTCCTGCTTTGTTGAAGATTAGTTGACCATAGAGTTGAGGGTCAATTTCTGGGCTCTCTATTCTGTTCCATTGATCAATAGAACAAAGTATTTTTCTAGGAGCTCTAGGAAAGGACAGGAAAGAAAGAGAATGTTTCTTAAAAACTGATGATTAGGAGGAGGGGTACAAGCTTCCAGTTACAGAATGAATAAGTCACAGGAGTAAAAGGCACAGCATAAGGACTATAGTTAGTAATAGAGATGTAATGGGACAGATGGGAGCTACACTTGTGGTGAACAGAGCATAAGGTATAAACTTGTCAAATCACAAAGTTGTACACCTGAAACTAATGTAACATTATGTGTCACCTATACAAAAAAAAAAAAAAAAAAGAAAAATGTAAAGTAAAATGTAAAAAAAAAATCTAAGAAAAAAATCTTGATGATTAAAGAAAGAAAAAAGGTTAAAATCAGATATATTAACATCAAGGTTAGGAATAAACTAAAGATGATGTCACTGTTCTTCTGAGTATCTCACAAACCAGCTTATAAGAAATAAAAAATCTTAACATTTGTTATTTTGATATTAATTTTAATCAGATGTTATCATGCCCACATAAAAATAATAATAAAGATTATGATCTCTAGTATTTATTGAGTGTGTTGGTTCCAGGTCCTGTACTGAGCATTTTATACTTATTTTTCATTTAATTCTCTCCACAACCTGATAAAGTAGTGAAGCATATTCCCAAACTACCATTTTACAAATGAGAAAACAAAGCTTCAGAAATTAAATAACTTTGCCAAAGTAGCACAGTTACTGAAGGATGATGCCAGGATTTGGACTTGTATCTATCTGATTCCAGACTCCAAGTTCTTAACCAGTTTTTGGGTAATCTCTTTTGTATATTGCCTATGTACATCTTTGAGTTATCTCTTAGGGCTAGTTAACACTACAGTACATACTTATCTATATGGGAAGCTTCACATGTGGTAGAGACTGCAGTTTCTTTGACTCTCAGTTCTGTCTCAAGGCTTTGGGCATTTACTTACTCTTTCTAAGCCCTGAATTTTCCTGTAAAATGTGGATAATAATTTCTGCCTCAAAGGATTATTGTAAAGGTTTAAGTGTCCATCACACATGGACCTGACACATGAATGCAAATGGTAATCTTGAATAGTATCATCCTGTCAATAATATGTTTCAGTTCACAAATACTGGGAAAAGGCCTCATTGGCTATAAAGTACACATAGATGGGAATAAGCTTTTAAAAATGGAAATACATTTGATTTATAACATTGTGTAAGTTTCAGGTAAATAACATGATGATCTGATACATTTTTATATTGCAGTATAATTGCCGCTGTAGCATTAGTTAGCATCTCCAATACATCACATAATTATCATATCTTTTTTTTTTTTTTGGTGGGAATAATTAAGATCTACTGTCTTAGGAAGTCTGATGTTTATGATCTAGTATTGTTATCTATAATCACTATACTGTGATTTCATAGATCTCTAGGACTTATTTATCTTCTAGTTGACAGTTTGTACCCTTAAACAAACTCTCTTCTATTACCCTCACCCCTAGCCCATAGTAATCACCATTTTACTCTCTGATTTTTTAAGTTCTGCTTTTTTAGATTCCACACATGAGTGATATCATACAGTATTTGCCTTTTTCTGTCTGACCTATTTCACTAAGTATAATGTTCTCAAGGTCTATCCATGTTGTCACAAATGGCAGGATTTCCTTTTTTCTTGTGGCTGAGTAATATTCCAGTGTGTATGTGTGTGTGTGTGTGTGTAGAAATATATATACACACACCTATTCGATATGATATATATATCACTTATTCTTTATCCATTCATCCATTGATGGGCATTTATGTTGTTTCCATATCTTGGCCATTGTGAATAATGGTGTGATAAACATAAGAGTGCATATATCTTTTTGATAATATGTTTTTATTTCCTTTGGGTATATATCTGGAAGTGGAATTGATCAATTATATGGTAGAGTCACCATTTTTCATGTTGTAATACCGATCAATGCATGAAGGGTTTTTGGCCATGGCTTTCCAAAAATGAGATTATAAAATACACACTTTTCTTATGGTTCTTGTTAATCAGTATCTTGTGGAAATCTTCCATGTCAATTGGGGCAGCTTTAATGTGTTCTTTCTATGGCTGCATACTATTCCATTATGGATATACCATAATTAATTCAGCCATAATAAATCTGACTAAAAACACTCACTTCGTTTCTAGTTCTGTTTATAGTTGTTTACAACTCCAAAAATTCATCTTTAAATAACCAGTTCCATGTATCTTTATGTATTAGTATTAGATTTTTTTTAAATGGTAGATTCCGATGAATAGGGTTACTGGGTAAGTCATTTGTATATTTAATTTTAATAGGTACTGTCAGATTATTTTCCAAAAAGGCAGCAAATACATATGAGAATATGCTTTTCTGAAACATTCCCCTGTTGTTCATTTTTGGTTTTGGCAATATGATAACAGAAAGCAAAGTGAGACAGCAGAAAAATGAGCACTGGAAAGTAACATATTCAAATGTTTCACAAATATATATTAAAAAAAAACCAACTAAGATAAATTCAAATGAAATGAAAATGAGATACCACTTTATACCTAATAGATAGGCAAGTTCTTCCCAGGCACTGCTTTCCTGAGGTCCTTCCTGGGGACTTTATTTTGCTAATCCTTCAGTCCAAGGGACTGCAGGCTAGGGAGCACTACTGTGTTCTCTGGCTCCTCCTGTGCTTTGCTTACCTCCTCATCCCAGCCACTGCCTAGTTTGGGTGATGAGGCTGGAGTTGGAGATGAGAGAGGAAAGACGATTGTGTTAGTTAGCAAGTCATTCTTTCTGAGAATTCTCTGCCTATCTTTTGGAGAAGTTCATTAAACTCAGAATTTCATGAAGCAACAAAATGTTCATTGAAAATGACTGAACTCACATTAGGGAGTAAAGTTCTTTGCTGTTTATTATATGAGGCAGCCTTGCATATTTATGTTACTTCCTTGGCTTTGGAAAGGCACTGTGTTTGGGACCCCTGGTCCATTTGCAGCAAAAATATTTGATGTTCTCCACCTTCCATGTGCAACCCCTATGGCTGGGCTGGGTGACTAGCTTTGGCTAATAGACAATGAGTTCCTGTATACATATGATGTTTCTCTGATGAGACAAGGAAATCTCCCTCCACAATCAGCAGAGTCTTCCTTCTTGGAAGCCATGTGCTGAAAATGTGGGGACATAAGATGGAAATATGCTGGATCCTTGAGTCAGTTGCAGTTTGGGGAGCTCCTGTGAACTCCTAAACCCACAGAGGATTTTGAGTGAATGAGAATTCGAACAAATTCCTGCGTGTTAAGCCACAGAGATTTTGGTGTTTGCTACCACAATGTAACTTAGCCTACACTGACTATCATACTATTAGACCTATTCTAGGGGCAGCTCCTGTGTGTAATTAATGTCTCACAGATCAACAAAGTCATTGATTACCAATGGAATACATATGCCTAGAGAACACAATTGACAGCAATTCTTAGGTGAGCTCTAGACAAAAAGGAATTTGGATGTTTCAGGCCTCCTATAAGCTAATATACATCAGAAGACAGTTTTCTGGTGGTCAAAGATGGCAGCAGCCATATACAGGCAGACAGAAAGCTGGGCAGTATGGGATGTGGTCCAGGTGATGGCTAATTTGTGCCACTAATTCACTTTTCTATGCTTAAGTGAAAATATCTTAGATTTTTATAAGTTAAACAATTTTAGTGTTTTTAAAAATTTATTTTATTTTCTTTTCTCATGATAGTAAAATGCTGGCAAAAATGTCAGCCAGTGTATTAGCAGAGGTCAAAAAAAAAAAAAAAAGCTTTTGTCTATACATGGACAAGAATTGTAAAGGGAGATTGCTACAACCCTAGTGTAAGGGGCATGGTGGCAGTGGTGGAAGCAGTGAGAACCCCAAGAGGGTGACATTCAGGGAACAGAGTTCTTCTAGCTCACTTTAGAGATTCTAGATATTAAGCTAGATGGAATCTCCAAAGGTTGAGCTGGGGCTATTCTGGATGGAGAACATGGAGCGAGCATAGAGGCAGGAGAGTGATTGCTGGGCAATCATGGGTGAGGTGCTGAGGGAAAATGCCTCTCCCATCCTTTCTTCTCACAGAAGAACTACTCATCTAACTCTATTCTTTTTCTTTCTTTCTTTTTTTTTTTTTTCTGAAACAACAGACTTTTATTTTCTCACAGTTCTAGAGTTTTATTTTTCTCACAGATCTGGAGATCTGAAGTCCAAGATCAAGGGTCAGGAGGCTGGTTTCTTCTGAGGCCTGTCTGCTTTCTTGTAGATGGCTATTTCTTCTTCTTCTGTCTTCACATGATCTTCCCTCTGGGTGTGTCTGTGTCCTAATCTCCTCTTCTTATAAGAATCAGTCATATTGGGTTAGGGCCCACCAATATGACCTTATTTCAAATGGAATTAAAATAAGTGTAATTATCTCCTTAAAGACACTCTCTCCAAATATTGTCACATTCTGAGATCCTGGGGATTAAGACTTCAACATATGAATTTTAAAGGGACACACAGTTCACCCATAAAAATATCCAAATTGGGTAGTTTGGGAGAATTACTCAGGAAGCTTTAAAAAATAAAAATTTCTGAACCTCAAGCCTAATCTCTAAGAACCATGAGAGATAGAGTCCAGGGATTTGCCTTTTTTTTTTTTTTTTGTATTATGTTCAGTTAGCCACTGAATAGTACATCATTAGTTTTTGATGTAAGGTCTAACTCTATTCTTTCAGGGCTCCTGATTGAACCATGATGAATAGGGAACCAGTTCACTGCCCAGAGGAGGTAGGAGAAACTACTCCCCTGTAGTAGCATTCCTTGGCTCTCTCCTGGCATGCAGTTGATGCAGAAAGCTGCCCTCCAGCATGTATCTACTCTGACATCTGTCTGCTCTTTGCTTCTCCCACGTGAACTGAGGCAACTCATCTCCACAGCTCCCTTAAGCAGAATATGGGGGAGGTTTTTGGTTCAGCAAAAGGGGAGAGATCCTATAAATCTGCATGTTAGGCTCAAGGGAACCATAGGGCTCCACATTGGGCATAATGGGTATGATTGGGATTAGAAATAAATGACCATGTGTCCCATTTACCCTATTCTTCAGGAGCTCCTGAACAGAGGATGGGGCAGGAATTGAGCATTCCTCGGTCCTTGCCAACCACTGGCTAAAACCAGCAAAACTCTATGAGTAACTCTTAAAGATGGATTAACCAATATCTGAAAATAAGGATACCGATGATTTAACAACCTTCCTTTAGAGTAGTTGAATGGTAAATGACTGAAAAAACACTTTATAATTTTAATATATATGTATACGCATTGTTTTTTTTCAAATGTGAATCAGTGTATGAGAGTTTGAATCAAGTAAGACTTTCACAGCTTTACAAAATAGGGAATCCTATTTTTAGATTTTTTATCTTTTTTATGGTGTGATTAAAATAACCTGAAATTTTACCAAAAAGTTCTGTTTCCTAATTCTTAAATATACATAGATACTCATCCTAAGACTCATATATTCAGATCAGCAGTAATATATCATCTATTTAGATACGATAAGGTTTTTTTCCAAAAAAACCCAACTTACATAACTTTATTCTATTAGTTGTGTACTAGCTTGTGAGGTTTTAGGAAAGAAGTGAGCATGGAAATGTAAAAGTGGGCCAAATTCCCCTTTTTACTCTAAGAACGCAATAAGCAAGAATGAACCTCCTACTGCTCCATGCATATCTGTGAGCAGTAGGATAAAAAGGAATACTTTAAAGATGCTCTTCCAAATGAATTCTTTAGAGTTCAGCAGTAGTACTCTATGTACAAAGCAATCAGGGGGTAAAAAAATTGCTTTTTTCTTTTTTAAAAAATACAATGTATTTTGTATTTTTGGAGACCTCCTCCTAAAGTTTTTCATTCTACATATCCCAAGATTTTCTTTAGACATTTGGGACCCTCAACTGACATTTTCCAGTACTTAGAACTCTATCTTCCTTCTGAGATTACAGACTTGTGATAACTACAATATTCCCTTTTAATGTCTGCAGGTACCGATTAAAGAATCCCATACTTTCTCAACCAATTGTATTAAATAAGTAAAACTAAAATATGTATTATATAAAACACTATTTAACTCTTTGCTTCTACAAATGACTTGAGGTAGCCATAGTATGGCAGATAAAAGCATGATCTCTAAGATCAGCAAGATTATGAGAAGTTAGTCAGAGCTAAGCCCTCCAAGGCTAAATTTTTCATCTGTAAAATGAAAAACAATAATTCACATTTTATCAGGATTTTATGAAGACTAGTACTTTCATCAAAGTCATCAGTGACCTAAAGCTTGTCTAAGCCTTACTAGTCTTAATACCTTAGCTGTGTTTGGTGGGGTTGACTCCTTGCTTCTTGAAATGATTTTTCTTCCTTAGGTTCTGAGATACCCACTGACCTGATTTTGGCTTTCCTGTCCAATTCCTCTAGCAGATTCTTGTTCTGGAAAAGTATAGGCGGTCTCCTCAGGTCTTCTAGAACTTCATATATTCGCTCTAACCTGGCTATAAGCTGACAGGACTCAGATTTCTACCACTAGCCCAGACCTTTCTCTTAAGTTCCAGAATCATGTATCTAACTCTCTATCTCACATCCGGAGGTCTGATAGACATTACAGCCTTAATGTGATTAAAACCAAAGTCTGAATCATGCCTCTAAGCCTTTTTCATCTCAGTCAATGGTACCATCCTCGGTCTAGTTGCTCAGACCAAATTCCTAGGAGTCACTGTTGATTCCCTTCTCCTGCTCCATCTCTCAGTAAGTTCAATAAGCTCTACCTCCAAAATATAGTCTTGACCCATCCACTTCTTTTTTTTCCCCACTTTTTAAAATTTAAATTCAATTAGCCAACATATAATAGTACATCATTAGTTTCAGATGTAGAGCTCAGTTATTCATCAGTTGCATATAACATCCATCCACCCCTTACCACTTCCACGACTGCGATCCTCCTCCAAGGCATAACTGTCACTTGCCTGTCAACCACAACCAGTTTCTCTACCTCCACACTCGCGCTACTGCAGTCTGTTTTCCACTTAACAGCTGAAGTGATCTTCTTCATGCACTAAGCATGTTCTACCCTGCTTAGAGCCCTGGAGTTACATTACAATTAAATTATATCTGAACTCCTCACAAGGCTCCTCATGATCTCCCCAAGTTCTCCTTGCCTACCTGACAGGTCTTATACCCCTGCTCTCATTGATTCTGCTCTAGTATCCTGGTCTTTGTTCTGTCTCTCAAATATGTCACGTTTATTCCTATCCAGGAGTTTTTACCACATACTTGGAAGCTTGATCCTGGGTTTGTTATGGCTGCCTCCTTCTCATTCCTTCAGGTGTTAATGCCAGTGTTGTCTTCTCAGAGAAGTCTTCCCTAAGTTCACCAATGAAAACAAATCTCTAATTACTCTCTAGCATGTTGCTTTTTTTTTAAAGCACTTATCAATACTTAAAATTTATTTAGTTACACTTTCATTTACTGCCTGCATCCCCTAATCTTGCCACCAGATTATAAGTTTCTTGTGGTCAAAACAATTTAGTTTCCTATAGACTGCTGTAAACCCAGGGCCTAGGGCCACGCCTGGCACATTTAAGGGTGGACGAAGTAATTATTGGAGTTGTCATATCGCTACTTCAGCTGAAATTCAAACATTCACTAACGTGTGCATTAGTGATGGCCTTGTGATAATTTCTACCTTTGTTAGTCTTTTTATTCTCAAATAAGGTGCTACATCTCGATTAGAGTTGTTAACATGTGGAATATTGGTTAACCATGACTTCATTAGGCAAGGGAGGACTTGTAACTGCAGGGTTGTGTGTTATTTACACACCTGCAGTTACCATCAATGCATATAACCTTGGAGCCACAGAAATCCCAGTTAAGATCAACTAGTTTAACCACCTCATATTAAGGGAAATAAACTAGGTAGAACTTTCCCCCTAAGGAAAGTTTTATTAATTACTTAGATGTATAATTAATTGCATCACTGATTATTTTTCCCTACTTAGAAGCATTCATCAGTTTTGTTCTTCAGTTAACTCCTTTTGCCTGCCCCATCCTCCCCCGTCCCCCTTGTCTACCTTTTTAAGATGTTTGATTGATTTTAGTCATTTGAATTTTTGGTTCTTGTTAGTTTATTGAAAAATGTGTAGAATGATTCTATTGATTATATAATCTTTTATATAGTGTTGAAATTCACTTTCCTTGAGACTGTTGTAGTCCTATTAAGGATTTTACATATGTTTACAATACCAAAATTCATTTAAATAAACTTTTCCTGGCTTAAAAGTTTTGAGTAAAAGTTAACAGACTTTTATTTTAGAATTTAGTTTCAAAGTTTAAGCCACTTTGTTTGCCAAACAGAATTCAGGTATATGATGAATGCCAATTTTTCTTTGAAATTTAATAGTTCTTTCCAGGTTTTAGTTCCATGCACTAGATACTCTACCTCTACGAGCCCCTTGCAGACACAATCGTCGATTGAAAGCCTGGATGTTCATGCAGCACTGCTCTTGCTCCATGTTGCTTTTACATTTATATCAGACTAAAGCAGTAAGTGGATCCATATATAAATAAAGCTAATGAACCTAAGAAGTCATACTTTATATTTTATTGTCCTCTTAAAATTTGTTGTGTATGTATTGTTTTGTTAGAATTATTTTATTTTTTAAAAGATATTCAAAGGGAGGTGAAAAGAAATTTTGACTATAGAAACCAACCAACCAACCAACCCATAAGAAATGTCAATCCAGGGAGAGACAAAAGGAAAATCTGTTGTTCTGGAGTCCCACTTGGATTAACTATATGAGAATAAAAAATATGCTATAAAGAGCATCTGCTACTGGCTCCTAGGATGGTAGGAAAGCAAGAACAAAATAAGAATTGCTGGATCAACTGCTCAGGAATTTGATACCACAGGATATTGTAGTCCTTTGGGATTCTAAATATTCAGGCATCTGTTAGGTAGCAAATTCAGCTAAATATGGATCATCAAAGGAATACCAGAATTATGTTGAGGACAAGCTTATAATCTATAAAGAAGGAAATCAGTCACTGGGGAAGTCATCCTGGAAGAACATAACAATAATAGTTGTGCTACTAAGTAGAAGTTCTTGGGAAAAAGTATTTCCAAAAATTTAACCCTTTCACTTTTTTTTCCCATTCCCACCTTGCCAAAAAAGAATACTGGCTCTGGGGGAAGAGGCTGGCTCTGAGAAAATCAAGTCGGGCTATAGAGCCAAAAATATAACACTCATCGCTAGATGCTATTCCAATGGACTATCCCCAAATGAAGTATAAATTAGGATGGTTACCCCAATTATTTTCTGGCTTCACTTTATAGTCACAAAGGGAAAGTCGTTTCCTTGTTCTTCATAAGTATTTTATTTCCTTAAATTATCCTTTGAATAGTTGATTTCTAGAAGGAGAAATTGAAATGGGAAGCCTAACCTTTAAAAAGAGATTTAATATAGATCAGGATTCTGAACTATGGAAACTTAAAATAAGGTAGAATCTATTATCACTCTATCATTTCAGTAATATTAGGAACATGCGTTCTTTCATTCAACAAGTATTTGTTAAGTGCTGACTCCAGGTACTAGGTTTTAAGAATACAGTAATGAAGAAAAATAGGCACAAATTCCTGTTTCCATGGAACTTCCTTTCTTTCTCATAGGAGAGGGTTTGGAATTACAAAATTGCAGAGGCAGAAGACTCCCAGAGAAGGCTGATGTTAAGGGTGTATCCCATCAACCTATCTACCACTCTTCACTTTAATGCTAGAAATTCTCTCCACAAAATGACTTTCTGGGTTATATTATTTAAAACTTGTTTTTGTACTTACCAGTTTTTACCAAATAATGAACCAGCAATAAATTTGTGAGCCTTCAAATATTTGATAAAATGAGAAACAACTGGAAAATGTATACACCTTTCTTTTTATTTGCTTGCTTGTGGGCTTAGATAGTCCCTGAGCCTTTGTTCCTTATACTGCTGGTAGATCCATGAAACCCGGAGAGTAAAGAGAAACCAAATACATTTTGGAGATGCTTTGGAGAAGGATCAGGAGGAAGGAAAAAAATCAGTTACAACATCATAGGTCAGAGGTCAGGATTTAAACCTGTCTACCATCAGGATTCTTCTCATTAACCCATAGCCCTCTTTCTCCTTTCTCTGTTTTAGATAACCCTTTTATCTGCATTGACCAATTTGAGGTCCCCATCTATAGAACCACCTGAAAATCTTACTAGCATATCAGAGGAATGACTTGTGTGTTGGAAACAAAATATGGGTCAAATGAATAGTTGATATGCCTGTAGATGATAAATTATAATAGTGTTAATTGGCATTAAAAATTTCTCTTGGCTACACTCATTTTTTACCACCAGTTGCTATTGTACACAGGTTGAGAATTATTTAGGCCCTTTGGTTCTTCTTTGTCCAATTAGTACCTTTAGCTCCTGGTCTTATTGTCCACTGACAGCTCTATTAGCTATTCCTCAAATTAATTAATTCTGATCATTGTCTGATATAGTTTGGTGTCTGACATAGGTTTGGGGGCCTATCCTATAATTTTGACATCGGGGACTGATAACAAATTTGGCACAGGTAAAAGACATTAAGCTCTAACCCTTCTGAAAATTCCCAGGGCTTATTTTAATGGGTTAAACATAGTTCCATTGCATAGCTCGGATGGAGCTTTCATATTTACTTTTACAGCTCACCTCTTTAAGAAAGAACCTTCACAATGGAAAACAGCAGCAACAGTTGGAAGACTTTAAAAAGGAAGCTGTTAGTGCAGCAGTAAAATTTGGCCAGGTAAATTTTTTTCTCTCTCCCTCATTAGGTTTCAATATTCTTTAGTATTATGACTTATCCAAAACAGACTAGCATTGACTCGGAGCTTTCCGTTTTTCAAAAATTATGACATTTTTGTCTAAGCTCTATTTTAACCTGAATCAGTGTTTTCTGGGCTTGAATTTCAGTAATTCTTTTATTAAAAATTTCAGAATAAGGACTGCAGAAGTAAATGTTTGATCTATGGCATTAGTTAGGTCTTGCAGAGACTTATTTAATTTAATAGAATCTTTTTAATAGTTCCATCAGTATAGACATATGATCTCTTATGTTTATGTATTTTTCTTTAAAAAAAAAGCTTATTATGAAACTTTCCAAACATAATGAAAAGTAGAAAGTACAATAAACTTCCATTTATCCATCACCAGGCTTAAACAACCATCCATGTTTTGCCACTCATGTTTATGTTTTAATAATCAAGATTACTAGATATTAACAGGGAAGATCATCATCTGCTATTATTAAAAATGCTAGTAAGATTCCTCAGTTTGCAAAACTATGATTTTGGGTGAATTTCATTTTAAAAAAGTAGAGTATTAATTGTAGAGCAGTGACCAGATATGCTATATTGAATTTTAAAAAATTAGTTCTTATTTCTGCTTTTTGTAGCTAGTATTTAAAATATTGATGGAGTATGAAGTTTTGTTTTCCAAATGTCAGCTGTTCCTTTCTCTATTCCTGGTTCAAAGCCAGCATTGTCAGAAGGGAGACAAGTTGGCAACTAGCCTAAATACCAGTGGGAATACATCGTCTCTTTTGGACTTATATTCTTAAATACCACCTTAAAAATCTGTAGATAATTAGTGCAGCAATCTTGAAAATATTAATTAAGAAAAGGGCTAATAATTACTATGCTTTAAATTGAAAGTGATATAATTAGACTTAAACTGTGAGGTTTTTATTTGAAATTGATTAAGACCTTCAATGAATTACTTGGCAAAGAGAAATTTCCCATTTCTGTTCTTTACTAGTTAATAGAAATATAAACAGTCTCAAATATTTGTTTACTTATAGATTCTCTTGTCTAATTCCATTTCATTTTAATTATTTATGGGTAAAATGCTCTATTTCCAATAATGAGATTGAGCAGAACCGGTCAAATAATCCTGACAAGAAATGAAGAGATCTGATTTTGCTTTTAAAAAGCTGTATAGCTTGAGCATGCAGACATTTTCTTTACTGAAATTTTAGAACATTTTCTATAAATTTACTTTAAGTTTTTCCCAAATCATTGTTTATGCATGGGAAATAATGCATTGAGTTTCTTTTTTCCCCCCTCTCAAAAAAAACCCCCTGAAATGGTGAATTAGAGAAAGGTCTCAAGCTGAATGATGCCATTTTGAATAGCCTGGTGTTGACAGGCTGGGTGATAGTTTAGAGCTTTGACTGCTGACACTACTCTTGCTCTTGTGGATGATGATATCCCTGTGAAATACGCTGCCCTGATCTGCCTTCAGAAATCTTAACCGCATCAGTCAACCCCTGTTGCCTGAACCTATGAGGTCATCATTATTACTTCATTTTTTATTCCTATATAATCCAGGCTGAACTTCAGAAGCCTTTCTGCTTTTCCCATCACAAGTTATTACTCTGAAATATGGAAATAATCTGAGAGATCTTTTATGAAATGTATACTCCTCTATTCATCCTAAGTATGTTATTGAAGCAACAAGCTAATTTTTTGAACAATAGAGTCACCAAATCTAAATAAACTTCAGGTGATCAATAGTTTCCCTCCATGCAAATAATCATCTGGGCAAAAAAGACAACAGTGTAATACTAATGGAACAAGAATGACAGTACTGTGGAGAAAGAAGATGGAGTTTGATGAGAATGAAAAGAAATTTGAACAAAAACAATTAATGAGCTAATGAAAAAGTGCCAGAGATTGTTGACATTACTAATTTAAGCAATTTATTAAAAATAGTGGATTTCCTCTAAGTGGAAAGAAAAGTCCATAAGTAGAAATAATAAATTAGCAAAAAACTTCACAGGTAAAAGCTGACTTATATAAAATATGACTGGATTAATGACTTATAAAACCAATATGGAGGTTAAAATACTAAAGCAGTAAGATTAGTTATATTTACAAAAATTAGTCAAGGGATACACAGAATAAAAAGATGTGGAATTTGACATCATATACATAAAATGCGGAGGGGGGAGTAAAAATTTAATGCTTTTAAAATGTGTTCAAGCTTAAGCAACCACCAACTTAATATAGACTGCTATACACATAGAATGTTATATATGAACCCAATGATAACCACAAATCAAAAACCTCTAGTAGATACACAAAAAATAAAGAGAAAGTAGTGCAAGCACAACACTAAAGAAAGCCATCAAACCACAATGGAAGAGAGGAAGACAAGAAAAAAGGAACAGAGAACTAAAAGTAGGAGAACACAATTAATAAAATGGCAATAATTACATGCCTATCTATAATTCCCTAAAATGTAAATGGACTAAATGTTCTAATGAAAAGATAGGGTGGGGGCGCCTAGGTGGCTCAGTCGGTTAAGCGACTGCCTTCGGCTCAGGTCATGATCCTGGAGTCCCGGGATCGAGTCCCGCATCGGGCTCCCTGCTCGGCGGGGAGTCTGCTTCTCCCTCTGACCTTCTCCCCTCTCATGTGCTCTCTCTCTCTCTCATTCTGTCTCAAATAAATAAATAAAATCTTTAAAAAAAAAAAGAAAAGATAGGGTGACTGATTGGATGAAAAAACAAGACCTATCTATATGCTGCATACAAGAGTCTCACTTCAGACCTAAAGACATATACACACTGAAAGTAAAGGGTTAAAAAAAGATATTCCATGCAAATGGCAGCAAAGAAGAAAAAGCCAGGGTAACAATACTTATATCAGACAAAATAGACTTTAAAATAAAGACCGTGGCAAGAGACAAAGAAGGACATTATGTAACGATAAAGGAATCAATCCAATAAGAGAATATAACATTTGTAAATATCTGTGCACCCAAAACAGGGGCACCTAAATACATAAAGCAAGTATTAACAGACATAAAGGGAGGAATTGACAGTAATACAATAATAGGAGATTTTAACACTCCACTTACATCAATGGATTAGATCATCCAGACAGAAAATCAACAAAGAAACAATGCCTTTGCACAACACGTTAGACTATATGGACTTAACAGATTTTTACAGAATATTCCATCCAAAAATAAGAGAATACACATTCTTGTCAAATGCACATGTGACATTCTCCAGAATAGAACATGTTAGGCCACAAAACATGTCTCAATAAATTTAAGAAGATTGAAATCGTATCAAGCATCTTTTCTGACCACAATGGGATGAAACTAGAGGTCAATTACAAGAAAAAAAAACCAAACAAACCCTGGAAAACGCACATACACACGGAAGCTAAATTACATGCTACCAAACAACAAATTGATGAAGAAATCAAAAAGAAAATTAAAAAATACATGGTGACAAATGAAAATGAAACACAACGGCCCAAAATCTTTGAAATGGAGCAAAAGCAGTTCTAAGAGGGGAGTGTATAGTGATACAGGCCTACCTTAAGAAACAAGAAAAATTTCAAATAAACGACCTGAACTTACACCTGAGGGACCTAGAAAAAGAAGAACAAACAAAGGCCAAAACTAGTAGAAGGAAGGAGATAATAAATATTACAGCAGAAATAAATGAAATAGAGACTAAAGAAACTATAGAAACGATCAATGAAGGCAAGGTCTGGTTCTTTGAAAAGATATCCAAAATTGCAAACCTTAAGCCAGACTCATTAAGAAAAAAGGAGAGTGTACTCAAATAAATAAAATCAGAAATTAAGGAGGAAGAATGATAATCAGCACCATAGAAATACAAAAATATCTAAGAGAATACTATGAAAAATCATATGCCAACAAATTAGATAACCTATAAGAAATGGTTAAATTCCTAGAAACATACAACATTCCAAAACTGTATCAGAAAGAAATAGAAAATTTAAACAGAACAATTATTACTAACAAAATTGAATCAGTAATCAAAAACTCTAAAGAAACAAATGTTTGAGACCAGATGGTTTCACAGGTGAATTCTACCAAACATTTAAAGAAGAATTAATTATTTTTTTCTCAAACTATTCCAAAAAAATAGAAGAAGGAAACTTTCCAAATTAATTCTATGAGTCCAGCATTACCCAGATATTAAACCAGAGAAAGTCACTGCAAAAAAAAAAAAAACTACAGGTCAATATCTCTGACGTACATAGATGCAAAAAATCTCAGCAAAATATTAGCAAACTGAATTCAACAATACATTGAAAGGAATCATTCATCAATGATCAAGTAGGATTTATTCCAGGAATGTAAGGATGGTTGAGTATTTGCAAATCATTCAGTGTGATACGTCACATTAACAAGAAGGATAAAAACTGTATGATCATTCCAATAGATACAAAAAAAAAGTTTGACAAAATGCAATATCTATTCATGATAACAACTCTCAACAAAGTGGGTTGACAGGGAACATATCTCAACATAATAAAGGCCATACATGCAAAACAAACAGCTGACATCATATGCAGTGGTGAAAAACTGAAAGCTTTTCCTCTACAGTCAGAAACAAGACAGGGATATCTACTCTCACCACTTTTATGCAAAATAGTACTAGAAGTCCTAGCCACAGCAATCAGATAAGAAAAAGAAACAAAAGGCATCTAAATTGGTAAGGAAGAAGTAAAACTGCCAGTATTTGCAGATGATATGACACTATATAGAGAAAACTCTATAGATTCCACCAAAAAACAACTATTAGAACTAATAAATGAATTCAGTAAAGTTGCAGGATACAAAATTAATATATAGAAATCTGTTGCATTTCTATGCACTAATAACAAAGTAACAGAAACAGAAATTAAGAAACAACCCCATTTACAACTGAACCAAAAAGAATAAAATACCTAGGAATAAATTTAACCAAGACGGGGCGCCTGGGTGGCTCAGTTGGTTAAGCGACTGCCTTCGGCTCAGGTCATGATCCTGGAGTCCCTGGATCGAGTCCCACATCGGGCTCCCTGCTCGGCAGGGAGTCTGCTTCTCCCTCTCCTACTCCCCATTTGTGTTCCCTCTCTCGCTGTGTCTTTCTCTGTCAAATAAATAAATAAAATCTTAAAAAAAAAAAAATTTAACCAAGACGGTGAAAGACCTATACTCTTAAAAACTATAAGATATTGATGAAAGAAATTGAGGACAACATAAACAAATGGAAAGATATTCCATGTTCATGGATTGGAAGAATTAATACTGTTAAAATGTCCATACTACACAAAGCAATCTATAGATTCAGTGCAATCCTTATCAAAATACCAATAACATTTTTCAGAGAACTAGAATAGTTCTAAAATTTGTACCAACTATGAAATATCTTGAATAGCCAGAGCGATATTGAGAAAGAAGAACAAAGATGGAGGTATCAGAATCCTAGATTTCAAGACATACAACAAAGCTATAGTAATCAAAACAGTATGGTACTGGCACAAAAATAGACATGTAGATCAATGGAACAGGATAGAGAGCCCAGAAATAAAACCACACTTACGTGGTCAATTAATCTATGATAAAGGAGGTAAGAATATACAATGGGGAAAACAGTCTTTTCAATAAATAGTGTTGGGAAAACTGGATAGCAACATGCAAAAGAAAGAAACTGGACCGGGACACCCGGGTGGCTCAGTCGGTTAAGCATCTGACTCTTGGTTTCAGCGTAGGTCATGAGCTCAGGGTTGTGAGATCGAGCCCCGCATAGGTGTCCTCACTCAGTACAGCGTCTGTTTGAGATTCTCTCCCTCTGCCCCTCCGCCCTCCTTTCTTTCAAATAAATAAATAAATCTTAAAAAAAAGAATGAAACTGGACCACTGTTTTACACCATACCCAAAAATAAACTCAAAATAGATTAAAAACCTAAATGTGATACTTGAAATCTTAGAAATCCTAAAAGAAAATATAAGCAGTAATCTTCTGGACATCAGCCATAGCAACATATTTATAGATATGTCTCCTCAGGCAAGGGCAACAAACAGAAAAAAATAATTGGGACTATACCAAAATTAAAGGCCTTTGCACAGGAAAGGAAACTAAGAACAAAACAAAATGTCAAATTTGTGAATGGAAGAAGATATTTGCAAATGGTATATCCAATAAGGGATTAATATCCAAAATGTATCAAGAACTAACACAATTCCACACCAAAAAACCAAACAATTAGATTAAAAAATGGAAGAGGACCTAAGTAGACATTTTTCCAAAGAAGACATACAGATGGCCAACAGACACATGAAAAGATGCTCAACATCACTAATCATCAGGGAAATGCAAATCAAAATGAGATATTATCTCACACCAGTCAGAATGGTTAGTATCAAAAAGATAAACAATAACAAGTGTTGGCCAGGATGTGGAGAAAAGGGAACCCTTGTGCACTATTGGTGGGAGCATAAACTGGTGCAGGCACTGGGGAAAACAGTATGGAGTTTCAAAAAAATTAAAAATAGAATACCATATGATCCAGTAATCCCATTGCTGGGTATTTACCCAAAGAAAATGAAAGCCCTAATTCAAAAAAATATACGCACCCCTGTGTTTATTCCAGCATTATTTACAATAGCCAGATAATGGAAGCAACCTAAATGTCCATTAATAGAAGAATGGATAAAGAAGATGTGTTATACATATGCAACGGAATATTATTCAGCCATAGAAAAGAATGAAGTCTTGCCATTTGCAACAACATGGATGGACCTCGAAGGTATTATGCTAAGTGAAATAAGTCAGAGAAAGATAAATATCATATGATTTCACTTATTGTGGGAATCTGAAAAACAAACCAAATGAACAAACTAAACAATAAACAGAATCTTAAATATAGGGAACAAACCGGTGACTGTCAGAGGGGAGGTGAGTGAGGGGTGGGTGGGTTAGGTGAAGGGGATTAAGAGGTACAAATTTCCAGTTTCCACAGAGATGGAAAGTACAGCATAAGGAATATAATCAATCATACCTTAATGACGTGGTGTGGTGACAGATGGTGACTACACTTAGAGTGGTGAGCATTGAATATGGTATAGAATTGTCAAGTCACTGTGTGGTACACCTGAAACTAATATAACATTGTATGTGAACTACAATCATAAAAAAAAAAAAAAAGTGAATTTCTGCCTCTTTTAAAAATGATTAAGAATGTGGGCCCTTATCTAGATAAAGTTTGACCTGGGTGTGAATCCCAATACTTCTACCTGCTAGCTAAATAACTTAGATCTTGCTTCCATCTATAGCAGGAATTGGCAATTTTTTGAGATATAATTGACATAAAACGTTATATTAGTTCGAGGTGTGTAACAAAATGATTCGATATATGTGCAAACTGTGAAATGGTCACCACCACAGGTGTAGTTAACACCCTCACCACACAGTTACAATTTATGTGTGTGTGTGTGTGTGTGTGTGTGTGGTTGATGAGAACTTTTAAGATCTACTCTCTTCCCATCTTTCAAATATATGATACAATATTATTAACTATAGTCACCATGCTGTGTGGGATTGGCAAATTTTTTCTATGAAGGGCCGGATAGGCTTTGTAGGCCATATTGTGTCTTTCACGACTACTTAGCTCTGCTGTTGTAATATGGAAGCAGCGATAGGCAATACATAATGAATGAACAGGCTTTTTTGAATACAACATTACTTCAGTATCCACTGATATTTGACTTGCATGTGATTTTTTTTGTGTCACAAAATATTCTTTGGAATATTTTCCCTATATTTTTAAAGATTTTATTTTATTTATTACACAGAGAGAGAGCACAAGCAGGGGGAATGGCAGGCAGAGGGAAAGGGAGAAGCAAGCTCCTGTGGAGCAGGGAGCCCGATGTAGGGCTTACTCCCAAGACCCTGGGATCACGACCTGAGCCAAAGGCAGACACTTAACCGACTGAGACACCCAGGTGCCCTTGCATTTTTTTCACTATTCAAAACTAAAACCAATCTTAGCTTATGGACTGAACAAGAAAAAGCCCAGTTGGCTGAATTTGGCCTGTGGGACATGCTACTCTGAAACCTGATCCATAACAGTGGTTTCTAAGTGTGGTCCACATACCAGAACTACCTGGGAACTTCCTCAAAATGCAAATTCTTAGGACTTAACCTAGACCAATTGAATCAGAAACTCTTGGGCTGGAATGCAGCAAGTGTTTCAACACGAAGTTTTATTGATTGATTGATTGATTGATTGATTTTAAGATTTTACTTATTTATTTGAGAGAGAGAGAGCATGAGTGGGGGAGGGTCAGAGGAAGAAGCAGACTCCCGGCTGAGCACAGAGCCCCGTGTGGGACTCGATCCTGGGACTCCGGGATCATGACCTGAGCCCAAGGCAGTCGCTTAACCAACTGAGCCACTCAGGCACCCTAACACGTAGTTTTAACTCCACATGATTCTAATACACGCTCAAGTTTGAGAACCTTTGAGCTATAGATACTGTTACTTAACGGCACAGAACTTGAATTCTTGTGAGAATTAATGAGATATTGAATTAACAGTTCTTAGCATGATGTTGACGGCATCAATAGTGGTAAACACCTGTTTGCTATCATAAGCAAGGTCAAAGTAAGTTGACTTTAATTTTGAGCACACTTTTTCTTCTTTTTAGAAAGATGACTCTGTATGATAGTTTTTTGCAAGAAGGCCATAACCAAACTAATGTGAGGGATATATATATATATATATATATATATTTAGATTTTATTTATTTATTTGAGGGAGAAAGACAGCCAGAGAGAGAACACAAGCAGGGTAAGTGGGAGAGGCAGAAGCAGGCCTCCCGCTGAGCAGGGAGCCCGATGTGGGACTTGATCCCAGGACCCCGGGATCATGACCTGAGCCGAAGGCAGACACTTAACGACTGAGCCACCCAGGCGCCCCTAATGTGAGGGATATTAAGAGTGGATCATTCAAATCTTATTTGATTGAATTGATAAAACATGAAGATTAAGAAAATCAACTCTGGACAATACATCAGACTATGGTTTTCTTGGAAAACAGAATGCCTTTAAAGCTATTACTTCATTTGGCTTGTTAGTAATGAGAAAATGATAGACACAGAATCTGTGGTGTCACAAATCTCATAGCAGAATACATTTTTGCAAAAAAACAAGAAAGGCAAAATATGAATTTATACTTACAGAACAAAAGCACCTACTACACAACATTTCTTGTCTTTTATTTCTCCATGAACGTGTGGGCACAAGGGATGTTGCTGGTCATTTCCACACGGGTTATGAGAATCACATGCTGACTGACCTATCATAGGTTCTGGTTCAAAAAGGATTGAGTAGGTGAATGACAAAGGCAAAAGTAATATTACCTCACAAAATTATTTGTGCCTTTTGTAGAGCTGATGTCATGGAAACCTGCTTTCTTATGGAAACCTCCATCATTAGTGAGCTGAGCGTTTTGAAATATAATGAAAAATGAAAGAAGACTGAAAGAAAAAGACCATTTACATTTCTTTGACTTGAAGCTTAATACTGACTGTAAATGTTCCTAAATAATCACAGGTGAACACAAAACATAATGAAGTTGAGTTGACATTTTTCACGAATATGGACTTCATGGCAAGCCATACATAACACTATGTAGAGAAGAAAGGGAGGTTCTGTTCTGCCTTTCTCACAACCATCTGGATAAATTTTTTAAAATTAGAATTTTGGCTATGATTTATCTGGATAGCTATGACTATGACTATGTAGGTTTATAAAAATGTCCCACACAAAACATCCTGAATTTCTATTTTGCTTTTATATGTACATATTTTATTGCAGAGACTCACAGAAGTTCTTGAGTGACAGCTGGTCCCTTAATGTCCTCATCATGACCAGTGAATTTGCAAAAACAGATGAAATCCTTCTGTAAACTCAAGTAAACTAGAAATTAGAAAAAAAAAAAAAATGCTTGAGCAAGTCCCTGAAATCGAAATGTTTTGTTAAAAGTTTTCCTGTGTCTTGGTATTTTAATAAAGACCACATGATATAAAGCTTATTTTTTGGTTATTAACTTTGGTTGCCATTTCCGTAACAGTATATATAAAGATCAGACTTTTTTTGTCACTGTGGCCAGGATTTGCTAGAAAAGCAGCCGGAATGATGTCGCAACATGCACCTTGGCAGCATATCGATGCATTCTGACGGTTGAGTAATTCTGATCAAGAGAATATTAGATTTCATTCCATATATTGTGGAACATCTGACACTTTAGTATATTTCTTTATTCTGTAAGCTATCAGTGACATCTGCAAAGATAGCCTCTGTGGGAAATTTCTAAAAAATATTGTCAAGACTTTCTGGAGGACAAACGTTAAAGCGTCAGAGCTCTCGAGCAAGGATCGTGTTTGGTTTGATCCCAAATATAAACGACTACAATCCAGATGTTTCCTATTTTTCCATATCTGCAAGTTTCCTATGGTCATCCTTAACTTTACTATCTCAATCAGATGCCTCGCACTCTACTGTGGGAAGCCTGGAATCCGCCCCAATCTCGCTGGAGTTTTTCTGGAGTGCGTGTGCCCCTATGTGAGCGCACGTCTGTGACTTCCACGCGCTGTGGCTCACTCCCGGCCGTGGCCGGCCCTTCCAGCCTACACCGGCCCGGTGTGGGGTGCTGTTCCTCTTCCCGCACCCCAGCACAGCACCCCAGACTGGGGCTCCGAAGAGCCGCAGTCTTTTACCACAGCCTCGAGGGGTGCAGAAAGTTACCTACAGGTCTGAAAATACCTCAACTTTAATGTCAGGTACAGATATGAATGTTCCAAGCAATTTGTCAGCCATCCCCTCCTTGGGAAGTTTTCCATGGCTGTGTGCCCTTGTGAGCTCCAGCCTCCAGTTATGTGCCAGCATCCCTCTTTATTATTTTCCTAGATCTTTCTGGCAACCCCCCTTTCTCCTCATTCCCAGGCCCCTCTCCCAGGCTGCCTGCAGCCGGGCCAAATTCTTCTCACTTATTGTGCAGAATAACAGTGCAGCTTTGATTACTAGCTCACCCATCCAGTCCCAAACATCTAGGTCAGGGACCTGACCTTTCTCAATGAAAGGAAACCGCTTCCACCATGAAGGTGTTTTTCCCCAAAAAAGAGCTGTCTCCCCAGAGATGAGTTATGCCACATCTCTGGTGGGCAGAATCAACTCAGTTTTTCCTTCCAGTAGTGATTGCTTCTCTTTCTGATATATAGAGTATTTCCACCCAAGCAAACCGCAGTGCTCTTTCACAGGTAGATTATTTTTACCCCCTTGGTAAAAATACTGCTGCAAGACAATCTCTATAAAAGGTAATCCCATCATGCCATTCTTTTGGTTAAACTATGGGTAGCATCTCAATGCTCTCAGGACCAACTTTCTAATCTGTAACAGACCCTACAGAACTCTACGATCCCGGACCCACTCCCATCCTTGTACCTCACCAGCCTTGACTTGTCTGACTCTCCTTTTTCCCTGTCTTCTCGCTCTCTCTGAAGGTACTGGCCTTTTGGCTTCTGGAACAGAGCATGCGCTTTCCCACCTTAGGCTCTGTGCGTTTGCTGTTCTCTCCTCCTGAAAGTCTCTCCCCCTTTGTCTAGTGATTTCTTATCATGCAGATTTCAGAATGTTTCTTCTTAAGTTTTCCCTAACCCCCAGCTAAGTTTAGGGCTTCGGATGTGTATTGTCATTGCACACTGTCCTTCTCTTGCATGGCACTAATCCAAATTGTAATTCATTGATTTTGAAATTAATCCATTTTGCTATGGCTACTTCCATGCAGAATTGCCCAAGACTGTCTGTGTTCTTCTACTTAAGGTAGAAAAACTAACTTTTTTTCCTAGTCTGTTAACTGTCCCACCCCCTTCAGTGCTCCTCCAAACTCGGGGTTTGACCTCCATTGGCCAACCCAGGGTGACACCTTGCTCAATTGTGTCAATCACCTTGTTCCCCAAACTTCCTGTCTGCTTTCCAGTTAGCACACTCCTAACTCTTACCATCTTTTCCAATGTCTTGCATAATTGCGTAACCTTTGGCCTTTGTCTCTTGCCAGACATCCCTCACCCTCACAATCTCAGCTCAAACCACAATTTTTTCTTACGTCTTCTCACGGGCCATGTTCTCTGCACCTTCTGGGCCCCTACACATGCTGTTGCTATAATCAAAATAGATTATAGCCCTGCTAAGTCTTCCTTTTATCGATCTAAAGTCGACTTATCCTTCAAGACTTATCTTACATTTTAACCCTCTAAGAAGCCTTTCCTCACACTGTATATCCTTTTCACTCCAGCCTGCTTACAATAGGCAGAGTAACAGCCCTCAATGATGTCCACATTCTAGTCCTAATCCTTAGACCTGTATATATGTAATGTTACCGGGAAAGGCTGGATTGGGTTGTGCATGGACTATAGGTTGCTAATCAGGTGGCCTTGAAATGGAGAGACTATCCTGGATTATCTAGGTGGGCCCATGCAATTGCAAGAGTTCTTATAAGTAGAATAGGGAGCCAGAAGATTCAGGGTCAAAGTGTTGCAGCGTGAAAAAAACAAAACAAAACAAAAAAACAAAAAATCCCCAAAAAACTCCATTGGCCATGATGATTTTAAAGGTGGCAAGGGGGGACAAGCTAAGGAAGGCAGGCAGCCTCTAGAAGCTGGAAAAAGCAAAAGAAAACAAAGATTCTTTCCTAGAACCTCCAGAAGAAACATAGCCCTGCTGGCACCTTGATGTTAGCCCAGTGAGATGCTTTTCAGATTTCTGACCTCCAGAATTGTAATATAATACATTTATATTGTTTTAAACCGCTAAGTTTTGACAGTATGGTACAGCAGTCATGGGAAACTAATATAGTGCTCTTCCCAGGGCCTTCAAAATTCTGTACTTCTTTGTCATAGCTTTTATCATCCTGTGTTATAATTGCGTTTTTGCTGGTCTGACTTTATTAATTATTTTTATTATTATTATTTTATTATTATTATTGAGAGAGAGCATGAGAGGGGGTTGGGAGAAAGGTGGAGGGAGAGGGAGAGAGATACTCTTAAGCAGGCTCCATGCCCAGCACGGAGATCCTGAGATCATGACCTGAGCAAAGATCAAGATCAGACACTTATCCGACTGAGCCACCCAGGTGCCCCTGACTATTTTAATAGCCTCAAAAGTCCACAAGACAAGAGTGGTGACTTTCTTACTTACTGTTGTATATCCAGTGATAACTATAGTGTCTGGAAGATAATAGACTTTCAATAAGTATTTGCTGAGTAAATTAATGACAGAGCTAGAATTCAAACACAGATCTTTAAAATGATACAGTAGCCCTTTGGACCAGAAACAGGCACTACTTGAGATTTTCTTCCTCCAGGGAATCTGCCTAGAGGTCATCTGAAATCAGATGTAGGTTGGACAAATTTAGTTATTCGAGAAAAATTTCCCAAATATATGTTGATCCACAATGCTATGGCATCCCAGTTACCATTGAGAAGGAAAATATTTGTAAAAGAATTTATTGGATCCCATTAACTTCTTTAAGCAGGGGGATGGAGCATTTCTCATCTGCCCTTAAAATCTGTTACATACATATGTTTCCAGGATACACTGTTGGGAAATGACCAGAAGCAGCTTGGTGGAGAAAGGAAGGACCACACACTATGTTTCAGATTGCTTGGTTCACTGTGTCTCCACCCAGGACAAACTTAATCTCTTTAAAGGTTATTTCCTCAGGTGACATAAACACAGTTTCATCTGTTTGAACCATTTGCACAACAAAACTGGAACATCTTAGCATTCCCAGAGCAAATGCTGTGGGGAAGACTCTCTGCACGCTGCCAAGATCCTGCTTACCACCTCTGTGACAAACGAGAAAAAAACTTGGAGTTTTCATACGATAAAAACCAGATATTTTATTCTTTCCTTTTTGGTATTTCTCTCTAGTGAACAATTTGGTGGGTGAATATCAAAAGCTATTGGAACACAGTACATTATCACTCTCTATGCCTTATATTTTTAAGATGGAATGAAAGGAGTAAAAAAAAAAAAAACCCTCCTAAATGATTCTTTTTATCTTTTCCAAATACAGTAAAACTACCAACTAAAATCACTAAGAAATTAAAGCTGATTAAGGAACATTAGAAAAGCTGTCAATGTATTTTAAAAATCAGGCTAAAAGTTGCAGTGTTCATTAAGCCCTCAGGGGAGGAAGATAGGTTCTTTCAAATCACAACAACTGAAATGTATTTCTATTATTTTTTGCTCTAGACTCTTCCAGCACTTACCCTAAATTTTAGAGTGCTTCAACAACTTCAAACTGATAGAGAGGAAGGCTGGTGTGTGAGCCAGAGAAGGAGAAACATTCTGGACTCTAGCTAGCCGACAGGTTATTTTGCGGAATAGAATTTTGGTAATGTCTAGTCTAAATGACCCTGGAAATTTACACACATTTGCTTTGGACTAAAACAAGAAACATTTTGTTATAACTTTGTGGGTTAAAGTTTAAGAAACCTCCTTTAAAAACCTGGATATTTATTTCCTATAGAAAGAGTCTAGGGCGCCTGGGTGGCTCAGATGGTTAAGCGTCTGCCTTCGGCTCAGGTCATGATCCCAGGGTCCTGGGATCGAGTCCCGCATCGGGCTCTCTGCTCCTTGGGAGCCTGCTTCTCCCTCTGCCTCTCTCTCTCTCTCTCTGTCTCTCATGAATAAAAAAAAAAAAAAAAAAAAGAGTCTAAATTGCACGAAATTAGGAGATTTTAAAAGTAGTCAAGCAGACTCCCTTGGATCACAGGGACACGTCATCAGAAAGTTCTCCCCTGCAGTTTCTGCAAAGACTGTTCTATGAGAGGAGCCAGAGACTGGACTGCTTGCGGAAGTGTGAAAACTGAAGCATCAAACGAGCTGTGTGGACTCATCCCAGCCCTCCTGAATTCATCTGGGGTGTGAGCAGAAACCTAAAATCGGGCTCAAGGGCAGAATGCACATGGCTGGGTCTATCAGAGAGAAAACAGATTGACAACTTCAGGTCGGTTGGAAGATTTGGGAAATCTTTGAAAGTTTCAAAATGAAAGATTTTGTAAAGTGGTATGGGAAGCAATCCAGAGTAAAACAGGAAAAGAAAAAATGAACCCTCACAAAACTGGTTTCCATATGAGAACTGACAAGGCAAATATTCCTCTGATCTCTGTCTTGTATCTATTGGTAGGTTTCTACCTCCGGTCAGGCGATTCCAGGGATTTTTAAGCATATTCTAGAATAAACCCATGATTTCCAAAGCCCTCATTTCGCCTCCACCCATTTAAAAAGAATTTGAGTTGATTATGTCAGATTTTAATGCAGTGAAGCAGTTGCAACTTTTTAGGGGTTGGTTCTTCCCCAAATGCACGAAACACCTCACACTGTCTTCTCTTCCATCCGCGTTGGAACTGACCACCCACCACAACATACTTCACAGGTTTTGCTGGATCTAACCAGCTTACTGTGGCACATCTGTCTCATAAACATGCCATGTAAAAATGCAGTGTGGTAGTCATGGAGAAATAATGTAACCTTCAGTACTTTGAAAGCAGGTAATTTGCATTTTCTTTGATTATAGTGAAAATGAAGAGAATTAGTGTAAAGAAGTTCTGATAAAGCACCATGTTTATAGAAAAGACAAGAAACACACAGCTTGTGTTTTCAACACACCAGAACTTAAATTTATCATGAAATTGGGTAAATTATTTTGGAAGCTGGTTTCCTTGGAAAATAGAGGTCTGTTTTTAAAAATGGGAAAAATATAAAATGAATTCGTATTAGAGATATATAACAAGAAAGTATATTACAGCAAGAAAAATCTTACAATAAATTAAATATTAGATCTATGAGGAAGCACTTGCGAAAAGTCCTTGCGTGACATATTTGCTAGGTCGCTAAGTATTGGCTGAGTTTGGCGACACTTTGGCATTTCTGTTAGTATTTTCCACAGTGGGAAATTTCCTAATTAACAAAAGCTAATGTTAATGAAGAATGTAAGACTGTTTCCCTCTACCTAACTGAAGCCATAGACTGCCAGGTTCTGAGTTCTTGCCTTTTCTGTCTCATCCCTGATATTGGAATGACAATTTGTTTCTTGCCTGACAACTTCCTTTAAAATGGGATAGGTATTTGCCATTTCTGATTTGTTTGTGGGCTGCTCGAATTGCAACCTACCTGTTAATAGTGTGCCTGAGCATTAGTATGTATTCTTTAATTTGGAATCCTTAGAATACACACCTCCAGTTTATGAGTAGGGTTTGTTGCAAAAAAAAATTATACATTGTTTGGTGAAAACTCAGACTATGGTTTTCTATGGGGGTGGGGGTTTTCTAATGTTTTTTTTTTTATCCTTCAAAGATTATTTATTCAACCACTTCGTCCCATTGTAACAGATAATATTGGTACAAACTGGTAGAGCGCCTGGGCCTTGAGTCCTGCTCCAACCCCCACCTCCGCCGCAAATTTTACTTCCCTCTTGTTGCGCTTCTTCAATTTGAGGGAGGCGAGGGTGAAGGTAGATGGTGAAGAAGTGGTGAAGGAGCCTGTGGCTGGACATGAGAAGCTCCAAAGCCATTACAAAAGTCTCCCCTGGCTCAGAATTAAAGGGACAGGGGCTGGGTTAGGGCCCTGGTGGCGGAGACTCAGCGTAAGAAAATCTGCAGCTAGATAATGCACTCATAGCATGTGATGAGAAAACTTTGTCATTGACTATTACTGAATTAAATCTTAATAAAAGCCTGAGCTTTCCCCTCATCAAATCAAAACGGCTTAAGAAGTCACATATAATTTTGAATATCCTTTGAGCATATGTGATTTTCACTATAGTCATTGTGGGAGTTGTGTTATGGACAAATGTGCTCTAAGTCTCACCATTTAAGGCACTTATTCATGGCATAGACCCCCCATTGCAGTAGTCAGTAAAAATATGGCCCCCTCTTCTAGGAGATGAAAGTTTAGTGAGAATCAGTCCATAGGAAGGCAACAAAATTAATCAGTCTTTCAAGCAAGTAATTTGACAATTGTGAAAGGAGAGAGGCTTTTTCTTTTTATATATATATATATTTAAAGATTTTATTTATTTATTTGACAGAGAGAGACACAGCGAGAGAGGGAACACAAGCAGGGGGAGTGGGAGAGGGAGAAGCAGGCTTCCCGCGGAGCAGGGAGCCAGATGCCGGGCTCGATCCCAGGACCCTGGGATCATGACCTGAGCCGAAGGCAGACGCTTAACGACTGAGCCACCCAGGTGCTCCGAGGCTTTTTCTTTTTAAATTGGAAGTTTATTATCCAAATTGCAAGATAGTCAAATAATTAGCATACCTCATAAAATCTGAGTTTTAATTTAGCAGTCAAGGTGGTATCAATGATGGTCTATAGCTCGTGATAAAAGAAATTCATCTTCTTATGTGTCAGTTTTCTTGTTTTCAGAATCAGTGATGGTCAGATTTAACCATCTCTAAATGATGTATAGCGTAACTACACATAATTGAAGATACCTGAATTTATTTCCCCTGCTTTTCCTTGGTTGTGATAAATCTTCAGCACTTCAACCCTCCACTGCATCTTTATATTTAATTGAGGAATAAAGGAAACATCTTAGGAACAAAAGAACAAAAAAGTAGAAGTTGTCTCAAATTGATGAGTGAGGAGGATTAAGGACAGCCAAAAGAACTTGAATCCCCCTTCCCAACTTTTATTTTTAGGAACCCTTTCTACTCTTCCTCCCCCAGCTCTGTCTTCCACCTCAGGCCCTAGCTTTTTATTAAAACGCAGTATAAGATCAGTTTGCGGAGGGGGGGTGCCTGGGTGGCTCAGTCGTTAAGCGACTGCCTTCGGCTCAGGTCATGATCCCAGGGTCCTGGGATCGAGCCCCGCATCAGGCTCCCTGCTCAGAGGGAAGCCTGCTTCTCCCTCTCTCACTCTCTCTGCTTGTGTTCCCTCTCTTGCTGTGTCTCTCTCTGTCAAGTAAATAAAATCTTAAAAAAAAAAAAAAAACAGTTTGGGGGGCAGAGAAAGTGAAATATAATTTATTTAATAAAAATTACAGAAATGATTTAGGGAAAGTAAAAAGTAAATGCATAATTTGGAATCCAATTAGTAAATAAAAACTAATGTCTAATTCCTTTTCCATTTCTAAAAAAATTTAAAGTGAGGAAGTCTTTATTTAGTATGACTAACAGCAAGAAACATGATTTTATATCTCCTGTGAATGGCAACAGTATTGAGATATGTAAGAATTTTTAGTGGCAGAAGTAAAAGACATCTAAATAAAGGTCAAGCAAGAGAAGGACATTTTCAGAGGCCATTACCTAATTTTAAAACCCCATTTTGAAATTTATTAATTGAACATTTAATAAATTTATTTGGTTTTATAAAGGTGACATATATACTGTATCTTGACTTCTATAACCAAATTATAAAAGATAATATAACATTAACAGCAATAGTTGATTTTTTTTTAAAGATTTTATTTATTTATTCATAAGAGATAGAGAGAGAAAGAAAGGCAGAGGGAGAAGCAGGCTCCCCGCTGAGCAGGAAGCCCAATGAGGGACTCCATCCCAGGACCCTGGGATCATGACCTGAGCAGAAGGCAGAAGCTTAACCATCTGAGCCACCCAGGCGCCCAACAATAGGTGATTTTTGAATGTGATCAAGAAATGTGATGAAGCTTTCTCACTGAAAAATTAAAGCGAATGCAAATGCACAAAGGCAGTTTATACAAGGTTTATACTAAAGAATGATCCATTTAAATAGATGACATTTTACTACTTTTAATAGATGACTGGAAATGCAACCAAATGACAAAATGTATATAGAATATCTGACTATATTTGATTTAAAGAAAACTATCATAAAATCATGATTATAATTCATTTTAGTGACTTAGCACGATGATTACAGCAGCTATTAATCAAATGATTCCATGATCTACACAACAAATGGATATAAGAACAAAAGGTGACATTTAAAGAACTTACAGTATAACTTTAAAATGCTTTGACTTGTATACACTTGATTTTAATGCATCAAAAATAATGTGAATGTTAATTTTAGTCATATGTTACAGTGATCTGCCAAAGTACAAAATGCACCTCTGCAATTTTTACATTTCTAAAATTGTAGTTTTTATATCTGCATTCTCTCTGCACACTATTTTGAAAAGTGTCAAAATAGTTGTTTATTTAACAGTATAACATGGAGAAAGAGTGTATCACTAAAATGTATCTAATCAGAATTTATATAAATATATATTTATATAAATATATATATATTTACACCCCTCCATAACACACAGTTTGAGGTACTTTCTTGACCGTAATAATAAAATTAAATATTATAATTAGTATACTCCAAAACTAATAGAGATGAGAATTATAGACAATAATATTATTGTAGGACAGTTATTGATCAAGAAGTTCAATCAGTTTGGTTTTTGATATTTTGAAAGCACACACTAAAAAATATTTTTTGAGCCTCAAAAAATACATTACATTTATTTTAATGTAATTTAATTATAAATGATAACAATACAAACCAGTCATTTTGGGGAGAAACTTCATTTTCTAGAGCACGTCTGCGAGTAACTAAGGTTACTTAACCAGATTTTAAAACTGAACATGTTTGAACAAGCTACTTCTCATCTTAGTTTTCAAATTACAATAATGGCATGTCTTACAACTCTTAATGCCAATTATTTCTGTCTGAATTGGGTTGCAATCTTTATTGACACATGGAAAACCAGGGGGTTCTTCTCTTGCTGATGATTACATTGTTCTGGTTGTTAGAATTACAGTGTCTCTGTTTTGTCCAAAGCTAGTCAGAGCAAGTTTCTTGAACTTGGATTTATGACTCCTTCATTGTCACCAGTCTACCACGACCTCAAGAGTTGTGACCAAAGACTCTTCAACTTATATTTTAGCATATTAAAAGGAAAGGAACATCAGTGGGGAACCCTTGGCACAAACAACGTCTAGGAATATTTATTTGTGCGAGAGAAACCTAGCTATTGCCATTTATAAAAAAAAAAGACTTGCTTTAGCTTTCAGTTTTCTCAAACAGAAGAGGTAGACAAAGTACGTCCCCCGAATTTTATGATCATATTATGCCAAAGAAAACGAACGAGTCCATTTTAGGGGGTAAGAATTAAAGTACTTTTGAGCAATTTTTTTCTGTCGTCGTTTTCCCCCCTAATCTTTAAGTCACCGCTTCTTTTCTTACACATGGATACTTTTCCATTGTGACTTTACCTGTCTGTCTTCCCTCCCCCACCCGTCTCTCGTTCTCTTTCAAAGCATTTTTTCAATCAGCACATGAGGTTCTGAAAGAAAATTATTTAGTCTTGGCTTTTCCCTCAACTTTATTCAGCAAAGCTACAGACTTGAACAAAAGCAGTACTGTACCTGCTCCTGGCCGCTAGAAACAATGACGAGCGCCTTGATAAGATTAGATGTAATTTTAAATGCAGCAGGGACAAAGCCTCCTTCCCACTAACCCCACTCGCAATCCCCTACTGTAATTCCACCACAGTGAGCAGTTGAAAAATCCCTGACCAGAGCCAGACTGCTTGGTAAGCGCCACCTAACAGACATAGAAACATGATCTGCATCATTTTCAGGCTTGGCAGACATTTTGTGCATAAAAAAAGAAAAGAAAAGAAAAGAGAGGCAAAAAAAAAGGCCATCTTTGAAACCAGACACGAGCAAACTTTACATATTCCCAGTTTTATAGTTTCAGGAAGAACTTAAATCTGAAATATCAAACAAAAAAAGAGAAAAATATGTGAAAACACTTAAATCATTTTTAAAATTAGTTTTCTTTTTGAACAGCAACTATCCCTGTATGTCTAAGTTAAATTGTTCCGTGGATTGTGGAGTGTTTTGAATGACTGAAGTCAGCATAACTGTGTATGAATCGAAGAAGCTAGGTGCCGAGTGTGCGTTTTTTTTTTAACTCATAAAAGCTTACTTTTTAATTCTGTGAAAGCACCTATGGAGTGTTAGAGTTCTTTCCTTTTTTTTCCTGTCCTTTGGGTAAGAAATTTGACCTAATATATGTCTTTATGTGTATGTGTTATGTTTGTTCTGGCCACAAAATTCTGTTGATTCTTCTTTTCTTGTACTAGTATGTAGATAACAGTGTTAATTTTTATTGTCTTACACTGTATCTACTTATCTATCATCTATCTCTACCTATCAACTCTTTTCATAAATACAAAACACTGATTGTTAGATTTTAAGAGGAAAAGTATATTGACAGCACTAAAATGTATTTGTTTCATTAATTGTACAGATGCAAATCATGTGCCCCACACAAATGCTTTTATAACAATATATTATTTCAATTTTTGTGAAACAAATCATTTAAACTACCTTATATAAATTGTTTTTAATCAAAGAAACCCCCCTTTTATAATGTGGATAAGATCTCCTTAATTTGTCAGTTCTAATGCATTTTTTTTGTGTGTCAAATATTCTTTATAGGGGGCATGACTGCATGCCGAAAAGAAGTCAGATGTTGAAACTGGATAAAGAGTCTTAACTGACTAAATTTGAGAGGCTTACTAATCTCTGAACTTCTGATCCCTTAGCAGTAGGTATTTTTGAGTTAATACAAGAGGACAAATCTCTACACTCGTGTAGTTATGGAAATTAGTGGCGTTCTGAGCCTGGAGCCTACCCATTAACCTGACAAATACACTGCATGTGTGTGCCATGATTGTCCTTGTTTTTTGTCGTAAAACTTTAGAAAGCTGAAAAAATACAGTTAGAATCTCAATTTCTATTCCAGCCCACACTAAATGCATATGCTGTTTTCCTATAAGAGAAAAAGAAACCTAAACAGTAAGAATTTTCACAAGATTTCGTTTAATTAGATTCCACTAAACATTACTAAAATGTGTTATTTTCCTTGAACGTAATGGACTATATTGATTTTTAAAATTGTCTTGGTGGGAAAGAAAAGTTTTCTTCCTTTTCTTTGTCTCTTTTCTTTTCTTTCTTCTTTGCTCCTTGTTTTCGTTTTTTTTTTTTGGTTGTTGTTGTTGTTGTTTGGGTTCGGTTTTGGTATTTTTTGATCTTCCAGTAGTGGAACCAAATGTCTTCTGTGCTCTTCTGTCTCTCTTTTGTGTCCTCCTTCATCTGTTCCTGGAAAGATGTGCATAGGAATAGCCAACCACGTTAACATTGGGAAAAATGGTAAAGATTATTTTCCTTCTGACAACCTCTTCCCAGGTGTTTAGCAGCCTCTGTATGTTAGTAGATCCTCAGCAGTTTTTCGGAGCAGTTCCTTTTATGTTCCTCTCCTCCCTCCCTTCCTCATCTTACTTCCTGCAATGCACTGGACACTGTCTTAGGGGCCAGGGATTAACCAGACATGAGTAGGACACAGTTCCTGCTCTCAGGTTGCTCACAGCCTGGTGACAAGAGACTTAAGAAAAGAAGCAGTGTCTGCTTCCAGCCTTACCTTCTCACCTGCCCTTGATCAGAAGCAAAGCTTCCCAGTTTCCCATTCCTTCTCCCCCCCAGGAAGCTGGGAAACAAATGCAAGCTAACTTAACCGATAACCTTTACAAATGTTCTCATCTCAGACAGCTTTTTCATTTTAACTTCTGCCTGCAAAAGCTGGGTGACTACTAAGGCTTTTTGTCAGGAAAAGAGCACAGATAAAAGGGAGCGATCTTTTATGCTTGAGAACCTTCCTCAAAATCTCTTGATCATGACCAAAATATATTTATACTACGGTGGACCTCATCTTCTTGGTCCAGAGTTCATACAAATCCATCAGGATTCAAACTCAGAGAAATTAATTACAATTGTATGAATTTACTGTTTTTTCATTTTTATCATGTTCGGTGTATACTTTGTATAAAAGAAAAAGAAGCCAAATTACTATTTACGTGCCAACAAATTTTTATCATAAAACACACTTAGACATATATTGAAGTATTGTTTTCTGCATTACTAATATATCTTTGTAAAAATTAGAGATGACCTCCAGTTTCAGAAAGCTAATACCTGGCAACTGTCCAACTCTTTTTAGTGTATTCCTGCTAGCATTATTTTAAATCCATGATTAATACATGTTTGTTGACCTAAGATCACAATATCCACATAAACAAAAGGAACAAAAAGTAAGAGAAAACAATACATTTTTATTACGTTTTTAGTACTCTGAGATAGCAATTCTTAACATCTGCTTTCAACTTTTTCTGTCCAAATATTTTCATATTTTTCCACAACTGAGATCATAGTGTTCACAGCAGTTTTAAACCATTTTAACTTACCAGTGTATCACAATGCTTAAAGTTCACTAGAAGGATTATGCTTAATATTTCTAAATATGTTTCTATTTTTTTAAATATCTGCATTGCGTGAATGTAGAATTTATTCAAGATTACCTTTTGTTTCTTGTTTTCTCTCCGCTTCTATTATATGAATGCGTTCTCTTTTGGCTCTTTAACCTCCAGCCTCCAACTTTTTTTTTTTTTTTTTTTTTTTTTTCCCTATCCTGTCCCTTCTAAATGGAAAGTTTTTCCTTCCTTTATCTGCTTGTCTGGAAATTGTGTTCACCCCAACGTGACTCAACTGATAGGCCTTTTTCTCAACAAAATCTCCAATTCAGCTTTATCCTCTGCATTCCTATCATGCCTTTAGTATACTTGCATTGTGGAATTTATCACACTCTATATGGAAAGGTATTGTCAGAGATCCGACTCTGTAAGGCAGGCAAGTGTCATAACAACACATTCTCCTATGGGTCTATGTCGAATGTTCTGGGCAGAGCAGCCTCTAGATGGCACAGACTGTTTGGGGAGCTCCTTACTTGTCATGGAAAACAGAGGACCCTGAAGCAGCTGTCTGGCTAAATTTTATAATCTGCACGCGTTTATTGCACCACAAGTGAGAGAGTATGAACCCAGATCATAAAAGGGGTTCAGGCAAATGCAAATCTGATTGAAAGATTTGGGGGTTTCTCCAACGAGACTCAGGTAGAGGAAGAGATCGCAGGTCCCCAAGAGCAAATCCTGTTTGTTGAGAGGCTGATTACTGAGATCAAAATGTGAGAGGGGCAGGGGCCTCTGGGGCGCCCTGAGCCGGGGCTGGCGTGGTTGTGCCGGGCCGTGTCTCTCCTATGTGCCGGGAATCCGACCGCTGTGAAAATAAAATGACTTGTGCCACTAAGGACCTAAATGCTTTGCTCTGGAAACTGCCCCGAAGGGATGAGTCTGATCCACAGATAAAAGCTCACAAGCGTGGGTGCAGCCTGTGCCGTGTCGAGGTCCCGGTGCAGTTCGCTCTGGCCAGCAGGAGCCTGAAGGGTGGCAAGAGGTAGCTGAAGTCAACAGAACAGAAGAACCGGGCAGGTGCAAAGCCCGAACAGGGAGAGCCTCCAGGAGAAGGCCCCTGCCAGGCCCCCACTCAGCCCACTGACTCCTGGAGGGATCCCAAGTGAAGATCGTACTTCCTCTTGTCAGAGTGGTGGGGTTCAGAGTATGGCATCTAGTATGATACACAGATAGATGTAGAAAGTACATTTTTTTTTTTTTTACCCCTGCCTATTTCTAGCACTTAGTTCAGTGTCTTATAGATAATTCACTTATTTATTGAACCCATAAATATTATTATTATTGAGGCCTAATGTATATCTGGCATTCTTCTAGGTACTAGGACAAAAGTGGTCAGCAAAAAAACAGACGTGGTTATTGTCATGGAACTAAACATTCATTGAACTAGAATTTAAGCAAATAGATTTACATTTCATTACTTTCCTATCTCTTCATGCTGTCTATTTTGAGTATCATTAAATAACTCAATGTTATTTTCCAATATGTTCTTAAAAATGTGGAGGAGTAAGCAGTTCTAAAACATAAAGAACCCAACAGGTTACAAATGATCTTTTATAGGTGTTGTTAAGTAAATTAATACTTTGGAATATACGTTAGTTTTTCCAAGTCACTAGGCCCAAGTGACTTGCTTTGGCACCCTAGGCTGTAGGGGAAATGTACATTTTGTATATACGCAAAACTCAACTTATTTGGAACTGTCATTCCAAATCTCTTTATTTTGACCTGACAGTGAAGCATAAAATGAAGATTGATAATTATTTTGAACTGGATTCTTTAACAATTGTTATTGATTTCTTTTTTTTTTTAAAGATTTTATTTATTTATTTGAGAGAGAGAATGAGAGAGAGAGAGCACATGAGAGGGGGGAGGGTCAGAGGGAGAAGCAGACCCCCTGCTGAGCAAGGAGCCCGATATGGGACTCGATCCCGGGACTCCAGGATCATGACCTGAGCCGAAGGCAGTCGCTTAACCAACTGAGCCACCCAGGTGCCCCTGTTATTGATTTCTTAATGTGTTCAAGATATTATGCTTCATCTTGTGAAAGAAGAAAAGGCGAATAGAAGATTGTTTCTAATGTCACTGTAGTGTAAAACTAATAGATTTGGCCAAAGATGTAGTTTTTCAAAGCGAGTGAACTGCAAAGTGCTATTGTTGCCTGGGTGTGGACAGATCACAATCGTCCTCCACAGGGACCCGCCTACATGGGAGGGGGGGATGCGCATGTCGTCCTGGACACAGGCAGCAAATGGGATCACCCAGACAGCATGCAGTAGACTGAGTACTCTCAGGCACTCATTTGTGCATACCAAATGTATCCAAAGTGCCTCTATTCATTCCTCACTTGAGTTCTGTTATTTTTAAAATCCTAAAGTCGAAGAATTTTCTGTAATCACAATTATAAAATGGACAATAATTAGAAAATGAACAAGAGCTACCTCTTTTCAAAAGTCTTCTTCACTCCTGAAGGTGGCTCAATTACCAAAGTAATGTGTTTAGCATTTTTCATATTTTATAAGGAACAGCCACATGTTTAATTTTTATAGCAATCCCATGAACCCAGTCATATTATCTTCATCTTATAGGTGGCAAAACTGGGCCAAAGATATTAGGTAATTTGTCCAGTTTGACTGAGACAGGACAAGAATTTGTCAGTACTCAGAAAACACATAAAAACCACTTTTTCTTCTACTTTGGGCAAAACATGTTATACTTCTACGTAGTTTGGGCATATGCTTCTGGTGTGGGTGGCATGACCTCTGTCCATAAAGACTTTCTATTTGAATGGAGGTAAAGAAACTATTTATGTTAGACATGGAGCATCATATTAACAGTGCAAAATAATATAGAGTAAGTTGTAAGCATAAATTCTGAGGACTCGAGTAATGCCATAGCTCAGTAATATTAATGCTATTAATATTAGAGATATTGTTTTCTCAATGTGCAAGAAAGGTGTTCGGTGATTACCTTTGAGTCACTAGAATTTTACCCTAAAATAATAGCAGAGAAACCAGGAAAAGAAAAATGGCTGTCTCTGAACACTAGAAGGGTTTCATGGAGAGGCCTTTTCCTTTATAATTTCTAATTTCATTATTATGAAATGAAAAAGACAGGAAATAAAACACCACTAAACGGGGGGGAGAGAGAGAGAGGGAAGAGAAAAGAGACACAGAGGGAAAGAGACTCCTAGCTATAGAGAACAAACTGATGGTTACCAAGGGGAGGTGGGTGGGGGATGGGTGAAATATGTGATGCGGATTAAGGAGGGCACTTGTCATGATGAGCATTGAGTGATGTTTGGAAGTACTGAATCACTATATTGTACACCAGAAACTAATATTACACTGTATGTTAACTATACTGGAATTAAAAAATAATTTTTAAAAAACACTAAAGTTTTACTAAGGAAATGATGTTTTCCATATGAAAAATCTGTGTGTGTATTTTACAAATAAGTATGAAAGATTATTAAGGCAGAATCATTCTGTCTGAAGTTTTTAAGCCACGGTAGAAAGATGGACTCCCTTTACCAGGCCTTCTCTCTTCTCTCAGAAGGTGCTTGGAATAAATTGTCCAGGGGCGCATTTTCCTTTCGAGGAAAACCTTGAAGAAAGAGAGAATGTAATACCTCACCTCCATGTAATGCAAAGTGATACTTCTTCAAGTAGAGGTTTTATTTTACAACAGACCTACAGTATAGATTCCCACAGGTATAACACTGACCTACACCGAGAGGTTCTGAGATATCTACTAATTAGGGACTGAAGTTTTTGAAGAGAAAAAGATTAGCAAAGAAAAAAATTTCCCTACATCTTTCAAGCCCCAGGGCAGCTACCATGTACATGGACAGTGATGAGTTATGCTTGCCAAAGCATCTTCGCTTGCTGTTCTTAGAGAAATAATGGAAGCGAGTTTTGCTACAATAAATTTTTTTTCCATTTAGACTTTCTTCCTTATACCTTCAATTGAAAGAAATCCTTATGAAGGTTTTAAACAAGGAAGCATGTTTAAATTTAGACAGTTGATGTGTGACATTTTTTCTTTTCTTTATTTTTGTAGAGAACAATTGCACAGACTGATATTGCTTACAATGTCGATTAATTAATTCATTCTTCAGATATTTTGTCCAGATTCTAGCTGGTAAGCCCCAGGGTAAGAATTTGTTCAAGTAAAACAGGAATTTCTCTAAGCCAACATTTGAAACAATATTTGCTTGAATCCCACCAGCATTCTGAATTATAACCACAGAAATGAAACATTTTGGATGATGTCATTGTATCAGTATTTTTTAAGTTTTTGAAATGTTAATGTTTTCAACGAACATTGCCTTTTTGATTAATCTTAAGATTCCGTGGTATTTAACATTATTTACAACCGCTATGTTGTCTTTAAAAAATGCTGACACTGTGTTAAGTGAAAGTCAGCAGGGAGCCTGGATCAGACCTTCCCTTTGAGTTAGTCTGTGTGTGAGTTACCTCAGGCCCCTTAACTTCTTTGTGTTTCAGTTTTCTTCCTGTGCCCAGTGACGTTAATCAAACCCCTTTCCTAAGCCAGAAGATTTGGAAGGATATATGAGATACTATTTGTAAAAGAATTCTGAAAAAGATGAAGCCTTCATATATAAGTGATGTAATTGTGAAATATTCAATTCAGCTCTTGGTATTAACCAGACTATAATATGTAATCCTATTGATGCTTTCAATATTAGGTATTTATTTAAAACGAAGAATATACTTAAAGTGTGGAGGTCCCAAGAAGCAAGATGGCATAGTGCAAAATGCGTCGATTTGATGTCAGGGAGAATATAGTTGAAATCCTGCCTGCTACTTACTAGTGAAGTGATCTCGAACAAACTGTCTTCTCCAAGCCCCAGTTTCCCTACCTGTACAACAGGGATAGCAGAGTTATCTAACTGGGTTTTTACACAGATTTAATGGGGTTCACTGTTGGCCATAATAAATTTTGACTACTTCCAGGGATAGGTACTTTTAGAAAGTTGATTAATATATGAGCACAGCAGTTATTTAACTAGTGTCTGGTACTGTTGTTTCTTTTTCTTAAAAAAAATTATGTGACTATTACAGTAATCTGAAGGAATTTATGCTCCTCAAAGTATTTGAAATAACTAGGAGAACAGCAATGTATGGCTTTTATTTTCCCTAGGAAAAATTTTAGGGTTTCTAATTCCCTCAGAAAGATTTTAGGGTTGACATAACCAGATATTAGACAAATTGCAAAGTTTTAAAAAATAAGATATTTAGCCAGACCAAAGAGTATATGATTACAATAGAGGAATGGCTGCACTGTTTTCCTGGAGGTGAACTAAATAGTTTCTGGTATTCCATATGAATTTCTACACAGAATACATTTTCAGTCCCTAAGCTTTTTAGGATAAAGGTTTTTATGTATTTACCTTTTATTCAAATGAACAAAATTATAAGCTACATTAAATTATTATTAACTGTCAGTTTATGGGGAGTAGCTGGTTTTACTCATTCATCACTTGCTAACTTTAATAAGTTTTTCTTAAATTATTAAATTTCTTTTTAAATTTCAGCAAAAAATTTTAAGTGTTCGATGTATTTTCTCATTGTTAGGTTTCTGAAGAAATGAGGCAAAAATCTCTTTCTGATAATAAAAGTGATCTGGTATGATATGTACCATTGTCATAATGGTGGTAGAATTCTTAAATATTTTTATTATTTTTTAATATTTTGGGCCTTTAAAAAAAATTTATTTCTATACTCCCAATTTAAAACTAAGAGTCAAAAGTAATGACGTGTATTATTGAGTGTAGTTACATTCTTAGAAATGGAACAAAAGTCATGCATCTTCATCGCCTTAGAATAAGGCATTTGGGGATTCTCAGTTACTCTTGATCACTTGGAAATTATTTATTTTTGAAGAAGCTCACTGAAGCTCTATGCTAGGTTTTATGAAATATAAAACAAGCATTCAGTGCAGTTTTTAAAATAGTTTTTTAGAAAAAGAGATTCAGCTGTGAATGCTAGTTCTTTTTTTTTTTTTAAAGATTTATTTATTCATTTGAGAGAGCGAGAATGAGAGAGAGTACATGAGAGGGGGGAGGGTCAGAGGGAGAAGCAGGCTCCTCGGTGAGCAGGGAGCCCGATGTGGGACTCGATCCCGGGACTCCAGGATCATGACCTGAGCCGAAGGCAGTTGCTTAACCAACTGAGCCACCCAGGCGCCCGTGAATGCTAGTTCTAATGCATAAACATTCCCACAGTAATTTTGGTTAATGTAGATGAGGGGTGCCTGGGTGGCTCAGTCGATTGAGCGTCTGTCTTCGGCTCGGCTCATGATCTCAGGGTCCTGGGATAGAGCCCCACATTGGGCTCCTTGCTCAGCGAGAAGCCTGCTTCTCCCTCTCTCTCTGACCCTCCTTCCTGCTTGTGTTCTCTCTCTCTCTGTCTTAAATAAATTAAAAAAAAAAAAAAGAAGGTGGAAAACTAATTTTTTTGGGAAATCATTTTATACATTTATTCAGTATGTCCATATTAGTTAATGAAGTGATAGAGCTAATGGAAATGTCAAATGTAAACTTAGGGTGTTCATTGGGTACAGAGAAAAATTTTAGCATTTATATAGGAATTGTAACAATAATGGACTCAGAGTTAAAAATGAAAGGACTTCTTTTGAATTGGTAATAAAGAATATGAGGCCCTTCCAATGGCTTAAAGTTACTGTCAGTCAGTGATTCAAGCGAACAGTGGATTAATGGCATTTTGGTACATACTCTTTCTGAGAAAATGCAATAAGATCTGTTTTACTGATGTTTTCCTATAATGTGATATCATTCCACAGATATGCTTTTTGTAGGGAGTAATTATTTATACTGAAAATGAGAAGAGCCAGAAAGAAGATCCTTATGACCCAAAAGAAGAATTCTGTGAATAGATGCTATGCCATATTTTTAATGAGAAAGGAATCACAGTCTTGCTGATCAGATTCAGAATAAAGATGTGGCTATCATAAATTCACAGGGGAAGCTGAGTTAAAGCAAGCATGTTTCTGGGGGTTGGTATTGGGGGATTGTTCTCTTCACTGTTGGGCAAGCAGAACGAGAATATACTTCCAACTATGACTCTGGAGGACATAGTCCTACAAAAAGAAATAGAAGAGTGCCTGGAAATCTAAAAGAGAAATAGACACCTTGACTTTTTCTTTTTATTTTCCCCCCACCTTTTTTTTTTTTTTTTGATCAATGTTAATATTGTGGGCATATTCTCTGAAAAAAAGGGCTATTTAGGTATTAGACACTTAAAACTATCTCTTGAATGGATGAGATTAAATAATACACAGCAGTCAGGACTCTGGATTATTATTATTATTTTTTATTATGTTATGTTTATCACCATACATTACATCATTAGTTTTTGTTGTAGTGTTCCATGATTCATTGTTTGCGTATAACACCCAGTGCTCCATGCAGTACTTGCCCTCCTTAATACCCATCACCTGGCTAACCCATCCCCCCACCCCCTCCCCTCTAGAACCCTCAGTTTGTTTTTCAGAGTCCATCGTCTCTCATGGTTCATCTCCCCCTCCGATTTCCCCCCTTCATTCTTCCCCTCCTACTATCGTCGTCGTCTTCTTCTTCTTTTTTTTTTTTTTTAACATATAATGTATTACTTGTTTCAGAGGTACAGATCTGTGATTCAACAGTCTTGCACAATTGTGAATAAGACTCTGGATTATTTTTCCTGTGGTAAAAGGCTAATGTTAAAAATCCCCAAACATCCTTTCTGTAGTGAATTGCTGATACACTCTTAAATTTGGCTATAGAATATTAATACTTGCTGTTAAAGTTAACTTCAAATAACAAAGAGGTATCTATGTTAAACTTAGAGATATCTAAGTTCAAGTTGAGAACCATTAAGATTAGAGTCAAATCAACCCAGAAATAAACCCACAATTATATGGTAAATTACTCTTCGACAAAGCAGGAAAGAATATCCGATGGGAAAAAGACAGTCTCTTCAACAAACGTCCTGGGAAAACTGGACAGCAATATGCAAAAGAATGAAACTGGACCACTTTATTACACCATACACAAAAATAAATTCTAAATGGATTAAAGATCTAAATGTGAGACCTGAAACCATAAAAATTCTATTCTAGAAGAAAACAGAGATAGTAACTTCTTTGACATCAGTCATAGCATCTTCTTTCTAGATATGTCTCCTGAGGCAAGGGAAACAAAAGCAAAAATTAACTACTGGGACTTCATCAAAATAAAAAGCTTCTGCACAGTGAAGGAAACAATCAACAAAACTAAAGGCAACTTACGGAATAGGAGAAGATATCTACAAATGACATATTTGATAAAGGGTTAGTATGCAAAATATATAAAGAACTTATAAAACTGCATACCCAAAAAACAAATAATCCAATTAAAAATGTGCAGAAGAAATGAATGGACAGTTCTCCAAAGAAGACATCCAGATGGTCAACAGACACATGAAAAGATGGTCATCCCCGCTTATCATCAGGGAAATGTAAATCAAAACTACAATGAGAAATCACCTCACACTTGTCAGAATGGCTAAAATCAACAACAAGAAACAACAGATGTTGGCAAGGATGTGGAAAAAAACAACACTTATGCACTGTTGGTGGGAAGGCAAACTGGAGAAGCCACTGTGGAAAAGAGTATGGAGGTTCCTCAAAAAGTTAAAAATTGAACTACCACACTACTGGGTATTTACCCAAAGAATACAAGAACACTAATTCAAAAGGTAACATGCACTCTTCTGTCTATAGCAGCATTATTTACAATAACCAAGGTAAGGAATCAGCCTGGAAGTGTCCATTGGTCAATGAGTGGATAAAGAAGATGTAGTATATATACAATGGAATATTACTCAGCCATAAAAAAAAAAAATCAAATCTTGCCATTTGTAATGGCATGGATGGAGCTAGAGAGTATAATGCTAAGTGAAGTCAGTCAGAGAAAGACAAATACCATCTGATTTCACTCATATGCAGAATTTAAGAAACAAAACAAAGGGAAAAAATAAGAGAGAGAGAGAGAAATCAAGGAACAAATTCTTAATTATAGAGAACAATCTGATGGTTGCCAGAGGGGAGGGCGGCGGGGGATGGGGGAAATAGGTGATGGGGATGAAGGAGAGCACTTGTCATGATGAGCACGGAGTGATGTACAGAAATGTTGAATCACTATATTGTACACGTGAAGCTAATATAATAATGTATCTTAAGTAACTGGAATTAAAATAAAACTTAGAAAAAAGTAGAGTCTAAATAAAAAAAATTAAAACAAAGAAAAAAGTAAAGTCTAATCACCTTTTTTAAAATAAATGAACATTGTTTTAATGAATGCCTATTTTACAAAAGTAACTGATACAGAAAAAGTGGATGATGCTTATGTGCTTTTGTAATAATTTTAATTGACTTTTAAACTGTTTTAATTCACTAATGGAAGTAGACAAGGTGAAATACTGGCATGTTTTGTCTCTCTAGTTATTAACATAGCAATTTCCAATAAAATTATTAAAGCAAACTTTATTTTTTGAAAAATATTTTCTTATAAAATAATCTTAGCCCTCATATATTGAACTTAAAATTGAAGTTGGTTTTTATAAAAATTCCGGACCTTTACATTTCAAAATGACAGGAGGTGACGAGGTCAGGTAAATGACTATCATTTATGAGAGATGGCTTGAGGATATAAATCTTTAAATCTAAGTCAGGCAAGAAAAACATTTTGATATATAACCTGGTTCATTTTTTTCACTTCAATTTTCAGAAATTAAAGAAATCACTGCAAAGAGTAAAAGCATTTTGAGTATACAAATAAAAACAGAAAAGGACAAGCTAACAACTGGGTGCGTAAAAATCTACTTACACACACACAGTCACACGGGCCCCTTTGACTAGTCATCTACATAGCTAAGGCATTAATAGCTCATTTTTTACCTGATGATACACATTAGCTTCGGGGAGTATTTGAACCTTCCACTCAGGCTGCTAGTCGTGACACAGTTATTAAACTAAACCTATTTGTTCTTTTTGGAACTGCTACTAAATATCTGTGAGTAATGGTTAAGTACATATGCAAGGATAAGCGAGGTACCTCAAATGCAGTGGTAGAACCAAGAGGGGCAAAGATTCATATCCAACTTATTAAGGTAACTAAGCTAGTTTATATTTTTTAGTTTAATAAGTACTTTTACCATCACTTTGCAATATATTACGTATTTTCACCTAGAGAATATACTTATTCTGCAGACATATAATCTTGCCCCCTGCTGATAAACTAGTCTTATACATAGGTGATGCCCCACACCGCAGCAGTTTTAAGAGTTAAAATGGCCAGAGAAATTAACAGTGCTGATAGTACTAAGTTACACATTTAAAAGTGACACCTTTGTCCTTTGATATCATTTCCCAACAAGGTTATCACGGAAACCTCTTCCATTTGAAAGAATTGTGTTTCTGTCCGCTGAAGTAGCTGACAACACCGTGTGAGGTGACATGCAACTCTGGGTCCTTCGTTTTCTTTCTTTTCTTTTTTTTTTTTTTCTTTTTGGAGTTCCCCTAAAAGATTTTCGTTATCTGTCATCAGGCACAAGTTTAGATTCTACCGAGCCAAAGCAGCTTGGAATGTGTTGGTGAAGAGGACACTCCAGACAGGACAATATGCTTGTCCACAGGGCGAGCGTGAGGAAGAATGCTAAGAGGCTGCAGCGGGATTGCTTTAGCTGGGGTGAGCCTTGGAGGGGAGAGTGGAGCCACTGGGAAGGAATCCTGGTGCTGAAAGGGTGCACTTCAACCTTTCAGTTTGTACACAAGCCTCAGCACTCTCTGGCAATTGGCCTTCTTATGCCTAATTTCCAACCCACAAGTAGGAGTGAGGTTGTTGAGGATATCCTCACCCTTAGAGTTATTCACTTTGCATAATGACTCTACTTAGCACGTTAGGAGGGAGTGCTGATGTCTAAGTGCCCATCTGCTTCCATAGTCATTACTGTGCACCCTTCAATTAAGCAGTCCAGATATGAGTTCTTTCAAGATAAACTGAAAGCGATTATGGTGGTGGTTACACGAGTATGTACATTTGTCAAAACTCATCTAACACTTAAAATAGGGGAATTTTATTGTATGTAAATTATACCTCAATAGACGTGATTTAAAAAAAAAAAAGTTTAGGAATCTCAAAGTGTGAAGAATGTTAGATAAAATAAGAAAGCTGCTGTCAACAGGGACATGGTAATTTCTGCTACTGTTACAGAAATAAACTTTTCTGAGTACAGAATACATTAACCATTTACGAGAAATAGCAAAACCAGCCGACTACTGATGTATTTTACAATGATTTCCTAAAACAGCATGGCTCCCTTTTTCACCATTGTATTCCCATGGATTGTCTGGTGCACAGCACATAGCAGATACTCAGTAAATACTAGTGAAATCATTGATGTCTGAGTTGATGTCTGAGTAATTGATGTTCTGCACCATGTAAGTCTCAGGTGTTTTGAAAGATTCAGGGAAGCATGCCGAAGGGAAGATTATGTCTTGATTTATGCAAAAGCCTTTGCCAATTTGATTGCTTTCACAAAACATTTATTTTAAGTCATTTAAATTATGAAATCTAAAGAGGGAAAAACAAGGTAGTTAAAAGGGATAGGTGGATCTCCTCTTTGGTTGAGGGAAGATGGTGGATCGCAACATTTGGAGGAAAATATTTGTGGGGCGTGTATTGCAGGCTTTTCTACTCATTTTGTAGCTCAAAGCAAGAGCTAGGTTTGGCATTCAGTTGAGTATCTGACAGGTCTGAAGACTATGCATATGAGGAAAGTAATGCCTTTTGCCTTCTGCACTGTGGTTAGCTCTCACCTAAACACAGTTCAGGGGAAGGACTGGAGCCATCAGTTTGAAGTGCTAATTTGAAACCCTGCACCAATGGGGCTAAATATTTCAAAGAGTTGAGGGGGGTGGGAGGATGGGTTAGCCTGGTGGTGGGTATTGACGAGGGCACATTCTGCATGGAGCACTGGGTGTTATGCACAAACAATGCATCATGGAACACTTCATCTAAAACTAATGATGTAATGTATGGGGATTAACATAAGAATAAAAAAAAAAGAATTAAATGAAAGTGTTTCTCAAAATATTTTCAAACTAAGACTTTTGTCTAGAATGTTTCCAACCTGATGTTACTTACAATTACTCTTACCTTGTTTTCTTATAATGAACTCTTATTTAAGAAAGTTAGATCGCTTTACTTAATTGTTATGTGAAAGCCATGTAGACCGAAAGGAAGGGAATGAAAATAAATAAGCATTGTCGTCATCATGAAGCCTCTGTGGCTTCAGGTTTAGATCTAATGTTTTCTCCTACTAATTATGTTAACTTCCATCATAGACTCATTTCATTTTTACAGTTTTCTCCGTTATACTATAAACTGCTTCATGGCTGGGACTAGTTTAATCTCTCTGCACCACCCACACTATCTAGCACATAATATGATGCTTATTGAATATTTCTGAAATGACTGAATGCATATATTAACAAATAAACACACGCATGTGCATAAATACTGTGGTTCAACACATCAACTCTTTCCATTTTCTCTTCTTTCTTTTCGTTACTAGAACCCTCTAAGTTTACACTGAGCACGCGACTTCTCACATAGTTCCCGCTTTTCAATTTTTCTTGCAGCTAATTTTGACCATAATAATAAATCCAGGCCACTCTGATAGTATCAGAAAAGATGTCTACAAAGTTTGATATTTCCAACTGTAGACAAACCATTGGCCTTGGGTTTCAGCTCTTTTCTCATGAACTGGAGCACTAACTTGATTGTGAGTCAGCTCCAAACATGCGGAGGAGGATAATGTTCTACAAAATGACAGAGCATGAAGAAGGAAGTCTGAACCCTTGCATGACAACTTGCAGACAATGATCTTTTAGCATGGACCACGCAAACGGGGGCAAGAAAGAGAAGTAAGCATCTCTTTCATTTAAACTATTTTATTTGGGAGTCTTTGTTATAGCAGCTTCACTTACATAATAAGTAATATATATCATTTACTAATATGAACTGGTGACTATGTAACATGTACATGTAATCATATACCCATGAAGTAAGAGAGAAAGAAAAAAACCTAAATGACCCTCCTTAAAAAACAAAACAAAACAAAAAAACCTCTCCTTTGTTATTACTTACTTCACATGTGAACACATAATGCTTACATAATAATTTGTCACTTTCCAGACTTAAAAATAGACGACTATACAACAAAGAGTTGAAAGTCAATGCCTTGACTTTGAATTTGTGACTTGATCTTTCTAGGCTTCATTTTCAAAATCTGTGCTTTAAGCTCTAAAATTTTATTTATCTTTGAAATTCTATGAATTCTTCTTAATGTAATAGAAATAAACATTTTTAAGAATTCCAATGAGATAACTTCCCAATGATCTTACACATAGCTAAACTATTTCCAAACTTCACCACAGGGCTTATTAGAAAGAACGACATGCTTGCTTAGCATATTCTCACTGTGGCCAATCTTGGACATGCAACCTATATTCCATTATTTAGAAGGATGAATAACAAGATGCCCAGTGGTTATCTTAACAAGTCTTTTGCCTTTGTGATTTTGCTTTTAGGTTTCCATCTATCTGTAAGACCAACCCAAGAGAACTTATGCTAGTATAGATGTAAGAAAAACAGGAATTAAACTTTCCACTGTTCTCTTCTAAATTTTGCTATTTAAAAATTTTCACAGCTGGATTGAGAATATTTATTATGCTAGTGAGTGTATCAAAGATTTACATTCTTTGTTTTTAGTTCTTTTGATATTTATCATTCCAAAATTATTATAAAAATTTATAAACACTATAATAATTTTATGCAAGGCCACTGTGTGATTCAGTGGATAATGCAAAGAGATTTCAGACATGCTTTCTGTCTTTAAGGTGCCTGCAGACATGAGAAAATAGAATACATATGAACACACACACATACAGATAAAAATGGAAGATCATATTATGGATCTTTTTACTTGAGGAGCTCAGATCTGAGAGAGATACAAGTGACGTGGAGAAGTTTGTGGTTTAATAGTCAACATGGATTTGAAATGGACCTTGTGGTGTGAATAGCCCTAACAAAGAGCCCTGAAGTGTGGAGCCAGGTGTGGACAAGGTGGAGATGTTTACATCATATTTGCAAAGCCAGAAGTAGCCTGGTTTAATTGAAGCAGTCAGCTTGAGTAGGACATATGTGGAAGATAGGCTTTGGGGATTATTTTGGGCCATATCAATTCAGTTTTGCAGATAAACTTAAAAAGTATGGATTTTACTTAGTTTTTTTAAAGAAGGAAAGGTACATGAAAATCAGCTTCTTAGGAAGATTAATTTCAGACCATTATGTTAAAAGGATTACAGAAGTCAAACTGAAGCCCAAGAATTAAATTGCGCAAAAATTGCAGTTAGCCAGGCAGAAGTAGTTTTAAAGTAGAGGAAATGGCAAAATGCATGACTTTTAGAACCTTATTCTGTTGGCAAAAAAATATGAACTTCTTCCTTCCTCCCTTCCTCCCTTCCTCCCACCCCACTCTCTCTTTCTCTCTTTCTTTCTTTCTTCTTTCTTTCTTTCTTTCTTTCTTTCTTTCTTTCTTTCTTTCTTTCTTTCTTTCTTTCTTTCTTTCTTTCTTTTCTTTCTTTCTTTCTCTTTCTTTCTTTCTTTCTTTCTTTCTTTCTTTCTTTCTTTCTTTCTTTCTTTCTTTCTTTCTTTCTTTCTTTCTTTCTTTCTTTCTTTCTTTCTTTCTTTCTTTCTTTCTTTCTTTCTTTTCTGTTTCTTTCTTTCTTTTCTTCCAGGACTACTCTTTCTTTGGTCTTTTCATTGTTAACCCTTAATCCATCATGAGTCTTTCACATTGAGAATTCTTACTTAATTAGTCATACCAGTAAAAGTAGTAGTTGTTGTTATCATTTGATGATAACTTTTGTTGATCACTTACTATGTGCTGTGTTCCATCTTAAGCAATTTACATGTATTACCAAATGTAAACTGCATGTTAAACCATATGAAATTGCTGTTTTTACAGGCTAAAAATTAATGGAGAGTAGCAATTTCATACGGTTCACTTAATCCTCACACAACCATATGAGTTAGTTACTATTATTATTTTCATTTCCATTCAAGGAAACTGAGACATACAGTGTTTAATTTGCATAAGGTTGTAAAACTAGTATGTAGCAGAGCTAGGATTCAAACACAAGTAGTGTTACTCCAGAGCTTGTGGTCTAAGCCACTTGTTATCTGCTTACACTGTATACTTATATAATTCTCCTAATAAACTTAGGAAATATACACATTCTTATTTTACAGATGAGAAGAGTGAGGCACAAAAGAGTAACTTGCCCATAGTTACCCACATCAAAAGAAAAAGTCAAGATTTGAACCTAGTTCTGTCTGACTCTAGAATGTTAATGCTCAACCTCTTGATGAGGAGAGAGGAGGCAAGATTGGGGTCCCTGCTGACTCCCTATTGATATTTTTAAGAGATTATCCTACAATCCTTCATATTATTCTTTCCTGCTTAATTTATGAATTTTGTCATAACTCAAAATCTTCTATATCTGTAATCTTCTTTCTTGACACTCCAACTTGCCATCATTCTGTCTCTTCTGAGTCTACTGAACATTGCTTTTGACTTTAAACTAATATCCCTTCTTTAATCACATTTTATTTTACTTGTCTCTTGGTTGCTTTCTTGTTCACTTCATATCCAAATCATAATGGTTGCTACAGTCAGTTATTTCATCTCTACCTTCCTTATCATTTTCAATTTCCTCACCCATTGACACATTTGTTTCATTTTGCCAGTGAATTCCCACCCTGGCTCAACCAAACTATCAATTTTCTTTAATTCTGTTCTCAGGCAATTTGGATGTAGCTGAAGAAAATTACAGAACCATGTGGATTGACTTCAATATAAATGTATGGTTTCCGATCTAAGTTGGATCCTTGATACTACACAGTAATATTTTTTTTTGAAAAAAAGTCATTTAAATCATTTATCTCATTTTTATTCAGATTTTCAAATACACATTGGAGTTGTCTTAAATGATTTCTTCTGTTCTCAGATTGACAATTCCTTTTCCATTCTTTTCAGTCTTAATCTCTAATTCAGTGAAAAATGAAAACTTTGTATTCTTTCAGTCTTATGATCATGCTTGTTTATCTCTTCTCCCAACCTAATAATATTTCATCCTACTCAGAAAAAAAAGCTGCTCCCATCTCCCCCTCTCTTCAAAGATAACCCTTCTCCCAAAGTTTCATCCTCTCCTAGGGCTTTGAGCATTAGATTATCCTTTCTTTTTTGAATCATCAACTCCCACTAATTTTTAACAAATCTCTTGTTGCTGCTTAAAAACATACTCAAGGCTTCAGCCATTCCTTCCTAAAAAGAAAAACAAATCTGTCCTTGATCTGGATTCTATGATGACTTTTATGACTAAAGTTGCCAGCTCTGCCCCAGAGCCATAATGTGTTTTCCAATTTATTCCTGTGCCACTTTTCTTAGCTCTTCTCACAAAATGCTTCCTAAGTTTCAAATCTTTCCCATCCCTCATCTGGTGCTCTATTTGCCATTTTCAGCCTAACTTTGCTCCTGTTCCTTATACCATGAGCTCAGCTTTGCCTCTACTTAACTATGCCTTTTTTTTTTTTTTTTTTTTTTGCATAGACTCCCTACTGGAGAATTCTTCCAGCCATATGAGTGGAATGTAGATAATTCTTTCACTACCTGCCAACCTAACTCCTTTCTAAATGAAACTCTCAAATCCATCCCAAGTGTGGTCTACCTGGGTTGCCTACTCTCCATCTGTCTTTGATGTTTTATTCTCTTGTTATCTAGTTTTATTCTCACCGCTCCACTGAAATTACTCTTCCCACCATATTCAATGACCTCATTTTTTTCTCTTCCTGCTCTGTGGTCAAATCATCCTTCTCCAACATTTCTCTTTTCTGGATTCTTTGATAATCCTCTCATTTATTAATTGATACTGTAAAAAAAATGGGAGCATGTTTTATTTTATGGGCAACAAACTAGACTCCAGGAATGCAGAGATGAACGAGGTACACTTCTTGTCCTCAAACCCTTGTTCTAATGAGGGAGAGAGATAAGAAAGGGATCATTTACAAATAATGTATTAAATGTTATAATAGAACATGAAAAACTTAACTGAATGTGGTAGTACAAAAAGGATGAAAGGAGAGTTTCTTGGGTTGGGAAGGCTTCTTATACTTCTTTCATCCACATCCATTATTTTATCTTCTTTTTCTGCTCGTTAAATATCAGCGTTCTCCAAAGTTACCTTTTCAACTTTATGCCCCTCTTCTTTCCTAACTCTACTTTATCTTTCCTTTCGAAATGTCATCCATGTCCCTATATTACCTCACTTTAATGTCCAACTAAATATTAGTAGCTTATTTCTATCTGCCAAGTTCAAGGTCAGTTGTTGCCTCCTGCAATCTTTTCAATATCTTGAAAATATGCTTATTTGATTGCCTAAGAAATATGCTTTTCTTCCTGACTTGCTTTCCTTGGATAATAGTCTTATCTATTCAGTCCCCAAGTTATCGACCTCACATTCATCTGGAATACCACACATTGTTTATATATTTGGATTCCCAATTAGGTAATGTGTTATGTAAATACAGACTCCTTTCATGTTTGATTGAACTCTGACTGGAGTATTCAGGGCTTAATGATGTTTGTAAATGAATGCATGAAAATGAGGAAACACATCAGGAATTGTTAACAACATATTAGAAACCATAGGTTAGATTTAGGTTTGAGTCTTGGAAATGGGGGGACGGTCATGTCATCAATATTGAGTGAGGGAAAGGAGGAATATTATTTTTAGGTTTGATATATTGGTGAGTTTTGCAGGTAGAGAGATTCAGGTTGTATTTGGAAATACTGTTCTGGAATTGTAAAGAAATTTGAGAACATTCACTGAAGAAAGGGATGGAAATTGCACCTTTAGAACATGGATGCAGGGAAATAGAAAAGGGTAAATGGCTCAACGTTCTTAAAAATGATTAATAGCAACATTTTGGTACTATTAAGGGCATAGAGACTTTCAGAGGGATTTTATATATATAGTGTTTGGAGTCAAAGTTGAATATCCAAGTGAAAACAGCCCTGCAGATTTGTTTAGACAACTCTGGAGAAGCAAAGAGCCAACTGTGCTAGAAGTAATGAACATAAAGCACACTTCCAGGAATTTGGCAGAAAATGGAGGGAGAACACATGATAGTACCTGAAGCGGTAACAACGTCAAATATTTTAATTTTATTTTAACTTCCTTTGCTTCTTTCCTTTTTCTTTTCCCCCTTTTCTTCCTTTACTTTTATTTAGTGGGTAGAAAAGGGAATCTTACTCTCTTCGTAGGTAGATAGGAAGTAGGTAGAGTGGAAGAGAAAGGTGAAAAGGAATAATTGAGCATGAACCAAATTTAATGAGTAGCTATCTTGGAAGGTGCTGTTGGGTTAAACAAAGCCCAGCCGGTGTTGGGAAAGTCTATTCATTGTGCCAGGCTGCAAATAATTCTTTCTCGAGGGCATAATGCTACCTTGGTGACCTGAGTTCAGGATTCTAAGGTGATTTTTTTTCTTAAGTTGGGGATGTTCAAGCATGTAGAGATCTAATCCTACCCCTGAACCTTACATACCTTACTTTGTGGTTTTAAGGAAAATGGGCCAAGGCAATGAATAATAACATGGGTTTCACAGTTTGGATGCGGGTTATGCACATAACAAATATGTTTGCAATTTTGATAATTTTAGCATTTCTTTGCTAACAATTTATTTTGGGAACACAAAGTTAGTATTTGCTCAGGTGCAAACCATAGGGATTTTATCAAGTATAATAAAATAATTAAAATCTTCTGCAGAAATTGAAAAAAATTACATTTATATTTTATAGTAAATTGTCTTTGTAAATACTAATTCATTGATGCTAATATTATCTATCAACTTTTCCATGTGAAGACCCCTGAATAAAACAGAGAATTGACTGGAATCATGTTTTCTTGTATTGGCAGCACTCCTGAATTTGTGCCTTCTCCAGTTTAGGAGAAAGTTTTTAAAAATTTCATTCTTTAGTCAACAACATACATTTTGTATGTTTTTCCTAACGATTTCACAAATTCATTCTAGGATTTACATTTATTTAAAAATATCCCTTTTTAAAGTTATAATTTCATTGAATTCTGAACTGAGTCCCTCAAATACAACATACTTGAGTTCAGGCATCTTCAAGCCTATAAAATGTTTATGATTGATCTAAGCAGTTTTCTATAAAAAGTTGACACGATGATACCACATAATGAAATAATCTTTTTTGCCTAATACTTAATACTTTCACATCCTCAAATTTGATTGCAAATGAAGAAATTACAAGTTTTTTATTACTTAGAAATATGTGAATTTCTGTGGGCGCCTGGGTGGCTCAGTTGGTTAAGCGACTGCCTTCGGCTCAGGTCATGATCCTGGAGTCCCGGGATCGAGTCCCGCATCAGGCTCCCTGCTCGGCAGGGAGTCTGCTTCTCCCGCTCCCACTCCCCGTTTGTGTTCCCTCTCTCGCTGTGTCTTTCTCTGTCAAATAAATAAATAAAATCTTTAAAAAAAAAAAAAAAGAAATATGTGAATTTCTGATCCAGAAAAACGCCTGGAACTTTCTACAAACATTCAATTCTTAAATAAAAGTAGTTGTTTCTTGGTGCTGTCATCATTTGTAAAGAGATTAATAGAAGCTGACAACATGTGCCATTTATGTGTCAGGCTGGTTAGCAGAACCTTTGATACGCATAATTATTTGTCAGGTAACACATTTCTCGTTATCTCTTCACCTTTAAGTGGATCTATCCAGTTTGGGTCATTCCTACCTGTTTCTCCTAGCAATGCTTTAGCACAGGCCAGCCCCATGAATTTTGCATTCCTCTTATTCTTCTTTCTTAACACACTGAGCAAATCCTATTTTTTAAAAAAGACTTATTTGTTTATTTTAGAGAGAGAGTGAGCAAGTGGCAGGGAGGGGCAGAGAGAGGGAGCGAGAAACTTAGTTAAGCAGACTCCACGCAGAGCACGGCACCGGGCTTGATCTCATGACCCTGAGATCACAGCCTGAGCAGCAACCAGGAGTTGGTTGCTTCACCAACTCTGCCACCCAAGACCCCCTGAACAAATCCTAGTTTTAAAATATCTGTTAAACGTTTCTCTACAGCAGTACAGCAAAAATGAGGTAAGAGATGGCACGAAGGATAGATTCCAGTCTCCAATGTGAACACTTGGGTAGTGAACCTCAATTACTTGTATAATTCTTTTAGTTTGGTATCTACCCTTTATTTCAGTTGAAATAATATATATATATATATATATATCTAATATAAAATATATAATAATGTGTCATATATAATATAATACCAAAATTTAAAAGTTAACTCACCAAAGACATTTAACCAATGTTAGCTTCCAATTTTAAATGGGTGTCTGACCCCAAAATGGTTTAGAACTTCAACATTTGACAAACTAAACAAATCTAACAAATCAGCAAACAGAAAACAAAAGGACAGATTTCTTTTCACTAATTCCAACTTTCTCATTTGCTATATGTTCATTGTCTTGAAGGTCTTTATGACTGTGCAGTTTTCTTAGTAGAAGGTAAATCCATGAATTCAGCTAAGAGTAATTTCTTCAGATACACTGCTTTTTTATTCTTTTTTGGAGTGTTCTCAGCGAATTCAATCCTATGTTTTCTGAGATTTGTAATAGTTAATGCAATTCCTGTTTATCATGAAAGTCACTACACTTATATTTTGATGAGGTGTAAAATTAGTATTTTACTGGTTTTAGAAGTCTATACTAAGTGATATAAGAAGTTACAGGGGAAAACCTATTTTTAGACTCTATTTCTTTGGCATAACTGTTTATTTGGAGAACTGTGTCCCTAATATTCTAACTGGATATATAAATCATTAGTTCTTTTGTTTTTCTTTGTTTGTGGTTTTTTTTTTTTTTTTTTTTTTTTTTTTTTTTTGGTAAAATGGATAGTCTATTACCTATTTGGGAATGACTGCCTCTTAATATTTCTGTAACGATTGGTCATGCAATGTTTTATTCTTGATCGGGTAAAATTAAATTGTATTTATATTATTTCAATTCCATGAATTTCTAAAGCAGTTAGGGTACAAACTTTTGTATGAAAAGGAAAGTAAATTTTCTATGTATGATAATATTGCAATTTTTAGAGTAGTTCAGATAATTCAGGGGGAAAAAAACTGTATACTTTATACAGTGATTAAATACATACACCAGCCTCTCAGATTCAACTTTCAATCCTTTTTATAACTTCATCTAATTTTGCATTAAATTTAATTTTGATATATTTTATAAGATATGGTATGTCAGTTTTTATAAAGAATTCTTTTATGTATATAGCATATGAAAAATGCTTTTAAGTTACATTGATTAAAAGATAGCTTTCTTTTTGCTTTGCCAAACCCATCATCTCAAACTGGCAATTAAAGGGTTATTTAATTGGAGAAGTTCAGAGTCAGATCAGCATTTCCCAGTGGCACATATCTTTAGCAGTAAGTGTGGAAGCCAACTCGGAAGAAACACGTTTGAAGTGGCAGAACTAATCATGCAGAAGCAATTTGCGATTTTCTCTCTCAGCCTAGATAAAGCAGAGCATTATGACATTGGCTGTGCTGAGCAAGGTCAATTTACTGTGAAAAGCCAGCTATAGACTCCAACTTCAAATAGACTTTTATCCTGCATAGCTAAAAACAGGATTTACTCTACTGCTTACACTACAGAATGGGCAAAATGAAGTGGACAATTCAATTAGGATGCATCCGTATTTGTCACTACTTAAAAAAAAACAAACAAAAAACAACTGTTTCAGATAATCAGCTTGCAACTAGATCTCAAGATTTCTCCCACCCCTGGGAGTGAAGTATAAATGCTTGCAATAAAGTTTTTTAGTGTTTTTAAATTTAACCGTTAAGAAACTACCAATTGCCTTTAAAAAAATACAATGCTGACTCTTTTATTCCATTTAATTACATTTTGGCTTTAAAATGAAAGATTCTCCTCAGAAATAAATTCAAAACTATCATTACAAAAACATAGCATATTAAAAGCATGAAAGAACTTTTTTGGCTTAACATTTATATAATATGCTATATGAATGTTTAACTTATTCCTAATATAGGAGACAGTACATAAAGATGATCCTACTTCTGTTGGACTAGATAAAAAAATTGAATTAATTTTTGGAAATGATTATATTTATGGGAGCAATCCATATAAATCGTTTGGCTAATCACAGTGAATAAACATAATCTATTCTCTAAGCCATGGGGAAAGATACTCTCCTACCTTCTTTTTTGGCTGATGTCCAGAGCAGATGATTCTTATGAAAAATGAAATAAGAGTGTACCTTAATTAGCTGTTCAAGGATTCAGTCATCTGAGATATCTGTGTTTTAGTGCATTTAACTTTATTAGGTGCATCTGATAGACTCCTTTGGTCACAATTTATATTGATAATGGTGCCAATAACCAATTATATTCAAAATATCATGAAAGTGGGATGGAAGTTGTTCCCAGAAGCTGAGCCAGAACGTAAATGAAGATATGATTAAATGTCATTATTATTATAGTCCATAATAAAAAATATATATCTATGCCTAGGGCACAATAGCTCTACAAATTAATGTACCAGTCAACAGTTTTCTGGACCATATTCTGGTGCTCCTGTTAAAAGTTTCACAGCTGATGGAACTCCACAGTGCTGACATTCACTCCTGGAATATTGAAGAAACCAGTCTTTTAATATTTTCATTGGCTTACTGAGATGCTGAGGTCATGCAGAGCGCATTGGTCTCCTGCTTTTGCTGACCCAATGATTGACAGTAATGTAATGTTCTTTTAGAATTTATGACTCTGGGTAAAGGACAGACTGAAATATGTGACTCAGGTCAAAAATGAGGATGAAGAATATCAGAGATGAGGTACTCATTTTAAATAGAAGTATAGAATCAATTTTTGATTGTGTTTTAAAGCTCTACCTCGAGATAATTGAAAACAGATATGAGATTTTCCTCTCTCAGAGACTAGTGTTTCTGCTTAATAACAGTCAAAACGACATTAAAAATTTTAAAGCACATATGTGTAAATGAATTTTGCTTTTCATTTTTCAAACTTAGGCATTCTCGATCATTTATGCAGTCACTTATTTTCTTTTTGTTTCAAAGGACATGTGTTCTCTTAGATAATCCTCCGTAACTCAGGATCTATTGTGCATTTATAATAGTTGGGGTTGGTGGGTTGTAAATTTTATGTTTCCATTGTATTATAGCATAACTGAATTCCATTCTGCATGACAAAATATAATCCGGTCAGTGATTTGCATATGCTATATTTTCACACAAGTAAAATTTTAGATTTCTTAAAAGTAGAGAATTTTAAAATATAGAGGTTATCTCTTGAATACAACTTTAATATATACATAGTATTCAGGGGCACCTGGGTGGCTCAGTCGTTAAGCGTTTGCCTTCAGCTCAGGTCATGATCCCAGGGTCCTGGGATCGAGCCCCACATCAGGCTCCCTACTCTGCAGGAAGCCTACTTCTCACTCTCCCACTCCCCCTGCTTGTGTTCCCTCTCTCGCTGTCTCTCTCTCTCTGTCAAATAAAATCTTAAAAAAAAATATATATATATATACATAATATTCTGTAACTGTAATAGTGAAGACCCAAATAATACTGTCATGTCATTATGTCACATCATAGTGTTAAAACTTCATTGGAATCACCTGGCTAGTTTCAAATTATATTGTGGTTGCTCTCACCCCGTGAAATTGTGATTTAATTGGTCTGGGATATTGCCTGACCACAATATTTAGAAAGTAAAACATGCCAACCATTTCTTGGTCTACGTAATTCCAATTTACTGGTTAGTTCATTGCAAATTTGGGAGTAAATGTTGTAAGTTTAAATACTTTTTTCCTATTTACTTGGATCTTTTCTTCAGTTCTTCATCTTGCCTAAGTAGAACCCAAATTATAATATTTTTCTTTTGTGTGTGTATGTGTACAGACTAATTTCTTAGAAATCAGTTTTAACACAAACATTTCAGTGTTGCATATAGGAAATAATTTTTAATGTGTTATTTGAAATGCACCTATACAAATTGTTTCTTTAAATTATTTGCAATATAACAATCACTGCAATAGCAATTTTATGTTGAATCCAATTAACATATAAAGGGATATTATAGATGTGAAGGTGCTTTTAAAAATTCAAAGATCTAAACAAATGTGAAATATTGGTGTCAAGATATTATCGTGTATCAACAAATATACTTAATTGAGAAATCTATGTTCATAGTCACATTATCCAAGCATTTTCATTATGAAGAATATTTAAAGTAGCTTCTTATGTAGTCCGTTTGACATTTTACATTTTACCTAACTTTAGTCAAATTTCTTAAGGTTTTAGAGTTCAGGATGTATTCGTGTGTGTGTGTGTGTGTGTGTGTGTGTATCTTCAAAAACAATCTCAACTGTAGTACATATTTTGCATTTGGATAATCTAATCATGACATCTATTCTAATACTCTTGATTTAGTGTCCAAATAAGATACATCTTCAGGCTTAGTAATTATCAAACAAGTTATGAAATTATTTCACTTTCTAACCTGCCATGACCAAGATAGTTGACTTACATAATAGTATAATTACGCTTAAAATCGCGCAACCCCTTCAAAAAAAACAAAGTATCCACAAAAGAAGACAGCAATCTGTGACAACGCCAACTTTCTGCCCATCATTGGTAAACTAACAGAACAACAAACAAACATGAGTCTTGTTGTCTCGTTTACATTTTGAGGAACAGCTTTATCCTAATTTCTTACAATTCAATTGACAGCATACTGTTTGTCAAGAGTACAAAGCAGCAAATGAACAAAAATGAACAAAACAAAGCCAAGTCATAATCACCTCACCTTTGCTCTCACCACAGAAAATAATCTTTTCTCTTTGGAAAATGTACAAGCAATTGGAATAAGTCAGATGCAGTACAGTACAGTACATATCAGCATACAATCATTTTTTTAAAACTGAACAACAAAACATCCTTCTTAAATGCTTCATGGAAAGTTTTTAGTATTAGGTATAAAATTAATACTCCTGAATAACAAATAGAAATATGAGAATAGGTATTTTGAATGACATCACATTTGCCTAACACCTCTTCCCCCCAATATTTGGAAACAGAAACTTCCAGGAAAATTGGGAAATGAAGAGTTAGTTTTGCACAGAAAGTAGAAAAGAAATGACAAAGATATATTAATTTTGGGAGGCTATAAAAAATGAGCAGAGAATCTGGTACCAGTGCTGTATCAGGACTTTCTTGTTAAAACTTGTAGGAAAATTTCTCCCCTTGAGTTGAGTTATTCAGCTAAGTGTGTGTGTGTGTGTGTGTGTGTGTGAGAGAGAGAGAGAGAGAGAGAGAGAGAGAGAGAGATAGCAGAGACAGAGAGACCATGCTAAGTGCTGGGGGAAGGGGTGGTTCAAATTAGCAAGTGACTTTTTTTTTAAGTTAGTATTCTAACCGGAAGAGGAAATTAAAATGACTGATTATATCTATAGAAACTTAGGCTAGAAAAAAAATGTTTGTCCAAGCTATTTAGAACAATAGGATACCATTGAAATAAAAATATTGTCCTTCATTTCTAAATTTCAATTTTGAATAGGTATAAATGAAAGTTGCTTATTGAGGAATAGTGATTTTAAGTATTCAGTTGTCTTTGAAACTGAGATTATCCAGAATGACAGGCAAAAAGAAATGAATCAGAAAATGAATAAACACGCAAACCTATAGACCTCCTTTAATTTATCTTCAAGAATTTATATCTCTTTTTGGTTCTATCCAAAAGTAACCCTACAGTTATCCCCCTTCATGGGGATTTCTAAGTCCAGAAGTCCCGTGATCTGATGGAAGTGCTGTCTGCTTCCAGTGTATTGAAAATTGGGGTTGCTAGATTATTTTAATACATTATTAAAGAGTAGTAGATATTACTGATGTTTTCTTTTTGGTACTTGTTTCTACTGCTGTTTTGTTACTGTTCAGGAATGCCAGCATTTCACTTCTGAGACCTGTTCATGTTTGACTCTTGACCTAAAAATAGTTGAAAGCATTTTCCTTCTTCTTCTTCCACATGGAGGATACTAGAGGCACCAGACCTGTGTGGAAAGGAGATGCAGGCTCTCGTGCTTTGGCAGGTGAGGGGTTAGGGATTCAGTCAGGCCAGGAGTCCTGGGGATGGATGAGAGGGAGGGGCTCCGACCTGGATGGAGTAAATGCACGTCTAGTATTTCTGAGTTTCATACTATGAAATGACACAGTCTTAGGAGTTAAGAATGGTCTGCCTTGGAATCATTGGTGTTTACACTTGAGAAGCATTAATTTTGAGACTATAAAGGAATGAGAAAGTCAGACTACAACACAGTCAAGTGGGAAGGTAGGTGATGGAATGGCAGAATACTGGGATTCTGGCTTTGACCTCATAGTGTTACATAAACCAGCGGATGTCTCCCTGTCCAGTGTTCCCTTCTGCAGACTGAGATTTTGTTCTTTTACCTACCACAAAGAAGTGCTATCTTAAAAACTGTTTGAAGATGTTTTGCTTAAGATGGTCAGAATTTAGGCAGCTCTGCATCCTCCGTGAAGTATTTCTCGACCTATCAGTTTCTCCTTCTTCCCCTCTTCCTTCCTTCCTTCTTTTCTGGGATCCTCTTGTTCCAACATACTAACCAGGATGGCTGTGTACGGTTGTGCAAGATGTGTATAACACGGGGGTACTGGGTATTTATTTAGACAAATGTATTTGTATATTTATTTAGACAAACTTCAGGCAGATGGCAGTAACATGTTTTGTTTCAAAAACATCCATACATTACAAATAATATTCTGACAGGTGGAAGTAAAGTATTTTCATAAAGGCTTTTCTTTTTCCAATTAGCACAAAAACATTGAGTCAGCAGTGGCCCATGCAAACTGTATTCTAAATGGCCGTAGGTCTGCCTTCCTCCGTAGTCAGGGGCTTCATAAGGGAAGGGACAGTTTCTTATGTAATTGCGTCTCTCCCACCCTTCTGAAGCAGATGAGGTACACTAGAACTTAATGAAACATTACAGAGGGGACTTCTACATCTGGGTGGGAGAGGCCTGGTGAAGTAGGAAATGATGACTAAGTTTAAGGTTCTAGGTCTTTATGAAAGTTTTTATATAAATTTAAGATGATATTATTAGTAAGGCTAAGTAGCTCCAAGGTCTCCAGTAGCTCTTAGGATGCTACAATTTAACCGTTACTGATTATATTGTGTGGTGAAACTATGTGAGAGGAACCTGGAAAGGTCTTTTTGTTCATGTTTTTTGTTTGTTTGTTTTTGTTGTTGTTGTTTTTCTCTCACTATTTCTAACTCCTGTACTTCCATAAATATTTTAAAGTAATTACTCCTAAAAACTTTTTAGCAAGTTTATTCGTACTTGGAGCTTAGAGTATATGCAGTACATGGGGAGGTTTTATCAGAAGTGCCTTCTGAGAATTAGAAAATAAATTTGCTCTCTGGAAGTTAAACTGTAAATCAAGATATGATGGATCAAAGCAGGTATTTTCAAAAGCATCTTAAAAAGAACCTAGCCAGACCGGACTTTAATCTGACAAAAGACAATGTATCTAAAGAAGGAATGTGTCCATCAGGAGGGGGCTTGGTCACCTGTGCAAGGTTGGGAAAAGGAGGATCCCAGAGGCAAACTTCTGCCACTCTTGGAGGTGTCCACATGCCTTGCTTCTCCGGGGTCAATGCAGAACCTTCTAAACTTGGTTTCTACGCTCCTGTGTCCTGTCCTCTAAAATCCAGAGTGAACCTTTCAAAAGAAAAAGCAGATTATGTCATGCCCGGGCTAAAACTCCAGTGACTTTCTCTTGCATTTAGAACTAAAGTCCCACGTCACATGTTCCTGTCCATGTCTCCAACCACGTCTCAGCACTATGTCCCCTTCTACCCTCCAGACACTCTGACCTTCTTGGGTTGTTTCCACAAGCACCCTCTTCTCCCTCGAGGCCTTTGTATGAGCCGTCCCTTCTACCCGCACTGCTCATTTCAGGCAGACCCTTTCTTAAGCTGTCAGTTTCAAAGTCATTACCTCAAGGGCAGCTTCTCCACACCATCTAAGTAGACTCTCTATTACATTAATGTATGGTAATTATCTCCATAATTTTCAGGTACTTATCATTTTCTGATCTTTTGTTTGTCTGTTTGAGGTGGACACTGCCTAGACAGTCACCAAAATTTGTTTACTCTTTTCTACGCAGTAGGCGAGGGAACACAACAAGGAGCTTACCACCTTGTGTTGTGGAGACAGACAGATCAACAAGCTTGCCTCCAGATCAGAACTATGGGCAAAAGTTAGGGTTGGGCAATCCAACGAATACTCAAGAATCATGCAGAGATCACAGAGGGTATGACCTCATGGAGTACCAGGAGTTCGAATTTCAAGGCAGGGTTGGGTAGGCTGTTCTGGGATGGATTGGAGCTGCATGATTGGGCCTAGGCTCTACATAGGCACTGGTAACCCAAAGGACTTGGAAGGGGAGGTCAAAGCAATGTGCTTAGCAGAGGGCCTGAGCAGAAGGCCCAGAGTCCCAACCTCAAAGAATTTCCCCAATGAGGTGCACGTCAGCTCTCAAAACACTTCCTGAGAAAACCCCGGGCAGTAGGCTGACTTTGGCAGGTAAATAAACATTGAGCTAAGTGCCCAACTTCATGTTCTCACTCTGTAACACTGTCATTTGGTCGTGAGATGGGTCACATTCTGTCCCCTTTCCTCTGGGTCTCCAGGTACTCACGCAGAGTTTCAAACATGTCTGAACCTGAGCCAGACTTCTTCCCTTTAACTCCACTCCCCCGGATCAAGTCTTCCAATGCCCGCCTGGAATTTTCTCTGTTAGTTTCCATCCTGTCGTTATGGAAAAACAAAACGCAGCCTGAGAACCTCGCTGTGCAGGTCTGTGTGTGTATTCCTCCTCACAATCTCCTTGATATTGGTGTATAACAACAGCCAAGACGTTTTTCAAATTTAATTCAAAACCGGCCTTGTTTGGTTTTTAATCTTGACGACTGTGAATTCCATCTTAACAGAGATTAAAGATAACAACAGAAAAAGTTAAAATTACAAGTCAGTCCATTTAAACATCAGGAACCTACACAGAAGAGTTTGTAATTGCCGGCTGATAATCCCCATGGCCTGTTTAACAGGGGGGAGCACACTGGAACGCTGCAGGGGAGTCGTCAGCCTGAGAAGCAAGGACTTCAGCTTCAGGCTAAAAAGTCAGGATAAGCTTGTGACTTACGTTGCCACCCGTGACTCAAAGAACATCTATTCTTTCACATGACAGGTTTTCTAGTTTAAAGCGTATGCATGAAAAGGAACATGCCTTTCACTGATGCATCATTGTTACTGTGGTTTAACTTCTTAACCCCTCTTCCTGTTGAAGATTCCTCCATAACTGAAGTGTCTACAGCTTCAGCTGCTAATTACATTTCACCTACGAGGCTTGGAAAAATAAAATTTAGGAAAAGAGTCTCCGTCGAGGTGTGCATTGGAATTAGTTTTAAACAAATTCATATTTTGGGTGATTTTGCAAAGGAAAAGTTCTTTCCGATGATCCATGTAATTAGTAACATAATTGTGTCTTGGTGAGCCCTATTTTGATTTATTCAAATCAACCTATGTTTTTAAAAACGTGACTATTATTTAAACGTATTCCTTTGAATAGTTTCATATTGGATACCGGAAAAGTACAAAATGGCGCAGAAAATGTATATTTCCGTCAGTGTTTACAATTTATTTTCCTTTATTGTATTTGATCATGAAGTGTTATTGCTGCCTTCAAAAGGAATTTTAAAGAAAAATCTGATTTTATTTATTTTCACCCAGATTTAAAAAAAACCCAACATCCTGATGTTATTTACCTACTTAACATATCTTATATACACTTTGCTTAGCTTCCTCTAATGTTAACATCCTATACACCATGGAACATTTATCAAAATTAAGAAATTATCACTGGTACATTCTATAAACTAAAATGCAGATCTTATTTGGATTTCCCCCGTTTTCCCACATGTCATCATATATTTGTCCAAACCTGTACAATGTTCAACCCCATGAGAGAATTGTAATGCATACTATAGACTTTGGGTAATTTGATGTGTCCATGTAGGTTCATCATTCGTAACAAATGTGCCACTCTGGTGGGGAATATTGACAATAAAGGGATGCTATGCATCTGTGTGTGTGGTGGGAGGACAAATGAGTAATCTTAGTACCTTCCCCTCAGTTTTGCTGTGACACTTAAACTGCCCTGAAAAACTTTAGTTTTAATAATAAATTTGTTGACTATATTCCTATGTGTCAGTTTCCAAGTTTCCTATAATGTGCCATTTGATAAATGCATCGATCCTTTTGCCAATAAAACCACACTATCTTGATTATTAAAGTTTCATAGTCCATCTTGAAATTCTATGGAGTGAATTCTTCAGTTTTATCTGTCGTTTTAAGAATCGTTTTGACTTTAAGAATTTTAGTTACTTTTCATTTCCTGAGAAGTCAAATCCATCACTAGTTCTATAGACCAAGGTGGCAGAATTTGGCATCAAAATGATTTGGTAAAGGAGAAATATACTTATGTTTGCTGTCAATTAAAATCATGATGTGAATGTGAATAAAAGTTAAAATTGTAGGTTAAACAAGAAACATCTGGCTTTTGGGATTACGTTGCAAATTAAGCATACTAATGGCACATATTTTAAAAAGTCTCTTAAAAATAGATTTAGATACATGCCCTAAACCCAAAATGATATAGATGTGGAGAAAAGTTTTGTTCAAAAAACTCAATATGGTAAAATGTATCTACCTTGCCATGTTTCAAATTTATTAATATTCTATAATGGCATCTCTTATTTTTTGTTCATTCACTTGATATCTGGGCTAATTAATACAGAAGCCAATGATCACTTCTATATTCTTGGCTCAAAACATACTATAATTTTGAATTTACTTATTGGCATACACATATCTTCTAAAAAATGGATTTCTCAGTAACATAAAACTATACACTAAATATAGATACTTAAAAATATTGATGAAAATCTGCATAATATTTTAATCACAATGTCATTCTTACATTATCTACAAAAGAACTAGCTGCTGTGGTTCTTGTAAGTAAATTTTACACAAAGCACACATAGGATATGAAATGATGCAAATAAAGTCATGTTGCAGTAAGAACTGTACTTTTATTACTACATGTTATGCTATCAATAGTTACATTAAATCCCATTTAGGAGGCTAGTTCTAGTGTATGTACCTATTTCAGATGTAACTTCTTAAAATTTTATAGGCAAAGTCCTTCAATGAGCAATGAAAAGATGATTAAAAAAAAGACGGTTGAATAGAAAAACAGCCGGCAACAGTAATTCATTTTGGATACAGTTTTACTTTTTATGAATAAGTCTGCAAAATATCAACATAAAGAGTGTACTTTTTTTTATGAATGCAGCCTTAATACTGAAAGCCAGTCCAAATAGTGAACATTTAAAAATTCTTATGACATGGGATTACACCCTTGTGGTTCACTCAGCACATGTTGCATTGGTTTGATTTTACTACTCAAAGAAGGGGAGAGTACAAGGCAAATAATTTGGTTTCTTTAAAAAGAATCTATGTCATTTTATTTTTCTATGTTATTTAGGAAATGACCAGGGTAATGCCATACAAAAGAGGTATCTGTCTTTATGGGCATTTCAAATTTCATGTGTATTAAAATATCATTATCATTAATAAATGCTCACTTTATATGAGGTACTCTCCAGAACCACTAGAAAACATGATACCTGACCACAAAGAACTTTGTGATTAAAGCAAGAACAGTATAAGGGATATTTACTAGCCTATATAAACATTTTACCAGCTCATTCTGCCCCATGGAACTAAAGTGAAAAGAATTAACATTTGTAACTGCTGTCCAGCATCAGGGGTTATAGATTAGTGAAGTAAGCATATGACGTTTGTTTTTCCCTTAGCTTGAGAAAACAGGGCAAACAAATTAAATACATCAGAATTTTGTCCTCTTCCTGATATTGTCAAGTCAAGGAGGCACAAAGTAGTGAAGAGTCTTTCTTTGTACCATTAATTACCAATCAAATAAACATACAATCTAAGAAAAACAACAACAAAACAAACAACAAACAACAAACAAAAAAGTAAAACAACTTTAAGATATATCCTGCAGGTCCTTTATAAGAAATTTCACAGCCATTACTGTCCTCAGAAGAGAGTAAAAAATAGAACCAGAATGAGCTGTCCAGGAAAATGAATTCCAAAGTATTGGTATTTGGGTAGACAAGTAAGATTTCACCAAATGAAAATCATAATAATAAGTTTGTTGTAACTGAACCTAAATAGTTGTAACTGTAAAAGTTATATAATTGGGATCATTCCTAAATTCTTGATTTAGACTGTACTGGCAAGAGAGAAAATATGCTGTTTATTAAAAAATAAAATTATATTAGTGAAATTGGTAAAGGGGATTCTTTACTGAGAAAGATCAAATCCTGATTATATTTTTGAGTATATTTAAATTTGGCAAATAACAGTTCAAATTTTGCATATTCTTAATTTGTAACAGGTGATGCTTTCTTGCGGAATTCCTGTTTCCAGAAACATACTTGAAATAAGACCAAGCATAATAAGCCTTAGCCAGTATAAATTGCTAAAGTAAAGATGGTCAGAGGACTCACTTGAAATAATGGCACTGTGGGATTTAACTTATTCTTATAACTATAAAAATCGTAATATTGATTAATTACAGTAAGGAAATGAAATATAGAAAAGTGTAAAGAATTAGAGATTATTTGCAATTTCAACACCATAAAGAAGCTCTGTTGATAGTGTATTCAATATATGTTACTTATTTAATAAGACTGAGATCATGCTTTATCTATAGTATCATTATGAACATTGTCTCATGTAATTAAATATTTTTTAAACATAATTTTTTTAAAAAGATTTTATTTACTTATTTGACAGAGAGAGACAGTGAGAGGGAACACAGCAGGGGGAGTGGGAAAGGGAGAAGCAAGCTTCCCGCTGAGCAGGGAGCCTGATGTGGGACTCAATTCCAGGACCCTGAGATCGACCTGAGCCAAAGGCAGACGCTTAACAACTGAGCCACCCAGGAGCCCCATTTTTTAATTGTTCCATAATATTTTCACTTTGTGGATGAATTTTATTCATTCTCTGATTCATGAACACTAATGTTGGGTTGTTTCCATTATAAATAGCTCTACACTGAAGTGAATAATCTTGAACATATATTCCAGATTAAATCTTTGGCAGTGTTCTTGGGAAAATAAGAGGGTTACTGGATAAAACAGTGTGACTATTTCAAGTGTCTTGACTGATATTTCTCAATTGTTTCCTAGAAAATTTGCTACATTTAGCACATCTCCAAAGTGGATGAAACTATTCATTTCATCTCACTTTTGCCAAAATAAAGTATTACCATTTCAGTCTTTGCCTTTTTAAGATATTAATAAACATTATTAGTTTAGTATTTTTCCATGTATTTGTTATTTACATTAATTTTTCAAATTCTTTCTGCCTTTGCTAACTTTTCTATAAAATTTATGACTTAATTTTTTCTTTTAATCTCTATTGAATTTTCCCCTTTAACTAATCAATATATTATAATAAATAAATTTTTTCCATTCCAGAAATGCTAATTAGTTATTCTGAATTATTTTATGTAGTTACTACTATATTTATTTTAGGAATTTCTATTATATTCACTTTAGGCAATAAGTTTAAGTGTCTATGGGTATTTTTATCTGTTCATCTGCATCATATTTTAGATTTATGATCCTCATTAAGTCAATTTGAAGTCTTTTTAATCATGTTTGTGTGTGTGTTCTAGAATTATTTTTATTAAAACATAAGATATGTTTTATCTGAACATATCTGAAATTACTGAAATTTGAAAATACTTTCTCTGTGAAGCTATCTTGTCAAAAGTTTCATTAGAAGGTAATTCTTTGACAATTTTTCCATTTCTTTGCCAGTTTTGTTTTACTTAGCTAATGGTTTTGGGTGAAATCAAAGAAAATTCAAAAGATAAATGAAAGAACTGAAGAATACAAGAAGTCCTTTTTTGGAATAGTGTTTCAGTAATTACACCGAAAATGCTGGTCAGTTGGGTTAGGTAAACTCTTACAGAACTGTTTTCATTAAATCTTAGGTGGGTAAGCATGGAAGAACCACCAATGGTTAACTTTCAAGGCCAAGAAGTAGAACAGGATTAGATAGATTTTTTTAAAAAATTTTATTATGTTATGTTAATCACCATATGTTACATCACTAGTTTTTGATGTAGTGTTCCATGATTCATTGTTTGCATATAACATCCAGTGTTCCATTCAATACGTGCCCTCTTTAATATCCATCACCAGGCCAACTCATCCCCCCAGCCCCCTCGCCTCTAGAACCTTCAGTTTGTTTCTCAGAGTCCATAGTCTCTCATGGTTTGTCTCCCCCTCCAATTTTCCCCCTTCATTCTTCCCCTCCTGCTATCTTTGGATAGATTTTGATAGAACTTATAGGCAGTGAGGACCTTAAGCCATGCTTTTCTTATGAACAGTCTAGTTGAAAGTCTGCAGAGCTCACTTCTGGGGCCTGCTGGAGTGGAATGAGGCCATTGAGTAACTGAGAAAAATGGAAAGAAGCACCATAAAAGCAAGTGGGCGATGTCCAAGAATTATCAGTTATGTTGCTGTTATATTTATTATCTTTTTATGTGCTTTCTCCTCCTCCTTTCCTTCATTATCACCTGCATCATCATTGTCATGACAATCTACTACAGTATCACAAATCATATATATTAATTAATGTATCATATATTTAACTGACCACTTATTATATATATATTTCCATATAAGGGATTATGCAGAATACTAAGGAAAATGATAATCACAATAGCATATAAAGTATATTATAGTTTATAACAGCATTTTTTTCATTTATTACCAAATTATAATTTGTTTGGGATTGGGTTGAGCAATAAATCCTGAGGACATATCACTGTGACCTGGTGAGGAAGGCATCAAGGAAAGCATCACAGAGGAAGGAGGATGTGAAAAAGTTTTAGAATAGAGCATCCTACTAGGAAGGAAGTGTTTCTTTGACCCCGGTGTATCATTGAAAGAGGTAGGGTAAAAGAGTGGCATGATAAAACTAACGTTTAGGACTATTAATCTGGAAGTCATGTGTCAAATGAAGTATAGAAGGGAGAGATCAAGGAAAGGCAACACAGCTGAAAAGCTACTTTAATAATCTAGATAAATGAGTAAATGTCTAGAATACAGAAGCTTTGCAGTAGAGTAAAAAAAAAATCACTGAGTTCTGTTGAGTCAGAATATCTAAATAGCTCTGGAATGTCCACTTTTTCTTATTTGTAAAATGTAGAGTTTGGATTATCTAGAAGCTGCTTTCCATATCTAAAATACGGTCATAATATGTTTCAACATTCAGTCTTCCCCCTCATCCTCTCCTGAAAAGCAATGGAGGTAAAAAAAAAGTCATATTTAATTAAGCCTTTAATTAAGTCCTTAGAGTCTGGACTAGACCTTTGGTCATAGTCTCCATCAACAAGATGTCAAAATCTTCAGTTCTTACCTTCAGTTCAGTCAAAACTTCAAACAATCATATGGACGAGTGCCAAGAAATATGTTTATGATCCACCTGGCCATGGGGTTTAACATCACACAGAGAAAGTCTTAAATATTGTTAAAAATAGCAATTTTTGAGCATTACTAAAAATATATTTCTCCAAGGACTTTTACTTTTGAATTGCAAAAAGTTTTTATTCCTGCCTCAGATATTAACAGATTTAAGCAATAAGAATTTGGATTTCAGGAAACAGAGCTAGATAACAATGATAAACTATTTTTTAAAAGACAATTTTCTCTTTATTACTCCTCCTTCCACTAGGAGCTCTCCCCTTCACCCACCTCAGGTGGCCATGGCAATTAAGAAACAAATAAAAGCAGTAGGGGATGATAACATTGCTTTCCAGGAAATAGATGCAAATAAGGTACATTATAAAAGAAATGGCTGTAGAGAAGAAAGATGTTACATTAAACTAATTTTTATTCCCCTTTCTTAGACTCCCTTGTCCCTTTCCTCATATCACAGTTATTCTATTTTCCACTCAAACCACAAGAAATATTTCCATAATGAAAACATAAATCAATTTTTGAAGACCTCTTAAAAATTAAAATGCATCCAGCCTGTGAGAGACAGAATGAATGACATGGGTTTCCAGGAGCAACAAGGAAGTTCCAGGAAATATCGTGGATTTTGAGCACGAGTATCAGGTCATACTCTTAAGAAAGAAAGGAGATTCAGTGTCCATCAACACTAGAAAGAAGTAAATGTTTTCAAACATTTACTGGTTGGCACATATCAAGAATAACTTTCAGCTGAAATAAAATTCCACGCTCAATTTTACTTATTTTTTTATACCCTGACTTGTAACCATTTCTTCCCTTAAATCTTGGGACTTGACAGAAACAGGGCTCATGGTTGTCCTTGATTTAGAGGTGTTCCAGAACCTGCACACAGACGGGTACGGTGAAGTTTGTAGTTTCACTGAAACAGAGATATAATAAAGATTTGCTGGTTCTTTGGGGCAAATAGACTTTGGGCAAAGAGATGCAGGAGAAGTGTTCTTAGAGCAAAAGAATGATGGTAGATTTCCAATTACATTAAAAAATATTTTAGGGGCGCCTGGCTGGCTCAGTTGATAGAGCATGTGACTCTTGATCTTGGGGTTGTAAGTTCGAGCCCCATGTTGGGTGTGGAGAGTACTTAAAAATAAAATCTTTAAAAAAAGAAAAGTATTTTATAAAAGGCTTTTATGTAAACAAGTATATGTGGAAAAGTGAACTGTAAAGAAAGGCAGACTTGCAAACCATGATAAAATACAATTAATTATGACAGGTTTTGTCACACTGTTTTTCTAAAGGTCAAATTTAATCCAAAAGTATCACACTTGATGTTTTGAAATTCTTTTGTCATCAAAATCAGTGATACAGTGGGAGTCAATATATCCAAAATTCATATTTTAGACTATTATATGTGCTTTTTTGTATTGGGTTATCAGTAGAGTTGACTCAACTCTCCGCTCAATGAAACCCGTAAGTACTTAGATATTACTAGATGTAAGACTTGATGATATTTCAACAAACATTTGAGCTTGTTTTTAAAAAGGGCATTTTTTGAAATTTTACTAAATGTTAATAATGTGAAGTTCATTCTTATTCCGAAATGGTGTTAGTTCAAAAGGTTCTTTGAAGTGCTTTGAAAGATTTTTAAAAACATTGTTCACAAACAATTTTGTTTTTTACAGACTGCTTTGCTCATTGGCACACCAAGACACCACTTCAAATGTGAGAGCAGTGCTGTGGACAGGCAGGAAGCGTCCCAAACCACCAGGGCTGTTCCTAGACAGACAAGATGCAACCCCGGGGAGAATGACTTAAAAAAAAAGAAAAAGAAAAGAAAAGAAAGAAAGAAAGAAAGAAAGAAAGAAAGAAAGAAAGAAAGAAAGAAAGAAAGAAAGAAAGAAAGAAAGAAAGAAAGAAAGAAAGAAAGAAAGAAAGAAAGAAAGAAAGAAAGAAAGAAAGAAAGAAAGAATCTCTCAGACCAGAGGTGAAAAGTCATTCACCAAGTACACCAGTTTCTGTAACCAGAGCCTCCAGGTCCAAACCTCATGCTATAGATAGTGTGAAAACCACTGCTGGGCACTATTGATCTCTGCAGCTAAAGCCAGATTCCCAAAGCAGAGTTCCTGCAGCAGTGTCTTTGAATTTGGAGATTAGCAATAGGTTTGCTCCTCAGTAAAAATCTATTTTCAGGTACATTGTCTGAATCAACAATATGAACTTTAAATAAGTGGTTCCCACACTTTTTAAATAAAAAGAGATTTTCTTAAAATAATACTTTAAAAAATCCCATTTGATCCTGAGAGGTTCTCAAGTGTATATTAATTGAGAAAACATACAAAAGCCAAAACTAGTAAGAATGTATAGTATCTTCAATAAACTTCAATTTTGTCAATCATGAAAATATTTACAATCCTTTGAATTTGAGATATATACGCATTAAAATTATAGTTTATTCAAACATTGGTTAGAGCTTTGGACCTCTTGTAATAGCTGTGAAGTTCATAACATGGGACCAACTACACTCTTCTCAAAATTTTCTTTTTGGCTCTTTTACGTTTAAGCTTACCTACTTGGAATCTCCAACTAGGAATATGGTTCAATTTACAGGTTTCTCTGAAAAGTGATTTTAAAAATAAAGCAATTTATGTTAAAATGCAATAGGAGAGTTTATTGTTAAGAACTCTATTGTAGGGGTGCCTGGGTGGCTCAGTCGTTAAGCGTCTGCCTTCGGCTTAGGTTATGATCCCAGGGTCCTGGGATCGAGCCCCGCATCAGGCTCCCTGCTCCGCGGGAAGCCTGCTTCTCCCTCTCCCACTCCCCCTGCTTGTGTTCCCTCTCTCGCTGTGTCTCTCTCTGTCAAATAAATAAATAAAATCTTAAAAAAAAAAAAAAAGAACTTTATTGTAACTATTTGGATCGTGAAGACATATTTTATAAACAGTATGTATTTGCAATACTTGGCATGATGTGTATTGGACAAGAGACAATTTAAGAGTTTGTCTGTGTATGGAGTTATCAGATACAATATGAAAGAAAGATCTTTAAACCAGTGATAACTTACTGTCTTGTTGGTAGAAGAGTAAATATAATAGAGTTAGGATAAAACAATCATAGATTAAATGCCAATTTAGGTATTTTTACCACACCTATAAATACCACATTTGGAAAAAAATACACAAAAACATGGTATTTGGCATAAAAACAATTGGGGATCTGAAGTAAAGACTGGATCACAGAACTGGTTCAGTCAGAGGGGAGAAAATGACAAAATGTGTTAACAACTAGCAGAGGTAGATGGGAAAGGATTTGCATTTGCATCTGAGTCACAGAAGAAGAGGTAGGTAGGGTTCAGTATTAAAATTAATCAGTGAGAAGATATTTTTCGGGCCATAAAGACAGTTACAGTAAAAATTTTTATTAATGAACGCATGAGTAAGAATGACAAGTCTTAAAATAATAATATGCCTCTCCCCCTAAAAAACCAGGGAGATTACAAATCTCTCTCCTGGAAACTCCCTTCATTAATTCATTGACATTGGAAAATATAGTAATTTGTGACTTAAAACATTAAAGGACATGAAGTATAAAAATTTAACCATTAAAAATTAGAAAATAATACCTTGATTGTTTCATAAGTAGAAATACTAATAGCTACCAAAACTCAGCCACAAGAACTAACAGATACCAGCTTTAAAACTTAGGAAAAAGGAAAAAGAAAACAACTTAGGAAAAAGGAAAACAAAGGAATGTTGAAGATGACATGCTATAAAAACAAATCCTTTGTTTTATTTTACTCAGAATATGAATACTTTCTTGGTGTTATCTTTAAAGATGTTATTACAGTTCTTGGATGTTTAAGAGTTGAAGTGGAAATATCTTTAAACATCTTCTGGCTATTTGTTACCATAGTGAATTAAATAAGACATATTTTCACATTAACTTTTTTTCTCAGTCTTCACCCACCACTTGCTCAGCAACTTCAAAAACATACGTTTTGTAGTGCTGTCCCAGATGATAATTAACTCCACAGAACTGGGCTGCCTTTAAGGCAGGCTCATTTTTGGTGGTTGAAGCAGTGTTACTGGAAGAAATCACCTTCAATTTCTACTTACTGTATTCCTAAAAAATCTCTGTCCCCCATGTTTTTTTGAGAAAAGAATACTGATGTATTATCAACATTAAATAAGTGACATAGGTAGAATATATGTCTAGAGGACATGTCCCTGTTAGATTGCATATTTGTGTTTTTTTCCCTAATGAATAAAGATTCATACAGATTATCCCATCATGATACAAACTAAGACCAGGGGAGGAGAAAACATGTTATTGGCATGGTAGTTAAGGAGCCCATTAGGGATTAAGAGTATGCCAGGTACTTATTTTTAAAAAGGACTGCCAAAGATTTAGGTAAATGTCAAAGGCAGAGGTAAACAGAATATGATTTTATTTTACATATCGTGTGTTATGAATGATTTGGTTTCTTTACATCCCAGTGGAGAATGGAATAACTGTCTCCACGCTAGAAGCTATTGCTCACAAGCTCTCGGCTCCCTAGGAGTTGATTGATTGTTTCTTGCTCTTGCATTACCAACAATGGCTATCAGGAAAGACTCAGTCTTTGTGACTCTGCAAAAGGATTTTTGTTTATTTTTGTTACTACTGAGTGGAAAAAAGCACACATGTATATAAACAGCAAATACTCAAATTGAACTTGAGATCTTGGTGAAATTTACACCGAGCATCACAAACAAAGGGGCAAATAAGAAAAGAAAAATCGTGAAGAAAAGGCAGGAATCTTTTATATTACTGAAAATATACATAGAGTTTTCTATGAGAAGACTTGGCTTATAAGGAAAAGTCTGGGTAAAATTTCAGGATTTAAGAGAATACCAATAAAGTGAAGATTGACATTAACCAGACCAGGCTATAAATACCACACAAAGAGACCAAACCAGTCCTCCCCTGACAGATCTGGCCACCTCTCCCCTTCAGAACAAACCTATAATGAACAACACTGGAATAAAACCTGTTGTTCTTTTAGGATCAGCGAAACTTAATATGTTAGTTAGAGCACTTTTGTTTTTGGATGAGTTCAAATTTGTGTATTTACCTGATCACTGTGTTAAGTATAGGTTAAATCGTGCCTCATAACAGTGCAGTCAAGTCTCTGCAAATGTCATCATTTAATCATCTCTATTATCTTTCTTGTCTTATCACTCAAACTAATATGACTTCTTTTCTCTCAACAGTATTTTGATGTGGAGGAGGAAACTCCTCTCATGTTTAAGAAAAAGCTCTAATTACCTGCACTGAGAAAAAGGAAAATATTAACTTGGATGTAAATATACCTCTTTTTTTCTGCTCTGTACTGTATTCTTAGAAAATACTAGTGTGCAGAGCTTGTTTTATACTAAAAACTCTGGCTTATAAATTTTTTTATTTCCTTTTAACCAATGAAAATCTGTTTGATAATCTGTGAAGATAGTTCAGAGGTGACATGATGTTTAAATTAAAATCATTATGATGAGAATCTAGACGGTTCTTTTGTATTCCAGTCTGAAGCACAGTCCTAGCACATGATAGATGCTCAATAAATATTTATTTTTACCAGTGATGGCAATGACAAATTGGCCAATATCCTGTATATATACAATGATATTAACAGGCCAATATCCTAGATATATAAAATGATATTAAGTAAACTCACATAGTGATAGCACAAAATTTAGTTTTAATTGTTTCTTGTCTATATTTTATATTTATGATTGAGTTAAATTTGGTGTGCTTTTGTAGTAACTTTTGAATTTCTAAATTTTACATGGGTTCAAGGTAAAGTGAAATCATATTCCTTGAAACTATATAATTGAAAAGGGAAAATTAAAAAAAATAAATTTAACAATAGATTTGATCAGACTATTCAGGCTCAAAATGGGACTAGTAGAACCATATTTACACATATCAACTAAATATGCAGCTATTATTATCCATACTGATAAGCACACATCCAGTGAAAGAATGTTCTAAAAACTCACACAAAATGAGCTGAAAACACAAGTCCTTCATTATCTGGGCTCACTTTTTAAAGGATAAATGAGTCTATGGGTACCTGGCTGGCTCAGTTGGTATCATGCGACTCTTGATCTCAGGGTTATGAGTTGAGACCCATGTTAGGTGCAGCAATTACTTAAAAAATACATAAAAATTAAAAATTAAAAAAAATCTTTAATAGATAAATGAGTCTAGTGTAATAACATTTTACAAAATTGCCCTGTGTTTCATTTTGAAGCAAAAATAAGCATAACAATGATATTATTAATAATCTTTCAGTATATATTGAACAATATAGTTCAATAATGAATACAACAAGGTTTAAATATGTCAATTGATATGCATTCATGGATTTTGTCAAAAGAACTTAATCCATCAGATGTGAAGAAGAGTCACACCCTATTAGGAAAAATGTTTATTAATCCTTCCACTATAGACAGTGCAACAGGTATGTTAAGAGGATGAGCAGTGATAAAAATACAATTGATATTATTGTCTTGTGACATAATCTAGAGATAATCCAAAATCTAAGATATTATTAAAGTGAAGTCTAATATCATATGAAATAATATAACTAGGGAAGAGGAGGAGTATTACAGATTTTCCCATAATTTTTGTACAATATATTACACAGGTCACTATAGAGAAGAACTTTTACTTGAAAACATTAAAAAAAGACACAAGATGGAAAAAATATTTAATGTTTTCATCACATCATTAAATAAGTCAGCAAGGATCTAGTGATGGCTATAGTGACTGAGAAGACTGGCAAAGCGTGTACAAATAGTGGGTTTTCTAAAACTTGCTGCAGAAAAATGTATTTTTCTCTTATCGTTTGGTGTACAGATGGAGTAGTTCTTAAGATGTATCACATTTCAGTAAAGTGATAGATAAATTTCATACAAATTATATACCTTATTAAATTCTAATCTTTTAATTGCAGATTTTTCAGACCTATTTGTAGTGATACATTTTTAAATTTATTATTATTATTATTATTATTATTATTTAGATTTTATTTATTTGACAGAGAGAGCACAAGCAGAGGGAGAGAGAGGGAGAAGCAGGCTCCCTGCTGAGCAAGGAGCCCGATGTGGGACTCGATTCCAGGACCCTGGGATCACGATCCCGGCCGAAGGCAGCCGCTTAACCGACTGAGCAACCCAGGTGTCCCGTGATACATTTTTTAGAAAGTGGAAATGTATTGACTGCTCCATGGCAGGTTGTTAGCACAAATATCTCAAATGAGACAAGATACACTGTTTTCAAATAAACACATTTGTTAACTAAAATGAGCTCAGATACAGTATGGCTTTCTCATCTTGAATATCTTGCTAATATTTGGAGTAAGCCAAAAAAAAGCTCCATTTGGCAGTTGATATATCAGTGTCATTGTACGTAATGAAAACTGAAGATAAGGTTTTAGCAATCAAAACAGAACTCTAAAGCTTTGATTGGAAATGCAAGCAAAATATATTTATTGATTTAAACCTTTGATAGAGTGCTTTAGCTAATTTTGGAAACTGACATTGTTGAACACAGAATGGATAAAAGATACGTTTGAAAATTATTTTTCAAAGAATGATGATTTAAAATGGACGAGGAATTGCTCACCAACCAATTTCAACTTGAAAATTTAACAATGAAAGATAGAGAGCAGATGTTGGATAATGTTAGTGATTTAACCTTGAAACAATTTTCTGCTACTTCTCCTTTAGTCTTCTAGATGAGTTAAAGAGCAGAGCATCCTAAAATTGCAGGATGAACCCTTAAAGAACTGTTGTCATTTGCAATTGTTCTATGTAATCCAAAATTGTTTTTATATGATGCAACTCAAAATAAAACACAGAAATAATTTGGGTGTTATAGCAGATAAAGATCCTAGCTCTCATTTACAATCCCTGCTTATAATTTTTTGCCCTGAAAAGAACCCTCCTATTCTCATTGTTTGCCTTTGGAGTAAATACTGTATATTAAACTTCAAAAAATGCATACAAATACATTATCATTTTATGTATATACTCTTTGTGGTTCTATGCTAATTTTCATTTAGAGAAAAAGGTTAACCTGCTAAAAGTGTTGAAAAATAGGTTCTAGGTGTCCTGTTCAAGTATTAATGTCAAGGACATTACCTCTAATTTTCTCATGTAAAATATGGTGATCATAATAATTAACTGCCAGGGTTGTTGTAAGAATTAAAGGCAATATATAAAATACTTGAAGATAATTTAGCAAGCAATATTTAAGCACCTAGTACACTGTCTGTCCTGAAATAACCATGCTATAAATTCTGTTGTTACTATTATTACTGAAGGAGGTGCCCTCTTTGTGAATGAAGGAGAAAGGATTCATAGGGAACACACTGGAGTGTCAGGGCATTTCTGGCCTCCATATTACAGCTCAGCCACTAAGATTTCTTCACTTGTCATAGTTCCTCTCGAAAACCTAACAAAAGCTATGGAATTGCTCCCACAAATGTAAACTTTTGGATTTTTCCAGTCTTCATAGATTTCTTAAAGGATCTGGTGTATCCAGAGAGTCCAGATTAAGATTTCTTCCTCAAGTTTGGTCTTTAGAGATTGTAGTAATACAACTAGTTCTTCACTGAATTAAGCCCAGGATTTTTTTTTTTTTTTCAGATATGTATTTAACAATTCCAATGACTATAAGATTACAGAATTCACTTTATTGATTTATTGCTTTGTTGTTTGTAAAGAACATCCCTATGGCCACTAAATTGACCACTCTCAGACCTAAGCTCAAATTTCTGCACAGTCCCTTTTCTTAAAACGGAGAAAATGGCTGGGAAAGAAGAACGTAGGACTGGCTTCCCTTTCTTCTGGTAATAAGGCTATAATTTTTGGAAATTCTTTCCCCCAGCTATGATATGACACTCATAAAAATAGAAACATGAGTACCGTGGATAAGCAAAAATTAAAGGAGTAATGCAAATGAGCTTTTAAATTGAGTTAATGCTTTAACTTAGATTACTAACTTATATTTACCCAAATTACAAATTTTTTTAAGTGAGCCAAAGGGAAAGCAACTCATTTCTTTTATATTCTGAATGTTTTAAAAAGTATTTTCGGATAAAAACCAAAGGGTTTTCTCTCTTCTTTCTTTTAAAGAAATAAAAGATGTGGATGATTAGCATTACAGTACATCAGTTAGTGTCTCCGTTCTCTTCATAATATATCAAATGTCAAAACTTCTCTCTTTAAAATAACAAAAATGACCTTTTGGTGCCATCAGCTCTGGCTGACCTTTGAGTAGCCATAACAGTGGCAGAGAAACAATAAAGATACATCAAGCAAGAGTTACTTTTTGCCACTGGGATACTCAGGGCACAAACCAGAGTGCTCTATGGGATTTGAGCTCCTAAAATGTTTAAGTAAAAATTAACAAAAGGACTTTCTACTATGAGAATCAACTTTATGACCTTGAAGTGGTATTCAAGTATTTCAGTTAACATAAAATTTACAGCAGTCTGCACTTCAGAGAAAGCGCCATTTTCAGAACATGCTTTAGCAAGTGATATAAATAACAACATTTCGAAAGCTACATATACAGCTTAAAGTAAATTTATTAATGGAAAATATGGTTTAAACACAAGAGTGGTGTGGCTTAATTTAAAAAATTTAATATGGAATAATAGTTTTTCATTTGACTCCTTCCCATTAATTAAAATGTTAACATTAGCTTGTCACAGAGAAACAATTTCTTTTCAAAGGACTTAGAACCACACACTGGCTGATGTTTGAAATCTTTTATCTATATGATTTATCTGTAAGGCACCATTTAAACATTTATTATCTTTGCCGTCCAGAGTTTCTAATTTTGTTTATGTTTTTCATAAAGTGTGGAATCACAATTATAAATTTATATAAACCCAAGCTCAGTAGTTAAATAAGATGAAAAGACCTGAATTATTTCAGTACATTCCAGTGTGTGCAAATTGGGATTCTGGTTACAGTGAAGCTCTCTCTTTCAGTTAAGTTGGAGGGAGGGAGAGGATGATTTCATCAAAGGGAAATGGGTCTGTGTAAGAGAATTTGGCCTGCCAAAGAACGAGTTCAGCCCTTCAAATAAGGTTTCAGTAATTACTTAGTTGCGTGATGCTATTTGTTCATTGATAGACCCTATGGTAATCTTTCTCTTGGTTATTTTTGCTGTAATCTGTTAACTATTTTCTTAATTATCAGTTTTTTTAAAAACATTTAACCAATCTTGAAGTCTATAGCAAAATAACTTGGAATCTCTCTTAGAATAAGGACACAGTTGTTCAATTCTCTCTTAGGCATTGGCATTTAAAGTATCTTTTAAAACAATGTGTTCTTGGGTACCTGGGTGGCTCAGTTGGTTAAGCGACTGCCTTCAGCTCAGGTCATGATCCTGGAGTCCCGGGATCGAGTCCCGCTCAGTGGGGGGTCTGCTTCTCCCTCTAACCCTCTTCCCTCTCATGCTCTCTGTCTCTCATTCTCTCTCTCTCAAATAAATAAATAAAATCTTTAAAATAAATAAATAAATAAAACAATGTGTTCTTATTTGCAGATATTTGCCTCATATAATTAAAATTTAGATTTAAATTTATAGTAGCTTTTGTTAGAAGACTTCTAGTAAATAATTCTTGGCTTCATTCATTTATTCAATGGGCAACCTATTAAATATTTACTACGTGTTGGGCTCTCTTCCGTGATCTTGGAAACAAAAATGAGTAAAACAAAGACAACACTGGTACAGATCTGTGATTCAACAGTCTTGCATAATTCACAGCATTCACCATAGCACATACCCTCCCCAGTGTCTATCACCCAGCCGCCCCATCCCTCCCACCCCCCACCACTCCAGCAACCCTCAGTTTGTTTCCTGAGATTAAGAATTCCTCATATCATTGAGGTCATATGATACATGTCTTTCTCTGATTGACTTATTTTGCTCAGCATAACACTCTCCAGTTCTAGCCACGTCATTGCAAACGGCAAGATTTCATCCCTTTTGATGGCTGCATAATATTCCATTGTATAGGGGCGCCTGGCGGCTCAGTCATTAAGCGTCTGCCTTCGGCTCAGGTCATGATCCCAGGGTCCTGGGATCGAGCCCCGCATCGGGCTCCCTGCTCCGTGGGAGGCCTGCTTCTCCCTCTTCCACTCCCCCTGCTTGTGTTCCCTCTCTCGCTGTGTCTCTCTGTCAAATAAATAGATAAAATCTTAAAAAATATATATTTATATTCCATTGTATATATATACCACTTCTTCTTTATCCATCCGTCAATGGACATCTTGGCTCTTTCCACAGTTTGGCTATTGTGGACATTGCTGCTATAAACATTGGGGTGCACACACCCCTTCAGATCCCTAACTTTGTATCTTTGGGGTAAATACCCAGTAGTGCAATTGCTAGGTCATATGGTAGTTCTATTTTCAACTTTTGAAGAACCTCCATACTGTTTTCCAGAGTGGCTGCACCAGCTTGCATTCCCACCAACAAGGTAGGAGGGTTCCCCTTTCTCCACATCCCTGTCAACATCTGTCATTTCCTCACAGATGTATACCTCTGAAACAAATAATACATTATATGTTAAAAAAAAGAAGAAGAAGAAGAAGATAGCAGGAGGGGAAGAATGAAGGGGGGGAAATCGGAGGGGGAGATGAACCATGAGAGACGATGGACTCTGAAAAACAAACTGAGGATTCTAGAGGGGCGGGGGGTTGGAGGATGGCTTAGCCTGGTGATGGGTATTAAAGAGGGCATGTTCTTCATGGAGCACTGGGTGTTATACGCAAATAATGAATCATGGAACACTACATCAAAAACTACTGATGTAATGTATGGTGATTAACATAACATAATAAAAAAAAATTGTAAATGGATTCTTCCCTTTACACCACTATCCACTGAGCAGTCACAACCTTGTTGAAAGTTGTTAGCTGCCCAGGAAACCAGAAGGTCCATCATTGGTTTGGGACCATTGGAAAAGCTCACATGTTCAAGTACCCTGACTTAAAATGCTTTACGTGAAGCAAAAAATAGTCATTCTGTTAAGAGAGCTGTGAACTTAAAAAACTTCTCTCTTTGATTAATTATTCCACCCTAGGAATTGTTGATGTCTAGGTATGTTTCACCCAGTCTGCTTCCCATCAAGTTAGAAGGAATTATACCCTATTTCAAATCATGATTTTTTTACAGTTGAAAGCAACATCATGATGTCAGGAGATTGTTAGGTTTTTGAATTGTGTGAGAGCTGAAATAAAACTACACAGCATGCTTGTTTGAAAAAAACAAAAAACAAAAAACAAAAAAAACAAAGACAACACTTAGAAAGAATAAACCTTGTTGAATTGTGCTGCATCTCTATTTCTTCTCCAGTTCAGCTATATCATGCTAAAATGGTTGGTGGATTTCACAAAAACTTTTGTGGGGAGGGTATGATGGGAATGCGAAAGAAAATAGCATAAGCCATATAGGCAGTAGTTCTGAATAGAAAATTGTAGAAGTTACTAGTCTTTCCTTTTAGACTGTCTTTCCTTGCTGTCACCCCAAATAGAAACCCCCTTCCTCTCTTCTTCTCTTGTCTTCCTTTTAAGACTCGGGTGAAGACACAACCTCTTCCAAGCAGCCATCCTGTTCTTCAGTCCTTATTTGGCTTGTGGAACTTCCTGAGGTACTTACTGCTGTTACCACTCATTTGATATTAGCATATGTAACTATGAATTATCTATCTTTATTTAGTGTTTGCCCTAAACTTGCAATCAGGATTTAAATACTGAAAAGAAGGATTCATATCTTCTGGGGTTTTGTATCCCCAATGAGGTGCCTTAATCATATGGGACACTGAGGAAGTGATTATGATATTTTTCAATATTTGTAGCCAAATATAGCACCTCATTTATTGCTGGTTAAAAACAAATAACAAATAACAAATAACAAAATAACAAACAAATAACAAATAACAAACAAATAACAAAAATAATGCTAGCTTCTCTCTTTCAGCAGTCATTTAAAGTATGACAGAGAGTAAACTAATGAATTTCTGCTAGGAAGAAATTTTAAGTGGCATCTAAATTAGAAACTATTTTCTTCCTCCAAAAATTTAGAAAGGCTTAAGAAATCCATCATGCTATATACTTGCAAAATTCTCCAAGTCTATGTCTTGCTAATCTGTTTTCCAAATGGCAATCCCTTTAAAGCTGGAATCTGAGACTCCCATCTTTTTGCTTAAAAATCATTTGGTGATCCCCCTTGCACTCTGAAGCTCCAACTCCTTAACATGTAATACAAAAGTTATCTCCTGACCAACTCTGGATTTCATTTTAGTATTTTATTCTCATGGTCTCCATAACGTTTGATAGCCAAGTTGAATTACTGGCTCCTTATAAGATCATCTGCCTCCTCCTCTGGGCCTTTGAAGTGGTACTTATTTTTAGAATAAACTTCCTTCTTCTCTTCCCTTGGGTAAATAATTCCTTTTGTGTCTTCTGTGAAGACTTTCCTGTCCAGTGTCCCTCTATCCCCCACAGTATTTGTGCAAAGCTATGCCCAGTACTACTCAGTTACTCATCTCCAGGGCCACTGTTCACATTTAGTCTCTTCCAATTGCACTGTGAGAAGCCACTTACCTAGAATAAAGTGTGGATGTACACAACTCCAAGGACATGTCTTTTGCTAGTTTTCAGTCCTTTCCTAAGACCAGTGTTTCTATAAGTAGAATCTTAGTTTGCCATGTGTCACAGTCATATAGGTGTACTTATAAAAACTGAAGCCTGACTAATTTGACAGAACATAGTCCAGGTTGCTAGTCATTGGGTCTTGCCATTTGTTTTTTAAACAAGCTACTCAGGAGATTTTTTTTGCCACCTACAGTTTGATAAATATTTTAGTTGACTTGAAATTCAGGGGGCACCGAAGAGTGTCCTAGCTATGTCTATATCTTCAACACATACCCTGGAATGTAGCAGAATTTAATATTTAAGTGAATATACTTTCCTAAATATGGAAATAATCTTATATTCTACAAACTTACTGTAATCTTTTACCAGTTACAAGAGGTTTTCGTCAAATCTTTGGTGTTTTCTACATAAATAGTCATGGCATCTGCAATCAGTTTTATTTCTTCCTTCCCAGTCTGTATAATTTTATTTCTTTTTCTTGTCATGTTACATTGGCTAGGACTTCCACTATGATATTGAACAAAAGTAGTGAGAGGAGACATACTTGCCTTGTTCTCAATCTTAGGGGGAAAGTATCTAGTTTCTCATCCTTAAGTATGATGTTGACTATAGGTTTTTGTAGATATTCTATATCAAATTGAAAAATTGCTCTCTATTTTTAGTTTTCTGAGTGTTTTTTTTTTAATTTTGAATGAGTGTTGGATTATATCAAATGCTTCCTATACATCTATTGAAATGATCATAAGATTTTTCTTCCTTAGAATGTTAATGTGCAGGATTACACTAATTCATTTCAAATGTTGTATCTTTACATAGTTGGAATATCTGCCATTTTTTTGTGGTGCATAATTACTTCTACACACTGTTGAATTCAATTTGCTAATATTTTGTTGAGGATTTTTGCATTCATAGTTGAAGGTATATCGGTCTGTAGATTTCCTTTCTTTTAATGCCTTCAGTTGGTTTTCATATTAGGGTATTGGTGTCATAGAATGAGTTAGGAAGTGATCCCTCCACTTCTACTTTCTGGGACAGATTGTAGGAAATTGGTATCATTATTCCACAAATATTTGGTAGAATTGACCAGTGAGCTTATCTGGGCCTGGTGCTTTCTGTTTGAGGTTATTAATTATTAATCAATTTCCTTAATAGATATAGTCTTACTCAGATTATCTATTCCTGTGAATTTTAGTAGATTATGTCTTTCAAGGAATTGGTCCATTTCATCTAAGTTATCGAATTTGTGGGCATAGAGTTGTTGATAATATTCCTTTATTATCCTTTTAATGTCCATAGAATCAGTAGTAATGACCACTCTTCCATTTCTGATATTTGTGATTTATGCCTGTTCTCTTTTTTTTTTTCTTTGTTAGCTTCACTAGAATTTTATCAATTTTCTTGATCTTTTCAAAGAACTAATGTTTGGTTTCATTGTTTTTCTACAATTGATTTCCTGTTTTCAATTTCATTGATTCTTGTTCTCATTTTTAATTTCTTTTCTTTTGCTTACTTTGCTTTTAATTTATTCTTTTTTTTTCTAGTTTACTAAGGTGGAAGCTAAGATTTTCATTTTTAGATATTCCTTTCTAATATATTTAATTTTATAAATTTCTCTCCATCCCACAAATTTTGATAAATTGTATTTTCATTTTAGTTAAAAATATTTTTATTTTTTTATTTTTATTTTTTTAATTAATTATTTATTTGAGAGAGAGAGAGAGAGAGAAAGAGTGCCAGTATGTGTGTGAACGGAGGGAGGGCAGAGGGAGAGGGAAAAGGAGAAAAGCAGACTCCTCGCTGAGTGTAGAGCCTGATGGGAGGCTTGATACCACAACCCCAAGATCATGACCTGAGCTGAAATCAAGAGTCAAAGGCTTAACCAACTGAGCCACCCAGGCACCCTGAATTAAAAATATTTTCTAAATTTTGTTCAGATTTCTCTTTTCTATGTATTATTTAGAAATGTATTGCTTAATCTCAAAATATTTTGGGACCTCCCAGCTATCTTTATGTTTTTGACTTCTATTTTAATTACATTGTGGTTTGAGAGTATACATGGTATGATTTCTATTCTTCTAAATTTGTTAAGGTGTGTTTTATGGCCCAGAATATAGTCAATCTTGGTAAATATTCCATATGAACTTGAGAAGATTGTGTACTCTGCTGTTATTGGATGGCATAGTTTATAGATGCCAATTACATTCATTTGATTGATGGTACTCTTAAGTTCAATTATGTCCTTACTGATTTTCTGTCTGTTGGAACTGCAATTACTGATTGAGTGGTGTTGAAGTCTCCAACTATACTAGTGGATTTGTCTGTTCTCTTTTCAGTTCTATCAGTTTGCCTCATATATTTTGATGTTCTCTTGTTAGGTGCATATACATTATGTCTTCTCAGAGAATTGACCTCTTTACCCATGGTTATTTTTCCTTTTCTGAAGTCTACTTTGTCTAAAATATAATAGCTACTCCAGCTTTGATTAGTGTTGATACATCTTTCTCTGTCACCTTACTTTTAATATTTCTGTGTGTTTGTGTTTAAAGTGGATTTTTATGGACAACATCTAGTTGGGTATTCTTTTTTAATCCAATGTAGAAATGTCTTTTAATTAGTATATTTAGATAATTTGTATTTTTTATTTTATTTTATTTTTAAAAATATTTTATTTATTTATTTGACAGAGAGAGATAGCAAGAGCAGGAACATAAGCAGGTGGAGTGGGAGAGGGAGAAGCAGGCTTCCTGCTGAATAGGGAGCCTGATGCGGAGCTCGATCCCAGGACCCTGGGATCATGACCTGAGCTGAAGGCAGACACTTAACGACTGAGCCACCCAGGTGCCCTGATAATTTGTTCTTTAAATAATGATTGATATAGTTGGCTTAGTATCTACCATATGTAATTGTTTTCTACTCATTTTTCTTTTTTTATCTTTCACTTTTTTCTATCTTCTCTGACTTTAACTGAACATTTTATATGACTCCACATTTTTCTATTAGCTTACAAACTATCCTTCCTTTTAAGATTTTTTTCAGTGGTTTCTCTAGAGTTTACCATATACATTTACAACCAATGTAAGTCTATTTTCAAGTAACACTATACTGCTTTACAGGCAATATAGGTACCCTATGACAGAGTTTTCCTCATTTCTCCCTCTCATCATTTATTTATTTATTTATTTATTTTGGAGAGAAGGAGAGAGAAAGAGTGAGCACAAGCTGGGGAAGAGAGGCAGATGGAGAAGCAGACTCCCTGCTGAGCAGAGAGCTCAATGTGGGGCTTGATCCCATGACCCTGAGATCATGACATGAGCTGAAGGCAGATGCTTAGCCCACTGAGCCACCCAGGTGCCCTGTTGCAGTACTTCTGATTTGTATTATTTCTTTTTGTTTCTTTCTTTTTTCTTTGATTTTTACCATCTCTGCTTACATCGTCCACCTATTTTTGCATGTTGTCCACCTTTCCATTAGAAACCTTGGCATATTAATCAAAATTGTTTTTAAAATCTAGGTCTGATCATTCCAAAATCTCTGCAATGCCCGAGTCTGGTTCTGATACTTCTTTTGTATCTCTTGACTACATTTCTTGCTTTTTTAGCATGCATGCCTTGTAATTTTGTTGTTGTTGTTCAAAAGCAGACATGATGTGTTGGGCAAAAGGAACTGAAGCAGAAAAACCTTTAGTGTGAGATTTTATATTTATCTGGCTGGGAGTTACACTGTATTTACTGTTGCTATAGTTATTGTTTCAGAGGTTAAAATTTCCTCTGTGTCATTGTTTTTGTCTCTTCTCTTAACTCTGGTTTTTCTAGAGACTTTTTTTAATAGGGTCTGAGACTTGCAGTTCTTTCGGCTCTAATTCCCTGTTACTACCCTGGAGCTTTACCAATTTGGTCAAATTCATACAAACAGCAAGTAGATTGCCAGGTTCTGGAGTGAGGAAGTGTTGAGGAGTGATGGCTAATGGGTACAGAGTGCTTTGGGGGAGAGTTATTAAAATGTTCTGAAATAGTAGTGGAGATGATTGCACGACTCCATGAATGCACTAATAATTATTGAACTGTACACTTTAAAAGGGTGCATTCTATGCTATGTGAATTATATCTTAATAAAGCTGCTTAATAAAGCCTGATTTAAAAAAAAATGGGTGAACATATTTGATTTGGTGACAAGGAAAATTCAGAATTTTTTTTTTTTGGCAAAGTGCTGCTTGCAACATTATGTATAGTTGGGGAAAATTGGAATATCCTAAATTATGCTATATTGAAACTCTAAAACTTTATTCGGTCACTAAAAATTATGTTATAAAAAATGTCAAAGGTTAAGTGAAAAATCAAGACAGTATTAGATGCACAGTATAATTCAAGTTTTATAAAATATATTTATGTGTTATATGTATTTCTGGATATCGCTGTAAATTTATATATTTTAGTAAGAAAATAGCATAAGGGAATTTTTAAAAATGTCAACAGTGTTTACTTGTAAGGGGAAGTGTTATGTGTGATGATATTCTACTATTTTTCTTTGACAAAAAATTTTTCCAATTTCTTTTTTTTTTAAAGATTATTTATTTATTTATTTGACAGAGAGAGACACAGTGAGAGAGGGAACACAAGCAGGGGGAGTGGGGGAGGGAGAAGCAGGCTTCCCGCCGAGCAGGGAGCCCGATGCGGGGCTCGATCCCAGGACCCTGGGATCATGACCTGAGCAGAAGGCAGATGCTTAACGACTGAGCCACCCAGGCACCCCTTCCAAATTTTTTAAAATGAACATTGCATTATAAGTGATTATAAAATAAGCAATTAAAGATCATTATCTTTTACTTGTGATTCTTAAATCGATGGTATATGATGTAAGGTGAAGCCCCCGTACAGAACTTATTTATATGAATAATAAATAAGAATAAGTGACTTATTAATCAAAACTTATCATCGAGTTCTCACTCCCCTTATCAGTATATTCAGCGGTTTTGCCAGTGCTGCTGTAATACAAGCAAATGAACACAATAACACAAGCGGCTTGTCCGTCTTTCTTAGGAAAATCCATTTTAGGTTAAAGATTTTAGCAAGGTAGTACATGGTCAAGCAAGGCAATGTAGAGCACGACCTTGGAACTAAACTTAATTATGTAATCACTTATGAGGTAATTCTTATGGAGTTCTGTAAATTCCATTATAATTTTTAAAAATGCATTTGTAATGCCCCTTTAGCAACCAACCATAAGATGGAGGAGGTAAGGCAAACTCATTTTACGGAAATAGAATAGAGTTGAAAATTTATGGGAAATTCTGAATCAAGTTCACAATTTTACCCATTACTCATAATGATTATACAAAAACCAGAACAGGAAGAAACTGGACTTATTAAAAGAAGCATTAAACAAAGCACTAAGCAATCTAGGCTTGCAAACTACTGTATCTAGAAGCCATGTTCCCCTGTGGACCTGCCAGAAAAACACATAAAAGACTAAGAAATGTTGATGATATGAACTTAAGAAACAAAATATTCCACCTGGAGCAGTTTTCTTAAGTTATTTAGACTTTGTTACATTGCTTAAAAGCAATTCACATTATCCTAATAGGTCCAAGCAAGCATTTTAGGTAACATAGCACATGATATCCACATTGGAGCAGACCCTGAAATATTTTTAAGTACTTAGTTTTCCCAACTTCCTATTTTTGTTTTCTTTTGGTGACCAAAGCCCTAGCTGCATATTTTTTCAGAAGTTCCAAAGGACTTAGTGTTTCTACCAAATATTTAGAATTTTATTATATTTTGTGATATACCACTCTTTTTAATTCAACCAAGATGTTTTTCTTATTTAAATGAAGTTTCTCCAAGGAAAGAACTATATTCCATTTTTTATATATTTTTTCACAAGAACCCAGACTTGCACTGGGCAATGCTTAATAAATATAAGACCTAATTTTGCTGATGTTACCTTCTTATCTATAAACTTCAATTTAATTGGACTCAGATTCACAATTTCCCTCAGAAACTCTGCATTTACACTATATCACATCATATCATCTTATCATACATTTTATATGGTCATTCATTCATGCGTTTGTCTATTCAACAATTTACACCCAAACTGGTTTTCTTCTCTTTAGGTCAGGGCTTGGAAAACTTTCTCTGTAGGGAAAAGGAAGTATTTTAGGCCTTGAGGGCCATAGGGTCTCTGTCGCAGGTACTCTATTCTGTGTGTGTCAAAAGCAGCCAAAACAAAACATAAAGGAATGAGTGTGGCTGGGTCCCAATAAAACTTTATTTACAAAACCAGCTGCAGGTTGTATTTAGCCATGGGCCTGAGTTTGCAGATCTCTGCTCTGGTCCATCTTCTTCATTCACAAATTCTCCGTGCATGTTTTCCAATCACCAGGAGACAAAAATCTTCTAAAAATCATACCTCTCCATTGCTGATAAATCTTCAGTAACATTAATGCCATTCTCAGCCTAGTTTTTAAACACTAATTTCTGCTTTCTAACATTCCAAAACATCTGCTCCTACAACTAAACTTGTTGGTTTCCCAGAGTCCTGAAAATACCGTGAGTCTTCTCTGGGCATATTTATACATCACATTCTATTACTACTAAATTGCCCTTTTACTTAATTTTTCAAGAATCACCTCCCCAGGACCACTGGGTGGCATAGACAGTTTAGCTTCTCACTCTTGGTTTCGGCTCAGGTTGTGATCTTGGGGTCGTGAGATAGACAACCCCCCCCGCCACAGTCTATTTGGGATTCTCTCTCCCTCTCCTTTTGCCACCCCCAACTCCCTGCTGTGCTCTCATTCTCTCTAAAGTAAATAAATAAATAGATCTTAAAAAAAAAAAAAAAACACCTCCCTTATTAAGCATTCAAAATTACTCTTTCTCTGACTGCCCTAACAGGAAGCTGCCTAGCTGTGATCGTCTTTGTATAATTCATTTAACTGTCTATTATTTCCTATTATACACCTCATCTTTTATTAAGCATAATCACTATTCAAATCATCTTACCTTTTTTAAAGTTTATAATTTTATGTTCCTAATTAGAATGTAATTCATTAAGGAAAAGAACTGTTTTATACTTAACGAATTTTCCCCATTGGATCTCCCATTGTAATCTGTTGGGGTTAGTGTAGAGCATGAAATCTGCCATAATACCTGGCTTGCTAAAATGTAACACAGAGGCCCCTGGGGGCGAGGAAGGGTTTCAGAGAAGGGCGTAGGCCTTTGAAATGCCGAGGCCCACGTGACCACTCTGCCCTTGGATGCCACGGGGAGTTGCCTTCCCGGAAGCTCTCTTAGCCCAAACAGCCACCCTGTGATCTAAGAGATGTATGCATTGTCCCCTAGGCTATGTTTAGTAGAACACGCAGATTAGCATATCTTATGTTTCCCTTAAATCCTCTCAGTTTCAGTAAGACCCCCTTGTCACACATCACATACTTGAAAAACAGTTATAAGGATATCCTGAAGGACCAATAAAAGCGGGAGCAAAGAAGAGCAAAGGGTCTTTGTCTCTGAGCGTTGACCCCCTCAGCTTCTCCTCTCTTTCACAGCAAAGTTTGTAGTCATCTTTCATCCGTCGGTACAGGGATTGCTGGCCATTCCCGGCAGTAATCAATAGTACACAGCAACCTGTTCATCCAATATGTAGAACTAGACCTAGATTTGAGGTAGGACATAACTTGGACTACCTGCTTTTTTTCTAATATGGAGGCAGTATCCAGGAGTGGTCTCTTCTTTGGTAAAGTGATTGCTCCACCATGAGAACAGGGATGACTTTTCTGCCTTGATGCAGGACGAGCTGGTTTACACAGGCATGTGTAACGGATGCACTTGAAATCCAGGAAGGGGTGATTTCAATCAAAATGGTTGCACTGAACCTGAAGGGGAAACCAGAGGCAGAAATTAGCACTACTAAAAATCCATTCATGGCTCTCTAATAGGTTCAAATACCGATAGGAGGGCCTCTCAACAGATGAAAAAAATATGGGCCTAAAAAAATGTGGAGATAGGCAGAGAAGAGAACAATAAGAGGCCTCCTAGAAGAGGCCATGGGGTTGGCCTCCTTGAAGAATTTTGTTCTTGATTTAAGGTATGGTTACCAAATCACAGGGGTAGAATCTGGTCATCATTTTCCCTTTTATGAATCATTTCCTTTATGATCTAATGGTTATAGTCAATGTCTAAATGAAAACGTAACATTCTTTCACTTGGAAGTCACCAAGCAGATGTACAATTTTTCAATTTAGTTTTTCTGCAATTGTAATATATTGGTAAGAAACACTCTAAGTACCCAACTGACAAATATGTCTTTACAACTTATATACTTAACATTTTGACATTCTTAACAGGTACATAGAAACATGTCTTAAATGTGAGAGATCATTTATTATAAGGGTTGAATTACTTAATGTTTCTGAGTCATTATCTGCTACATCATCATGTTATTTCCTTATATTTTTATTCATAGACTGTTATTGCTTTTTCATTATTAATAAAGCTTTCAAAAAAATCACACAAATAGTTCATGCACATTACTGTTTGACTTGGTGGCTGTTACTCTGTAGAACTCCTATTAATATCATATCCATGGAAGTGTCTCAAGATGACAGAACAGATTACAATTGATGGTTCATAAAATATTTTTTTCTGTCAGAGAAAATAAAATTTCTGTGGAACAAACATATAATTTGGGACAAAAATGAGTAATTTTAGTAGCATTTGGTATATATTTCTAATTATCATAAATGATATTAACATATGTAAATTAATGTTTATCAATAGCTATACTAAATTTTTAATAATATTTGACCTAGTTACCAAGTGTTTATCACAACAATTTTTTATGAGCTTGTAATAGATGAATAAAAATAATAGTTAACATACAGGTAAAATATAGCTATAGCTGTTTTTCACTAGATAATATATTTTTTTTCCTTTAGAGGAGGAGTAAGGCAAGTTTCTATATAATGAATACTTATTTTTCTATACTTTTAGTGTGTACATGGTGAATGTAGAATGAATAAAGGTTTGTTGTGAAATTTCTGTTGTTACAGAAATGATTAACAGAAAAATCAAGAACGTTTTAAATTATCTTTCATATCAGTTTATATTGATTCAATCTCCAAGTAGTTTGCAAAAGCATTGCAGGAAATGAGATCTTAGGAAAAACTTGAAGTGATGGTTATTAACTTTACCTGTCAACTGGACTGGGCCTTGTTTTATCCAGATATTTGGTTAAGCATCATGCTGGGTGTGTCTGTGAGGGTGTTTCTGAATGAGATTAACATTTGAATTAGTAGGCTGAGTAAAGCAAACTGCCTACCCCAGTCTGCTTGGGCCTCTTCCAATTCACTGAAGGTCTGACTGACAAAAGATCTGAGGGATAAAAAGGCTGATTAAGGAAGAATATGCTCTTTCTCTGCCTGGCTGTCTGTTCTCTGTTTGACTGTCTTCAAGCTGGAACAGAGGTCTTCTCCTGCTTTTGGACTTGGGCTGGAACTTACACCATCAGCGCTCTGTCTTCTCAGACCTTTGGACTCAGACTAGAAGTACACCATCTGCTCTCCTGGGTCTCCAGCTTGTTGACTATAGATCTTGAGACTTCTCAGCTTCCATAATCACATGAGCCAATTCCTTATAATAAATTTATTTATTATAACATCATCTATCTATCTATTATCTATCTATCTATCTATCTATCTATCTATCTATCTATCTATCTCTATCTACCTATCCATCTATCCATTCATCCATCCATCCATCATCTCTCTTATTGGTTCTCTTTCTCTGGAGAACCACTAAAGCATTAGCCTTGGTGTAAGCAATCTTCTCATCCAAGACCCCATTCTGGAGCCCTCCTGTGCCATCTCTACAGGCGCTCTGGTGGTTTTCCTACATATTTCCCAAATCATCTCTATCTCTGTCTTTGAAAACACATACCTTTGTGATTTTTCCTCCAACTACATAGTGAGCACCTAGAAGACAGGGATGATACCACTTTCATCTTGCCTAGTGCAGTCCCTGACACTTAGTAATGACTCAGTAGATTTTAATAGACTCATACATGCATATGAAAAGATAGAGATTGAATTTGCCTTAATCTGCATACTGTCTCCTAATTCTCTCTGCATATTTCTAGAAATCAAATCTAAGTAGAAGGAAAAACAGAAGCAGATAAAAGCACACTAATGATTCCTTAGCAGACAAATATAAATTCTTTCTGAAAGTCAAGTAAAAATAACTAATAAACTCAATACTTTGAATGATCATTAAATTCAAAGATATCTCTTTTTGAATTCTGGTATCTATGCTAAAAACCAGGTGTGTGAATATTGCCCTTCCCCCATTACAAGCCTATTTTAATGGTAGTACCTTTTTTGATTGTAGATAAATTTTCTATGTGTAAGCTGTGGGTTTGGGAAATACTCATAAATGACCCATGTCTCATATAAGAAACAGCAAAACGATGGCTCAAATAGGTAGGCACAGAAATGACTTCAGAGCAGAAATAATGACCTAAACAAAATTTATCTAGGAGAATGAAAAAAAGTAATGAGATATGAGAAACAAGTGCAAATAAAAGATCCTAACTTTGAATGTGTCTAGACAAGTGGGGGAAAGACTTACGAGTGTTTGGCATGGTTGAGTTCAGTGGGTAAGAAATCTAGGAGGATGTCTTCACAAAAGGTAGAAATGACTGAGATTTTTAGCAGAAACCCTATTAGAAAATATTGAGGACACTGCCTAACTGTCCTGTGTTGAAACAATTTGGATCTAAGAAATCCAGATCAAACTTAATGGTTATTATGATAAAACTGCAATAATCTATATTCTTGTTTAGAGAGCAGAAGTTAATTTTGTTCTGAATCACAGGGGAGGAGCAAAGTGCCAGGCTGATCAAGGGAGCTGAATAAATAATTATTTGCTCAAGTTTGAAATTTTCTAATAAAAGAGAAAAGCACATTATTCATTGAAAATACTCAGCTTGTTTTCAAAGTCCAGAATAGGGATGATCTTGACTAAATATAAATGAAATGTTATAGCTGTTCAAAAAAGATAATGATCACAATATGCTGGGCATAAATCTTTGAAAGTTTTATAGAATAAAGAGTATTGGTCCAGCTCACGACTGAATATAGAGGATGTTAAGACTTGAAGAGGACTTTGGCGGAGAGAATGGGAAGACCAAAGGCTTGAAGGTGGCAAAGTAGAAGACAGGATGTGGAAACCTGGAGTTGTCCAGTTTAGTGAGGGTATTAGGGACCTAGTAGAGAACTGTAGTACCAACCAGAGTAGTGAATTTGGATTTCATTCTCTGAAATCTAATTCACTGAATGCTGCTTAGCAAGCAAATAATGTGATCACATTTGTGTTCTTTTATAGGATACAATGAAGAAGGCAAGACTGACTCATTCAGGACAGAAAGAATAAGAACTAGATCTGAGGTAGAAGCACTGAAAATGGTATTTGAAAGAAAGAAAATGTAGTTAATATCTACTGTAAAAGATTAATTAAATTGGTGACTGCTTGGATGGGAGATTGTGCCTAATATCTTGAGGAACTTTTGGGAGTTGATAAATTAGGTTTTGATATTTAAGAAAGAAGTTGCAAAGGTATATAATAAATCCTCAATACATATTTGAGTTAATGAAGAATAAGTGAAGTTATCAAAATATGTAAAGGACCCTCAGGACTGGAGATAAAAATCTGGGAGTTCTGGTCACTCTTGTGCAGATGAAATAACATTTAAAAGGGGTGGGGGTATTTAAAAGGTTTTAAGTATATGGCTGGTTTATTTCTCAAGAAGTTCATTGAATTCTGAAACTTCACAGGATAAGAGACTTAATAAAAATAATCTTTAAATCTCTGAAAAACAGAGAGAGTTTTTCATAGCCATTCAGTGCTGAGAAGACAAAAATTGATACTCAGGCCCTACCAAGAGTTGGGTCCTCAAAGGAATGCTAGGTCTAAGGAAAAATAAAATGTCAACTGAGCCTTGCCAAAATTGCAATCCAGCCTTCATTCAGGTCCATTCCTGGTTTGGATTGAAGATGGTTGCTCTTCTCCCCACCCCAGGCCATGTTCCCCCTCTGAAGCCTCTAAGGAAGAATGAACTCTGCTTTTTCTTAGCTTCTGGTGGTGACCAGCAAACCTTGCTGTTCCTTGGTTTATAGCTGTATCACTCCAATCTCTGTCTCCATTGTTACATGGCCTTCTTTGTTCTGTGTGTTTCTACATCTTCAGATCTCTCTGTTTTTATAAGGACACAAGTCATTGGAATTAAGGCCCTTACTAATCTGGTATGACCTCATCTTAACCTGGTTACATCTGCAAATATTTTATTTCCAAATAAGGTCATGTTCACAGGTACTGGTAGTTAAGACTTGAACATATCTTTTTTTGGGGGGGGACAACAAAATTTAATCCAAAATAGGGGGGAAGGTAGAAAGCCAGTGGGCTGGTTTTATATATAAATGGATTAGCTGTGACTCAGCTCCACAGATTGTTGCCATCTGGGCTTGCTGGCCAGCATTACCTACCACATGTGAACTGTGGGCTGCCAGTTTGCATATTTTGCTTTCAGGAAAGGATTTTCCTGAAAACCTTGAGGAAGGTGGTTTGTTACTGGAGATTAATAGAAGAGGTCGATTGTGAACAGAGAGCCTTTAGTTTTACATGGCTTTAGAAAATAGTAAATATGTCCTACTATGTAGTAGAAGAAATATTCTGGAACATCAAGACTGGCAGAAATACTATAGTTTTGGAATGTCAAAGAGCCCTATCATAAATATTTGGGGATATCATTAAAAATTACATCCAAACGATGTAGTGGGCATAGAGAGACTCATGTATAATGTATAGCATTATGATCAAGTTTTCTTAGAAAGTTTCCAATTACATGTACCTTAATCCATAGTTACTGGGTTTATTTTTTTCCCCTATGACACATTTATGAACTTGACAAGATCACTTCAGTGCAATGAATCTTGTTTTAAAAACAATCTCCAAAGGCATGGGATAGGAATGCAGTCTGTTTAGATTTAGAATCATTATGGTGAACTGCATTTTGGTAGTTCCTAGTGTGAAAATTATCTATCCTGAGGAATACTTACTATGTAACTCAAAGAGATTACTCAATATGAGAATATATTCTCCATTGGTAGGGAGAGACAGGACTTGAAATCTAGAGAGATTGCAAGTGAAATCACAGTTCATGTCTGAGGCTCACAATGTCAAAGGAATTAAATGAACAAGATCCAACCCAACTGTCTCTTCTAGGAGTCAGTTATAAATAACTTCTTGTGTAGTAGACATTTCCTAAGGCCTTATATTTCTGAGCTGTATTGAATTTTCCCCCTGCTGGAAATACCAGAACTGAGTAGAATATTTCCCCGAGGCACAGATAATTATATATTAAATCCTTTTTTTGTTGCTGTTTTTTGTCTTTTGTTTCTAGAAGCATAGGACACTCAACCATGGACTTTGCCGATGCAACAAAATTTAAGAATGGCCTTTTTAGTGGACTTTCACACTCTCATTGCCTAACTAAGGTTATACCCTCCCAATATCCACCACCCAGCTGTGGCTGTTTTGTTACACTGCAACACAAATGTTAAACTAACATAACACAAATTCACAGTTCCCATGTTGGCTAATTCCACACACAATTTTAGCAATTATCTTTTCCATCACCTTTGCTCATTCCATCCCACTATTTCCATATGGGCCCACCATTAGATTGTAAATTCTGTCGAGGACAATGAGACCTTTTCTTTTCTTTTCCTCTCCCTTTATTAATGTGCATTCACATATTAATCATTTTGCAAATATTATTATAATAGCTTCACAACACTAGCTGGCAAATTGAAATAATTCAATTTTTTCACTATGAAACTATTAATGTAAAACAACAACAAAACATAGTTTAAGCTAGGACCACACAGTATAGTCAAATCATTATTAATCACCAAGTAAACTCCAAAGTCAGGCAAGTGAATTATTTGTGCCTAGTGCAATTTTTACATTATGACTTCTCAACTATGTCCCATGATGGAAACACAATTAATTAATTGACAAAACTCCAGTTGATTTTATGAAGCACTAGATTGTGCTTACTTTGAAATGGAGGAAGAATTTTTGCCTACCCAAAGCAGTGAAATAAATTTGTTATATTTATATTATGGAAGAAAAAAAAACACTCAGTTTCTGAAAAGATTTAGCTCTTTGGGGATTGCAGTATTTCAATTAATGACACTCCTTCAAATCTCTTAAATCCTGCATTTTTGCTCAAAATTCTATTATCATAAATTTATTCTGTTGTGTTAGGACAAGTCTAAACTAGCAAAGTGAAGAGGAAAATAGAGCCAATTATTCAGATAATTGAAGTATTTTACTTTTTTCTCATTACTGTATATTTTCAGATAAAATCTTTTAAAAAATCTGATTACATGTGGAATTACCCCAGTTTCCTCTCTAATAATATATATAGTTAGATTATATTATTTAAAGTTTCTGATTCTTATGGACTTTCTGACTTTGATACTTGTTCTATGTAGGTAAATAACTCCATTAGCAGGGCTAAAATATACTTGGGGAATTGAGCTCGGAGTAAAATGTTAAGCTGCAGTTAATGATTTTAAGTATTAGAGAGTTTACCCAAATAGATATATGAAAATCTCTTCCCTGGAGTCTGGAGCCACATAAGGAAAATAAAATAAAAAATCAAAGTAATTACCTCAGTAAATAAAGTCCCAAATTCATCTCTTAGATGCAAAATATGCAGATAGAAGTTCAAAAGAAAAAAAAAAACTTTTGCTAAATCATCCAAATTTGCACTTCACCTTATATTTTGTCACTTATATTTTTGTAATTTTTATCATTTAAAACTAATGTTTGTTTTCTAAACTTGTTTTTTCATTTCAAAATAAGACATAATGATTTTTTTCTGTCTTGGTGTAAAGTAGAAAAGGGACAAGTATTTGTTCTTTAGAACAAAAATTACCTACCTAATAATCTAAAAAAAATTATTAACTACATTTCTCTCTTTATTTGCTACAATCACCCTTATATGTTAGTTTTCTTTTTATTTCTAAAATATTCCACAATTGCTTATTTTTATATTTTATTGAGCCATTAAAATATTTATTTAAAGCAGCAACTATAATGACTTGGAGATAGCTAGCTCATTACACAGGAAAAATAAATTTGTTGAACATATAAAAAAGCATACTTAGGTAAATTAAAAACATAAATGTGAAAAGTAAAATGAGAAAGACTTAGAGATTTGTGGTGAAGGATTCCTTAAATCAAAAGACATACTGTAGGGGCACCTGGGTGGCTCAGCTGGTTAAGCGTCTGCCTTCGGCTCAGGTCATGATCCCAGGGTCCTGGGATCAAACCCCACATTGGGCTCCTTGCTGAGCCTGCTTCTCCCTTTCCCTTTGCTGCTCCCCCTGCTTGTGCTCTCTCTCTCTCTCTCTCCCTCTGTGTCAAATAAATAAATAAAATCTTTTTAAAAAAGACATACCATAAAGCAAAAATGAGAGATTGAACACATCAGTTAAGGCCTTTCATTCAAAAAAGGGCAGCTTTGAGAATATGAGTAGAGGCTGATATTGTTCTAAAACTGCAGCAGGTATTGTCTAAAAATGACAAAGACTTAATATCTAAAATATGACTCATGCAAGTCAATAAGAAAAACAAACAAGAAACTGAGTATAAAAATTGTCAAAGAAGGAAGAAATTCAAATAGCTCACAAATATATGAAAAAATGATTAATCTCATAACTAATCAGTTATAAATTAACACAGCAATTAGATATTTATATGCATCCTCCTTATTGAAATTTAGAAAGTACCTATATTGGCCAGGATGTAAGAAAAGACAATTCCTTAATCATTGCCTACTGGGTATTTACAGAGAAATTTTTGCATAACCTATTGTTGCCTTTGTGTGTGTGTGTGTGTGTGTGTGTGTGTGTGTGTGTGGTAGCAAGAATACAAAGCAAACTAGGTGTCTATCACTACGGAAATGGATAAGGAAAAAGAAGGTAGATACAGACAATGTGGTATTATGATGGAGTTATAATCAATGAACTAGACATACAGCAAAATGAAGAGATCCTCAAACGCTGGGTGAAAAAGCATAAGAAATAGAACATTTATAGCCTCACACCACATATGGAATTAAAATACATACATATACAAAACAACATTACATAATTCACTAATACAGGTATTACCAAGTACATTTAGCAAATAAAAATAGAATGTGTATAGAATGGGAATGAGCTTTGTTAATGAAGAAGAAAAAATAATAAAACAGGAGAAGAATCTCACGCAGACCAAAGTGATTGTGTTTCTGTTGTGCAAATAAAACAAATAAACAAGGCCTTCATATTTCATTCCTTGTGAAATCAGAGACTCTTACCTTTTCCTCTGATATTCTCACTCTACCAATTCACATAATGATATTTATACTTCTCAGCTCTGTGATTCCTTTGATTGACTTCTGCCTTATCCACCTTACCTTTGTCTGTTTCTTTGTTATTCTCTGCCCTTGTTGATTCAGTGTCTCTTGTTTTATTGTACTACTCTAAAGTCTAGGCTCCCTGCTCAGCAGGGAACCTGCTTCTCCTTCTTTCTCTGCCTGCCACTCCCCCTGCTTGTGCTCTCTCTCTCCCTGTCAAGTAAATAAATAAAATCTTAAAAAAATATATAGAGTCTACTTATTTTTTAGTTAGATAGTAAGCTCTTGATGTAATTAACTCTTATAATTTTGCAACTTTGAAATATTCACATAAGGGTTCCAAGTTTTAAAAAAGCCAAAGATATTTTATTTCTATAACACACATTGACTACACTATCAATCATGGGTTATACCTAAGAAAAATGATTCCACTACTGGAATTGTTTACTCCCCATAGGGGAGGATATCAGAGGATCAAGGAAGATTCTGTGCCCTTCTAAGTATTTTCTCCATATGTTGGCTATTACCTACAATTTCTTTACAAGCTATGTCGCTTTTCTACTCCACAATTAGTCATATAGCTTACATTTGTAAAGCTCTGTTAAGAGCAATGGACCCTAAAAGAATGAGTAGGAGGGCCAGGGAATAAACAACAGAGCAAAGGATAGCATTTTCAAATGTTTTTTTGCTTACAATTGGCAGTTATCATCGAGAAATATGAAGAATTCTTTAGTTCAGGACTAGACTTTGCCCTTTCTTTCCAAAAGAACATGGGATGTGGTACCAACAGAGACCACATAGTGTTTCTAGACTTGGGTTTCCACCCTGAACTAAAGGTAACAAGGAGCCATACTCCTGCCTTACTGCTTGTGTTAGATGAGGCCTAGTGGAGGTCAGAACTTTTACCACCACCCAGAGGTTATGAGGTCTTCCTTCCATGGTATCAGTGGAGGCCATGTGGGGAGCCAGAATTCTTATTCCTACCCAGCAACAGTTAGCAGGCTCCCCCTGCCTCACCCCAAGTGTCAATGGAGGATGAGCAAGAAACCTGGACTTTCATAATAACCCACTGGCACTCCTCATTTTCTGAGTGTTATCAGAGGATGCCTACTAAAGCAAAAGATTTGAGAAAGATTTGAACTTTCATAACATACCCAAAATGTCAGATTTTGATAACAAATTATGCAAAATAGAAAAAAGAAACAATTAATAGATGTCTACACTGAGGTGAAACAAATGTTAGAATTATCTGACAAAGATTTAAAAGTAGCCATCATAAAAATGCTTCATTAAACATTTAGGAATACACTTGAAATTAATGAAATATAGAAAGTTTCAACAAAGAAATAAGAAATATAAAAACTAAATGGAGATTTGGAGCCAAGAAATGTAATCACCAAAATAAAAAGCTCAATGTATGAGCTAATTCACAGAATGGAAAGAGCAGAAGAAAGAACAAGTAAACTTGAATATAGAGCAATAGAAACTGCTCAGTCTAAACAGAAAGAAAACATACTAAAAAAAAAAAAAAAAAAAAAAACAAATCTTAGTGATCCATGGAACTATTGCTCAGATCTAAGATTCTTGTCTTTGGAATCACTGAGAGAGAGAACGGTGCCGCTGAAAAGTCTGCAAATAAGTTCTATGTAAAAACTTCCCAAATTTGTCAAAAGACAAAAATCTGTAGATCAAGAAACCAAGCAAACACCAAACAGGATAGAAAGTAATCCATCCAGATTATAATTATAATCCAGATTATAATTAAACTTCTGAAAACTAGTGAAATAGAATTAGAAAAATAGTGAAATAGAAGATAGCTTGAAAGTGGTGAGAGAAAAACAACCCCTTACCTACAGGGGGGGAAATAATTTGAATGACAGAAGATTTCTCATCAGAAACCATGAGGACTAAAGGAAGTGGTACAATATTTTTGATGTGCTGAAAGAAAAGAACTGTCAACCCAGACTTCTATAGACAAGGAAAATATCCTTTAAGAATTAAGGTAAATCAGATAATCTCAGATGAAATAAAACTAAAAGAATATGTAGCCAGCAAATAAAATTTAGCTTAAATGAATGGATAAAGGAGGTTCACTAAGTAGGAAGGCAATGATCTAAGGAGGAATTTTGGAATATTAAGAAGGAAGAAAGAATAAATAAAAGAGTGAAAATATGCATAAATCCAGTTGACTTTCCTTCTCTTCTTGAACTTTGGAAATTATATTGGATAGTTGAAGTAAAATTGTAATGCTGTCAGACATGGTTCTCAATGTAGGTAGGGTATATACATACTGTGTATGTGTATACCTCAGCCACTAACAAAGCTATGCAAAGACAAAAAACATGATTATAAGTCAAAATGAAATTTTAATAGATTTTTCAGGTATCCCATAGGAAGGCAGAAAAAATCAGAAATTTTTAAGAGAGGAAAAGACAAAACAAAAAATAAAATAGCAGACTTAAGCCCTAACATATTAATAATCTCATTCAATGTAAATTTAAAGCAGACAATGATGGAGTAGCTAAGAAAAGATCACCCAACTCCATGCTATCTACAAGAAACTCACTTCAACTATAATGGCATAGGTAGATTGAAAGTAAAAGCTTGGCAAAAAGATAATACAATGTAAACATTAATCAAAGAAACCAGGACCAGCTATACTAATATCAGGCAAAGTGAACTTCAAAGCAAAGAAAATTACTAGAGCTAGAGACAAACATTACATAATGTTAAAGGGTAAATCCACTGAGAAAACACAGCCTTCCAGATGTGTATGAACCAAGCAGCAGAGCTACAAAATATATGAAGCAAAACCTGATAGAACTGAAAGAAGAAACTGACCAGCTCAAAATTATTGTTGGAGACTTGAACATTCTTCTTTCAATATTGATAGTACAACCAGAGAGATAATCTGCAGAACTCAGTCACCTCATCTACTGACAGAATCTATTCAACATTTACAGAATACTCCACCCAAAAGAGCAGAATGCACTCTCCTCTAGACCCATGGAACATATACCAACATAGACCATGTGCTGATTCATAAAACAAACCTCAACAAATTTAAAAGGATGGCAATTATACAAACTTGTTCTCTAATCACAATGAAATAAAAATAGAAATTAAAAAAAGAAACATAAAAAGAAAATCTCCAAATACTTGAAAAATAAATAATGTACTTCTAAATAATCTGTGGGTCAAAGAGGGGATCTAAAGGGAAATAAAAAAAATACATTGAACTTAATGACAATGAAAATACAATATATATCAATTTTTCTGGACACAGTTAAAGCAGTTGTAAGAGAAATTTATAGCAGGAAATGCTTAGATTAGAAAAGAGAAAAGTCACAAAACAATAATCTAAACTCCCATCTCAGTAAAGTAGAAAAATAAGAACAAAATATGCCCAAGGCAAGAAGGAATCAATTAGTAAAGATACAAGCCTAAATCAATGAAATTGAAACCAATAGAGAAAATTGAATAAACAAAAATCAAACAGATGCAACACAATGGATTCCTTAAAAAGATCGATAAAACTGACAAACATTTAGTGTTATAGATAATTTTATATGTCAACTTGGCTAAGCCCTAGTACCTGTTTTTAGTAAAAAAACTATTCTAGATGTTGCTCTGAAGGTATTTTTCAGATTTGATTAACCTTTAAATCAGTAGACTTTGAATAAAGCAGTTACATTCCATAATGTGGTTGGGCCTTGTTCAATCAGTTGAAGGTCTTCAGAAAAAAGACTGAGATAACCAGGGAAGAAGGAATTCTGCCTTCAGACTCAAGACTGGAACATCAACACTTGCCTCCAGCCTGCTAGCCTTCCCTAGAGATTTTGGTCTTGCCAGCTTCCACAATTGTGTGAACCAATTCCTTAACCAACCAACAAAACAAACAAAGCTCTTTATACATACTGTTGGTTCTGTTTGTTTGGAGAATTCTGGCTAACAAATCTAGCACTGCTAAAAAACGAAAGCGAGAAGACAGCAATCACCAGTATCAGGAGAAACAAGGGCTATCACTACTGCTGATATCAGAAGGATAATAAGAGGATACTGTGAATAAATTTCACAGGTTAGATGAAATTGGTCAATTCCTCAAAATGTACAAACTATCACAACTGACACAATATGAATTGGATGATTCATATTTGAATAACCCTGTAACTATTAACGTAATTAAATTCATCATTTAAGAACTCATGAAAAAGAAGTCTCCAGGCCTACCTAGATGGTTTCACTGGAGAAATCTACCAAACATTTAAAGAATTAACATCAATTCTACACATTTTTTTCCCAGAACATGAAAGTGGAGAATACACTTCCAAATTCATTTTATGAAGCCAGCATTACCCTGGCTACGTGGCTATGTGGCTATGTGACTGTAAAAGGGTAGCCTGAGGGAGATCTTCATGGTGATGACATTGTTCTGAATCTTGATCAGATCAGTGGTGGTTACAGGAATCTCTGCATGTGCTGAAATGGCATAGAACTATACATACTAATTGTTCCAATGTCAATTTCCCGGTTTGATATTGTGCTATAGTTATATAAGATTCAGACATCAAGGTGAAATCAGGGAAAACTGTGTGAAGGATACACAGGATCTCTAGTATTATCTTTGGTACTCTCTGTGAATGTATTATTTCAAAATTAAAAATTAGGAAAAATCTTAGAATTTCATGCACTCTTTCAATTAAACTTTGGTGCATTGTAAGATTATTGGGGAACTAAAATTTCCCAGTGCCTTTGGACACTGTGAAACATGACACCTCTAGAAAGTAAGTTCTAAGTAATTCATGCCAAAACATCGAACACAGTGCCTGATTTATGGTAGGCAAATACCAAAATACTAAGTATTTTTCAGAGTTTAGAACACAAAGGAACAAAAAGTGGCTCTGGGAATTTGTAAAACAGAAATTAATGAACAAGTTTTCTCCGGAAAATGTACGATGGACTTTGTTTTTCTTGTTAATCTTTGAGATGATGTTCTTTTATCAGAGTATTATCCAGCCAAACTGTCACTCTCCTTCGACTGCTGGATACTTAAACTAATCTTCCCATTGCCCATACCTTAAATTAAAGGCATAAAAAATGCTACCTTTTGTTTATTGTAGATATAATCTACCTTAATGTATGTTATCTCTTTTAAACTCAAATAACTCTAAGATATAAAAACTATAACTACACATATATGGGAATCTTTGATGAAGAAATGAAAGGAATTAATAAACTTATATGGCTAATGAGTGATTTTTTTACACGAAAAATGCAACTTCATGTCAACAATCTAGAGAAAGAATAATAGTATGTATAATAATCCTTAAACATGGATGGTTGCTTACTCTAAAGTTGGTTAATATTCAGTATGTTTGGACATATCCCTAAGTTCTTGGCAATAGAACACAAAATTGTGCAGTCCCAGTTAGAGAAAAAAAAATGACATTTGATTGCTATAACATAATAATGATATAACCTCTTAATGTGCTTCTGACATAAAATATTATGATGTCAACAATCTTTTCATGCTTGGAAGTAGTAAGAGCGTTATATGCAATTTTGGTCTGAACATTTTAAACCGATGTTGGCTGGTAATCCATAAAAATAAGAAGATGCTAAAAGGAATAAATACACTGTCCATATGTAGGAAAAAAGCAGTTAGAGCTCTGTAGTTCATAGAGTGGAAAATAGAGTAGGTCCTTGAATGTATTCCTCCAGAAAACCAGAAACAGCAGCTTTGGTGGTGAGGCAAAGGGCATAGAGCCTTTAGATAGAACTTTTCAAAGTGACAGCTCTGGAGATGTGAGCCACTGAGCAGTTTGAATTTGGCCTTCCTTTAGGCCAAGCACAGCCATCAGATAATTTCTTGCGTTTTCTTTCAGAATTATGACTTTTTTAAAAAAATGAGCTGAACTGAGGTTTCAGTACATGTACGTCATTACCTTAATTAAAATAGAAAACCCAAGCATGTCTCTAGTGATTGCCATGTTTGACTTCATCTCTTTCATAATCTTAATTGTCTCTTTAATTAAAGAATTATCTTAATGATCAGTTTTAAGATAGTTGGAGCCACGGTATTAGTCAATCTACTTATCTCGAACTTGTAAGGAAAAGTCAGAGTTCAAGGTTAGGTAAGAGGATTTTTTCTTCAGATTTTTCTTTAGATTTCCAGGCATAATTTTGTTCTCTAATCTTAACACTTGATGTGTTAAGAATCATTCTTCTATTCTTTCCAAAGCTTCTGATGACTGCATAGTTGACCAGAAAGAAGTCTCAAACTAAAGACTGTTGTTCCACAAGTGTGTGGAGGAAGATTTTTACTCATTTGCTGAAGATTTGGGTTAATGTAGTATCTAGACCATCGGTTTTCTCAAGTTTTTAAGTGTTCTCTTATGACAAATATACACTTAGCATGTAACTAAGTTTTGTTGTTGCTGTTGTTAAAAGCAAGATCAAGTGAAGTTTACTGGAGAGATCTTAAAACTAGCTTCTTGATAATCCCACTAATGCAAATAAAAACTGTATAATGAGAAATAGGTGCAAAGAATTATTTTACTCCAAAGGAATCTGTCACTTTTCTAGCAGGGTGTTGTAAATATCATTTAGGAAAAAAAGCGATTGGTATTAAAATACACACAGAAGGACTGTGGGATATTGTAAAGAGCACAGACTGAAAGTCAAGAAAACTAGAATCAAATCTCAGATCTGCTTGTATTAATGGACAGGTCATTTAATCTCTCTGTCTCATTTTTCCCATTTGTCGACTGGAAATAATACCCATTTAAGGATAAAATATATTATTAACTATGACTAAAGAATGAATCTTGCTTTTATTGGTAACAGGGAGGTTTTAAATCTTGTGTTTATACCTTTTTTCTTCCTGAAAATGTGAATAATTTTCTTAAAACAGCAACAAAAACAAAGTAGAAAGTCTTCGTTAATATGGCATGACGTATGACACATCCACGTTGGTTACTGATAATACACCAATCACTGAAAATAGTCTAAGTTTGAGACTGCTCAATAGGTAAACTAAAACCTACAAGTCCTAACATGGACCTGTATTTACACACAGATGTACCCGCCTCTCAAAGTAATTGTTTTCTAACAAAGTATTGTTTATATGTTTCATGCAAATTGGTTTGAAGTGTTGCTTAGACAATCTTATTATATTTAGGAATAAAAACTTCCATCAAGAAATTGTACAAAAGAAAATGGACACACCAGCTGGGTAAATCTATCATATGCGGCGGCGGGGGGAGAGCACTTTTAATTAGCTGAGTGAATGCAGTTTGCTGAACACAGAAAGCACAGCCTCAGTCATATTAAAATGTGCCTAATTTTCTGTGAAAAAGTCCCATCTGAACAGGCTTGACCACAGTCAATCATACTAAAAGCCACTGGTGCTTAATTTGATTTACCAATATAAAATGCAAATTAGGTTATTAAGTGGAGTGGCAGACTGAGTAGGGCCCCTTTCAAACCATCAAGTTAAATGCAAGCAGACAGCAAACTGGCTGTGCAAAGAAAATTTTAGCATATTCGTTTGATTAGTGCTACAAAAATTTAATTAGGTTGGCTAATTACTTGACAAATTGCTCTACATGAGAGAAAAAGCAGAGGAGTTTTTTTTTCCTTTTTCATTGCAAATATCCTGTGTGTATTTTAGCCCAAATGCTATCTGCCAATTTGCAAAAGCATTATTAAATGAATGGAAGATGGTCTCCAACAATGGTAAATCGTATAATGCATATAATTAGACAAGACCCACACAACTGTACCCGTATGTCCATACTCTTATGACTAAAAATATTTAACACAATATTTTTACGTAACTACTGTCAAAACAGATTATCACAAAGCAGTCAGTTGTTCTTAAGAAAGAAAATATTGTGCATGATATAGAAAAGAGACATTTGTGAAATTCCTCCCAGAGGTGTTTGTTTGTTAACTATTAAATGGTGACATGCTGAAGTTTATCATCACAGAAAAGACCCTGTCGGCCAAAACATGCCTGATTGAGGCCAGGGTTACAATGGAGTAGAGAAAATTTCTCTTTGTGGTAGATTCAAAATTTAAAACTATTAAATAATTCTCAAAGTCTACTGACATCTTGTAAGATTAATTTTCCTTTTTTGGATGCTGTTTATTAGTCTTCATTTCTTCCTCTGTCTTTTCCCAGTCACTTCATAAGAGAGCAGACTTGAAATACTCATCTTTGGGGAAAGCTTGCAAGCTGTGTGACCACAGAATGAAAAAAAATTTTCAGTCCATGTCAGTATTTTATTGAGAGATTAAGAATGACTTTGAGTAATGGAAAGTGTCTTTCTCTGTTCAAAGGGAAACTTGATTTTCCTAGAGAAAGTATATGTTTTTATCAACATTCAAGAGAACAAGAAAGGGGATTTCACATAATTGTAGCATTATTTGGAGGACTCCCAATTTTTTTCATATACTTTATTTGATTTTTGTTGATTTTCTAAAGAACTAGTGAACTCAAGCACCATGATTTTACACATAGATGACCACTTTGCCTGTTCAAGTGGAAAAAATAAGTATCATGTTTTATAAACACAAATCTTAACAGTTAGTAATTAGATACTATATTTAACCTGTTCTAAAGTGACATTCTAAGAAACTACAAAACTACAAGAAATATTTGTGAACATTTATGCAGGCTGTGCCTTATTTATTTATTTTTTTTGCAATTAACATTTTCTAACTTAAATTTAGAACACAAACATAGTAACACAGCACGATGCAAATGTGGTAAAATTATTTTATGTAACATCCTTCTCATTGTTGCCATTATATCCTAACTTAACCATTTTTACTCTTTTTTAAATTTACAACCATCACCAAAGGAAGTAGAGTACAGATTATGTGGGTTATGCAGACAACTTTACTACTGTAGAATAAAGTTCTGGGAAAAAGTTGTGGTCTCCTAAGCATACATTTGGCCATGAATTTCTGGCATTACATATAATGGCCTTGAGGACTCCATCTTTATATGCAAAGGTAGATTCTACAAAACATTGGGTCAGAAAACATGAAATTCATGGCAAAGTAATAGCATTTTTTAATACAGCACAACTATACCAACCCTTGGGATTTTTCCTTTCAAGGTATTGGCCGATTTTCTCTACTCTCTCTTTTTCTATTCTTTATTTTCAATTTGATAAACTGACTGATATATCTGGTAGCTACTGTCATAAAAAATTGAAGTCTGAGACATTTTATTAAGGGCATGGGTATAAAACAGTAAAATTACTAACTTGCAAATATGTTTTGTGTGTTAATATCAAATGTGTTTGTCCAATGAAAGCTGGCATATTAATTGCTAAAGATGTGATACTCTCTGATTATAATTGTTATGTGTTGCTTGGAACCAATTACATGCATGTATAATTATAGCAGTTGTCTTTTATCGAGCCCCTACTATGTGAAGGCACAGAGTTTAATGCTTGCATTTATTTTATTATTTAGTTCTTTTAGTAAACTCAAGATATAAGTATTATTGTCCCCGTTTTAGAGAGGATGAGATTGAGACTGAAACAGATTAAGTAAAATCCAAAATCAAAGACCTAGCATCTGACAAATCTGGGATTTAAACTGAATTCTGTCTGAATTCCAACATCTTGTTCTTTCCCTATGCCACGAGTAGTTTTTGAAGATACATTTTTAGTGCGGTTTTATGCATGTATGTACTTGTGATATATAATTGGTGTATTTGTATATAATTTGAGATTTTATGAAACCACTGTGATTTGTATAGAAAGCCTATAGATTTTAGGGAGTCTATATCAACTATGGTGATTTAGATAAGAATCTTTGGGAACATCGTATCTTCTAAAGTTGCAGACAGAGTCAAATTATTTGCCATTTTGGAGACATCAAAAGAAACATACACACACACAAAAGGAAGACAGGTATGGGATTGGATTAGGAAAACTGAAGTTTCCATCGCCATGACAACAAATACACTGGGGAAGAATATACCAGTGTATGAAGACATGGGTTTAAAACCAGCATTAGCCTCTTAAAGGGCTTCATTTTCCTTCAGTATAGCTATGTTGTGAATAAAAAATAAAAAATCTTGGTTTCCAGATGGGATAAGATTCTTCTCATTAACATTTTAGAGGTTAAATTTAAGAAGGCTTATTTAAGATACATACATATCTATGGACGGTAATTAGTTATCTGAATGTCTTTCTACATGTTATTGATATTCCTGAAAGCCTTGTTTCAAGTATTTGATAGACAATAAATAATTTTTCATATAGAAATATTAATCCTTTTGAATAGATTTGAATTAATAGTAAAAATTCTCCCACAATTTCAATTTTTGAAAAGCACTCTTTGGATTTTGAACTGATTGATAGATGACTCTAAGATACACAAGATTGCAACTACTAATTCACTACATTTTAAAGTACACTAAACTATGAATTGCATGGTGTTAATTCAATCATTAATACATATCATAATTCCTTCAATACTTTCATATGCAGAAAAAAAATCTTGCTATTTCAGTTGAAAGAGGAGAAGAATCATGTGGAATTTCAGAATTAAAAAAATGATTTGGTATTTTGATCAAATAATTTTCTAGTGTTCGGTTGTATTCCTCAAGTCCCTTGACTTTGTCAAAGAAAGCAAACATCCTGTTATATGGAGGTCTCATTATAATGAGGAGAGCCTTACCAAGAGTTAACTCCACCATCTGCAGGGTCCAGGGAATACTTCCTCTCCCACTGTGGGAATTCTCCTCATGTAAAGTGGCCAGTTGTTCATCGGTTCTATTTTGTGTTCACAAAGGAAAAGTTTAGCTTATGACCTGTAGTTTCATGTTACCATGTGTTGTTATGTATGTCATCTGTGATGCAAAATATAAACACAAAAGCTGCTATGCAGTTAGAATAATAGGTGTATGTACTTACTGAGTTGAGAAGTGCCAGGAAAAAAATGCATGATCTTCCCCAGTTATTCATAGCCAGAAAAAATTACCCTGATATTTAAGTGTGTAAACAAAAAGAAAAATAATTTTCCAGTGAGAACAAAATTTAAGCATTACAAAGAAGACCATAAATTCAGAACTAGTTTATCTGGATTTAATGAACCTAAAGAAGGTACTCTGATGAAAAGGAAAGAAATTATAAAGAATTGTTGCAGTTCAATTTCAAAATCTCAAATATTTGAGGTATTAAGACTAAAATTTTCACCCCTTGTCACAAATACAAAATTAGCAAGAACATCATTTGTTATTTATTTGCAGAATAATTCATAGTTAATTGTATGATAAGGGAATACTTTTACCCTAACATTTAGATAAAATTATCCAATATATTTGCAGGTAGTTGAATAAGGTGGGCAGCATGCAGATGAGTGCTAGAGGCTTTCTCCTCACATCACTCTGACACAAGTCTAGCTAGTTCTCAGGTCCTTCAGCCAAGTGGTTTAAACACAGTTTCCGATATCAGGGAACTTCATTTTCATCCTTTGACTTAAGAGCTTAAAATAACCACTGAACTTCGTACAATAAAAGCCATAAAACTACCAAGAGTTCTTCATGAGGCAATAGCTGTGTTTGGCATGTGAATTGCTATGGTGGCTTTTCCATTCGGCATTTCTAGTCAGGTCTAGAAAAGTAGAGGTAATAATAAAACAAAAATAATTGTTGAACCATACAAAAGTTAACTTGAATCAACTGTAATTTTAGAAGAAAATCATAGGTTGGCTCACTTGCTGTCAGAATGGTCTATACATTCATGTTCTTATATGCTATAAAATCCAGATAAATTTTTATCTTTCATGTATTAAGTCACTTTCTGAAAATATTTTGAAATTGCTATGTAAAACTTAATATGACCTGGTATTCAGTAATAGTTACTAGTCTTGCTTTAGCTATTAGCCCCATCTATGGCTTGAGAGTGACTTAGAAGAACAGAAGACATTAAAATGGACTGTCTACGTTCAATTCTGAGTATCTCTTTGCTTCACTAGTTTTCATCTTGGTGGTAAAAAACATGTCTTCAGCTTGTGCTAGTGCTGGGTACAACACTCTGAGGAGCTGAGGCACTAGGTATGGTTAAATCAGCTTAACATTATGGCTGCACAGTATTAAACCAACATAATTATTATCATTTATTAATTCATGGGATTGTCAAATTGATAAAAATTATGGTTTTTTTGGAGGGGTGCAAAAACTAATTTACAGTTTTCTACTAAAACTGTAAATGCAGTAAAATCTTTGGTGCAAAAGAAATGCTTTCCTGCTTTTCCCTTCCTTTCCCATTATTAAGTGATCATTTTTAATAGCAATTGTTCTCTTTGTTTTTCTTGATGCTAGAGAAATTATTGCCTAAGCTTAAACAACATAGTCTGTTCATCTGAGGGTATATTTTTCCTTCTGCGGAGCCAAGTACTTTTGGGTTTTAGCAGAACTTACAGACTTCCAGGAGATTTTTGCTGCTTTAAGGCTAATTTTGTCTTTGTTTCTCCCAAAGTTAAAAACACTTGGTGCAAGTCACATTAACAAAGACTTACCTGTACTGAGATTCTAAGGTGAAATCCAGCTGGGCTTGCTGCTATCATATAGGGCACAAATTAATCAGCAAAATCTTTCACTCAGCTGAGAAAACAGCTTCTTTCTCAAAGATGTAGGTAAGGACAGAATCACCTTAATGGGGTTCTATAGGAAGGGTCTCCTATAAAGCCAAAATTTTGCAGTGAAACTTCAAATTGTCTCTGTTTTTCCCTTAAAAGTAAACCACTGATAAGGATATATGAGAATAATATTTTATACACAATGAGCCTTCTAGAAGTTGATCGTTGTCCACTTCTAAGAGTGTTGAATTGTCTCCCTGCCTGATAAGGTACTTGCTTCTTTTATTTCCCAATATTCTCTTAAGTATTGGTTACACATATGTGAAACATTCTTAGTTTATCATGATACTGGAAGTTTAGCATTACAAGCTGTGAATATGTTTTAGACACCCGAGAAAATAGGTACAATGTGCAGAATGACCATTCGGCCATCTTGGTCCTGCTAGGGTTTCTTTGCAAAGGCATAAAAACACCAGATCTTGCTGCCGGACACTATCATCTTTCTTTACTTTTCTTTAAATGGGAAAATTGTATAGAATGGCAAAAAGAAAAATAGTTAACAAATAGCACAATATAAAAAAGCCACCTTCCCAAACTTGTGAAAATTTAAAATTATTTGATTAAGAAGCTCTTTTCAAAAATAGTGATTAAGCTGCTCTGGCATCAGTTTAACCTATAAGCTTAACTTTTCTTTTTCCACTGAGTTACCTAAAACAACTGTAAATACTAATGTTTTTAAATTCTAAGACAGAATCCTAAACTTCGATGTTAACTGCATTTGTTTTCTAGGGAAAAGGAAGAAGACTTTTAACACTTCAAAAATTATAATTATAGATAACTTTTCTTTGTAAATTTCTTCAAATTATTTTAACTTGTTACAATTCCTTCTCTTCTAAGAATAATCTATTAATATCTTATATGTTATTCTTATTTTTGACTACAATGTATGACAAATTAACACAAACATGTCTAAGGTTTACTATATTTTATGTTGTATATTTGCACAAGTCAGTTTTTGATAAATATTCTTAATAAACTCTTTTAATAACCAAATATATTAACCACAATAGAATCAGAGGGAAATAGACATGACCAAATTGTTTTAAATTTTCCTAAGGTAAAGATGTCATAATTTTGAAAAGACATGGCATTTTATACTTTTAAATATTTGCCTTTCATAAATTTTCCCTATCTAAAAGTAATATTTTGGGGGGTTATTATATATATATCTGTGGAAAAATGGGTGGGTTTTGGGTTAAACAGTTGTTTAGCTCACCAGGTGAGTGCTATGTAAACATGAATAAAGACTATTCATTTTTATGCACTTGTTAGTTTAAAAATTCTCCTAAAACTCATTTACCTCCCCAATGGAGACATTGAGGTCATTTGCAAAAGTTCACTCTTAGAGAAAAAGATAATCAATAAATCTAATATTTTTTCTCTCTTCATGTATAAGTATCTAATTGTTGTGATGAGCACTGGTGGTTGTATGGAAGTGTTGAATCGCTAAATTCTACACTGGAAACTAATATTACACTGTATGTTAACTAACTGGAATTTAAATAAAAATTTTTTTAAAAAAGGAAGAATATGTATTTTCTTTTCAAATAGTAACTAGACCCTACTTTATCTTTTTTTTTTTTTTTTAATGGTAAGGCCTCTGATGGAAGGTAATATGGCTGTCTTCTATTATCTCAACATTTCCATTCCTTCATTTATTAATTTATTTATTTCACAAACTTTTACTTATTCATGAATTCACTTATCACACAAACTTTTGAGTATTTGAAGCAATGGGAATTGTACTGATAAATAAAATAATGAATTGGATGAGAAATGAATGTACATAATATTAGATTATTCCAAATATTTGAGTAGAAGAAAGCAGATAATGCAAAAAGGTAGATTAAATAATGATTTCAACTCTGGAGCTTATCTGTTCAAAATCTATGGCCTATTACAATGAATGAAATAAGGAATACATAATAAATATCAGTCATGCCATATTATTAAGGAACTTACATAAAGCTTCATTTTTTATCTGTGAAATGTGAATTTTTTTTAAAGATTTTTTATTTATTTATTTGAGAGAGAGAATGAGAGAGAGAGAGCACATGAGAGGGGGGAGGGTCAGAGGGAGAAGCAGACCCCCTGCTGAGCAAGGAGCCCGATATGGGACTCGATCCCGGGACTCCAGGATCATGACCTGAGCCGAAGGCAGTCGCTTAACCAACTGAGCCACCCAGGCGCCCTGAAATGTGAATTTTGGATGCAGGCATTGCTGACAGTAAGGTAACTCCCTTCTCATGAAGCAATGAAATCAATCTTTGAAGACTACCTAAGTGAGGAAGCTTTCAGGTTTGCTTGTCTCAGGGACCCCCTTTTCTCAAATACTCCTTGAGCCTTCTTCATACTGAAGACGGGCTTTTTCCTCTCAGGTGGGTATGTGTTTTTTCTCTTAAAACTTCTCTAAAGCAGAGAATGAATGTAAACAGTAAGCTTCAAAGAATTTCTCTGCATGCAAGCAATTGCACTGTCAACAAAACTATGATTAATGATATTTTATATAAAAATTCATAAAAAATAACAAGGTGCAATTAAAAATACTAAAGAAGAGAGCATTATTTCTTTAACACTTGAAAAATTACACATGCTTATAGATACTCATGAATTAAAAGAAAATACTTTGGGTAATTAGTTGAATAATGGTTAACAGATCTAATTTTGCCACTTAATAAAACTTGTGATGAAAATAATGAAGTTTATTTTTGTTTAGGAGATTTCTGTCACCAAGGACAGACAGACGGAGAGAGAGAACTGAAACATATCAGGTCAGCATATGGCTGTTTTTCCTCTGTAGAGAACACATTACAAAATTACAAACCAGGAAACCAGAACTGTGATGTTTCCAAATAGTATGAGAATATATCATGTGAACCTTTAATTTTTGGCACCCTAGAATCCTTTAGCTATTTCCCTAATTGTGATTACTATGCAAATTTCAGGAATAAAATTTTTTTGTGTATTTTTCTCTTTCCTTTTCCTTCTTTATTTTTTATTTCTATAAATAAAGATTTATTTATTTATTTGAAAGAGCTTGAGAGAGTGCATGTGTATGTTCCTGGATGCACGGGGGGCAGGGGCAGTGGTGGGGCGGGAAGAGCAGAAGTAAAGAATCTCAAGCAGAGTCCCTGCTGAGTGTGGAGCCCAATGGGGAGCTCCATCTCACGACCCATGATATCATGACCTGAGCTAAAACCAAGAGTCAGAGCTTAACCGACTGAGCCACCCATACGCTCCTCCTTCATTATTTTTAATAGCTGATAGGAAATAGAGAAGTTCATAACACATATGTAGGGGGAAAACTCCCAAGTGTACTAAACTGGTAGTTTTCAAATCCATCACTCCCTCTCTTTGGCAGAGATGAGACAGTTACAAACACACACCTGAATGTATTCTTCTTCTAAAGAGATACGCACCACCAGTTCTGTGTGTTCATTGGGAACACCCTACAGTCAGTCTTCTGATGCTTTTGCCACAAAGGCAACAAGTGAATCATAATTCCAAGCAGATAAACATTGCTGCTCCTAGTCAGTCCTTTCAATCAACCCAAATCTTCATAGTTGGAGCTCTAAATATGTGGCTCTCCTATTGTAGAACTTTACTTATTAAAGATTAAAATAGAAAACATGATGCTTTCTAGGAGAACAAAGGCAACTTTTTATTACATCCTTTATTGTGTCTCTAAACCTCTATGTGTCCTCACGTTTGTCATAGCTTTATTTTCTACAGATTATTGAAGTAATAAATATTTGATTATACAAAACATTGAAAATAAGGGAAAAAAAACTTTAAGGAAGGAAATCAAAATAAACAAATGCTGCCACTCAGAATTTTAAAATTTTGAAACATTTTTTTCAATAGGGATATATATATGTGTGCATTTCCTCTCTCATTTTGATAATATTTAGACCACATTATATATATGTGTGTGTATAATACTTTTTCACATTTCATCATGAGCATTTTCCATGTTATCAAATATTACTTGAAAACATGATTACTAATGATAAAGCAGATAGCATGGTATTACAATAGGCTAAATATCATAATTACTTAGACTAGGCTGTCACTGTTTTACTTTACAACTATAGTGAGCATTCATGGGCATAAATTATTGCATACATTTATGGGTTTTCTTTTAATGGATTTTAATTACAAATGTAATACATGGCCCTGGTTAAAAAAAAATCACACAGCACAAACGAGTTTAAAATGAATAAGGTTTTCCTTCCCACAGATGTCTGATCTCAATTATAGACATTTCTACCATTAACAGTTTCTTATGAATTCTTTCAGATTTTTTTGTAAATGAAGCTGTTTTGCACATATTGTACCTTAACTTTTTTTTTAAACAAATTTTTTTCAAACTACCTTGAGGGCTTTCTGTATTTGAACCTTAAAAGGTAATTTATTTCTAGTAATGTTTTCGTTCTATTCTATGCATGCTCAATGCCGTAATATATTTAATTATTTTCCTCATGTACTCATTTAAGTTCTTTCCTTTTTATTCTATTAAACAGCATTACAAAAATATTTTGGTCCATATATTTTTCAGCATGGGTACCAGTAACTGCAAGATAAATTCCTAAAATATAAGAAGCTAGGTAAGTATTCAAGTGCATTTAACAGTTTAATAGTTATTTTCAAATTTCATTCCTAGAACTTTTTACCAATTTGTACCTCTGAAATAAAGTATGAGAGTGTCTATTTCCCCATTTCTTATTTTTTGCTGATATATATGTTATTTATCTTTTATTTTTCACTGCTTTAATAATGAGCAAAGCTAAGCATTTATTTTATATTATTTGCTCACCCTTTCCTTTCCTTCCTTTCCCTTTCCTTCTTACTCTCCTTTCATCCTTCTTCTTTTGTAAAACTCTCGATAATATTTTTTATCTGTAAGGCACTTATTAACTTGTAAGTGCCTTCATATATGTGTGTCTGTGTGTATTTAACTACATATAAGTTTAAAAACCTCTGCATAACAAGCCATCAAAAAGTGGAAGAGGAAATAATTAATTCCTCTTTTTATTTTTTATTTTTAAAAAAGATTTTATTTATTTATTTGTTAGAGAGAGAGAAAGCACAAGCAGGGGAAGCAACAGGCAGAGGAAGAAGCAGACTCCCCACTGAGCAAGGAACCCAAGGCAGGACTCGATCCCAGAACTCTGGGATCATGATCTGAGCCAAAGGCAGATGCTTAACCAACTGAGTCACCCAGGCAACCCTTAATTCCTTTTTTAAATAATTTGTTGTACAAAGTTTTAAAATTTGTATGTTAAACTTATCAGGCTTTTAATTTATGATATTTGAGTTTCAGGTCATACTTAGAAAATCCTTTTCTTTTTTTTTTTTTTTTCCTTTTTTTAAGAGAGTGAGAGAGAGAGAGAATCTTAAGCAGACTCCTCACCTTGTGCAGAGCCTGACATAGGGCTCGACACAGGGCTTGATCTTCCCACCCTGAGATCATGACTTGAGCCCAAATCAAGAGTCAGACGCTTAACCGACTAAGCCACCTGGGTGCCCCAGAGAATCCTTTTCTTCTCCAAGGTTAGTTTTTAAAGTTTGTGTTTTTAACTACATGGATATTTGGACAAATTCTCTTCCACAAAAAAAAACATTAAATCTGCTGGCAAAACTATTTTTGAAAGTATTCTTAAAAGTATCAAATAATGAACACAACAGTAAGAAATGATAAAGCCAAAATCTACTTGGAAGAGTGAATTCCCAGAGGTAAGAGAAACACTGAATCTCTTTCTGTCCCCAGGGTATTCTTGAGACCAGGGGGAATAAGGATTCAGTTCCCAAGATCTTGAGGGAAAGGAAGACAAAAAGCAAATGCTTGGGTTGACTCAAGGTGGGGAATATAATGGAAGATTCTCTCTGCTTAAAGCAGGAATCCAAAGGCTATGCTCTTTGTGAAAGCATGATGTGATGGTAAAATTCTCTACTCCCTGCCCCTCAATTACTCAAGGGAATTTGATTTAATTCTGAGCACAGCAGGGAGGAAAATCCACAAGGTCTTGTAATGATTACCCAGTCTTTGTGTGGATGTGCAGCAAAAAATTCTGTCACCTGATGGTGCAAAAATATTGCAAGTCATACAGTTTTTAAAGTGATCTCTGGCTAGTAGAGCTTCCAAGGACCTGTAGTAAGCAAACTCAAAGTCCCTCTGCGGTAAAGAATCTTTATCCTTGATCCAAATAATTTTGTAAAGTAGTTGAGCAGCTCAAAGTAAAAACAAACAAACAAACAAATAAACACAAAACAAAATGAAACAAAGAAAGTTCCAAACTCAGATCCAGTAGGAACAAGAATGCTATAAACAAAGCTGGTAAACTTTCAGGTATGGGAATTATTAGACACAGTTACACAGATTGTAAAATAACTATGCTTACTTTATTAAAAAATTAAAAAAACAAATCAGAAAATATATCCAGGGAACAGGAAACTAAGATAATCACTGAGAGGTTTGGAAACATTTAGAAAGGAGCTTAGAAGATATAAGAATGAGATAATTGAAGGAAAAAAAATGTAATGATGATATGTTCAGCTATAGCTAGAGTGTCCTGGAATGATGGGTTAGTAAAAAGCCATTAGAATGCAGCCCAGTAAAGTACAGGTGGCAAATATAAAAGAGGCTAGCAGATGAGGATAGAGTGAGATATTCTAACACTTGTCTAATCAGAATTCCAAAGACTAAAGAGATGACAGTTAAATCTGGAGAGATAATAACTCAGAATATTATACATTGTGTAAACTAAAACATCCAACAAATCCAAAGCAAGAAGTACAGAAATCAATCCACACTAGATACGTCAGAGTCATACAGAAGAATATGAAAGACAGAGATGTTGAATGCAGTCAGAGAAGACAAACTAACTTCAAAGAAGGAAGAGTTAGATAAGTATCACTACCACCTCAAATTAAAAATAAATGTCAATCTCAAAACCCACAATAAGCAAAATTGTCTTTTAAGAATGAGGTTGTCTCCCTCCCTCTGTGCTCTCTCTGTCTCTCTCAAATAAATAAATAAGATTTTTTTTAAAAAAAGGAATGAGGTTGAAATAAAATTCAGACCACAAATGTACCTAGTTGAAGGAAATTCTCAAGGATATACTTCAGGCACAAGAAATTTGAATCCAAATAAAGTTGTGACATGGAAGAATTAAAGAGCTAAATAAGTGATATAAGTCTAAATAAAACTGATTATATGAAATAATAGTGCAGTTGACCCTTGAACAACATGGGTTTGAACTGTGTGAGACCTCTTATATGTGGATATTTTTTGATAAATACAGTACAGTATTGTAAATGTATTTTCTCTTTCTTATAATTTTCACAATAACATTTTTCTCTAGCTTATTTTATTTTCAGAATATTGTATATAAAACATATAACATATGAAATATGTGTTAATCAACTATGTTATCGGTAAGTCATCTGGTCAACAGTAGGCAGTTAGCAGTTAACTTAGAAGACATAATTCCCATTGATAGTCTTCATGGAAATTGAAATTTAAACCCCAATGAGATACCATTACAAATTCTCCTTCTTTCCAAAAACCAAATACCTTCTAGTAACAAGTATTGGTGATGATATAGTGCAACAGCAATTCTTCTACTGTTGGTGGGAGTGTACATAAATAAACTTCTTTGGACAATAGTTTGGTAATATTTAATAATTTTATGCCTTGCTATATATCTTAGTTAAACTTTCCAGTGAGTACCAGTACTAGAATATTCATGGCAGCATTTTTCATTCAGACACAACCTAGAAAATTGAAATGTCAACTATAGTAGAATGGACACATAATTTGTGGCTCATTCCTAGGAAGGAATGCTATGCAGCATGTGCTAAATGTGGAAATGTAGGAACTGTAGCTATGCACAACATAGATAAATTCCACAAAAATATTTTGTAAAGAAGCAAAGCACAAATAAATACATTATATGCTACTATTTACATATTGTTCAAAACCAAGCAAAGTGACGCTATCTTTCAGGATCACTGGGAGCCCTGCTGTTGAGAGCTGAAGTGGCTCCTATCAGCCAGCAAGAGCTGGTTGTTAAATTTTCAGGAATTTTTAACCATTGGTAACTTGAAATTTATCATTATGAAAGTATTTACACCATGGAAATCAGAAAATGCTACAAATCAGAGCTTTTGGGTTGTTTTTTCTATGGAGAACTTTAGTTGTTAAATATTTACCAGCATACTATTAATTGAGGGACACTAAGGTTTTTAGAAAAATCACAATTGTCTATGTCTATATTGGATGGTGGTTAAATAGGTTTTCGCTCTCAAGTTAGATTTTAACACTCATGCATTTTTATGTTCTTTTCTATATTTATGTTATCTTACAATAAAAATAATAAAAGCAAAACATTTCTTTCAATAATTAATAATTTCATAATTTCATGCTGTTAGAGTTCATGTATAAGTTTTAAAAAAAAATTTTTTTTTTGAGAGAGAGAGCATGAGCAGGGGGGAGGAGGGAGGAGCAGAGGGAGAGGGAGAAGAAGACTCCATGCTGAGTGGGGAGCCCCATGCAGGGCTTGACCCCTGGACCCTAGGATCAGAGACATACTGAAGAGTATGAAAGACAGAGACCCAAGCCAAAGGCAGATGCTTAACCGACTGAGCCACCCAGTTGCCGCATGTATAAGTTTATGACAATACTGGAATGTATTTTAGTAATAAGAATGAAATATGAAATCTTGTCTCATGGTTTTCGAAACTGGTTAGTGGCGAAACCTGATTTGGATACAACTGTCCAGTTCAAAGCCTTTATTCTTTGCTCTACTGGAAGATACCTTGATTATGTCATGTATTTTTATCCAGTTTTCCACTTGTCTTTTTGTAGCACCCTGCTCGAGAGTCACAAGGATGTAGGTTAATGGTATGAAGTCACTTTTGCACCATAAGGTCAAAGAAATGAAATTATTTTGGCAACCAAGTAGTGGGATTGATTCCATGATTTCAAGACATTTGATTCCTCAATTTAAATAAATGTGAACAACTGAAGAATATTGTAACAGTCAAGAGATTGAGAATATAAATATAAGTAGTCACATGCTATCATAATACACAGTCACTGGATCATATTTTCTTAATGCCTTATTTAATATTTCTGGGAAAAAATCCCTTTTAAAAAAAAAAGATTTTATTTATTTATTTGACAGAGAGAACACAAGCAGGGGGAGCAGCAGAGGGAGAAGGAGAAGCAGGATGTCTGCTGAGCAGGGAGCCTGATGCAAGGCTTGATCCCAGGACCCTGGGATCGTGACCTGAGCTGAAGGCAGATGCTTAACCAACTGAGCCACCCAGGCACCCCTAGGAAAAAAATCCTTAAAGTCAGAAACATCTTAGTTTACTATTACTTTTAGGTTCAACATTATACATTAGAAACAGGTATGCTATAAATAAAAAATCTGTTTATTTACTGATAATTTTTGTTCACAGCCAAATCATATATCATATTTGTGGTACCTGGGTTTTTCTTCCTTGACTTTATGTCTAAATAGATATGTTTTCACCAAAAAGTAGCTCTGAGTATTATAGAAGTATATCTTAATAACAAAATAAAATTAAGACTCCTAATTAAAAACTTAGTATTTAATACTGCTGGCTGTGACACAGTGTAATTTACAGCTTTGTAATTCCCCTTGATGGAACACAATCTTTCTTTGCTTTTTTTCCAGGGAGAAATCATGCCATATTAAGCAGAGTTCTGATACTGTCACGCTCTTATCAGATTACAGAAAACACTAATCCTTAGGCCATTCATCTGACTCCCTATTTCTGAAGTAATCCATGTTTGGCTGCTCTCTTGAGAATTTGCCCTTTTTGAGGATGCTGAGATCAGCCTTATTGTGCAAAGTGATCTTGGTTTTATGCAAAAGATGTCTTAGTTCCAGATGTTTAGTAAGAATTTTATTATTTTTCACTCAAAAATCCCAACTATGTGCTTGTAAATGTTGTTCGTGCTCATTACTTCTTTCTTCCAGTGTCCTCTACTAGAGGGCAATCAGTGAAAAAGGAGGTATTTTTGTGACTTTTAAACAACTGGGTGGCAGTGGTAGGAAAAGAAATAATAAGAAAGAAAAAAAAAGACAACAGAATGAGAGATCTTAAATAAGCTTGATTTCATTCATTAGTGTTTCGTCTACCCAATTGACACATACTTCAAAATTAAGTATATCCTGTATTTAGCCTTTTTATCATCATGAGAAAAATACTTGTAGATTAAGGGACTCAATTCTTTTCTTAGGATCAGGATTGAATATTTCTTTCTCTTTTTTTTTTAGATTTATTTATTTGAGATAGAGAGAGCACGTGTGCGATGGGGGGGAGGGGTAGAGGGAGAGAGAATCTTAAGCAAACTGTGCACTGAGCACAGAGCCTGACGCAGGGCTCAGTCTCATGACCCTGAGATCACCACCCAAGCCAAAACCAGGAGTCCGATGTTTAACGACTGCACCACCCAGGCGCCCCAGGATTGAATATTTCTAATAAAGATAAGTCCCTTTGGGAAACCAAGTCAATGGAAATTTGAAGAATTTGGATGGAAGAAGATACCTACAAATATAACTTAAAATATTTGAATGAATGTATCCATTATTGCAAATATGACTTCCAGAACTATTTCTTGGAAAACATTCCCAGGAGAAGATGATTTACAATTGGATCAAGAATTATGATTGAATAGAGAACAGATTTTGAAAGACTAACATGTAAATGAGTTGTTCTGCACAGAACACTGTGATCCACAAGATATTAAAAGATGTTCAAAAAAGAAAAACAAAGACTCATTCTATGATTAAATAAATTTTAGAAAACGTGGGTAAAGTAAATTTAACGATTTTGTTTTTGTAAGACCTCTGTTCATCCCACTATATAGACCTAAGAGAATGTTAAGTTTTCCTTGACCATGGACCAAGGGATCTCTTTCTCTTTCTCTCTGTATGTATATATACATAAAGTATATAATAATATGATATATATTAATTTTTAGGTATACATTATATGTATATTTATAATCTTGGAATATCTAGTAACATCTTATGCAAGAAAGGGTTCTATGAACAATGCTATGATGGGACATAGTCAAATAGATATATTTGATCAGCAGTTGGGAAGTGTATCTGGGGATATTTGAAATCAGTGAGGAGGGTGGATTGAATTATTGAAGAAAAAAGTTTAAAAATTGAACACAACTGCAAGCAAACTTTCTGCATAAGGGCAAGAGGAAGCAGTCATATGATAAGAAGGGTGGGGAATTTGTGAGCATGGCTGGAAATTAGGAGAATGAACCCCAAAGAGGAGGAGGAGATGGAAGGATACAGAGTAGAGACAGAAGCCAAAGTGGAGCATAGGGAGGAGGGCCACATATTCTTCTAAGACAAAAGGTAGAAATGGGGGCTGAAGTGCCTCAGGATAGCCTTATTTCCCTTTGTCAATTTTTAGCAGGGAAGCTCGTAAACATTTAATTTCACAGGTAAAAATCCCACCTACTGCAGAATTTATCATTAATGTTGACTCTGAAGCATAACATTTAAAGTTTTCTTTTCATCATTTATTAATTTTAATAGTAGAATTCAACATTTATTTATTGATGGGTGAGAGATCTATAAAGTGACTGATTATATCCTGATATATGTATCAGTATATACTACTGAGCGTATAGTCGAAAATGAAGTTCAAAGGAAATTAAAATATGTCAGATAATTAAAAAATACAGAAGGATAAATCCGCTTTGTCATTAGACAATCAGAGTTAAGTCCCTGACCTATATATACTCATTCTGCCACTCTTTAGTTATGTAAGTAGAAATTAATTCACTTGGTGTTGATATTTTATAATTATTATCAATATTTCAATATCTTTCAAATAGAAAAGAAAGATTGTCATAAAACCTGGGTTTCAAACATCTTATATGAGCCACAGTACATTTATTTTAAAGGAATCAATTTAGATTAAAAACCCATAAACATTTTATTTCTTGGAGGCTTGATTGAGTTTCCTCAGACATAATTTTCCATGGATGTGTTTAGATAATTGTCTAAGAATTGATGTTTTAAGTATTTTGATGGAATGATGGACTATTGTTGGTAATAATGAATACTTTATACAGTGTCTCTGCAACAACCACTAATTAGCTTCATTATAGCCCACAGTTAATTCCTGCGAATAACTTATGTAAATGATAAAACTCTAGTAGTTTTTCTGAATTCCCTGACAATGAGATTTTGAGAGTAATAAGTGTGGCAAATTTCTGACAGCAGGTACATGTCTTTGTTGCATTTTGAGAAAGGAATATTCCAAATACTAGAATTTATTTAGCTGTGGAGGTTTTTCCTATTCCAAAAGCTTTGAAAGTATAAACTGAGAAAAGCAGGCTAAAAAGAGCTTCACATTTGATTTGCATCTTAAGAACAAAGAAACAAATGAAAATGTGACTATTGTCTTTATCTTCACGGTTATTGTGTGCAGTATCCTTCTATAATCTTTTCTTGTAATGAGGCTTAATAGCTGCCTTTGAGATATTAATGGAAATTGTCACAGACAAGGGAGATATTACTGCATCTAATGAACTAAAGTAAGACTAAAAGGAAGGGAAAAGGAACAATAAGTAAAATCTGCACAAATAAAAAGAATTTACCTAGTTTCTAAAATTTAACCCTATAGATTACTCTGACATAAAATGTAATAATGGAAATGCATTACTAGTCAGTTTTCTAAGACATCAGTTGTCAAACACAACTGGCAGTTTCTTTTCTTATTATTTTGCATTTATGTGGTATTTAAAAACCTCTTGACTTCAACTTTATCCAATGCCCTAAAGAAAGACATTTTAGGGGCGCCTGGGTGGCTCAGTCATTAAGCGTCTGCCTTTGGCTCAGGTCATGATCCTGAGGTCCTGGGATCAAGCCCCGCATCAGGCTCCCTGCTCAGCGGGAAGCCTGCTTCTCCCTCTCCCGCTCCCCCTGCTTGTGTTCCCTCTCTCGCTGTGTCTCTCTCTGTCAAATAAATAAATAAATAAATTCTTTAAAAAAAAAAAAAGAAAGACATTTTATACGGCTCAAAGGACAAGTCAGATCATTAGATTTATTGCAGCAAGCAAGAGGACAGATTCCAAGGGGGGAAAGTAATGGTAATACATTCAGGTAAAGTAATGGTTAATAACATAAAGAACAATGTAATAATTTCAATTGGATTCATCCATATATTGAACAGATGTTTGGAAAATTTCAAGTTTAAATCAATTTTTTGCAGTAATTATACTATTGACTCTGATTTCTTCAATGCTCACCTTTGGGTTAAAGTACTTGAAAGAAAAGTTGACACTTAGGTATTATAATTTCATAAATATACACTCTTTTCCTTGATTCTTGAAAACTGAGAGGTGAGTACCTGCCATTTGAGAGCTAGTGTATTGCCATCTGATTCAATGAAGGATGTACAGTTGAGCTGTCAGGTAGGGAATTATGAGGTTAGTGTATAAGTTATGATGTCAACCAGACTTCTTTTTCTCAGGGCATTCCCTGAGGAGCAAATTGTAAATAACGCCATCCAAACTTCCTAAGAACAAGATGCATGCCAGGTTTCTGCCAGGATAGCAGTTGATGCCTAATTGAGCCCAGGATTGTTAAAATGTCTCCTTTTTATAGTCCTGAATAATGTAGAGCTAATGAACAGATTCCATTTCAGATTTGAAGTATCAGCTCCCTAGCAAAGATTCCTTTATGATTTGTCTTATTTTTTTTTAATTAAAAACATAGAGACTGTTCTTAGCACAACCCCTGTCTACATATAGATGCTAAATTCTCATCAAAATTTGTATGTGAATTGCTCATCATTCATATACAGCTATTCTCAATAAGAACTGACTGGGTGAATTGATTGGTCTTGAAAACTACATTCCATTTTAATCATATATTTTGGTTCAGGAGTGAAAAAACCTGACTCCTTGTCCATGGCTGTCTTCTTTTTTCTCTGACTTTCAGACATGTAGAACATTCCCGAAATTTTTAGACAGTTAATGCTTATCCCATGCTTAAGAAGAAATACTTATTTTTTCCTTCCACTGTGGATATTACAAACAGAGATTAGTGGCCTCTCACTTCAGAGCTGTCAGTGTTGAAGTGGCATGAGCTATTAACATTCTATTGTAAGTGGTCAGAAGCTTCCTTCGGCATTCCTGTCCAAAGGCCACTAAACCTCCCAGTTTGTGTTGTTTTCACTAAGATAATCCATTCCTGTCCTTTTGGATCGGTTGGTGCCATTCAATATGCCGCATTTACTAATGATCCTACGCAACCACTGAATCTCTTCTATTTAAAAAAGAAATAAAAGGTAAGTCTTACATCAGGCTATACTCATATTGATGTTCTGATTTGGCTTACACAGAAATATTTTATTCTAGGAAAAATGATATGAGAGGAAATGAATAATGTGTGAACTACCTTTTATTAGTCAAATAAGACTAAGTATCATTCTGGTTTCGTATCAGAAAAACTGTCACAAGTATCAGAAGATCCTTCATCTAACCACTAAGATGGAATTATGTGGAGCACTAACAGATGTCTAAAAGCTGGAATCCATCCTTTCCTGGCTCTATGCTTCCCCTAAATTATAGGATCAGTACAGTCTTTATAACAGTCCTAAACTGGCATTTGTTTATTGAAGGAGATAAACTACAGTACACATTTCTAAGAAGACTATACATGTATTTTTGGTCATCTTATTCAGTTAATTTAAAAAGGATTACATATTCTTTCCCAAATGTTCTAAATCTTATAACTGTATCTTGGGTAGAAATCAAAAGGTAGAATGTGTTTTCATATTTTGAGTATATACCTGTCACATAACAACAGTCTTGTAAGAAAATTATAATGAATTTTCTTTTTTTCCCTCAGTTTTATTGAGAAATAATTGACATACATCGCTGTGCAAGTTTAAAGCATACAGCGTGATGGTTTGATTTACATATATTGTGAAATGATTAACACGATAGGTTCAGCCAACATCCATCTTCCCATATAGATACAATAAAAAGAAAAGAAAGAGGAAAAGAAAAAAGGGGGAGAGAAAGCTCTTGTGATGAGAACTCATAGGATTTACTTTCTTAAAACTTTTCCTGTGTATCATACAGCAGTGTTAGCTATAGTCATTTTTGGGTATATTACAACCCTAGTACTTATCTGTCTTAAAACCAGAAGCTTGTATTTTTGACCACCTTCCTCTTTCCACCCTGTGCCTCTATTAAGTCTGATTTCTTTTTCAATGAGTTGGGTTTTGTTTGTTTGTTTGTTTTAGAATATTCCTCATAAAGGTGAAATCATAATAAGTATTTGTCTTTCTCCTCCTGATTTATTTCACTTAGCATAAAGCCTTCAAGGTCCAACTAGTAATGTTGAGCATTTTTCATGTACCTGTTGACCTTTGGCATATCTTTTTTGGAGAAATGTCTATTCAGGCCATTTCCCCCATTTTTAAATTGGGTTATTATTATTTTTCTTTTCTTTTCTTTACTTTTCTTGCTATTGAGTTTATGAGTTCTTCATATATTTTGGATATTAACCCCTTATCAGATATATGGTTTACAAATATTATTTTCCACTACATAGGCTGTTTCACCTTGTTGACAGTTTCTTTTCCTGTGCAGAAGTTTTTTAGTTTGATGTAATCCGACTTATTTCTTATTTTGTTACTTGTATTCTAAATGTATACCCAAAAAATCATTATCAAGACCCATGTCAAGGAGCTTTATTCCTATGTCTTCTTATAGGAGTTTTATTTTTCAGGTTTTACATTCAAGTCTTTAATTCATTTTGAGTTAATTTTTGTGAGTGATATAAGATATGTGTCCAGCTTCATTGTTTTACATGTGGATATCCAACCATTCCAGCACTATTTATTGAATAGACTCTTGTCTCCATTCAGTATTCTTGGTTCCCTTGTCAAATATTAGTTGACCAGTTATGCTTGGGTTTATTTCAGGACTTTTGATTATGTTGTATTGGTCTTTTCTCTATTTTTATGCCAGTACCATACTGTTTTGATGACTACAGCTTTATAGGATAGCTTAAAATCAGGAAGTGTGATGCTTCCTGCTTTGTTCTTCTTTCTCAGGATTTCTTTGACTATTCTGGGTCTTTTTTGGTTCCATATAAATTTTAGGAGTGTTTTTTGACTTCTGTAAAAAGGAAAAAGTCATTGGAATCTTGATAAGGATTGCATTGAATCTATAGATGGGTTTTGGTAGTATTGACGTTTTAATAATATTAATTTTTCCAAACATAAACACAGGATACCTTTCCACTTATTTGTGTCTTATAATTTTCAGAGTAGAGATCTTTCACCTCCTTACTTATTCTTAATTATTTTATTGTTTTTGATGTTATTGTAAATGGGATTAATTTCTTTAGTTCTTTCAGAAAATTCATTGTTAGCATATAGAAGTGCTACTGATTTTTGTATGTTAATTTTGTGTCCTGAAACTTCACTGAATTCATTCATTAGATCTAACAGTTTTTTGGTTGGTTCTTTAGGATTTTCAGTATATATTATTATGTATACAAATGAGGACAATTTTACTTCTTCTTTTCCAATTCTGATACCTTTTATTTCTTTTTCTTGCCTTATTGCTGTAGCTAAGCCTTCTAGTACCATGTTGAGTAAGAGTGGTGAGAATGGATACCCTTGTCTTATTCCTGGTCTTAGAGGAAAAGCTTTCAAAACTTTCCTCACTGAATATGATGTTAGCTATGGGCTTGTCATATATGGCCTTTATTATGTTGACATATGTTCCTTCCATGTCTAATTTGTTAAGTTTTTATGATGAATGGATGTTGAGTTTTGTGAAATGTTTTTTCTTGTCTATTGGGAAGACCATATGATTTTTTCTTTCATTCTATTAATGTGATGTACCACACTGGTTGATTTGCATATGTTGAAGCATCCTTGAATCCCAGGGATAAGTCCCACTTGGACATGGTGAATGATCCTTTTAATGTGCTGCTGAATTTGGTTTGCTAGTATTTTAATGAGAATCTTTTCATCTGTATTCATTAGAGATATTGTCCTGTGGTTTTCTTTTCTAGTAATACCCTTTTCTGATTTTGGTATCAGAATAATTCTGGCCTTCAAAAATGAGTTTAGGAGTGTTTCATCCTTTTCAGTTTTTGGAAGAGTTTGAGGATTGATATTAATTCTTTATTAAATGTTTGGTAAAATTCACTGGTGAAGCCATTTGGTCCTGACCTTTCTTTGTTGGGAGGATTTCGATTACTCATTCAATCTTCTTGCTCATAATTTGTCTATTCAGATTTTCTATTTCTTCCTGATTCAGTCTTGGTAAGTTGTATGTTTCTAAGAATGTTTCCATTTCTTCTAGGTTACAGAGTTTGTTGGTGTATGGTTGTTCATAGTAGCCTTTTATGATTATTTAAATTTCTGTGTTATCAGTTTATAATGTCTCCTTTTTCATTCATAATTTTGTTGATTTGAGTCTTTTCTCTTTTTTCTTGACTAGCTAAGGATTTGTTAATTTTATCTTTTCAAAGAAACAACTTTTAGTTAGATTACTCTTTTCTATTGTTTTTCTGTTCTCCATTTCATTTATTTCTGCTCTAATCTTTACTATTTCCTTTCTTCTGCTAACTTTGGGCTCAGTTTGTCTTTTCTAGTTCCTTAAGGTTTAGAGTTAGGTTATTTATGTAGGATCTTTTTGCTTCTTAATGTAGGCATTTATTGCTATAAGCGTCCCTCTCATAACTGCTTTTGCGGCATCCCACAAGTTCTTGTGTTTCCATTTCACTTGTCTCAAAAAATTTTTTATTTCCTCCTTATTCTTCTTTGATCAATTTATAGTTCAGGAGATTGTTGCTTAATTTCCATGTGTTCCTGAATTTTCCAGTTTTTCTCTTATTAATTTCTAGGTTTTGTCATTATACTCAGAGAAGATACTTGGTATGCTTTAAATCTTGAGTTTGTTAAGACTTGTTTTGTGGCCTGACATATGTTTTATCCTAGGAAATATTCCATGTGTACTTGAGAAGAATGTGTGTTCTGTTGTTGGATAGAATGTTCTGTATATGTCTGTTAAGTCTATTTGGTCTACAGTGTTGTTCAAATCTGCTTTTTCCTTATTGATTCTGTCTGGATTATCTCTTCATTGTTGGGAGTGGGGTATTAAAGTCTCCAACTATTATTATATTATGGTTTATTTTTCCTTCTAGCTCTGTTAGCTTTTGCTTTATATATTCAGATGCTATAAAGTTTGGTACATAAAAATTTACAATTGCTATATCTTCTTGATACATTGACCCCTTATATCATTATGTAATGACCTTCTTTGTATCTTTTCACCATTTTTAGCTTAAAGTCTATTTTATCTGATATAAATATAGCTATCCTGGCTTTTTTTGAGTTACCATTTGCAGAAAATACCTTTTCTCTTTTAGTCTACATGAATCTTTAAGACTAAAATGAATCTCTTGTAGGCAACATGTTGTTGATCTGTTTTTTTGTTTATTTGTTTTTTTAACTACTCAGCCATTCTATGCCTTTTAATTAGAGAATTGAATCCATTTACATTTAAAATAATTATAAATAGATAAGAACTTACAATTGCCATTTTATTAATTGTTTTCTGGTTATTTTGCTGATCCATTATTCCTTGTTTCTTATCTTGCTATTTTTATTTTGTATGTGTTCTGATGTCTTTTGGTATCAGTATGCTTGGACTTCTTTACCTTGTTCTTTTGCATAATTACTATTGGATTTTTCCTTGTGGCTACCATGAGGCTTGTATAAAATATCTTAAACTTATAACACCCTATTTTAAACTGGTAACAACTTTGGTATAATTCATAAACTACACTTTTACTTCTCCTTTCCCTCACATTTTAGGTTATTGCTATTTTTTGTATTGTATAACTAGTAACAAATTATTGTAGTGATGGTTATTTTGTGTTCTTTTTTTTTTCAAGTTTGAGTTATAAGTGAATTATACACCATTATTACCGTATTGCAGAATCTAATTATGACTGTATATTTACAATATACACTACTTTTATATGTTTTTATGATGTTAATTAGTGTTCTTTTACTTCCACTCAAAGAACTCCCTTTAGCATTTCTTGTAAGCCAGGTGTGGCAATAATGAACTGTCTCAGCTTTTGTTTGTTTGGGAAAGTTTTTATCCCTCTTTCATTACTAAAGGACAGATTTGCCAGGTATAAGATTCTTGGATGATGATTTTCTTTCAGTATTTTGAATATGCCATCCCTTTCTCTCATGACTTGAAAAGTTTCTGTTGAGGCTGTAGGATGGGCCCCACATTTGCCTGGATTCTCTGGTCAGATTTACTAGCCAGGACTGGGTACCATATTTGGTAGTAAATGAGGCTGTGAGTTAGCTTCCCTGCCCTAGGAGGGCATCAGGATGGGACTCAGGGCCTGTACAACTCACTGCTTGTGTACTTGAATCAGACCAGAGTGTGCACTAATCTCCCTGGTTAGGTGAAGCCACAGGATGTGCTCTGAAGACAGGGAAGACACGGGTTTTGTTTTCTGTGTCTCTGTATGTAGGGCCATTGAATGGATTATATAGCCTCCAGGGTGCTGTGGTCAGTTTTCTTGATTGGACAGCCTAAAGGCTGTATTCAGTGATGAACAGGGCCATGAATTAGATACCCTGCACAGGTGCAGGGGGAGAAGCAGCTCTAAAGCTGATAAAGATCTTTATTTGTTGGTTAACTCAAGCTGACCCTCACCCCAAGTTCCCTGACCAAACAGGCCATTGGCTTTGTTCTGTAAACTATCAGTTCTGCCCACTCACCTCTCAACTCAAGTGCCACTGGACTGCACAGATTCCAGGAGTTGTCTCCAGCCCTTCTGATCAGATAGGGCCAGAAGATGCCCTTCACAGCAGAGGGGTTATGTCTTAGCTCTCTTGCCTGGATAGGAGGAGGAGGGGATGCTCCAGGCTACTCCCATTTAAATAGGCTTTGCCCAATACCTGGTTGGGAAGGGCTGGGAACTACCCTCAGTCATGGTTATAAATTTATCCCCTTGCACTTGCATAGCACAGAAATGTTCCACATCTGGTACTGGCTTTGCTCTGGGGACAATCAGCTCTGCTTGTCCTCCTCTTGGCTCAAGTGTGACTGGGCTGCATAACTTCCAAGAGTTATTTCCAGCTCTTCTGCTCAGTTGGGGCTAGAAAACATTCTCCACAATGGGTGGGGCTGTGATTTAGCTCCTTGCCTGGTCATGGGCAAACCAGGCTCTAGGGCCAGCAAAACTCATTTGAAGATCTGAATCAGGCCGATCTGCATCCCACTGAGTTCCCTGGTCAGAGTGCACCCTGACTTGTTTCTGCAGATGAGAAAATCCTTCAGCTGGAGTTACTACTTAGATACTGTTGGTATGAACTTAGTCTGCCAAGATTTGAGTATTGGTTGTTGCAAGCTCCTCCTCTCTTCATCATAGTCAGATTCCCAGTAGTTAAGCCCCCCAGATTTTCCTGAAATCCTCATGGGGCAAGCATAGAGTAGGGGTTCCTGAAAAGTAACCCACAATGCTGACAGACCTAATTATCCTCTCTTGTTTTCTTTTCCCACTGGAGGAACTGGAGGCTCAGGGGAAACCTCTCTGTGTAGTGCTGCACTGGCCTGGGAAAGGGGCAATGTGGTCAATGTATAGCCTTTTCTTTTACCCTTTGAATGTAGTCTGTCTTGGTCTCTGTGGTTCAGGGTGGGTGTTTCAGCCTACCCCCATGTTTTAGGATTCTCTCAGCGGTGCCTTGTTCTTGAATATCTGCTGGTTATTTTTCTTTGAAGGGGAACAATCTATAATGTTATTTTGGTAATGTTACTCTCAAGGTGTTTTTAAATTAATTAATTAATTGTTTATTTCATTAATGATTTTTTGTGTGCTTATTTTATGATAAGCACTATGCTAGACATTTGAGCTAGAACTGTGAACACATGTGACAAAAATTTCTAGGCTATAGGATTTGCATTGCAGAGAGAGGAAATAGAACCTAAATAGATAAATATAGTATATTAGGTGATGATGAGTGCTATGAAGAAATATATGCTACGAGGGGGAAAAGAAGGGTCCAACAAGGGAATACTATATTTTATCTAACTCTTAAGTTAGAATGAGATTGATTTTTCAGATATGAGAAGTTAAGTTGTGCTATTAGGTAACTCTAATTTGGTTTTTCTTCACTTTATTGTCAAGCTTTTATATTTGCTAATTATTTAAGCTCTGGTCTAAACCTCCAACTTTTACATGTTGCTAACATATTTATGTGAATTCTGTAATCTTCTTCAGGGAAGGAGGAAAGGTTTTGGACAATAGATCAACAATTACCTGGGTTTCATTTAGATTTAGTCCTCTCTTAAGTCACATTGATCTCTAAACCCCCCTCAATTCTGTTAATTTCAAATGCATTCCAACTTCTGATAAATAAGCAGACAAAGGAGAGAAAAGAAGAGAATGGCATTTTGATTACTGTGACTATATTCTTTTAAATATTAGAATTCTAATGAAAAATGTAAATCTTCATAAACAAAACTTTCTATTTTGTATTGCCTTCACTGCAAGAAAGTCTAATGAAATAGATTCCATTTTAAAATTAGTTTTTTTGTGACCACAGAAGACTGATTTTGTGGACTCTGAGGAGCCAGACTAATTGTGGCCCAGTTAGAACAGGACAGCTTTGCTTTTATTAAATGATGTCCAAGGTTAATGTCAGACTGCATAGATCAACCTGTCCTCCACTTAGCTTCAGTGGGAGTTGTATGAGTATGTAGAGTGTGAATTTGGCCTTAGAAGTCTAACAGACAGTGGAATTACATAGATTACTCTTTTAGGATCTTGTGATTATTTTTTAAAAAATTGGTTAATCTCTTTGACAGGTCCCATGCACCACCTCCCTTCTTTGAAATGTGAGCGACTTTCCCTTGAGGGATAAATAATCTCATAGAAATTTCCATACACATTTCTGTCTAACAATATTAGCCTTTTTAAACAGAATGCAACCTGTACAGATTTTATACAAAAGAAATAAAGTGTCACTTTGCTCATGATATGCACCAATTTTTAATTTATATTTCTTGAATTTTAAAATTTAGAATTATTTAATTCACAATTTTAGTGGATTCCAATTTTTACCAGAAACATTTATATTATTGCTAATTAAGTTTTCTAAATAATTATCAAATTTTTTACAACATATAATTCTATTTAAAATAAATAAATCTTTTTCTTCTTCCATCTTCAGAGGAGTAAATTGCTACATAAAATTAATTTTTCTTTTCATCATAACTAATTACATACAAAAGATTATAAGGTAATAAAAAATGATGTGGTGTTGAGATTAGGGGACATCATAGGTATATTTAGCTCACATGTTTCTGTTCTTTTCCACTGATAGTCAATTTTTAATTTTCAATAATTTATAAATAGCCTCATATAAAATATGTAACTTTTCTATTATGGGGAAATATTCTAGTCTGCAAAGAAAAATAAAATGGAAACTATTTGTAATAAAAATAGATTGCTCAAATATTTAATTGAATCTCTGACAGTGCTTGTTCGAACACTTTCACCTGTATCCTCTTATCAAATGAAAATAAAAACAGTCATATAATTAAAATAAACATCCTGGAAAATTAAACTAAGCTTATTAATGCTGATGCATTGATTTGAATAACAACCATACATACCTAGAACATTTTATTATATGATTGGAAGTATTTATTTGAAATATATTATCTCTCTTGGGATAAATAAAATATATTTTGATGTAAAAAGATTTAGTGCAGCTGTTTTAACAAGTTAAGATACAACTTTTATTCATTCTTGGATTTAATAAACATTTATGGGAATAAGCTTTATGCTGAGATATGGGCTAAAAACATGTATGAAGAGTTTCCTACACTATGAAAGACATGCAATGAAATAAATAATGAAGATATGATGGAATTGTGCAATAGCAAAAATATGAACAACATGGTACAAGAATTTAATAAGTGGGGCAACTTTGTATGGTGGATCAAAGAAATTTGGCACTAGAGGTAATACCCTTGTTGTGCCTTGAAAAATAACTAGAGTTTACCAGGTAGAAAGCTGAGTAAAGGTGAGTATAGAGGACAACTCAGAGAACAGGGAAAAAAACAAAACAAAACAGGATCTAGAGAAGTGGGCAAAGATGACATGTTCAGAGAGCACAGAGTAGTTTGATGTGACTGGAGAGAGGAGCTTCACCTTCGAGGGATCAGGCGCGGGGTAGATCATAAAAGCTTTATGAATTGATTCACTCAGAAAAATTGGTACAGAATCTAACTAGTTCTCAAGTACTGTGTTACTCATTATAACTGTCTTGTGTCCCTCAAAATATACCAAATCATGAAACAATTAGTCTACAAGTTGGAGCCTTCAAGTAGAAATGATGAATGTGTAGATGTTATACTCAAAGGATAAGAAAGCCAGCACATTTATGTTGGTTGCATTAAAATTTGGAAGGAAAAACATTGTGCCCCTTGTTTGTTCTCTTGTTTTCTTATGTTGTATTCAGTATAGATGAAAGAGATATATAATCAAAATAAAAAGCTTTAGCACAGCAAAGGAAGCCATCAACAAAATGAAAAAGCAACCTGCTGAATGCGAGATTTTTGCAAACTTATACAACTCAACACCAAAGAAAAAAAGAAAAGAAAAAAAAAACCCACCCCAAACAATCTGATTAAAAAATGTGCAGAGGATCTGAATAGACATTTTTCCAAAGAAAGCATACAGATGACCAACAGACACATGAAAAAAATGCTCAAGATCACTGATAACAAGAGAAATGTAGATCAAAACCACAATAAAATATCACCTTGCACTTGTCAGAATGGCTAAAATCAAAATGACAAGAAGTAAGAAGTGTTGGTGAGGATGTGGAGAAAAATTAATCCTTGTACATTGCCAGTGGGAATATAAATTGGTAGAGCCACTGTGGAAAATGGTTTGGAGTTTCCTCAAAAAAATAAAAAATAGAGATGCCATATGATCCAATAATTCCACTACTGGGTATTTACCCAAGGAATATGAAAACATGAATTTGAAAAGGTACATACATCCCATGGGTGCCTGGGTGGCTCAGTTGGTTAAGCGACTGCCTTCGGCTCAGGTCATGATCCTGGAGTCCTGGGATCAAGTCCCGCATTGGGCTCCCTGCTCGGCAGGGAGTCTGCTTCATCCTCTGACCCTATCCCCTCTCAGGTGTTCTCTCTCTCTCATTCTCTCTCTCTCAAATAAATAAATAAAATCTTTAAAAAAGAAAAGAAAAGAAAAGAAAAGGTACATACATCCCTATGTTTATTGCAGCATTATTTACAATAGTCAAGATATGGAAGAAACCTAAGTGTTAATCAATAACTAAATGGATAAAGAAGATGTGGGTATATATATATATATATATATATATATATATATATATATATATATAAAGGATGAGATCTTGCTATTGCAGCCATAAAAGAAGGATGAGATCTTGTCATTTGCAAAAACATGGATGTAAATAAAGGGTATTATGCTAAGTGAAATAAGTCAGATGGAGAAAGATAAATACCATATAATTTCACTTATATATGGAATTTAAAAAACAAAACTAATGAATAAACAAACAACAAAAAAGCAGAAACAGACCCATAAATACAGAGAAAAAAGCAGAAACAGACCCATAAATACAGAGAACGGGGTGGGGAAGGAGGTGAGGGAATGGACAAAATGGGTGAGGAGGAGTGGGAGATACAGACAGTTATGGAATGAATAAGTGATGGAACTAAAAGATACAGCATAAGGAATATAGTCAATAATATTGTAATAACACTGGATGGTGACAAATGGTAGCTACACTTGTGGTGAGCATAGCATAATGAATAGAGATGTTGAATCACTATGTTGTACACCTGAAACTAAAGTAACATTGTGTGTCTACTATAGTCAAAGAAAAAAATTTAAAAAAGAGAGATATGCAATCAGTCTTTGGGGGAGAACACACAACATGGTTCTAATAGTTTCAGTAAATATTGATTGAGTACATTTTAAGAGCCAGAAGTCAGAGGTACACATATGGATAATATATGCTTCTTACCTTGAGGATTTTATGATCTCCCAAAGTAGAGAAATAAACAGATAATTTCAAAATACCAATGTAAATTATAAGAAAGGACCACCACATGTAGGATGCCTGGGAGCACAGAGAAGGGTCTTCCAGGCATTTAAGCAAGACTTCTTGGATGAGGTCCCACTCAGCTCAGTGTAGAAGAATAAATAGTGAGCACCCTTTAGTAGAAAGAGACTGAGCAAAAGGCAGGAATATCTGTGGCATTTTCATTCAGGAACACAAGGAGCTTGAAATTCTTACAATGTCAACTATGAAGTGGATGGAGAAGCTTAGAAGGTTGAAGCTATGGAGATAGACAGGGATCAGTCAAAACAGATGGGGGCTTATCTCCATCTTATGGAGTCTGGAGTTAGTACATTAGGTACTGAGCCATTGAATGGTTTTCAGGAGAGGTAGGGCATATCATATTTGTATTTTAAATCGATATTTAGCTGCAGTGTGTTGCTGGTCTGTGTAGTAATGGGAAAAAGATTCCAGGCTCTAGAACTTCAGGAAAATTACACATCTCATTCACGACTTGACACAATCACTTGCAAACTAAGCAGGCGCTCCATAAATTTTTGTTGAATAAATGAATGAATAAACAGTTTGGGGGTTATGGATGATAAAGACAAGCCTGAATCAGAGCCTCGGTAATAAGGAGTGGAGGAAAAAAAGAAGGATATGCATACAGGAAAATTTTCTAGGAATTAAAGTTTAACAAACCATGGTGATTAGTTCTGAGAGGGAGAAAGAAATTTAGAACGATTTAAGGGCTTGAGGAAAGGGTACCTTTTGGTCATGTTGATTTTTTTAAAATTTTGTTTTATTATGTTACGTTAATCACCATATATTACATCATTAGTTTTTGATGTAGTGTTCCATGATTCATTGTTTGGGTATAACACCCAGTGCTCCATTCAATAGGTGCCTTCTTTAATACCCATTACCAGACTAACCCATTCCCCCACCCCCCTCCCTTCTAGAACCCTCAGTTTGTTTTTCAGAGTCCAAAGTCTTTCATGATTTGTTTCCCCCTCTGATTCTCCCCCACTTCATTTTTCCCTTCCTGCTATCTTCTTCTTTTTTTTTTTTTTTAACATATAATGTATTACTTGTTTCAGAGGTAAAGGTCTGTGATTCATCAGTCTTACACAATTCACAGCACTCATCATAACACATACCCTCCCCAATGTCTATCACCCAGCCACCCCATCCTCCCACCCCCTACCACTCCAGCAACCCTCAGTTTGTTTCCTGAGATTAAGAATTCCTCATATCAGTGAGATCATACGACATATGTCTTTCTCTGATTGACTTATTTTGCTTAGCATAATACCCTCTAGTTCCATCCAAGTCGTCGCAAATGGCAAGATTTCAGGGTTTTTTTTTGTTTTTATTTTTTGTGATGGCTGCATAATATTCCATTGTGTATATATATATACACCACATCTTCTTTATCCATTCATCTGTTGATGGACAATTAGGTTCTTTCATAGTTTGGCTATTGTGGACATTGCTGTTATAAACATTGGGGTGCATGTACCCCTTCGGATCACTGCATTTGTATCTTTGGGGTAAATACCAAGTAGTGCAATTGCTGGGTCATAGAGTAGCTCTATTTTCAACTTTTTGAGGAACCTCCATACTGTTTTCCAGAGTGGCTGCACCAGCTTGCATTCCCACCAACAGTGTAGGAGGGTTCCCCTCTCTCCACATCCTCGCCAACATCTGTCGTTTCCTGGTCATGTTGATTTTTAATTCTGTTCGGAAGACAAAAGTAGGACACACATATTCTTGCTTCTTAAAGATGAATTGATATTTTTGGCTCATATACATCCAGCGTTAACAGGACTCCAGAAGAGTTATTGCTTGTTATCTGTGTGTGTTTGGGGGTGTATGTGTGTGTGTGTGTGTGCATGTACATGACTACACATAATACATATACAAAGAGATTGTAAGATTTCTATGGGCAGAAACAGTGTCTAATACTTCATGAAATGCCTACATTCAGTATACAGCACAGGCTTTTATTAAATATCTGTTAATCGATTGGCATTATTGTTCTAATTTAAGTCAAAACTTCAAATAGGTTTTTTAAAAATATATTTTCATGGTAGATATCATGATACACTTCTAGAATCTCTCTAAAATACTATCTTTACTCTCCATCCCATAGGAACTAGGTATAGGAGAAATGCTCTTATAATTTGTTCGTTATGGTACTTTGTTACCTTATCTTCATCAGTGCCTTGGATAGATTACTTTTATAATAAAACGTGACCTACAGTAATGAGGACAGATATATTGTCCTTGTCCTGCACTGCTGATTCCAGTTGGTATGTGGACTTTTAACTTCAGAACCTAGATCAAGATCAGCCCTTCTTGTTTATTATTCCAGTTTGTGGTCTCTGGCTTTCTACTGTGACTTGACAGTCTCCATTAGGCTTTTTGTCTTATTTCAATGTATTTTTTTAATGTACATGAAATATATCTCACAGTGCCTATTAATTTATTTAAATACCTGTGACAACTTCAGCAGGGGTGATATTATAGAAAAAAACATTTTTCCTTTAGGAAAATGAAGAGAAAATATAATTCAGGAAAAATAGTATTGCACATTCTTTATGAAGGGGTGTGGGTTTTTTTCCATGTAAAGGGCAAACTTGAATTTAGTTACACTTAGGTGTTGTATGAAAGGCCTTGTGCTTGTTGTCAAAAGGAATTTTAAAGGCCAAGAAAATGAACCAAATTTATATCTATAAATTAATATTATAATAGTTAAAAAAATACCTTGCACAGTTTTAGCTAGTAGAAACTGAGTATAATGATGAACATAAAGAAGTAAAAGAACAATATAATTACTTCATGCTTAAATTTGCTTATCCTAACACCTGAAATATATTGCTGGAAGAGTGAATAATTTAATGCAGTTTTATTTTTGCCAGTGTCTCTCGGTAAAAATTCTGATAGAAACAAACTCACCTTGAATGAGATGCTTCTAATATCACAAAATCAATAGTAAGTTATAGTCCCATAACAATAACTAATTCAATGTGTTTCACTTGGGTAAGTTATTTAAACCTACAATATTTTTTTTGTCTGTTCCATAAAATGGAAAAAAGTATATATATTTAAATCTTGCTATTAGAGGTTGCTGGTAAATATATAATTACTTAATGTATAATTTATTCTTCAATTCTTTGCAAAACAGGTAAAATTAAATGGTGGAGGTGGGAAGAATAAAAATTCGAAATATTTTTTTGAATGAATGAATTAGCAAGTAAAAAAATATTTGATATGACCAATGCATACTCTAAATATACATAAATTTTTTAGATTTTTATTTATTATAAAAATTGAAAGTATTGGAAACATATCTTCTCATCTTACAGATCTATGTAGCTATTAGAAAATCCCCTGCTATTTGAAGTTTTCTCCAAAACTGTGCTTGATACTAGAAAATTTCCTTCATTATTTGAAAAGCACATTGCAGAATAATCCCTTTAATCTACAAACATTGCAAATAAGAAAATAACTATAACTTAATACAACAAAGAATAATTCATGTGGGATCTCAAAATCAGATTTGTTCTTTATATAGCAAGAAGGGAGACAAGTGGATTAAGTATGAGTAGTATCTTTTCAGCCTGGGAAATTGTGTGGTCATAGAGTCATATATTTCTAATTGTGTAAGTTGGCTCTGGGCTCAGGAAAATATCACTTGGATGTCCTTGTCCTGAGCATTTTGATTTTTTAAAAATATATGAGTCTCCTTTAAAAGCTTTCAGGCATGTGCCTTGAGGTAGTAAATCAAGTTTACCTGAGTGTGCATTATAACTGTCTAATCCATGAAAGTGATACTCTATTTGTTTTGTGATATTTGATTCTCTGTTAAATACTTTAAAATGGAGGTTCCTGTCTGGCCGTGTGGTGTGAGGGTACTTAATATCTAAGAGGATTCAGTTGTCATGAATCTATTTAGAGGGTCTTAAAATACTCCTTTAGAGAGGAGTCTTTTTGAAGACTAGTCTATTCATTGCCCATCTCTTAAAGGTAAAAGTTGGCAATTATAATGTATCATGAGGGACCATATATTTCTCCTCTTTCTGTCTAGTTCAAGTTTGAGAGCACTAAAATGGAGCTAGAAGGGGATGTTAGGAAAATTTAGGGTTACATACTGTCTACTAGCTTTTAGGATGCAACTAAACCGGAAGTGACTGCACTTGACACTAATTAGATTTTTGGATTATTTTATTAGGCAGGATGCATTCACTTAAAACTATTCCTTCATATACATGTTGTAAAGAGATTCTTCTTTCTTATACCATCTATAAGAAGTAGCATATTGATATGGTAAAATAAAATTTATCTATGAATAGAAAATAAAATTTAAAACAAAGACAAATTTAAAAATAGCTACACAGATCTTTAAAACATTTACAATTTGTTACCAAATGATAATATACCATCTTAAATTAAAACTGAACTCAAACATAATAGAAACTTATCAAATACTCCAATTAAACTTGAAGGTTAGGTTTGTGACAAATCAGTACTTCCAACTATTTTGTTTTCACACTTTGAAGTGGGGTTTACATTTCTATGTTCCCTTTCAGCATACGTCCGATATCAGATAACTATAATTATTTGACAGGAATTGATGTATTGCCTTCCAAATGGTGAATTCTATTTTAGGTCCTAGTTATATAGCATTGAACAAGACATTTATTTATTCCAAAATATTTATGAAGCATTTTTTTATATCGCTGACATTGTTATAGGTTCTGGGGCTAAATAGCAGGGCTTGAGGGGGGAGACAAAAATCTCAGTCCTAATGGTTTGTGTGTATGTTGTGGGAAGGAAAGTAGAAAATAGACAAGATAGTAAATAAAATAGAAGTGGTTAGATGGTAGTGAGTGTTAATGGGGAAATATAAAGCAAGGGAGGGATATGGGGAGTGTGTAGTGGTTATAGTGACTGGGTTTGCCATTTTTGATGGGGTAGTTAGGGAAGTCCTCGTGGAGAATATGAAATATAAGTAAAGGCCTGGAAAGAGATATAAGGGAGTGAGCCGTGGAGATGCAGCAAGGAAGTGTATTCAGGAAGAGAGAAGAGCAAGAACAAAGACCCCAAAGCAGGCATCAGCATGGTGTCAATCTGACAAGGCTGAATGTCTTAGAGGATAGTCAGAGAGGGATAGGAGGAAATGACGAGGCAGCTGCATCCTTAGAGCTTTGTGTACATTATAAGGACTTAGCTTTCACTTAGAGGGCAGTGGGAAGTCACTGAAGGGCTTTGAGTGGCAGAAGGATAAGATCTGAGTTTTATTTTAATGGGATCATTCTGGATGCTGGGTCAAGAATAGATTGAAAAGAGAATGGTGAAAACAGGAAGTCCATTTAAAAGGCATTTTAATAATTCACAGAGAGATGTGGGTGGAATAGACCAGAGTGCAGAGGAAATGTTGGGTTCAAGGTATATTTAAAAGTAAAGTATTAAACTGAACTTGGCCATTTGGTTGTAGGATATCACGGAAACAGAGGAGGGGCAGAGTTATTCCAAAGATCTTAGCCTGAGCAACTGAATACATGAATTTACCATTTCCTGAGATGAGAAAGACTCTGAGAGGAACAGATCTGACATGAAAATCATGAGCTCAGCTTTGGCATGCTAATTGTGAGTTGGAGTATCTAGCTATGACTCTGGAATTTGGAGAGACCATTTAGGCTAGAGAATAAAATTGTCCTTATCATGAACATAAGAATATTTAATGCCATGTGTTTTGATGAGATCAGCAAGCTGGTGAGAGTAGATTGAAAGTAGAAATGGTTTCCTAACTGCTCTGTGAGCAACTGAAACATTCAGAGGTCTGGGTGATGAGAAGTGACTAGTGAATGACACTGAGAAAGGTTTTCTAGTCAGGTACCTGGAGAATAAAGTGAGTAGTAAATTGTCCTTGAAGTTAAGTGAAGAATTATTTCAAGGACGAGGGGATGATCAACTATGTTGAACACTGCTAAGTCAAGTAACATAAAATTGGGAATCCCCACTGGATTTTAAAAAATGGAGATTGGGACGCCTGGGTGGCTCAGTTGGTTAAGCGACTGCCTTCAGCTCAGGTCATGATCCTGGAGTCTCGGGATCGAGTCCCGCATCGGGCTCCCTGCTTGGCAGGGAGTCTGCTTCTCCCTCTGGCCCTCCTCCCTCTCATGCTCTCTGTCTCTCATTCTCTCTCTCTCAAATAAATTTAAAAAAAAATAAAATAAAAAAAATAAAAAATGGGGATCATTAGTGACCTTGATAAAAAAAAGCAATAGCAATAAAATCATGGGGGGAAAGGTCCAATTCAGACAGGTTAAAGAGAAAATGAAATGGGATGAGAGATATTTAAGTAATGAGTTTGGACATTTCTTTCAAGGAGTTTTGCCATAAAGTAAAAGAGAGCAAAGAATCAAGAAAGGATTTTTTTTTTTTTTCAGGATTGGTAAAAATAACATATTTGTAGATGGATCAGAAAGATCCAGTAAAGGTGGAAAATTTAAGAGACATGATCCTTCCCATCATGAAGGATATGAGATATAGTAATCTAGCAGGTACATAATTAAGGGCATAATCAGGTGCCCTGATGCAAATAAACTGCTGTGAGAACATAAGTGAAGGGATGAGATAATTTTTACCGAGATGTATGTGACTAGAAGGAACCAGTTGTATAATGATAACTTGGAATAGGAATATTCCAGGTAAAGAGACAAACTAAGTGTGAAGATCCCAAGGCAGGGTTCAGTCTGGTTTTCCACGCACAAAATGAAGCATCTTAGAGGCTAGGGGAGTAATTTGCATTTTATTCTAAGAACAGTGAGAAGGCATTGGAGGGTTTTGTGAAGTCGGGCTGATCACTACATGGAGAATGGACTTAGGAAAAAGACAAGGCTGGAAGCACGAGAACTAGTTAGGCAGAGATGTCAATAGCTCAGATGAAGTTGATGGTAACATGGTTTAGAATGGACGTGGATAAAGACAGAATTTTAATTTTATTTAAATAGAAACCAGGGAGGCTGGGTGGCTGTCGGTTAAAGGCCAGACTTTTGATTTCGGCTCAGGTCATGATCTCAGGGTCGTGAGATCAAGCCCCAAGTTGGGTTCTGCACTGGGCAAGGAGCATGTTTAAGATTCTCTCTCCCTCTCCCTCTGCCCACGCCCCATTCGAGAGTGCTCTCTATTAAAAAAATGAACAGAAACATTTAAATAAGCATTTTAGAGCATCTTCACAATAACCTTACAATTACAGTAACTGGCATTTTTTGAACACTCACTGTTTCCTGAGTGTTGTGGTGAGCATTTTATAAACAATATTTTACTTATTTTCACATCATTCCTATATGATATCCTAATTATCCTCCTTTTGCGGATGAGAAAACTGAACTTCAGAGCAGTACTTTCGCTTGCTTAGATGCACAGTTAGCACATATTGAAGCTGGGTCTCTAACATGATCTGCCCACTCTGAAGTCCTTTTATTGCCTTTCAAGTGATTATGCTTTTATCTTCCACCTGTAACAGCATAACCATCTCCATTTGAGGCCTCACAATAATACAATTCATCAATTCTGGTCTGTCTTAAAACTTGTGACACTTCGAAGGGAAGCAAAATCTCCCAAAGTAAGATCCAACCAATGTCCCCAGAAGATCATTTTCCCAAGCTACTCATCTCCTTTAATTTGACCCAATCCAGACCCCCCCACCCCGCCGTCCCTTCTTGTTTTAACCCACATTAGTTTTCATGTGTAAGCCCTGTCATTTGCACCACTGTGAATGGAAGTGCAGGGAAGCCATAGTCCACTCCCTTTCATAAACATAAAAGCAGGCTCTTCCCAGTCAGGAGCATGAGTCTTTCTCTACCACTGGTCACCTGGCCCAATTCCAGGGGATATGTATTGTCTTAGATAAATTATAACATGAGATGTAGGGAGACATTTTATTTACACAGAAACAATCTATTTGGTAAAACATTCTATAGTTCAATCAATTTTTATTTTATGATCATGTTTATGATATTAATTAAAGTCCCCTTAGGGAAATGAATGGAAGTATAAGCTTCTACTCCTCCTTAACTACCACACATGTTGGAATAGTGACTAGCACGAGAAAAAATTCTAAGGTACAGAGAAGAATACTGGATTTGGAGGGAGGAGACATGAATGGATGATAGTTAAAGAATGACTTATACCTAACCAATAGTTGGGCGATGAATGGGCAGCTTATGTTCATTTGTTCATTAATGACACTATTGTCATCTCCATTTTACAGATGAGAGGACTAAGAGTGATTGAGATTAAGTGTCCTGATAACGTTGACAAAGCTAGTAAATGGCCAAGATTTGAATAGAAACACTAGGACTCCAGACTCATATTTAACCATGACGCTTTCCTGCCTGTCTTTTTGCTTCATCCCTCCCATTGGGACCGTTCTCAAAATCTCCATTAATTGAGCAAAGATTAAGCTTATTATCTTGAGTGTCAAATCATCCTCTCAAAAATTATTTTTCTTTTTCTTTTTTTTTTTTTAAGATTTTATTTATTTATTTGAGAGAGGGAGAAGGAGAGAGAGCACATGAGAGGGGTTAGGGTCAGAGGGAGAAGCAGACTCTCTGCCGAGCAGGGAGCCTGATGTGGGACTCGATCCAGGGACTCCAGGATCATGACCTGAGCCGAAGGCAGTCGCTTAACCAACTGAGCCACCCAGGCGCCCCTCAAAAATTATTTTTCTTTTATAATTTCTCTCACCGTTGGGAAACCTAGTCACTTTCAAGCAACCGGATGCCCACCGGACTCCTTCAGGAAAGTAGAGTTCTGGGCTGAGCATGGGAAGTAGGACTCTACAGTGATCTTTACTTCTCCTCAGATGAAGGGGATAAAGTGTAGGAAAGTCTTTTAAGCTCTGAACTGCTATGTAAATGACTTAAGAAAATGATGACAATTTTTTTAAATCCTTGTCCTTTTGGTACCATGAAGGCAAGTTTGTTCGATGGCTAATATTTGCACTTACATAAATAGAAAATGCATGTTTTCCCTCTGATCATTTAAGTAAAGGCAGCAGAAAGGTGTTCCATGTGAGAGAAAATTAATAAATTTCTTTAGTCTCATAAAAATATCAGAAAAAAATAGCAAAATAGCTAATGTAATTTGACTTACTACATTTTTTCTATCTTCCCCTTTGTTCCTTAAAAATGTTATATATTTCAACTCATTTAAAATTGACCTTCCCTGAATAATCATTTCAATAATGGATCTTCCTAACTGACCAATATACAAGGTCACTTTTTTTTTTTTTTTTTTTTTGGTAGTGTGATGTTACCATACCTGGTAGTTTGACATTAGGGGAAAAAAAAATAGTTCAACTACACCGAAAATGCCTTACCAACACTTCTCATGAGGCTTTTTTTTTTTTTTTGAGATTTATATATTTTATTTTAGAGAGAGAGAGAGTGCAAGCAGTGGGAGGGGCAGGGGGAGAGAGGAGAGAGAATCCCAAGCAGACTCCTCACAGAGGGTGGAGTTCAAAGTGGGGCTCCATCTCACAACCCCTTGATGGTGATCTGAGCAGATACCAAGAGCCGGACGTTCAACCGACTGAGGCACCCAGGTGTCCCTCATGAGTTTTACCAGCAAAAACCTTGGCCCAGAAAATATTTGTCCATTGCTGAAGGCTTTCTCTCCATAGTCTGTATAATCTTCCTTCTCTGGGTTTCTTTCCAAGTAGGCAGAAGAAGATTGTAAAACTCCTGGGAAATGCCAGATTTTTGTAACCACCCACCTCTGTGGATTTGGATTCTGGTTTAACATAGTGGGTAAAGGAAGGGGAATTACTTCTTGTTGGGCCTGACGAGGCTGCATAGCATAGTGTTTAAGAGCACTTACGTTGAACTGCACTGCCTTAACTTGCATCTCTGCTCTGCTGCTTACTAGTTGTGTGACCTTGGGTGAGTTACTTACGTCAATTTTCTCATCTGTAAAATGGAGATTATCATAGTACTGACTTCACAGAGTGTTGTAAAGATTCAATAAATGAAAAAACATAAAGCACTTAAAAGAGTATCTGGCACTTAGGAGAGCTCTCTATTTATTAAATATATCATTTCTAATCATTGCCTTATGGCCTATTGATAATCAGTAGCTTTTAGTCAAATAGTAGTTTTGTATTTATTCAGAAATTCTTGAAACAACATAGACATAAGTTCAAGAATCTAGATCTATAGATTGTTTCAGCTGTTTGCTAAAGCATTCAGAGAACAATTCTCACTTTAAAGATCTGAGAATTTTTTTTATCAAAATGAGATCTTCAAATTCAGCTAATCCAAACCTTTTTTTTCATAGATATAAAATCTCTGGATCAGGTCAAAAAGGGCCACAGTTGATTACTATCCGTGTTAGGACTAGAACTCAGATCTCTTGCTGTCCAGTCCAGTTTCTAAGAAATATTACAGTATTTTCTAATATGATGATCTAGTCTCCCAGTTAGGACTCTGCCACCAGTTTATTCCTAGTAACACAAATATTTGCCATTTTGTAATGCTGTCTTTACCATCATGTCCTTGACTCAGGGTTTATGTTTACTTTCAAAGTGTAGCAAAGTGTATTTTGGGACAAATATAATAAGAAGACATATCAAAAGTGTTAAATGATGCCACTTTATTGAATGGACACCCTCCATTGGCTCAGGCTTTGCCACACTCACAGAGAGGAAGTTTCAAGTCTCTAAAACTCAGTGTATGGAAAGTATAAGCCTATAGAGAGGCATATTGTACTCAGTAAGCATTAGTCAATAAGAACTGTCTATTGACCTTGAATACAGTAGTGGATCATGGGGAGCTAGAACATCTTATGGAGAAAACAGCTTTATATATGAGTGATAAACTTAGATTCCTTGCTCAAAGAGATGCAGTACACTGAAAATAGATTAACTTTAAAATGTTTGGATGTATTTATGCCCAATAGGTCCCTGCTCGATTACTATAAAACAAATGAAGATGACTTTTTTTTTTTGAGCCAAATAGACTAGGTAAAATTGATTGCAAGAAGGATGAAATCATTTTCTACAGTGAAATTACAGTATCAACCATGTATAATGTTGACTGGGAGCCAGACTGTGTGAAGTGCTTTATCAATAACCTTTTTGATATTTAATCCTCCCAACAAAGTTGTGTAGAAAGCCTAATTCTTAGATGGCTGGCACAGAGTGACACTCCATGATTAATTGTTGCATGAATAAGGAAACTGGCTCAGTGAGAGGTCTAGTAGGTGGAGGAACTGGCCTTGTAAACCAAAGTGTCTGACTCCAAAAAGCCACAAGCTCTTCAATCCTCATTGTTTTCTGTCCCAGCTTCTTGTCAGGGTTGGAATACTCGATGTTGCATGGGTGGACCTCATTAGGTTAAATTTTCAGGTTGATTCATAAGGGTCATATATTTGCATAAATGAGCCTTAAGATCCGGAAAGCTCAAAAAACTTTGAAAAGCGCATCATATTCTTACAAAATGCATTTGATTGTACTGTGTTAAGGAAAGGAAAATTAAATAAAAAATCATATTCAAAAATTAAAATTCAGAAGCATTTCCCATGAGCTTTGGATACAGCATAATTTTTCCTGGTGCTTGTAGCTACAGGTGCAAGAAGTAGCTTTAAAACTCCGTGAGTACAGGGGCGCCTGGGTGGCTCAGTAGGTTAAGCATCTGCCTTTGGCTCAGGTCCTGGGATCAAGCCAGGTGTTGGGTTCCTTGCTCAGTGGGGAGTCTGCTTCTCCCTCTCCCTCTGCTCCCACCCCCCCACTGGTGCTCTCTCTCTCTCCTCTCAAATAAATAAATAAAATTTTTTCAAAAAATAAAATAAAACTCCACGACTATCTAACAATTTGCCAGTATATGTCTAGCACTAAGTAATTAAAAAAATAGAAAAATTTGGAGAGTGGTCAAAAGCCAAAGTCATTATCAAGTTGTTTTGTGTAGAGCTGAGTCCAACAAATTGATGTGTCATGAGAATATTGAGAGAAATCTAAAATGCTATTATATCCTTGAAGATAATTAGCTTCATTATTTGTAGTCCTTTCTTTAACAATTAAAATCCAAACAAGTATTGATACTTTAGTATTTATTCTCTTTATCTGAAAAAGAATAGATTATATTTTCAAATAAAAATACAATTTTCTTTTAAAGGTTTTCTTTACAACATGTGCCCTGCTTAATACCCATCACCCAGTCTAAATAAATGTTCAAACCAAAATAAACAAACAAACAAACAAACAAATAAATAAAGTATTCTTTATAAATTCCTTTTTTAAAATAAGTTCTTATTTTAAATAGATGTTCTAATAGGTCCCTTGTAAGCATCAATATACAGGTTTTACAATTTGTATACAACAGTTACTATTATGAAATATTCATTAGGACTCTGTTAAATTATATACTGAATAAGCACAGTGCTTTGTCACACTTTTCATAGGGTAAATTTCCCAGCAGGCAGTCAGGTCATTCGCATACTACAAAAAGTTTCCAACCATGTTTTCATTATTCATCACATGACTTTAATCCTTTTTTTAAAAATAGCTTTTGTTTACTATTTTACTATATCTTAGTTTCTAATTCCATAAAATGTTCATTAAGAATATATGCAGAGGGGTGCCAGGGTGGCTCAGTTGGTTAAGTATCTGACTCTTGATTTGAGCTCAGGTCATGATCTCAGGGTGGTGGGATGGAGTCTCACGTTTGGCTCTGTGCTCAGCCCAGAGTCTACTTGAGGTTCTCTCTCTCTTTCTCCCTCTGCCCCTCTCCCTGTGTGCATGCACTCTCTCTCTCTAAAAACAAACAAACAAATAAATAAATAATTCTTTTTTAAAAAACACACATGAATTCAGAAGAAATATAAAAATAAGAATATATGCAGACACTTGTTTAAAGGAACATTACATGATGGCATTTGAGGACTAAACTTGGTATTGGTCCCCAACAATGAGGGGACCATTCTGTGAGCAAAAATGGTACTGCCTGGACTGAAGGCCTAATATACCATGGAAACACAATGTATAACCTGTAATAAAATTAGAGCAACTATGTCTGTATGATTGCAGATATTGATAGAGAAATGTACATATTAAGGTATTCAATTTTATTATGTTCAATTAAGATTATTGTATAATTTATATGAATGGCATTTACGTGAGCCAAAATGGTCCTTATGTGACAAAATAAAACCAGGGAGAATGTTTTAAAATATAAACACATTCAGTTATTGGATATGCTTTTTTATTTGATATTACATTAAAGCTTATATGTATGAAATTTCAGTATTAGGAGATGTCTTGAATTACAAAGTTGTTCCAAATCATGCACTCCAAAGTTAATCACTAATATAGAAAAATAACCTGTAATGTCAAAATTGGGCAGATGTATAGATCAAGTTTTATTTTACAGTAGAAATCAGAAAAAAATGTATAACAAAATATAGCACTTGTGGAGAGAAATTACTTTTTTAAAAGCATGTAGACATTCAATCGGAAAGTTCAAAAAAGGGCAAAGACTGATTTTGAACAGATTCCATGATGCTAAATTATTTGTAGTATTAAAATATTTGTCTATACTTGGAAATGAAGTCAGGATAGAGAAATATTACAATTCTGTTTAAAACTTTCTTTAAATAGCAAGTATGACATGAAACTTAGTATTTATATGAGATGTTTAAATATTCCAACTGTACTGAAGAAAGTAAGAAAAAATTAAAAACTTTTCATATCCCAATTCTCAAAGGTACTAGTCTAACAGATTTTTCTCTATCCACATATTCACACATATCTCTTCTCTTAAAATGCTACAGATTGGATTATGGTATATAATTATTACAGTACATTCTGTTCTCAACTTGCTTCTTAACACAGTAATATATTCTGGTTATTTTTCACATTAACACATATAGCTCATTATTTTCAACTGTTGCTTAGAAACCCATGTATGGGTGTACTATGACTAATTTAGTCAGTTCCCCATAGGTGAATAAATTTTTTTCCCAACTTTTTGTGTTTTTTATTGAACTATGTCTTCACAGTCCTTTGCATGTGTAGCAGTGGGGAACATATTCACAGAATAAATTCCTAGAACTGGAATCTGGGTCAAAAATTTCAAGTATTTCAAATTTTGATATTGACAAAATATCTTCCATAGAGATGGTACCAATTACTAAGGTAGCATGAAAATACCTATTTTCCTATTCTTTCATAAAATTTAATGTGATAGATAAAAAGAGTATTGCACTTTGGAAGTGCATTTCTTTAATTGCGAGAGCTTATTGGCATTTTTTCTCATGTTTACTAGCCATTGGTACTTCTTTTCCCATTACCTATTTCTTCCTTTGCCCATATTTCTACTGTGTTGAGCATCTTTTTGCTATTGAATTGCAAGTTGTTTTTTAAAATTAAGGATAGTAGCACTTTGCCTCTTGTAAGTTGAAAATATTATTTCTTGATCAACATTTTACTGTTTACTTTTTTATGGTTTTCTTATTGTATAGAATTTTTAAAAAATTGTAATAAATTTTTAATTGTTCTCATGATATCTTCCGGGAAAAACCTTGCCATCCAGGATTTTTTTTTTTTAAGTCAAACAACACCATACTTCTGATTTCATTTTGTACATATAGTTTACCTATGACAGTATCAAGGTAGCGAAAGTAAGTTGAATATTTTCTTTCATGACAATTGAATAGAATCCAAATTCATTGTGGTCTAAATATTTTTATCTAAATTATTTCTAATATTTTAATGTCAATATGCACTATTTAAAAAAAAAGAAGAAGAAGATAGCAGGAGGGGAAGAATGAAGGGGGTGGAAATCGGAGGGGGAGACGAACCATGAGAGACGATGGACTCTGAGAAACAAACTGAGGGTTCTAGAGGGGAGGGGGTTGGGGGATGGGTTAGCCTGGTGATGGGTATTAAAGAGGGCACATGCTGAATGGAGCACTGGGTGTTATACACAAACAATGAATCATGGAACACTACATCTAAAACTAATGATGTAATATATGGTGGTTAACATAACAATAAAAAAAATAAATGGAGTCAAGAAAATGGTAAAAAAAAATGCACTATTTTTTTTCTTGAACAATTGAAAGCTTTTGCTTTGCTTAATGACTGACAAAGTTATCAATGTGCCTGCTCTATGGGTTGATCTTCTTTTGTAGTTGTACTTTTAGGGGAAAGCCTGAATTCTTGGGATTGCATGATTGGTAAATGAGGTCGGAAGCCCAAAATAGTAATATAAAACTGAAAAGATCTCATACATCTTATTAGGCCTGCTTAAATGTAATAGTGAGGTCTTAATTTAAAGGCAGGGGAATGTACTTCACATATAACAGTACTGCTGAGTCTTTATGCAATCATTTATGTATTATTTTCTTTATTTATAAATTATATTTTAGAGATTTATTTATTTGAGAAAAAGGGGAAGATTTATAAAGTTTTGGATATTTGCCTACAATAGCCCATTAGTTGTATGATATTCAACTAATATCTTTGTCCACAAAAGTACGCTTGTCCTTAAAACCAGAAGCTTCAAATGTAAATAACTGTGTACTTCTAATAAAATGGTTTTGAATGGGAAGCATGAGCTATTATGAATATAGCTTAGGTACAACATTGGGCCCTTCAGAGCTAACAATCATCAGTATACTTTTATAAAATATTAAAATACCATGAAAGCTGGCAGATGAAACAGAATGATTTCTGTCAAGTTCTAATTAGAGATAAGCCAACCTTGATTTAGTTCTTCAGAAGATTTATCTGTAAGCTCTACTGTATATTCCTATAGCCTATGCTGAAAATATGGACCGTGATTTGTGTGTAGTGGTAGGATCTAAGAGCTGCCTAGCTACAGGCCCAGTTTTTCAACCAATTCTTCCCCGTGTAATAACTATTCATTTGGCTCTTGTCCTCTGCTGTTCCTGCCTGAAGTCCCAATTCACGTTAAGGACTGGTGATACATGAACTTTTGAAGATTTGTAGGTTTGGATAAAACCCTAATGGGATTAGATCTTTATCTAAAAGTTCATGCTAACTTGTATGAAGATTCTGTACTTAATTTCACTTAAAAATCAGGAAAAAAAAGTTACTGATAATTAATTTAGAAAGAAATGATAACTTTCCTTACCTTTGAAAATGGGCAAAATATTACTACACTGAAATAGATAAATTTAGAAAAATTTAAAAATTATCTGTTTTATTGTGACAACTCATGGCCATACCAAAATTTCACACTTAGTGATTACAGTATTTTATGACTCGTATCTATGAAATGACCAAGTTTCATAAAATACTTTCTAAATTTAACTGAAATTACTATAGAGGAATCAAACTTGAAAATGTTTCAATGTATCTGTCTGGCAATTAACAACCACGGTAGTAGTGTTATGTTTTCCAAGGCTTTGAACAGAAGATTCTTGTCACATACATTGCTGCTTCCTGGCTTTTCAATTGAAACAGTTCCACCCACTATGAGGCAATCCAGAAGTGGAGAGATTGCACAGTGGTCTTATAAATGAAATCAAGTGAGATCTTCTGAATGATGGAAAAAGAATGAACCTAAGGAAGATCAAAATCACCCATGGATTTATTATAGGGCTACTATTGGACGCAATCTGAAGCCTACACGTGAGATCTTATAAGGTGATCTAAACACTAACCAGACATTCTAGTTCTTTTTAATATGCTCTGAGAGTATGTGTTTAAGGGAGATTTTACTTGGAAAAAAGCCATTTCCCCCCCATCTGTGCTATTTGGGTCTCTGCTTGCTCCCAGCAGTGGTTCTGATCTAGGACCACATGTCATTATTGGAATACCACTTCTATTAATCACAGTGAAAGCCAAATTAAAATGTCCCAGACAAAGATGCACACATTTTGATTTTAAAAACATGTACAAATTTAGTTTTTGCTCCGAAGGATAATATAAATGAAGTACTGGTTAGCTTGCATGAACACAATATTGTAAACAAAATAGACTGTTGGGCTTCCTTAGTCATGAGGCCATGGGAATGGACTGCAGAGTGAATCAAGAAGTCCTACTATTTCAGTATGGAGAAGATTCTGGAATCAAGAAGTTTCAATAGTAAATTGAAACTAATAACCTTTTCACCTGTTGCTTCTGATTAATGCTTTCCAAGTATTCTGCTGTATAATAGTGTGTAAGTCATCTAGAACTTTTAAAATAATTTTTAAAAACTTTTCTGTAGTAGTCAAATGGAAATGTTTTGTTTCACTGAAACAAAATTACTTAAAAATTGATTAGGACAGATTTTCATATAGATAGGCAAATAAAATCTTATTCCCTGTTACATTTCAGTGAAGTCACAAAATATCCAGTGTTTCCATTCTGAAACTACAAGGATTCTAACTGCAGGACACTTGTGAAACCATGAGAATGTGGAAGGAATTGAGTATTTTGACTTCTAATTATGCTAGGATATTGGGTTGACAAGAACAGTGGACAACGACATTTGTCCTCTTTCCTTCTAGTTGAATTATAAGTGGCATATACAGACTATATTAAAGAATAGGATTTGGTTTTTTGAAACCTGGCTATAAAAAAGTTGCTGGCAAAAAAGGACACACAGTTCCTAAATATGATCTTCCACTCCCCACAATGGCAAAGGGATTCTAGAGGCACAACTGTGAAGTTGAAGAAGCACTAATGATAATGAACTCTCCGCCACCCTTTTTCCTACTACCCAACCCTTTCTTGACCTTTTCCTTAATGTCCTTTTTCTGACCATGGTCTTATCTGGAGTATCATACTACTTTCAGGTATTTTGACTCCTTAGGTTCCTCTAGGCTTTGATAATTTTCAGACTTCTTGTTTTTGAAAACCTTGACAGTTTTGAGAAGTACTGGTCAGATATTTTATAGACTGTCTTTCAGGTTTGACTATCTGATGTTTTTCTCATGGTTAAATAGGAGTTATTTGTTTTTGAGGAAGAAGACAACAGAGGTGAAGCGTCATTTTTCATGGTATTATATCAAGAGTACAGATTATTACCATGGTATCACTGTTGACCACCTGGCTGAAGTTTGTTGAGTTTCTTCACTATGAAATTTCTCTTTTTTACCTGCTTTATATACTGTACTTTTTGGAAAGAAGTAACTATGCCAGCCCACATTCAAGGGGTACGGAGTTATGCTTAGCTTCTTTGATGGGAAGTATCTACATGAATTATTTAGAGATTTTTTTCCATAGGAGATTTGTCTATTTCTTCTGATTTATCTACTTATTCAATTATTTATTTATATCAATGTAGGCTCATGAATATCTATTTTATACTTAGGATTATGATCTAATACTACATTATCTTACTACATTGTCCCCGCTGTAGCCACCAAGAACATTTTTAGTTGGTGCCTGTGTTTCTCTGACACAGTCCCATTGTTGGATTTTTACTCCCCGCCCCATTTGGTACTTTGTTGCTTCCTGGCACTGCAAAATGTTCCCAGTTTATTTTGTATATTTCTTGTCCTGTCTTAGATTTAGCTGTTTCCCTAAGGACCCATAGTTCTTTTAACTGGAAAATGGTATTTGAAACCAAAATCTAGTTGCTCCTGGGGTATTGTTTATAGGTCCCCTCAGCTCACAGAGCAAGAAGATTATATATATATATATGTGATATTAATCCCTGTGTATACAGATATCTATAAATACGTCCCCATGTAACTATCTTTGTCTATATTATGCTGAGCGTGGTTCATTGTGATATCCCCTACTGTAATCCAGTACTGCATGGATCCTTCTAGCCTCCTCTCCTTGTTTATCTGTACCCTCCCACTCCCACAGTGAGAACTCTGGTTCCCATCTTCCTCCATTCATTTACTTAACTGGGTTCTAGTATAGGTGTATAGTGGTTTTAGAACTGTTAACTTGTATGCTTATGGGAAACAACTTTATCAAGTGGAATACAGTTTTGACGTACCATTTCTTTTGCCCTTAGTCTTACCATCTCCACTCATCCCCAAAGTTACTTAGGTCAGCAATTTTTCCCCACCCCCGTTAGTGAGGTTATGTTATATAATTTATGATAAATTAGATTCTGAGATGCCTGCGTGGCTCTCAGTCAGTTAAGGTCCAACTTGTGATTTCAGCTCAAGTCATGATGATCTCATGGGTCATGTGTTCAAGCCCCAAGTCAGGCTCCATGCTCAGGAGGGATTCTGCTTGAGATTCTCTCTCTCCCTCTGCCCCTCCTCCACTTGTGCACACACACACTCTCTCATAAATAAATAAATTTTTAATAATACAATTAGATTTTTTGTCCCATTCTTCATTCCATCCTGATATCTTCTGACTTGTTAAATGATTTAATTTTTCTAAGGTTGCATACATTGATTTTGATACTTTGTATTGTACAGTTCCATAGGCTTTAAAAAATGCTGTGTCATGTACACATCATTACAGTAACATAATAAATAGTTTTACTTCCATGCTCCATCTATTTAATCCTCCCAGCTCCTCAAATCCATGTCTAACACTGACCTTTTCACAATCTGTAGTGGTTTTTTTTGAATGCCCTATAAATGGAATAATTCAGTAAGTAGTGTTTTTGGACTGACTTTTCGCTTAGTAACATCAATTTAAAATTCATGTATGTTTTTCCTGGCTTCTGATTCCACACCTTTTTAATCACTGAATAACATTTCATAATATGGATGCACAGTGGATTGCTTATAAATTCCCCTATTGAAGGCATCTTCAATGCTTATAGTTTTTGGAATAAAGCTTCAATAAACATTTGGTTGCAGGTGTTTGTGTGGATGTAAGTTTCAAATTAGGTTAATACCTAGGAGCACAGTTGCTGAACTGCAGAATACAACTATGTTTAACCTCAAGTATGGGCTTTTGTGTGCATGTAAATTATATAAGACTGCTTTCAAAGTGCTTATACCGTACTTCATTCTCATCAGCAATATCTGAGTGTTCCATTTGTGCTGCAATTTTTGCCAGTGCTTGGTTTCAGTTTTTATTTATTTTAGTCATTCTTTTTTTTTATTCTTATGTTAATCCCCATACATTACATCATTAGTTTTAGATGTAGTGTTCCACGATTCATTGTTTGTGCATAACACCCAGTGCTCCATGCAGAACGTGCCCTCCTCAATACCCACCACCAGGCTAAGCCATCCTCCCACCCCCCTCCCCTCTAGAACCCTCAGTTTGTTTTTCAGAGTCCATCGTCTCTCATGGTTCGTCTACCCCTCCGATTTCCCCCACTTCATTCTTCCCCTCCCGCTACCTTCTTCTTCTTCTTTCTTTCTTTCTTTCTTTCTTTCTTTCTTTCTTTCTTTCTTTCTTTCTTTCTTTCTTTCTTTTATTTTAGTCATTCTAATAGATCTGTAGTGATATCTTATTGTTTTATAAATTTTGTTTCTGTGATGACTAATGACTGCATCATTTGATGTGTTTGTCATTGGTATATTTTCTTCGGTGAAGGGTCTGTTTATATCTTTTGCTCATTTTTAATTGTTTTTTATGATAAATTTTGAGCGTTCTTTATACATTTTGGATACAAGTCCTTTGTCAAAATGCTTTTCTTGTAGCTTTACTGTGCTGTAATTTACTCACTGTAAGTGTACAATTTAATGATTCTTATTAAATTTCTAGAGGTGTAGGACTGTCATCATGATTATGATTATATTGTAGTTAAAAAATCAAGCTTTTTAAAAATATATTTATAGAGACCAATATGAGCTCCCCATTTATTGAAAGATAAGGATTTTACATATTTTTATGTCCTCCTCTTCTCCATCACCTAAAAGACTTTTGGATTTTGAACCTAAACTATGAGTATTGCATCTTACCACTTATATTTTAAATCTTTTCTTTAAGGTATTATTTTTATATTGACCTTATGTTATATGAGTGTAAGAATGATTATTTGAATTTACAATGTTTTTGATGTTGTGACTCAGTGAGTTTGCAAACAACTAACAAGTGTCATCGAACACCACAGAGCAAAGAGGAAATAAATAAAGGGAGATTTAATGATGCATACAAGTGTAGCTTCCTCCACCTATGATTAAAAATTAAATGTTATCGATATTGGAATGTAGTCATTATGTTTGTTGACTATAAGTTTGTGGAAAGATTCAGCAGTAAGTTCTTAGCAAGCCAACAGTAAGCTAACTCTGAGACTGCCTTCACCGATTTGAGTGACTGGAATACTGAGGTGCAGATTCCCACTCCTCCTGTACTCACTGACCAGAGGCATGCTGGAGTGCTGGGTTTAGTTTTGTTTGCCATTCTATAAGAGAGACATTGACAAATTGGATCTAATACATAGGGCAACCAAGATAGTAAAAGGGCTAGACATGGTGTCACATAAGGAATGTTTAGAAAAAACTGGAATGTTTAGTCTGCAAAAGGAAAGAATGATGGGACTGTGGATTGGTTGGAGGAACATGATAGCCATCTATCTTTAAACATTTACAGGACCAACAAAATAAAGAGGATTTTTTTTTTCTTTTTGTCACAAAGAGAGTCACTAGTAATATAGATTAAGTTCAAAGGAGGCAGGGCTTGACTTATACAAATAAGAACTTCTTTAAATTTAAAAATTTTTTAATGAAATGGGTTTTCTGATTTAGATGCAAACTTAGGGGAAAGAAAAGAACTTCAAGGTCAAAAGCATGCAGGAATGCTGTCTAAATATTCTTGAAATTTTCTACTTATATTTCTTCATAAATGTATACTCTGTCAAAGAGTATTTTCTATAATAATTGAAACATATGTGATTATGATAGCAAGCCTTCTGTTGTCCCGGACATTGAGTATAAAGTATGCTGGAGAGAAAGTTCAATGGATGATAGAATTAAAATTTTAAAGATGGATAGCTTTGAATAGGCAGAGAAACAACAATTTCAATCAAAGAATTATGTTTAAGAGTACAGAAACAATAAGCAAAGATGTCCTTTTCATAAGACACTGAGTAGGCAAATCTGACAGAAAACAACTGTGTGTAAATGTTCATGAAATAATTGGGATGAGAGCTCTGGTTTGTCATTAATGGCCTCTAATAACTTCCACAGTCTAAATTAAATGATCAGTTTATAAACCTCATCTTACTTGACCTATCACCAGCCATGGATACAGTTGATCACTCTCTCCCCTTTGAAACAAATTCAACCCTTGGCTTCCAAGACACTATGCATGCCAAGTTTTTATTTTTCTGGATGCTCCTTCTTCATTTCCTTTCGTGGTTCTTCTATACTTATTTCAGCACTAGTGTAATTTCAATAGCATTGCTTTATATGCCATATATAAGCTGATGTCTTGCAAATGTATGTCTCCACCCTGTACTTCCTTGAATTTCAATTTTAGTTATAAACTGTCTACTTGATATCACCTCTGGTGTATTTAACAAAGCATAGAAAACTAAACATGCCCTAAACTGAACTTCTTCTGTCTACTCTACCTCCCATCACCACCGTCCCCTTCCCTTGTAGTATTCTCCTCTCACTAAATTATAGCTCTATTATTACAGTTGTTCAGGAAATTATTCATTTCTGATTTCATTTCCCCTCATGGTCACACATTTAATGTATCAATAAATCTTGCTGGATCTACCTTGAAAATATATTCAGAATGCAACCCCGTTCTCACTCCTTTACAACCATCCCTGCTCCCAAGCACCATTATCTCTTTCCTAGATTAATATAGCCTCCCAGCAAATCCTTTTGCTGCTACCTTTCAGTGCATTCCCATTAAAGCAGCTTTTAAGATGAAAGCCAGATTGTGTCACAATTTTGCTCAAAATCTTTCAATGACTTCTTTCTCATTCAGAGTAAAAGCTGAATTCTTTTCAAGGACCCACAAAGTTCTGCTAATCTAACACCCTTCCCCTGTCTGACCTCATCTCTTAGTTGTTTCCCTCTCACTCACTTCTGCTCCAGTCACATTGGTCTTGACATTTTTTTTTTCTTCCAAACATGCAGACGAGGTTCCTCATCAGGACCTTTATAATGTTCCTTCTACCTGTAGTTTCCTTCCACCAGATATCCATAAGACATGCACTCTTATTATTTCCTTCAGGGCTTTACTTGTAGTCACCGTATCAATCAATCCTACCCTGTATAAAATCTCACTTTCATCTCAACACTGAACAGCCCTTTTTCTGCTTTATTTTTCCTTCTTAGCACTTCTCACTATAAATGTATCATTTACATATACTGTATAGCTTTATTACTTAATTTGGCTTGTTGTCTCACCTCCTCACTAGATGTAAGCAACAATTTTTGTCCATATTGCTCACTGCTGTACTCCAGTGCCTAAAAGAGCTCATGCCACATAGTCATTGTTAGATAAATAAATATTTATTTATTTATTTAATGTTTTTTGAAAGCCCTGAGCAGTAGGCCAAAGGAAGAATTGTGTTTGCTCAGGTTTGGGAAGAGTGTGGTAGCTTTTTTTTTTTTAAAGATTTTATTTATTTATTTGACAGAGAAAGACACAGCAAGAGAGGGAACACAAGCAGGGGGAGTGGGAGAGGGAGAAGCAGGCTTCCCGCGGAGCAGGGAGCCCGATGCGGGGCTCGATCCCAGGACCCCGGGATCATGACCTGAGCCGAAGGCAGACGCTTAACGACTGAGCCACCCAGGCGCCCCAAGTGTGGTAGCTTTTTGACAGCAAAAGTTATGCTAAAGATGTATTGTAGAAAGACTCATTTCCCAAATTATGATTTGAGTATAAAGAATACTGAAAAGTTTCAAAGGTTTAAAAAAAGACCTTGTAGGAGTGTGTTATAATAATTTATAGCATCTTGTGGACAAAAGGAAATGGAACACAACAAAGAGACTAATTACAAAGAAAGAATTGCTATCTAAAGGCTGGTTATTGGATAAGGAGAAGAAATCAAAATCAATGATTTTTGAAACTTTTTTTTTTTTTTTTGTAGAGTGGTGAGTGAAGAGACAGGATCAAGATAAAAAAATAGTGTAGAGGACAATGGAGTATACCACCCTTCTCTCCTTCAGGACTGAAGTTCTCACTCTTCCAGCCACTGACAATGTTGGTAGCTGACAGCTCTTAGTTGAGTCTCTTTCCTAAAATTGCCCTTGGCTGAAGAATGCCCACCCTCCCAAGGTCATGCTGCCTCCTCTGGAAGCAGGTTGCATCCAAAACTAGTCAATAAGGAGATATGAAGGCCTTAAAGTGGGACAGCTGTGGGGGACCATCCCAGCTCTGGAGCCATTAGTGGTACACTGTGAGGTCTTTGCTGTGACTGCATTGCAAATCATCTACTCCTTTTACTCAGTCTAACTTTCCTTTCCGTCTGGTGTTGCTCTTGAAGTCTCTCTCCATAAACTTCCTGCATGTGATGCTCTTCCCAAGAAACCCAACCTAAGACAAATAGACATCTGAGAAACACTGAAGAAAATAAATAAGAAGTTGGGAACTAGCAACATTTATGTCTATGATAAATAAACAGGTACATTTCCTTTTTTTTTTAAGTTTTATTTATTTATTTTGAGGTAATCTCTACACCCAGTATGGGGCTCAAACTCATGACTCTGAGATCAAGAATTGCGTGCTCTTTTGGTTGAGCCAGCCAGGTGCCCCAAGAGGTATATTTCATACATTCTTAAATTCAACTGAAGTCACTTAATTTTAATATGGATCTATTAAATATCAGTGTTTAGAGAAAACTATACTATTTACTATTGGAAGCATAATAAAAACAAAAAGACCCTTGCTTCTGAGCCTCACAATAAATACATTCAACTTATGAAAGAGCATTGATACTGAGGCTGGAATCCTCCCGGATCACAACCAAATTCATGATTAACAGCCCGCAGATGTGCATAAACTTGTGGAAATATAATGTCTCTGAAGCACGTGAGATGTTACTAGTCTGTGTTTACAAGACATTCTTCCAAAGATACTTTATGCATGTGTAGACTAGTATTTTAACTACCTTTTTAGTTCTTTAAACAGGTATATATCTAATAACACAAAAAGAATATAAATTGGCTTGTAGCCTCTTATAATGTTATCCTTTCTGATCTTGGATTAAGGCAGTATATGGATGGGCAGTTCTCAAGGAAATTCTGAGAATATTAGTTAATGGTTCAAAGATAAATAATTGCCAAAATTTTTAGGAATAATCTGTGGATTTGAACACTAGAAGCATTCACATGATGACATTAACTCAGCCTCTTAACTTTGAACATTCTCTAGTAAACAATTCCTTTTCCCCCTCTAACCCATTTAGCAAAACCAGCAAGAACTCGGTGTCTGAATTTTGAGCATTTCCACTCTCTCACACATGGATATTGCTAGTAATTTGTCACTGGATAGTTAAGAGCTCTGTAAAGATGGATTGCAATAAACATGAAAAAATTTTAAAAACACACTAGCTGATAGAGCAAGGAGAGAAATCATAGGCTAATACAATGATTAAAGTAGGAAGTGGCATTCACAACAAAGCTGTTGCAAAAATACTACAAACAGCTATCCACCGTGTACTTAAATACTTCTCAGGAAGGAAATTCCAAGTTTTTTTTAGAAACTCAGAATTTAATAGCTTTTGCCATAGGTCTTAAATAAATCCCTCTATGACAGTTGAAGTCCATTTCTTGTTTTTATATCTTTAACACTCAGTGATCCATATAGAAGCTGTAATAAATTTTCACCCTCTTGACTGAGAAATCATTGAATCTGCTGTGTTTCTGCCACCTCACATTTGGTGTGGATGGCCTAATTTGATTTTGTCATGCATAAGACACATAAATCATTCTCATCTGTATTATTCTCATAGTTCTTGCTCTGAAAAACCTTACATCAATGTTGATATTATGACCAAGATTGCTACTTCATTCTGGGAGAGCAACAGAAGTTATCTTTAAGCTAAAGACATTCATCCCATAATGTTGCTGTATTATTTTACCACCAACACATTCCCAAATGGCTTACTACCTACTTTTAAATAAGAAATATAAAGGAAGTGTAAAATATTCTGCATAAATCAAACATTCCAAATGACAATGCTTGCTTTATTCCTGATTTTTAACCTAACATCTCATCTTCTGTTTTTAACCTGATTTGTTCACCATTGCTTGTGTCTGGAGATAAAAAAGGTGTTTCTCTATCGTATCTGTTCTTTTTTTTTTTTTTTTTTTTTTTCGTTTTAGTAATGTTTACACAATTTGTAGAGAATGGTCTGTTAACAATTTCTGGATTAAATTTTTATTTACAAAAAGTCCTGCTCTGAGAGTAAGATTGAATCAGAGTTTCCTTGGTGAATAATCTTACATGGCTTATTCCTACCCATGCTCCCCTTTTAGACTGTACATTATCTTAATCAGTATACACTATGTGTTTGACACTGTAGAGCGATATAGAGAAATTCTGCTCTTCTAGGCAGATATTTATTGACCATGACATTTAAGCAAGGCAGATGCTTGGTTACAAAGAGTGTTAAGAATTGGGCTAATCATGACAAGTGTGAATGTGTAGCCCAAGTATTAATTAATAACTTTGTGTGTATCTAGAAAAACAACATGATTGTGCTGACAAACATCTAATGAGGTATCAAAAAAGTGATTAATTAACTCCATCTGGACTCTTTGTATAATCTGTTTTTTGAGAAATATTTTGCAACAAAAACGGCAACTGTTGAATCCTGACATCTGACCTATTTGTCTATCTGTCCATCTGTTTGTTTGTCCGAATGTATTTTGTTAGAGCATAACACATATTTCTTTATAAGCCTTTCTCCATAACTGAGGAAGTACAGGGATTTAAATGGTAGCAGCCTTGTTTACTATACATCACCAATTTGGAACCTCAGACTATTTGCAAGAAAGCATTATGTATATTTTATAAATTTCTTTACTAAAGCTGTGTAATAAAGACAAAAATTGAAGTATGCATAAAAACTAAAAAGATATTTTGGTAAGCTGAAAACCAGCTGGGTGCCCAACATGTATAATATAATCCCTTTATAAAGATATTTATTCATACATTGTGTTACAGATAATATTAAATACCTAAAAAATAATCTAGCAGAATAAAATATTCTGATATTATAAAAATATTAAGAGTGATTACCTTTGGGGAAACAAATGGGATGAGGTATTACTATTAATCTTCATAATTCCTTAGTCTTTTATTTGTTATTAATATGTATATAATTTTTTAAAAAAGTATAAATTTTCTTTTATAATTTGCAATATATCTAAGAATGAAGTACATCATTTTGCTGCTCAGGAAATGAGGAAGCCGTAGTTTCTTTACACTGTTACATTCTTTCATGTGGACATGTTAGCTAGGACTCAATTTGGTAGACTACCTTTATATATAAATCATTTTGTTCTTTTTTGTTAATATAGCTTCTAAATTGTTTCCCTAGCATATTAAAATCAAACTGCCTGGATTTATCTGTTTTTTTTTACTGAAGCAAATGAGATCAGTGTCAATGTCTAGCAGTTTTTATAATTGCCTTTTTTTCTTGAGGGAAAGTTTTTAGAAATCTCCCCACAAGAAAATTAATCATAGTCTAAAGCCATTGGAAAATTCATGTGGAAATAAAATTTTGCTGAATAAGATAAATGTCCCCTAAATTATATTCAAACAATAACATCAACAATAGATGAATCAAAATTATTGAAGCACTGACAGCCACAGCCCAGAAAATTCTATGAATTTTTTACAACACCATGTGTGAACATTATAAGGTGGGGGACAAATTTGTTTAGAATTAACAATGTGCAGTTAAATAAGCCTATAAATATATAAATCTATCTACTATCTCCTCTTCTACTTTACTTCTACTTTGGGTAGCATTTCTTTTTTTAAAGGTTTATTTATTTATTTGCAAGAGAGTGGAGGGCATGAGCGGTGGGGAGGGGCAGAGGGAGAGGAAAAAGAATCTCAAGCAGATCCATACCCTCTCCTGCTGAGCGCTGAGCCTGACATGGAGTTTCATCCCAGGACCATGAGATCATGACCTGAGCTGAAATCAAGAGTTAGACACTTAACCGAGTGAGCCATCCAGAAGCCCTTGGGTAGCAGTTTTTTCCTTACAAAAATCCTTTCTTCATTTCTAATTCTGTATATAATTCTTGTATCTTGATGGTAACATGTGGTTGGTAAGATCTTAGTGATTGAAGCAATGATTTTTTTAATGGCAACTTCCATTACAGATGTTCTGAAAATTGGCCCTGTCTCCATCATTTCCCTTTCAGGATCATTAGGAAGGGCACACTGTCTTCAATGATGGATCTGGTGCAACTCATTTCCAAAGACTTTAAAGGGAATGAATACAGAGTAGAAAGCCAGAATCTTATAGATTATCACAGCTGGGTACTTGGGATACCTCTTCAAATCCCTGAGAGAGTGGTCCTCTAATGTATTCAAGTGATTTGTTACTTGAAAGACATTGCTATCTTGGTAGAAAGTCATAAAGAACTAAAGGTTAAACATATAATAAAAGCATTAAATGATATGTGTAAGTGTGTGTGTATATATATGTATCTGTCTATATTATATATATATATAGATCAATTCTACTATATATAGTGGAACCTTAAGAAAAAATATATTAGGATACAATTTACTCTTGAGAAAATTCTTTCATTAATGTATTATTTCTGATTATTGAATAAATACTACATTTATATAATTTGTGCAATCAAAAAGCCATTGGTGTTCTAACAAAAAGTAGCTTGAGAACCTTCCATAAGATGTTTATTCAATGATCAAAAAAAAAAAAAAGATGTTTATTCAATGATCATTCATTCATCAATCTTAAGCTGTACATTTCCATATCCAACTGCCTATCTGACAGCTTTGCTTAGATGTTTAAAAGGCAAACAAAATTAAAGGCAGCAAAAACAAAACAAAAACACCTCTCAATTCCATACACAAAGCCCCAACGTTTTTCTCCTACTTACCTCATCTTAGTAAATGACACCATAATACACTCACTTGGTCAACCAGAAATTCTATTGGTGATCTTAGATTCCTTTCTTTCTCTCATCTCTGATATCTAGCATATTACTCCCAAAACACGAATCCAACTTCTTTTCATCTCCTCTACTGCTACCCTAGTCTGACTTACTGGTATCTCTTGATTTCATTTCTTCAGGAAATTTTTGGTAGGCCTCCTAACTTCATGATCCTTTAAAGTCTATTCTCCACATCAGCCAGAGTAATCTTTTTTTTGTTTTCTCATTATGTTCAGTTAGCCATAACATAAGTTTTTGTTGTAGTGTTCAACAATTCATTAGTTGCGTATAACACCCAGTGCTCTCATCTCAACACCTACCTTCCTTTTTTTTTTTTTTTTTTTTTTTTAACACCTACCTTCCTTAATACCCATCACCGGGTCACCCAAAACCCCCACCGCCTCCCTTTTGTAACCCTCAGTTTGTTTCCCGGAGTCCAGTGTCTCTCATGGTTTGTCTCCCTCTCTGATTTCTTCCCATTCAGTTTTCTCTCCCTTCCCCTGTGGTCCTCCGCTCTATTCCTTATGTTCCACGTATGAGTGAAACCATATGATAATTGTCTTTCTCTGCTTGACTTATTTCACTTAGCATAATAATCTTAAAAAAAAAGAATCTGGTCATAATTTCCTCTTCTTGAAACCTCCGAAGTTTTCCTATTTGACATAGAATAATGAAATGTAAACTTTTTATCTTTGCCTACAATACCCAATGTGATTGATTTCTGTTCTGTCCCATCTCCTACCACCTTTGCTTTGTTGTCTCTTTTCCAAGCTACACTGACCTTTCTATCACTTAAACACACTGAACTCACGTGGGGAACATACTCCATAATGGTTATTTGTGGAGTAAATGAAGTACTTCTTTGATCAAGTATAAAAAATGACTGGGGCACCTGAGTGGCTCAGTTGTTAAGCATCTGCATTTGGTTCAGGTCATGATCCCGGGGTCCTGGGATCGAGCCCCGCATCGGGCTCCCTGCTCCACAGGAAGCCTGCTTCTCCCTCTCCCGCTCTCCTTGCTTATGTTCCCTCTCTCGCTGTGTCTCTCTCTGTCAAATAAATAAAATCTTTAAAAAATAAAAAAATAAAAATAAAAAATGACTAACACACAGATTCTGATCTCCAGAAACTTATGGTTCAGTAGAAAGAAATGCACCAGTATACAAATAAGAGCAATATGTATCCTGGTGGTATGAAAAAACTATGAATAGAGCTTGTAAGGTTACAAAGAGGAGTCATCAGTTTTATTTGAGAGAAGTTTGTTGAATTAAGTTTCAAAAGATAACTTGGGAGATATTGGCCAGGAGGACCCAGATTGAGGAGGGCATTGGAGGCAGTTGGCTCCTGAGGAGGCAGAGGACAGAAACCACATCAGGAGTAAGGGGACACACAGATCACTCAACCTGATTTGACCAAAGCACCAGACCTAAATATGGGCCTATTGTTCTACGTTACCATGAACAGTAAAGAAAAGTAGAAAAAAAAATGCTCTGTGGGCCAACTGATATCATCAGATTAGAAATGCATTTCCTATGCCCAGGCCAGACCCATTGGTCCATTTGAACAAATCATTATTTTACTTGTTAAATGTTTATTTTTATCAACTACACTCTATACTTGGTACTGTTCTAACTATTGGAAATAGAAGATTGAGTACAACAGACTATGTCCTGCTCTCATAGTCTTTACAGTTAGTATAGGAGAGAGATAAAAAAACAAACAAATAAACACTTGCTATTTCAGGCAGCCATAAGTGCTCTGGGAAGAAACAAGGCAGGGTAAAGGAAAGGTAGGAAAAGGGGAATCGTTATTCTACTTGGAGTGATCACGGGAGGGCTCTCTGTGAGGAGATGAAAATCTGAGTAGAAACTTGAATAGACCGAGGGAGAGAGATGCAGTTCTCTGGAAAAAGAGCATCCTTGACTGCTAAAATGTCAATGACAGAAGATGTGAAGCACACAGGTGGTGGCATTAGAGTAGAAGAGCAAGGAGGCAGGGGCTCCTGGAGTTCAGTGAGCTCTTGAAAGAGTGGTAAAATCTGAGTCAGAGAGAGCCAGTGGCAGATCATAGAAGGCACTACAGACTCTCCCTTGTACGGAGAGTGACATGGGAGCTACTGGGAATTTTTGAACAGAGGGAAGATACCACATGACTTATAAAATAATGATTCCATAGAGTATATAGAGTGGAGGACAAGAAAGGAATGTGGGAGACTAATTGGTTGGCTATAGAAGGAGTCCAGGCACCAAACCGATGGTGGCAGCTTGAAAACGAGAGTTACCAATGGAGATGAGTGGATGAGATGGGTTATATTTTCAAGGTGAATCACTCAAGACTGCTTGATTTTATGTAGAGTGAGAAAAAGAGAGGAATCAAGGGTAGTTTCTGGTGTGTTTGATTTTTGTTAGAACAACTAACTGACGGGATGGTCATGCTACTTTCTCATACAGAAAGATAGATTTGGAGTTGAAAACCAAAATTTCTATTTTTGCCATAATAATTTGTGATACCTATTGGATAAGCAAGTACATATACTATTCAGACTAGAAGTAAGTAGACATTTGATGGAGTTAAACTGGTCCAGGTTTGCAAGTATACACCCTGATGTTAACATATCAATCTGAGTTGGTAAGACTAAGCATTTCAGTAGATATTAACTCAATTCCTAAGAATGGACTGAAAACTAAATCTGAGGTCTAGTGGTGAGAATTCCCCAACACACTGCTTGTTAGCAACACTAATTGAATTAACAAGAAGGCTACAGGTTGAATCTGGAATGTGAGAAAAGGAAATCTCATGGTTTTGTGTGGTTTTTCATTAAGAAAAGCATGAATGACCAGTTTTGCTTCAGTGCCAAATTTTCTAAACCTTTCTGGTACCAAATATATTAAGTTTATAATATATACTGTCTCCTTGTGTTGTGTCAATACAGATTGACCTCAGGTCAAAAGAGACACAATTCACAGCTTTCACTGTAAAAGTCACATTTCAGTCTAGTCATTAAGGCTATACCTTGACCTTGATTAAACTTTGGTAAATCCTCCAGGTTTAACAATTACACTAATAAAAAGAGTAAATTAAGTTAATGGATGTCTAAGGGCATTCATTTTGTTTCAATGTTTTTAATCATTAATTTCCAAAAGGATGTTCTAGCTGGACCTCCCAATGTGGAATTCAGTATGCTTTTCTTGACATATCTACTTTTATATTCATTCTTATAGGCAAATGAAACTAGAAAACTGGAAAAATTCAAACTTGAATAATCTTTCATTGCTTAGATATTAAAAAGATTTTAAACCCACAGCAATGCAGAAAGAAACATCATAGAAGCATAACTAGAATGTGATTTTTGGTGAACTTAAGTGGAATTTTAATTAAAAATAACATCCTAGTGCAATCATTTTACTAGCTAAATATCTCTTCATTCTGTCTAAATTAATGTCTTATAAGTTAAAAAAAAGAAACTGAACATGCTTTCTAAAAATAAAACCATAATAGATATGACCTTGGAATTTCATCCCTTTCTGCTTAATGAATAAAATTAATGTTCTGTAGGGGTAATTTATCTGAAACTACTGTACTCATTATGTTAAATTGTCTCTAATTATTATTTTCAGGCAATTTGGCACAAATAAACTAAGTTCAAAATTACAATCCTCATGGAATCTATGGTGTTTGATAAACAGAAATTTATAACTTTATGTATATAATCATGATGTCAAACCAGCAGCTGATTGAGTGGAACTCAGAGCTAGTGCTTCTAGTAGCTGGGATAGTGAGAAAGGATTCAGTAGATGGGCATTTTATTCCCACTTGGCCCTTCTTTTGTGATAGATACACAGAAACACTCTCCTAAATGGGAATGAGCCACGCTGCTTGACTCATAGAGCTCCTAAGATTAGATTCCATTTTGAACTCATTAGCTGAAAGGAGGCTTTTTATTGTTGTAGTATAATACAATTGTGTTCCTAACTTGGGGGAAAAAAACCCAGGGAATGATACAGATGTGTTTTGGTAATGATCAGTACCATTAGTAATTCTAGCCAGCACTAAACTTTCAGAGAAGGAAATAAATATTCTCATTTACTATAAAAGCTCTGGTTTGTACCCTTGGTTCACACTTGATTTCCTTCTTTTTCTCAGAAGTTGTGAGCTGCTTACATTGACAGTGGGAACAAGGAGCCTGATAAAATAGACCTCCTAGAAGAGGCCGTGCCTTCTTAATGCTGAAGAGCATAAAGTCTTTTTATAATGGGAGCTAGCCCAACAAATGTTTTCTGCCCTAGGGGCCTGTCTTACCAATCGTGATTCAAAAGAAGTACAAGGAACTGAGTGACAGGAGGGGAGAGAAATGTGGCTGGGTTCAAGGGAGGTTATGTTTAGTTAAAAAAAAAAAATGCTGGTTTAAGAATTTCCTAAAATGCTCTAGAATCTCAAAATGCTATAATCAAAAGCAATTGCAAAAATTTACTTTGACATTTGTTTTACGTTCTGTAATCTTGTGGAACATATCTCAACCTTTCATGATTTTTTTCATTTGAACACACTTTAAAAAAAGTCTTTCGGGAATGAATACATTAAAGACATTGCTAGAAAGTCAGAAGGTATAGGAATATTTTGATCAAATCAGGATGAAATCTATTGTTGTAAATCACCCTGAAACTAGAATGCATGCATCATTCCTGATTTCTTACAAAGCACCTAAATAGATATATACCACCAAGTAAAAGTCGATAGCTAAACTGTAGTGGTGACATGGATGCTTGGCCAAATAGAATTCCATTCCAGAATTCTCAATGTCATCCCCCGGTGCAGCTGCAAATGTGGGCATTTTACACCAGTCTCCAGCATGTGTAGGAAGTGAACACAATTCTACACTCACTTTGCAGACCAGACACGGTCTGCTAATTCCACTTAAATGATGTGACTCTCTGCTCATGTCCTGGCTAAAGATCTTGAAGATTTAATTTTTTTCCTTTGCAAAGCTTCATTCTAGGGCTGCCAGATTTGGGAGAACTCTCAGGTTTGTAATTTAACGCTTCTTGGGAAATCATTTCACCAAAGCGATTGTTTTATCTCCCAAACGATCCTAAGCCTGGTCCTGATCTCAGGAGCGAGGGTTTGTGACAGCCACGTTGCCTTTGCCCACCTGTGTTAGGTTTCTCCTCCTCCCTTTATCTGCCTTTTCCACACAACAAGACAATCCAAAGTGTGTGTCATTTAGGTGTCACTGGGTCTGTGAGACGTGAAAAGCTCTGCCAGTTAACATAAAACAAAAATCCCGGAGGTTTCATGGAATCACATTTCCCTACTGCAAAGAAAGTTGAGAAGGAGGGCAAGGTAGCTTTAGAGTGGGAGTTTGAATGAGGACACTTTGGGCATGAATGGAAACTCTACATTCTTTGTTATTTTAACAGGCTGTGTCTGTTCTCCTTGAAAGAAATTGTATGAGAGAAGATTGGATTAAGTAGTTTTTATTTTATTTCAAAGCATTTGTACACTTTTCCAAAGATCAACTTACTTAGCCAAGTAATAAACTCTTGTTTTACAATAATACTAGTGTATATTATATCACTCTAGCTTACTACAAAATACAGAATTAGAGTTGGGAAACAAAACATTTGTTTCTTTGGTGAATGAGGCATATATCATTACCTATTCACTCTGCCAGATATAACTTGAACCTTTTAAGCTATTCAAAGAAATCCCCAGCTAGTTAATCTGCTTTAGGAGGAAAAGAAAAATAGCTTTGCACCTACTCAGCCTCTTGGTTTTATGTTGTTGTTGTTGTTGTTGTTGTCTTTTTAACCTTAGCCATTTGCAGTCCAAAGTTTCTATTTTCTTTGCAAGTGTATCTTTTATGAAAAGTTAAAAAATGGGTTTTGCGTGTGTTCCAATTCCACTTTTCACACTTTTTAAAGTATTGCAGTTTCACGGTGGACAAATGAGTTCACTGAACCAAATATTCATTTGGCTGCATCACAGAGTATGCAGATTTTCAAATTGTAAATAAATTATAATATACCCTCATAGTTCAGACTACCCAAGGATATGATTATTATTTACCCATTTTTAAAAATGTATTAATATCACTTTTTTTAGTCTCTTATAAACCTATAAAGCTGCATTTTTAGAAAGGTCTAGAGATTTTGAACTCAGCATTTGCTTAGACACTGACATATGAAAACAAACCCAGTTTTATAATTTCCGTTTAATTAACTTGATGATTTTTTTTTCTTGCTCACAGTTGGCCAATTCTTTGATCTTTTACTTTTGTTTTTACCATTCTGTATAATAGTCAACTTTGTTGTAGGAAAAGTATCAGGCAGTCCACCTACCTTTTACAAAGTGTGGCTTTTAAAAAAAATTATATATTCCCAGTTAATGTTATTTGTATTAAATTCTGTTAACTTGTTACTAACACTATTTCTTGATGGATTCATATTCTAAGGTGGTCACTACAGCTTTGTCTACATAACAATCAGAGAAAAAGTTGTGGGTGGTCTCAGCTGATACATGAATTAACCACTTGATTTCTATATCCAGGAAATGTTTCAGGTTAAGTGATTCTTTCAGTCAGAAGTGATGCTTTCAGACATGTTGCTACAGGTGGATGAACTAAACATCTTGTTCAGCCATCTTTGTGTGTCGCCGGCTGCATCAGAAGATATGCTACCCTGTCTCAGTCAAAAATGATAATAACCTGTCAACTTTTTCTGAATGAAAATAGGTACTGGCACAAAAATGTCCTATCATCCCAAATTGTCCCTTCATGAGTCTTCTGAAAATTTGAAGTATTCTTGGGTTTTGAGGAATGCTGCCACTCTCAGTTCTAAATAGCTCCGTCTCACCTTCAAAGAATGTGTTTCCCTACTTGGTTCTATAAAGAAAAAAAGGTAAATTTTCTCTTTACACCTTGACAGGACTTTGTGTATCTTATCTTTTGTTTACACTTGAAGAATTCAAGAAAAAACTGGAAAAATGATACTATACAGGAATACAAATGTGAGCTCTCCCAATTCAAGTCTTATATCAACCACATGTAATTGTGTTGATGTTGTTATTGGGCACCCCAAGGAGCACACCAAGACACACATAGGACCACATTGCAGAATATCTTTATAGGAGAGGGTTCTATCCTTGGAATCAGTGAACAGTCAGTCTCTCATTAGAGTTAGTAAAGTTAAAAAATGTTATTTAATTCTGTGGCTCCCAAACTTAGACGTTATAAAAATATATATAGGAATAGAGAAAGCAGAGGTAGAGAAGCAAGATGAGTGTGAAATAGAAGAAAATGAAAAGAAGAAAGAAGAAAAAAGAATTAGTTATGGAAATCAGTGCTGGAAAAATAACCAAATCTGCTTTGACATTTGCCCTACCAGTGAGTAGTTTGTGAATTAAAAACAAGGATAGAAAAACAAATCCTAAGCATTTCTTCGAAATCTAGTGGAGATGATTGACAAAGATTGAGTGGATAAATGGTAACATTTCTCAGCACCTAGCTTACGGTTGGCATAGAGCACATGCTTCTGAAAGGGTGACAGAATTAATGAAGAAGAATATAATGAAAATGCCCCTAAGGGATTTGATACCATTCCCAATGAAAGAGAAGGAGAGGAAGGTCGTGTGATGAGCATGTCGGAAGGTGATACTCCTGATAGCAGAAGAAGCAACGATGGTGATAAAGCATAGAGTTGACTGTCACTGGCTTTCCCCTTTTTCTGGAGGTGTGACATCACTAAACAAATGAGTTTAAACAGCAAAAAAATGGTTGAATTTGGTGTAAATTATAATCCCTTTAAACCTAACAGTCTAGATGTAGGACTCAGAGTATAACTTTAATTTGAAGTAAAATTAGGTCAGATTTGGCAGCAGGTACATCTGGATGCCTTTACAGATTAATACTTTCTTTGAGTTGTTTTAATTCCAGAATGATAATGATTTCAAATACATCCAAGGATTTAATTTTTTTAACTTTTGAGTGAATTATATTTTATTAACTCAACATGGCCTTCCAATACCCTAAGTACAATTTTAAAAAGAATCATAAGCATTTGACATGATATTATTATAGATCACAACACAAAAGTCCCAAATTAGGGCAATTATAATTTAAAAGTAAGGAAAATTTACAGATGTCAGATGGAAAAGGCTTAAAAAATTAAAGAGACTTTGTTTTAGAGCAGTTTTAGGTTCAGAGAAATATTAAACAGAAAGTACAGAAAATTCCCATATACCCCTGCCCTCCCACACCCACAGCCTTCCCCATTATCAACATCCCCCATCAGAGTGGTACATTTGTTAAAATTCACAACCTATGTTGACACATCATTATCACCTAAAGTGCACAGTTTACAGTAAGGTTCACAACTGGCGTACGTGCTAAGGGTTTTGATAGATGTATAAGGAGGTATGACTAACACTGTAGTATCCTATGGAATCATTTCACACCTCTGAAAATCCTCTGTGCTCTACCTGCGTATCTTGTTCTTCCCCAAACACCTAGAAACCACTGGTCTTATTATCTCCATGATTTTGCCTTTTCAAGAATGTCATAGAGTTGGCATCATGCAGTACGTAGTCTTTTCAGATTTTCTTTCACTTAGTAAAATGCATTTAAATTTCCTCCATGTCTTATCATGGCTTGATAACTCATTTCTCTTTAGCGCTAAATAATATTCCATTGTCTGGATGTATCACAGTTTATTTATCTGTTCACCTACTGAAGGGCCTCTTGGTTGCTTCCAAGTTTTGGCAATTATGAATAAAGCTGCTATAAATATCTGTGTGCAGATGCCTTTCTTTTTAGAATTTCAAATGGTCACAAATAAATGGATTAGTGGAATTCAAAGTCTTTAGTGAAAGAAATCCTGTGCACGGAGCCACACTGTTTACTCATAGTAAATACATTTTAAATCCCTTTTTTATAATTCTTGATATCACTTGTATTCTATAACATATTTATTATATTAACACTAGGTGTTTTTCTAATACTGGAGAACAACATGAAAAAATTGTGGGTTTGAATCTTGGTTCCAGCACCCCAGCCCCTACAAGCTCTTCAGTCTTGGAGGAGTAATTAACTATACTGAGGATCATTCCCTCATCTGTAAAGCGGGGGGTTGATAACACCTGCAAACACGTACACAGGAAGTACTCTGTGGCAGACATATAGTTCTTAAAGTTGAATATACACACATTTACTTCTACATCAGACCTATGATGTAAAGAATGATTACCATTAATGTAAAGATGATGAAGCTGAGGCACAGAGAAGTTAAGTAAGTTGTCAAGTCCATAGTTTGGCTTGTGAGTTTGTGCTCTAAATCATTATTTATACTGCTTCAGGCATGCCTACATGCTAGTGATAGTGTGCTCATTAAATGAGATAATCCATGTAGTGTGCTTAGAAAAGTTTCAGGCGTGTAATCAGCTTTCAATAAAAGTTAAACATGATTGCAATTATATGTGCATGTCACATAAATAAATTTAATATTGATGAATTCTTTACTCTTTCTCAGAACCTCATAAGATAATTATTTTACCTAGGATATTAAGAGAATTATTGGCTACATAGCAGAGGTGTGGCCAATTTGGGAATCAAATCTCTTCTGACTTCCAGTCTTTTGACTATAGCCCCTGATCCTCAGAGCTGCTGATGATAGATGTGGATGTATTAATCAGAGACTTCCCCTTGATACCTTTTTTTTTTAATTTGGTGAAAATAAGCTGGAATTTGAAAATAAGTGACTGAATAATGTTCTATTACAGATATGTTAGTAAGTTGTAATAAAGTAACTGGTTTTCCCTAAGATGGGACCTTGAGATAGAGTCTCCATAGGAACTCCTTAGAATCATAACAAGTGTCGTGTTTGGAATCAGGCAATCCCAAAATGATTCCCATTCCCCACTTTGTAGACGCTTAATCTTGAGCAAGTTACAAATGCTCTCTAAATTCATTATCTTCTCTGTGAAATGGGCATAAAAATACCTTGCTAGACTTCATTTGAAGATTCAGGTCACTACAGTGATAACTTATAATTATGCCTTTTATTAGCTTCCTGTAGTTAACTCTATTCTTTGGCTTATGGGCTATTCTTCCATCTTGAAGAGCATCATTTTGATCTCAAATTTGTCATCTTATTGCTTACTCCTCTGACTCTGACTTCCCGGCTCCCATATAAGGACTATTGTGATTATATTGACCCACTCAGTGGATCTAGGATAATCCCCCCCACTTCAAGATCTTTACTTAAACACATCTAAAAAGTCTAATTCAAAGGTCCCATTCAAAGGTCACACAGATTCTGAGGATTATGACATGGACCCATTTGAGGAGCATTATTTAGCCCACGAAAAGGGGTTATAATGTTCCATTTTATTCATGGTAGCCAAGGGCTGCATAGTGATATTTTGAACAGCAGGAGCTCACAGTCCTATGTCCAAAAGCCCTTCTCATGTACTCACAGTTCTCATTCTCACAATAACACTCTAACGTTTCCTAGATGAGAAAACTGAGACACAGAGAGGTGAATTAACTTGCCTATGATCACACCACTGTGATTCTAGAAAAGAGCTAGGATTTTAATTCTGGTGATTAGATTCCAGAGGCCTTGACTTAACAACATTGCTCTAATGTCTCTTTGAGTGTTCTTTTCAAGCCATCGTGGTTCCTTAGAGCAGGCAGATTAACAATCAGTGTATGATTAAGTGGGGTTCTTCCTTTTTTCTTTCTTTCTTTTTTTTTTTTTTTTAGGTGGGGTTCTTTTACCAGTGGACTGGTGGCAAATGCTCAAGCATCTGGGTTTAGGACTACCCTGTTCACAGGCTGAAATGGGTAAAGCTTGTCCTCAGCCAGTACTAACTCTTTTCCATGATACCTTCCTCAGCACAGTAGCTTGCCATCATTGATACAAGGCATTTTATCAGAAGCCTATTCTCAGATCTTCCCCTAAGTATAAACAATGAAACCCAACTTGTACATCATCTTCCTGAGGACCCTGTGTTTTGGATATACCTGAACTTTCCTCCATATTCCAGCATTTTATGAGAGTTATATTAGTCACAGAAAAGTCGCAGAGGGTTGTCGGGAGGGAGAGTTGGCCAGAACGAGTATTCCAGCTGCCCTCAGACTTTTTCAGAACTAGATAGTTCGTTTAAATAATTGCACTTGCCTTTGCCTGTGATACTATTTCTTGTTTCCTACTAAATCCAAATCTGCCTACATCAGCCTTCAAACACTGATACACAATGTATTCAATGTACAGCTTTGTTTACTCCAGAGCAAGCCCTCTGTTCCAGCTGGACAAAACTAGTTGCCATTTCTTACTTTTCTGAAGTTTCTGGACTCATGCCTCTCACTCCCATCCGTAAATCCAGGCTTCCTCAAAAGCCAGTAATTTGACTCTTCCGTTGGCTCTGGATTTCTCTTCTTATATCTTTTCCCTGAGAAATGAACTTGGAAGACCCTAGCTGTAAGAGCTCTGGGAAAGGTCATGAGGTACACATAATTACAGGGAGAGATCCTGTTGGCTAATATATCAAAATATTAACCTGCCAGTGTTTGAACTACTTTTTGAAGAAAAGATATGAGAAGGACTTGAGAAGAAAGAGGACGTCTTTAACCCATAAGGTTCTTATCAACAAAGATGTCAAAATCTTCTCATGAAATATCCTTAGCTGGCAACCAAACAACTGCCTGGACGACTTCAGTTTGGCAATTCTTATGAGCCATACATATTCCCTTTATTCAAATTTTGTCTTGAAATTATTTGATAAATACGTGTTCTGTATCTGTACTGTTAGGATGTACATTTCTTGAAGGTAAAGAGACACTGCTTTGTCTCCTTTAAACATGTAAACCAGCAACAGTATATGTAGGTCTTCGAAAATATTTTGCACATTTTCACTTATGGTGTCCGCTGTTAGAGGAATGACTGTCCAAGTTGAGATGGCTGAGCAGCTACTAATGACCAATATTTCCTATACTTATTTCTGTCAACTAATTGATTTATCCTGTCAATATAAATGAAACTTAAACAGTTTTATTGCAAATTTTTAAAAAATTAAGATAGATTATAAATAAAAATATAACTGAAGAAATGTTGGACTCATAACCCCTGACTTGCTGATAGTGACTTTAGTGGGACTTAATAAGAACTAATTTAACTCATGTTTTCTAATTAATTATAAAATTCATTCAAGTAGGATTAGAAAATGGAGCCTAGCAAAATTACTTTAAGACCAAAAATTAAGATTCGAAATATCTCCCAACCAAATCTTATACCTAGTGGAACAGAAGATCAAATAAAATACCTAAAAACCTAATCTGAAATTACTATGCAGGTGATAAAGTTGAGAAATCAGAGTTGGCCTTGGAACATAAGCATAAATGTAATGAAATGAACAAATAAATGATAACAATACACTTTGGCAGTGGTGTAACAAGGAGGAAGAGTCAAGAGCATAGTCTTCCCTAGTGGGGAGGATAACTTTATCACTAAGATTGTTTAGAATTACCAGCACATGATAATTATAATAAAAGACAGACTTGTGTTTAGATGGTTCATTATTGTTTTAAAATTCTCCACGGATAATGCAAACCCAGATAATGAGTAGATCCCAGGTAAACTAATTGCATCCCTCCTTTTTTGGTACACAACTGTATTTTGATTATGTAATATCTGGAGAATGTGTTTTTCTTGAATTTTGCTCAGTAAATATATGTGGAATAAACAAGTCGACCATTTTGTCTGAACTCACACAAGGTTAGATGTAGGACTGATTTATACCCTAGACAAGAGAGAAAAGTAAGAATTAGCCTGTGTTTAGCACTTTTTACATTACATTTACATCATTAATTCTTTTTAGAAAACACTGCTACATATTAAAGTGTTACAGTACCTGGGGATATAAAGATAAGAGTCACACCCAGTTTTACACATTAGACTATAGGAAGTCAAAATCCAGTAGGAATAACAGACACAAGTAAATAACAAATTATAAAACATGTAGATGCACGCTGTGAGAATGGTGAGTATAAAGTCTGTGGTGGCCAAGAAAAAGGAGCAATAGGTTTCCCTTGAGGTAGAAATGCTGAAGTCACACCCCTGCAATGGATTTTGAAAGACAAAAATGATTTTGCCTGCTGGAGTAGTGGGAAAAGCTGTCTGTTTCTGTACTGACAAGGTAGGGAGCAAAATAAGTGGCTAACTTCTTTTATACCAAGGTTTTCCCTATCTCAGGAACAGTAATTTCTCTGTAACCGAGGACATTTGGAGGTGGGACTATGGAAGTCATTGAATCACCACATAGGGGACACTCAGGCAATACAGAAGGTAGCATTTTTATTTAGGGAGTCTTCTGGTATTGCTCAAATCATACCCTTTGGGTGATTACCTGTCTAATATATACAAAAGACTGGCTCTGATTTGGGTTCTCCAAATTGAGACAGTCCAATAAAAAGGAGACATAGGGTCATTTCCACCAAGTAAATAATGTGTTTTAATAGTTGGAAAAAACTAATGAACTCAGAGTTGTTTTAAAATGTATGGGGTTTAGTTTTTGAAAAAGAAATCACCTCAGTTTCCCAATAGGGTTGTAAAATACAAGTACTAGAAAATGTCAATGCAGGTTGTAAAAAATTAAGTACCCCTGGAAATTATCTACGTAATCCTGGTTTGTAGGATTTTCATTTCAGGAAAATACCTATTAAGGTTACTACACCTTGGATCACCGACATTGCATCATCCTTCTAGTGGCCTAAGTTTACTCAAGATCTCTGCAAGCAGTGCAGCCCCATCCCTGCCAGCCCTGCCCTGCCCCCCCCCCATCTTTCTTACACACAGTGCTGCCTGGAGTAGCTCGGTCTCTAAAGATAAGGACTATTGTTATCTCTATTGATGGAAAGTGAGCTTTTGACTCATTTCTTATTTCTCTTTCCGACTAGGGGATTCCAAGTAAGCAAACGGAACACTGATAAAAGTTGAGGAGAAAATGCTCAGTCCCACCCTTCTTATATGCTTTTCTCTCCATTTCCACTTCCTCTGCTGATTGTTCATGGCCCATCTTCTTTCTACCAGAGGCAAAAGCTCCCATGTCTAATTCCAGTATGCTTTGACAAGTGAAGTCTCTGCTTAGACACACCTCCGAAGTGCTGGACTTGGCAGATTCTACACCATGGTTATGTCTCTGGAGACACGAGTTGTTATTCTGTTTTCTCATTCTCAAATTCAAACTCATTAAAAATTTGTGGTTCGTGCTGTAAATGAACTGCTCTTAGGGCATACAGGGGTGTACATGGCTTTTAAACTTGTAATTCTATCCATATGTTTTGAAATACCATTCAGCGAATGCATTTTTTTTTCATGGAAAATACAAATATTTGCCAATCTCTTGCTTTGAACAGGAAAGAAAAACCTTTATTCACAAATTGTTTAGCTTCCTATTTTGCTTGTTAGGTTTCAGGTGTATACTTCTGGGCCCAGCTGGTTTCTAAGCTTTTCGGGAGACACTGTCTCTGAAAACAGATATTTTCACCAAATTGTCATTAAACGGGGGTAACTTTTTATTCATGTCAGCACCCCTTCTCTCTCTGGGGTTGGTTTCTTTTTTGTTCAGGTGCAAATGTCTCTGCACAGCTGTCTGGAGCACCCTTCCAAGGCTTGTGCAGAAAATAAAAATATTTTCCTATTCAGTTACAGCAACAAAAGAAAAAGGGGAAAAAAAACAGGCTTGCCTTTTCTACTTTCTGAGCATGTAAGTAGCAGTTCCACACCGTCCCCTCATGGGAGCCTGGCCCCAAACAGCACACTGCAGGCTCACTGCCAATCCATTTTGTGTAGAAGTAGCTTTGGCAGGAGTTTGCTTTGGCAAAGGATCTGTTTCTTTCTCAACCTAAGGCTATTACAAGGTTCCTGTTGTATCTGCTCTATTCGATTTGTTGCCTATCATTCTGCTCCGTCCAGGTCTACCTTTTAATCTACTTAGTGCATGAGCGGAATATAACAAATCCTTCAATTACTTTATCTTATCACAGGCTGTTCTGCCACTTTTTTTTTTTTTCTGTTTTAAAGTTTATCTCTCAGGATTGGAGTTAGAAAACTATCCAAAAAATCAGTCTATCTTGCTCATCAATATTTAGGCAACCTTGTAAATGGCTGTTCTTGAGTGCCCTTGCATCTCCTGAGCCTGTGTAGACTGCTTGCAAACATTCATAGTGAACACAGGTCCTGGCGTTGGATCATTCTGGCCAGAGTATCTTGGCAAAATATCAAGAGCTTGTGTGTTCTTATTTTGGTACCATTTTAATAAGCAAGTTTTATTTGAAAGTCGTAACAATTACACTAATCTTATCACTCATTGAGATCTCCCTCAATTAATCAATGGTGTAATGGGTAGTTAGCTTCTGTAATCAATGATAACTTTGTTTAATTCCAGGACTTGTAAATTTCCAAGCAACTCTGGGCAAATAACCACTCCTAGTCTCAATTGTATCATCTCTAAGGATGGGGATCAAGTAAAATTTTCAGCATTTGGGTTATTGTAAGGATTGAATTATAAGATATAATCCAGATAAGTATTTTGCATATTGCCTGGCACTTCATGCTCAATGCAGATGGTGATGAAGATGATGGTGATGATGATTGATATGACTCCAGTTAGTAATAAGCCAGCTTTCTTTAAGCTTAATCATGCTTTTGACTACTATGTGACAGAGTCATGATGAAATAATAGAATATAGCCCTGAAGGCAATCTTTTGCCACTTCCTCATTCACAGATGCAGAAACTAAGCCTTAAATAAGATAGAAAAGAGCCCCAGATTTTATAATTAGAAGCAGATCCAGAAATAAAGCCTTAACTCCTTATCCAAGGTCTCCAAAATTCTTGTTTTTCCCTCTACATTATGTTGTTTCCCTGACAAACTTTCTTTGTCCTTTTCTCCAACAATTAAAAAAGACATAAATTTTACAAATGGAAAGCAGATACTAAGGCCAGATTTAGAAGAGAAAGAGGAAAATAAGGAAGAGAGAGTATTCTAAATTCCCTGGTCCACAGCAAGCTCACTAAAATCTACCCTTGTTGGGTCTCTTAGAAAAGTGAGCTTTAAGGACTAAGAAAATCTTGAATTCCAGGGCACCTGGGTGGTTCAGCTGGTTAAACATCTGCTTTCAGCTCAGGGACTCAGATCCGTCAGGGTACCTTCTCAGTGGGGAGCCCGCCCTGCCCCTCACTCTCCGCTCTTAGTCTCTCTTGATCTCTCTCTCTCTCAAATAAATAAATAAAATCTTAAAAAACCTTGACTTCCATTACTTGTTAGACCTATACTGGGAAATTAGGTTGGACCAGACGTAACGCACAAAGACTTATTTCTGGGGCACCTGGGTGGCTCAGTCTGTTAAGCGTCTGTCTTCAGCTCAAGTCATGATCCCAGGGTCCTGGGATCAAGCCCCACATAAGGCACCCTGCTTCTCCTTCTCCCTCTGACCATCCCACCTGCTTGTGCTCTCACTCACTCTGTCTCTCTCAAATGCATAAATAAAAAAAATCTTTAAAAGAAGACTTCTTATTTCTATTCTAGAAGCATTCTTCAGTGAACTTCTTCAACCTTTTTCCAAGACTTAACCTGCTTTCTATTTTGTCATGGATGGCTGAACTGCTGGTTCACTTACAGAAAGTCATGCCCCCTAATCTGTTTCTCCTTTAACAATTCACAATAGAGACTGAAAAGTCAGGTAATGTCTTTCCCAGCCTCCTTGGGAACAAGGGTGACCGCATATGACCAACAAGATGCCTACTGGGAAGCTTTTAAGAAGGTTTTTGCTACCTTACAAAAGAGAATAACATGACAGAAGAGCTCATTCTCCATTTTTAAAAAAATTTGGATATGAATATTGTGTCTGGAGCTAAAGGAGCCATTTTTTTTTTCCCTGTGAGGCAATAATCATGAGGACAATAAGCCAACATTTAAGAATAGTGGAGTGAAAAGAGAGAAAGAAACTGAACCCTTGAGAATATCATGGAACTGCTGACCTATCTTGGGACCACACATCTCAGGTTTGTTGTTAACAATAAATGTTATGTTTTAAGTCTATTGCTTGTAACAGTTTTCATTTCTAAATGACACTTTTTGATGGCAAGTGTTAAGCATGTAGCATCTCACCTAAGTGGAGGAAGGTTTCAAATTCTTCTTACTTTACCAGCTTCAGGGGAGGGGAAAAACATATATGGAAATCTACAAAGCAATCCATTGAGATGATTTAAAGATGATTCAGAGAGTAAAGAGATTTATTTTCCTGGTATAGGTCTAATTATAATATTGCTAATCCTACCAAAAAGCTTTAACTCCCAGCACAGAAGATCAGTGATTTGCCCTTAAGAGATACTCTTGAACAATGTTGCAAACCATCTAAAAATCTGTGTGTTTAGAATTTCATTGAACTTTACATATAAGGGAGAATTCCTAATTGTGTATTTTGAAGATGTTTCTTAATTTCCTGATAGTTTATATCAGAAGTCATATTTCATTTGCTCAGCTGCATGTTTGACATCATCAACTGACTCTTAATGAAAAGCCCAATAAAACCTACTAAATGTCTCTAAAGAGACAATTAACTTGTCAATGCACATGTCTATTTTAGAAGTACACACTGAAATTTCTTTAAAATTTGTTTGGTATAAGCTTTTTGGAAAGTGACTTAAAATGTACATACTCTTTGACCCTGCAATTACACTTCAAGGAACTCTAATTTACTCCCTGTGGCTGCAGTTATTTATTGCTGCTGTTGAGAGGAGAGTTTAATTTCTTTCCTTTTAACTTTGGGTTGGTTGTAGTAGATTCCTTGACTAATAGAAAGTAACAAAAGTGATGTTATGGAACTTCTAAAGTTAGGTCATAGAACACCTTGCCGCGACCATCTGGGCCTTTTGGAATACTCTTTCTTGAGTTCCGAGTTGCTTCGTAGATGACCAAATACACTGAAACTGCAGTGCCGAGCAGCCTACATGTAGGCACTTCTGTCAACAGTCCCAGCTGAGCCCAGCTTTCTAATCGTCCTTGTCAAGCCACCAGTCATAAAAGGGAAGTTGCCTCAAACCCCAGACGGCACATTTGGGACCTACTTCCACTGAGTGACTTCCATTCATGTCATGTGAAACAGAAGAATCACCCATGAATTCGTGACACACAAAACCTTGAGATAAAATAACTTACTCTTTTAAGCTGCTAAATTCTGTGGTAGTTTGTTATACTGTAATAGGTGACTGTAGAAATGAGCACAAAAAGACATATATGCAAGAATGCTCATTAAAGTATTAACTGTAAAAATTAAAACCTGTGAACAATTTAAATTCCATTAATAAGGGATGAGTTAAGCAATTTATAACAAATCCATATAAGAATCTGCAATACCTATGGCTGTTGAAATGATTGGGATAAATATATATATGTATATATATATATATACATATATATATATATTTATATAAAATGATGCCCATGATGTATGAACTCAATAACATTCCAAGTTGAAAACAGCATTATATATAGTATGAGTTCATACACATGCAGATATGTTTACACAGATAATTCTCTGTGTGTGCATGCATATGTATCACAAACACGTATGTACAAGTCTGTACACAAGGCTGTTAATAGTTTCAGCATCATGGGAAATTTTCCCTTCCCTTTGCCATACGTTTTAGTGTTACTGTTCACAGATAATTTTGTTGTTGTTTGTGTTTACATTGCCTAGGCAGTATATACATATTAAGAAATTTTGGAAATCAACATAAGGTGGCAAAAAAGTAGATACTACAATTCTAAAAAGATATCCTTTGTATTTTAAGTCATTTCTTTTTTTTTTTTTTAAAGATTTTATTTATTTATTTGAGAGAGAATGAGATAGAGAGCATGAGAGGGGGGAGGGCCAGAGGGAGAAGCAGACCCCCTGCCGAGCAGGGAGCCCGATGCGGGACTCGATCCCGGGACTCCAGGATCATGACCTGAGCCGAAGGCAGTCGCTTAACCAACTGAGCCACCCAGGCACCCTTAAGTCATTTCTATGCATGGTTCATTTTAAGTGTGGTTCAAGTGTCACATTGCTTTACATCTTTTATACATTTGGGTTTTCCAGATTTAACATCGTATCATCTGCAAATAATTACTTGCTTTCTTCTTTCCAGGTTTCACTAGCTAGACTTAGGACAATGTTCAATAGTAACAGTATCTTCCTGCAGCTTTGGATTAAGTCCCACACTCTCTCTTGGATCAAGCTTGTTAGTCTTCATCATGTCGAGGAAGCATTTTTATTTCTCTATATTAAAAACTTATACTAGTTAATGGTTCTTGGATTTTTGTTATAGTCTTGGGCATCCAATTGGAAAGACTATTATTTTTTATGTTCAGCTTGTCTATGTGATAAATTTTATTAATAAATTTCATAATGATGAATAGCTTGATTATTGGACTAAAAACCATTCTGTTGTAGTCTGTTTAAGATTTTACCTCTTATAGTCATAGTCATAAAGAATTGGATATATAGATTTCTGTGTATCTTTGTCAGCTTTTACTTTCAGAATATTTCTTGCTTTGTAAAGTGAATTTGGTAACTTTCTTTTTTTTAGTCTATGTTTTCTAGTAATTTTTGTAGCACAGACATTATCTGTGTTTTGAAAACTTAGAATAAGTGTAAAAGTATCTGTTTCTGGAGATGCTTTTTTGTTTGTGCTAAGTTTTTGACAGTTTCCAGTTTCTTTGCTTTATTTTTTCCTTTTAAAGTTCTTGTTCAATTTGTTTTGGCTACTTTTACGTTTTCCATTAAAAATTTGTCCATTTTCTTGAGATTATTAAATATATTAGTGTCAATTGTTCTAATTTCAGACTGTATTCTATAGTTTTAAAATATTCCCTTTTTAATTTTTGAAGTAATTTGATTAACCAGAGTTTTTTAATATAATTGTTTATAAAAATCTTGTATTTATTATTTCCATTCTTCTGCTATGTAATTATTTCTGCTTGAAGTTCCCTTATTTACTTTCTTCTGAATTATTTAGATTTTGCTTATTTTTCTTTTATCTCTTGAGTAAATCCTTAATAAAACATTTCATTTATTTTAAAAATAATGAAACCAACAGTTGCTCTGAATGTGGCTTTGGTTACCTTCAACCAAAGGTCTGATATGGATATGTTTTTTTTTTCCTACTTATTCTGTTAATGTTAATCCAATTTTCTCTTTGCCTGATTGTTATTTACAAGGATGCATACAAAAATTTCCAAGTTTTTGGGTTTTGTTGATGCTATTTTCTTTTCATTTACCTTATTAACTATCTCGGAATATGGCCAGTTAGGTAAATATTCATATGTGGTTATATTAAACCTGTGAAGTTTTCTTATACCTATTTATCAAAGTTAAGAATGGCTCTATGCTAATTTGCTCCCCTTTTGGAAAACTACTTTCCTCCACCCCCAAACTCCACCCCTGCCTAACGTTTCCTCAGTAATTCCACTTGGAGATAAGACCCAACAATTTTTTCTTTGTTATTGCTACCTGTTTGGAAGGGGGAAAAATATTCTAAAGACCATTCTTGAGAGTCATTTTTTTAAAAACATCTGAATGGAGTGTATTCTGAGTTCAAACACATCTGAGAATATCCTTGCATTGCTTTCTTTTTTTTTTTTTAAGATTTTATTTATTTATTTGAGAGAGAGAGAATGAGAGACAGAGAGCACGAGAGGGAAGAGGGTCAGAGGGAGAAGCAGACCCCCCGCTGAGCAGGGAGCCCGATGTGGGACTCGATCCCGGGACTCCAGGATCTTGACCTGAGCCGAAGGCAGTCGCTCAACCAACTGAGCCACCCAGGCGCCCCTTGCATTGCTTTCATATAGGAATTATAACTTGGCTGAATGTAGAATATAAGACATATTGCTGTTAAAATTTTATTGGTATGACTCCAGTTTCTTACTGCATTTAATATGGACCAAAAATTGGAAGCCAACCTGACATTCTTTTTATCTTGTGAGGTACCATTTGGTTGTTGTTGAGTGTTGAAGAAACTTTTCACTTTACATGTTAAATAATTGGGTTAACCCAAAGTGAAAATCCTTTCCTTAATTTTTTCCTTAGTGCAGTAAATATAAGAAAGTTTCTTAGTCTATATCTCAAGTCTTTTCTTTGAAGATATGATCAGTGAATTTTCTTTATATTTTTTATAATTGATTTATTTTGTATGTATTCTCTTTATTTTTAAATATTATTATAATTGACATATTTTATCAAAGTATTATTTGGATGTTTTTAAATATGCAGTTCTTTAGTATTCAATAATTTAACTGTCACCCAAAATATATATCAAAAATTCTTATGCCTCTTTCTTACATCTATTAACATAGATTACTTTTGCTGATTCCAGATGTTGATATATACAGATTCATACAGAGTGTATTCTTTTGGGTCAAGTTTCTTTCACTCAGCATACTGTTTGTAAGAGTCATCCGTGTTGATTCATACATCAGTAAGACAATCCATTTCACTTCTGAACAGTCTTTCATAGTGTGACTATCCTATGGTTTATTCACCCTTATTCCTCTTAATGGGCACATAGAAGCTTATAGTTTTTTACTATGAAGACTAAATCTGCTAGGAACATTTTTGTTCAAGTCTTTATTGTGGATTAATGTTTTTATTTCTCTTGGATTGATACCTATGAGTGGAGTTGCTGGGTTATAACATAGATGTATGCTTAACTTAATAAGAAATTGTCTACAAGTCTCCAAAATATTGTACCAGGTTTTACTCCCACCGACAGTGTATGAAAGTTCTAGTTGTTCTACACCATCACTATTTAATGTCAGTCTTTTTGAATTTCAGTCATTTGATGGGTGTTGAATGATCTTTTGCTGTGGCTTAAATCTGGGTTTCCCGGATGCCAATACTATTGACCACCTTCTCAAGAGTTTATTGGCACTTGTATTTCTTCTTTTATAAAGAAATTGTTCAAGTTATTTCTTAGTTTCTAAATGATTGCTCACTTTTTTATTGTTGATTTGTAGAAATTCTTTATATATTTTAAGTACAATTTTTTGTCAGATAGATATATTGTGAATGTTTTTTTCTAGAGTTTTTTTAGTGGAAATTTTCTTTAGAAAAGTTCTATCTATCTCTTTCTCTTTTTCACACACATGCATGCACACACACACACACACACATACACCTGCATGCCCAAAGGCAATTCTGTATTGAGTTTCTGACCCAGTAGTAGGTCTATGAACCCACCTTTACTTCATGACTTTGATATTTTATTTTTTATCAGGCTTATCATTTTCCCTTCAATATAGCTTTAAATTAACTATTGTTTTTGTTTCCATGTAGTTTCATTTTAACATTTTGTTTTATTCTATTATCTCTTTATAATAGTCTTCTTTTTGATGTAGAAGGTGTTAGATAAAATTTTCTACTTGGAAGGTAATTGAGATGCAACTATAGTTCTGGACTCTAACACAGACTGATAAGAGGAACTACCCAAGCTTAAAATGAATCTGCTCTTTTGGGGGGCTTCTCAAGCATGAACAACAATGAGACTTATGAAGAGGCTCCCTCATGAAGCACTAAATGTATAAGTGTTCTTTAGAAATACCTTAGCACAAAAATAAGGTTGTGGAAAAACACCAGTATTTGTCTATTTGCCCCTAAATAACAATAAAACAGAGGTTATGGCTATAATAATTAGGTTAAATATAAAGATACGTACAATTAAGAGTTATTATTATAACGATGTAAAAAATCAATACTACAGAATCTATTTTGTGGCTTCTTATATTAAGTTTCTGCAAGTCTGACATTAGTTTTTTTTTTTTTTTCTCTAAGTTAGTGAAATGTACCCAACAGTTCTCAATGTGCTATTATCTATGGGTCTGTGATGCTTACCACCTAATAGCTGACTGTTATTTCTTTTTTAAAAGAGTAACTATGCTGCATAGATATAATGGGAGTATGATTCTATAAATAATTCACTGTAAATAATAGGTTACAGTTGATTTTGAAGAAGGGTCATTTTAACAGTCTTTATGTATTGGCATCTTCAAAATTCAAATCCAAAGACTACAATAAAAACGAGAACACATATATGTGTGTGTGCGTGTACATACATATAATATCACAATAAAACTATCACATGAAATGAAAATACATTTAGTGAACAGAATTTCTGGCATTACCTACCACATTTTAATATTACCTTCTGTATTTCTTTTCTAAGGCTGCCATAACAAAGTGGCTTAAAATAACAAATTGATACTTTCAGAGTTCTGGAGACTAGAAATATGAAATCAAAATATCAGCAGGACCATGCTCCCTATGAAGATTCTTGGAAGAATCCTTCCTTTCTTCCTCCCACTCCTCATGGCCCCCAGGCTTTCCTTGGCTTGTGGCAGCATCACCCACAAATCTGCCCCCATCTTCACATAGCCTTCTTTCCTCTGTGTCTCTATGTTTCTGTGTGTTCACTTAAGAGGCCAGTCATTGGATTTAGGATCTATCCTAATCCAGAATGACCTTTTTAAATTTAACTAATTACATCGGCAAAGACCCTATTTCTAAATAAGTTCACATTGTGAGGCTCCGGGTGGACATAAATTTTGGGAGACATTATTCAACCAGTACTGTCTCATAGACAATATCAAAATCATTTGTATAAAAAAGACTGTGATTTTAAACTTTCAGTTCATTCTTGGTCTGAGCACCTTCACATTACATTAAGAGATCTTTGGGTTGGCATGATGGTGGAATTAGTGCTTAATCTTTTGAACAACTAATGAGTAACATGGCCTTGGGTGAGTAGTTTAATATCAAATCTCTCAGTTTTTCCAGTGATTAAAATTGAAGGGATTGAAGTAACCTAATGCTAAGGTATCTTCCGTGCCTAAAATTCTTTGGTACTATATAGAGTACAGATACACATCAGGGTCATGATTTATCCAGCAATTTAAATTATACTCAATAAAATTAAGAAAACAAATTTAACTTCATAAGGTAGCAAAAATTAATCCCCAAATGAATTCTCTATGTTTCATATGTTTTGTTGGAATAAAATAAATGGAATAGAGTAAAACTGAACAGGATAAAACTGAATAGAATAAAACTGAATAGAATAATAAAAGAATAGAATAGAATAGAATAGAATAGAATAGAATAGAATAGAATAGAATAGAATAGAATACTACAAAAGTTAAGGAGACTGGCTTTCTTTAGTACTTTCTATATAATTAGCCAGAAGTTTTTCTAGTGGTTACTCCCAAGAAAGGTCTTCCACAGGAAAGATCTTCCAAGCCAATAATAGAACAATTCAGCTGATAAGTTTCAAGAACCACTTTTTTAAAAGATTTTATTTATTTATTTGAGAGAGAGAGAGCTTGAGAGAGAGAGAGATCACAAGCATGGGGGAGAGGTTGAGGGAGAAGCAGAATCCCTGCTGAGCTGAGAACCCGATGCGGGACTTGATCCCAGGATTCAGGGATCATGACTTGAGCCGAAGGCAGACGCTTAACCAACTGAGCCACCCAGGCACCCAGTACAATCTTTTAAAGATTTATTTATTTATTTTAGAAAGAGAGAGCAGAGGAGAGGGGCAGAGGAAGAGGGAGAGAGAATCCCATGCAGGCTCCATGTCCAGCACAGAGCCCTATGCGGTGCTTGATTTCACGGTGCTGAGATCATTACCTGAGCCGAAATCAAGAGTCAAACACTGAACCAATAGAGCCACCCAGGCACCCCTCAAGAACCATTTTAAAATCAAATAAATGTGCTTAATTATGTACATAATGACCAGATCTTGTCACTTACTCTCCCCGCCACACACCCTGTGTGCGAGCGTGTAAGCCTGTATTATCAGTTATTCTGTTTTTGGAAGTATTTTGCTGACAAGTTTAAAGTTAATTGAGACTATTTTTCTGTTTACTTCGTTGTGAAATGGCTGCTTATGTAGCTAGCAGAAGCAAAATCTGAAAATCATGGCAATTTTTTAAAAATTGACACAATTTAAACAGTGTGGTTCCTTCCTTGCATTTCTAAACATCTTGATAGATGATTGCAAATTCATTGATTTGGTTATGAACCCTGGGGATAGACATAAACGGACATTTCTCCAAAGAAAACATATGAATGGCTAACAGACACATGAAAAAATGTTCATCACTTGGCATCAGGGAAATACAAATCAAACCACAATGAGACACCACCTCACCCTTGTCAGAATGGCTAAAATCAACAACTGAGGTAACAACAGATGTTGGCAAGGAAGTGGAGAAAGGGGAACCCTCTTACACTAGTTGGTGGGAATGCAAGCTGGTGCAGCCACTCTGGAAAACAGTATGGAGGTTCCTCCAAAAATTAAAAATAGAACTACCGTGTGATCCAGCAATTTCAGTACTAGGTTTTTATCCAAAGGATACAAACATAGTGATTCAAAGGGGCACATACACCCTAATGTTTATAGCAGCAATGTCCACAATAGCCAAAATATGGAAAGAGCCTAGATGTCCATTGACATACAAATGGAAAAAGAAGATGAAGTATATATATATATATATATATATATATATATATATATATATATATATGATATGATATAGAATTATAGCACTGTTATTTCTGGGTCAAGACCTATAACTTATTACAAATTATACACACACACACACACACACACACAATGGAATATTACTTAGCCATCAAAAGAAATGAAATTTTGCCATTTGCAATGATGTGGATGGAACTAGTGGGTATTATGCTAAGCAAAATAAGTCAGTCAGAGAAAGACAAATACCATATGATTTCACTCAAATGTGGAATTTAAACAGATGAACATAGGAGAAGGGAAGGAAAAATAAAGTAAGATAAAAAGGTGGGGGGAACCATAAGAGACACTTAACTATAGGAAACAAACAGGGTTGCTGGAGGGATGATCAGCGGGGGGGATGGAGTAGTCAGGTGATGGACGTTAAGGAGGGCACTGGATGTAATGAGCAGTGGGTGTTATATGCAACTGATGAATCACTAAATTCTATCCCTGAAACTAGTAATACACTGTAAGTTAACTAAATTGAATTTAAATAAAAAATTTTAAAAAATCATTTTGACTATATATCTTTATCTTTGGTATGTATATCCTAATAGCCATTCACAATCAGTGATATTATCAGCATTTCTTCTTTACTGATGACTGAATTTTTTTAAAAGTGCTTTAAGTTGTCATATTTCTAAACATGAACTATATATTTATGTAACTAAATTAAATATAAAATTTATTATGGTTAGGTAATGAAAATGAATGCCCACAGAAATGCACAGATGAAAAATTCCTTATTGATTTGGCTTGGCATATAAATTAGTTTGTTACAGTATTTTTCCCTGGGAAACAATATTGTACCCAGGATGTATCTGTTTAGACTAATATTCTGATATTAACTGTGGAATTTTGGACACATTACCTAAATTTTTGAAACTTGCTTTCCTCATTTGTAAAAATAAGCACAACAATGCATACTTTTTTATTATGAATAAAAACAATTATGTGTAAAGAATATCTTACATCTAGTGCATGGTCAATAAATGGTGGCTATGCTGAGTGATTTAGATACTTGAGGTTTTTCCATGAAAGACAAGAAAAAAGCATTAAAATTTGTTTTCTAAGAATGGTTGTTTATAAACACAAAAATGCTAAATCAGGAATTTGTCTAAGATTTTCCTAAAAGTTATCAGAAATTGCAAGAACTCTTATCTTAAATAACTTCATCTAGTTGGTCAATTGTCCCAGTATTCAGGGTTGTATTTCAAAGTTGGCAGGTACATCAGAAGTCTGTGATGTTGCTTTAAACAGATATCCCATACAGCATGAATAAGGTTTTCTATATGTGACTAGGTGACCTAGTTACCCGTACATGTACTGAAATTACCCAAGTTAAAATAACCTCCTCATGCTTAATGTGCTGATACTGTGTCCAATGGAGTTCTTGTCTGGGAACTCAAAAGAAACCTTGGTGAAGAGGGTGGCCTTGGCAGAAAGTATACCTGTGAGCATCTAAGCAGAGTGAGAACAAAAATTAGACCTTTCCAAATACAATGTTATCTCCCTCAACTTTCTGTCATATCAAAATGGTAGGTATATCCCCTTACTCAATGATAATAGAATTATAGCACTGTTGTTTTTGTGTCAGGACCTATAACTTATTACAAAATCTCAAACGAACACTGACAGAAACAGTAAGTGCTATGGTGAGTGCTGTGAATTGTGTAAGACTGTTGAATCACAGACCTGTACCTCTGAAACAAATAATACATGTTAAAAAAAAAAAAGAAGATAGCAAGAAGGGAAAAATGAAGGGGGGGAAATCGGAGGGGGAGACGAACCATGAGAGACTATGGACTCTGAGAAACAAACTGAAGGTTCTAGAGGGGAGGGGGGTGGGGGGATGGGTTAGCCTGGTGATGGGTATTAAAGAGGGCACGTACTGAATGGAGCACTGGGTGTTACATGCAAACAATGAATCATGGAACACTACATCAAAAACTACTGATGTAATGTATGGTGATTAGCATAACATAATAAAATAAAAAAAAGAAAGAGTATGTTATCTGTTCAATTCTCTAAGTATTCTTTTCAGTTCAACAATTTATGGCACATATTATTCTAAGATACTGGTCTTACCCCACTTGAGAGTAGAAATGGGTAAGGTAAGAGGGCAGTGAGGAAAGGTTTTCTGAAGAGAGTTATTGGCTCATTGTGAGGGAATGGGGGAGAAGGGCCATTCTCAAGTTAAGGTCTGATCACTCACAACATGAGAAATGTTTAGGGACTAGTACTAAACACAGTATTATGTACATATTTCTGTTTTTTGAATCCATTTCTATAAAATTAGATTAAATAAGGTATTGGCATATGATAAAGTACTGAATTACCTATGCAATTCTATACTTGAGATTTAAAATTTTCTCCAGTTTTAACTAACCCCAAATCATTAATATGATCAAAATAAATGTCCAGTGTCAGAAGTTGAAAATAGGGTTCTCTAATTATTAAATTTTCATATTTTGTCAGTTTCTCCCAAATTATTCATTTCTCATTGTTGAGGTATATATTTAGTCCTCATTATCTTTTATTTTAATTCTGATTCATTGCAATAAATTATAATTTGTATTCATAAATTAATCAAAAGAGAAACTTAAGCAAGGAAATCTCCCCATGTCTAACAGTTATTCTTTTATCCTTCTATAACATTTTGACTCTCTTGGATTTCCACTGCTGCTGCATAATTATCCCACATTCATGCTCTTCATTCTGATGTAGCGTCCTTATTTAATTAACCACTCTTCTGTTAGGATTTATCACGCCACTTTATTTTTCCTATTGGTCACTATGCCTACTCAAACTGCTTTAGACCTCACACAAAATAATCATGCATAGAAAGTGCTTTATAAATATGCTAATTATTCTCTATTCTATACCGGTCTGCCACTCATTCTCCAACCTTTTCTTGAGTGCCTGAGCATGAAGGTGGTGAGCTTCCAGTTGGGTTTGACCGGTATTATAGGTTGTCAGTGGGAAGAGAGAGATTTCAGGGTACTTCTTCCTGCCACTTCCCTGGGTGGCGCTGCATTTCTGACCACAGGTAGCTCAGAGGATGCCCTTTTCCATGGCTCGAGCTCTTTTTTGCTCTCTGGTAATACTCTTTGACAACATTATTCCATCAGCTTCCGTGGCGTTAATGACATATTGCTGCTGCTGTTTGTTCCTTGTTTTGTTTTGTTCTTAACCTTGCCCTTCACTGAATCTCTTTATTTAAGCCTTCTAGGAAAAAGTCTACTGCCACCAGAGGATCAGATTGATATATAAAAATTTTTAAAAACTAAGTCCACTGTAAGTTATAATAATGTAATTTTAATTTTAAAAATCTTAGTGGGGGCCCCTGAGCGGCTCAGTCTGTTGGGCGCCTGCCTTTGGCTCGGGTCATGATCCCAGGGATCATGCATCGGGCTCCTTGCTTAGCAGGGAGCCTCCTTCTCCCTCCCCCTCGGCCACTCCCCGTGCTAGGTGCTCACTCTCTCTCTGTCAAATAAGTAAATAAAATCTTTAAAAAAAAATTGAAAAAAAGGGGCGCCTGTGTGGCTCAGTTGGTTAAGCGACTGCCTTCGGCTCAGGTCATGATCCTGGAGTCCCGGGATCGAGTCCCGCATCGGGCTCCCTGCTCGGCGGGGGGTCTGCTTCTCCCTCTGACCCTCCCCCCTCTCATGCTCTCTCTCTATCTCATTCTCTCCTCAAATAAATAAATAAAATCTTTTAAAAAAATTGAAAAAAAAAGAAAAAAATCTTAGTGATATGTGGTCCATGTGTACATTTTCAGGCTAAACGTACATCATATGCAAATATTCCCCAAAACCCTGTGTTTCGTATTGACTTATGTGGGTAACATATACCTTCTCAGATAAAGTGTACCTTATGAGAAAATTATAGCAATGGCAAGGGATCAATAATTTGTTTCGTAGATTTCTGTATTTTCACCTCCATTTTGGTTCCATTTCAGACTTTTCTTTTCACAGAAAACAAAGAGGTTCTGGTATTAAGGGCCACTGTTCTTTCTCTAGCTTTTTCACACTGGATGTTATCAAGTTACAATTGCTGAGTTCAGTTTTTATAAAGTTACATTGAGTAAAAAAATATTAAAATACAAGAAGAACCCTCTTATGTAACATTTTGAAGTTTAAAAAGTAGATATTTTTTTAAGCAGGCTGCATGCCCAGCGTGGAGCCCAACATCGGGCTTGAACTCACAATCCTAAGATTAAGACCTGAGCTGAGATCAAGAGTTGGACGCTTAACCAACTGAGCCATCCAGGTGGCCCCTGAAAAGTAGATTTTTTTTTGAAGATTGATAAAATTATTTGCAATTCATTTAAAGATTTAAAGACCCCCTAAATCAAAACTTAGAGATTAAAGAGGATTCAAGATCCTGCTAAAGTAAGATTAAATAAAAGTAACACATCATTCTATACATAACCTATATAACCATCCTATAAACTGGCGCTATCTAATGGACATGTAAAGTAAGCTGCAAATAAAAGCCACATATGTAAATTTAAAATTTATAGCAATCACATTAAAAGTTGAAAAGAATCAGGTGATATTAATTTTAATAACATTTTATTTAACCAAATATACCTAAAATATTATTTCAACACGTAATCAAGAAAAAAAAAATCATGAATATTTTCCTTTTTCTTTTTTCATACTAAGTCTTCAGAACCCAGTGTGTATTTTTCACTTAGGGGTCATCTCAATTCAAGCAAGCCACATTTCAGGTTTTCAAGAGCTACATGTGACTAAAGGTTACAATATTAGCATAGCCACTAACATTCTGGATCCCTAAAACTCCAGAATTGGAATAAGGAGATTTGCTTTTGGAGATTTCTTTCCTCCATTGCTTCATCATCATTCCCATACCTATTTTATCCAGCCCTAAAGATTCTGTTTCTTCGAAATCCTGATACCCAAGCTCTTCTGTGTATTTCAATAAGAATCGACAGAACAGATCTCTTTGTAAAGACAACAAAAAAGTTCTGTTCACAATACTTCCTACCAAAGAGAGTTAGTAATCAGAATCCCTATGGCTCTCACTATCACTTATTGTGCGCGGCGACAGGTGGTAGATGAGCCCTTACCCTGAACGTCCCTTCAGACCACAATATTGAAAGAACCAACCTTGAGCTGGGCTGGGAGGTGCTTCTGCTGAGACCTACCCTGGTGCCTGCTCTCATGCCATCTTTCTGACACCAGGATGAATGGTTGAAATATGGACTATAGCTGTTCTCACTGTGCACCCAGATTTGGCTGAAATTCCACTATTTTAATACACTCATTTTACACATACCACTGAAGTGCTGCTCAGGACCTAGTCATCAAAGAACCCCCACTTGGTGTCTTCCCTTCATTAGTAAAAAGAACCAGCAGTTTGTAAGTTTAATCTTGAATTAAATTTTAATGAATAAAAGTTTATACTTTAATCCTTACTGTTGTGAACTATTTTTATTTTCATGCTGATGATCTTGCAGCCAGGTGTATGACAAGAGTTCCTAACTGTACAATGGTAAATCTAAATAAATGAGGAAAGGCAGTTATTGTCACTGGAATAAAATTTTGTGCACAGCTATTCAAGCTTAGTAAGTTCTCAACAAGTAATTGTTTTATTTTATCAATATATCCTAAGGATATCAAGAAATTGCCAGAAACAATTAGTATTAAATTAAGGTTGAGCTCAGCGTCTGAAATTATATGAACCTCAACCAAAACACTGATTTCCAATTTCTTTTAAAGATTTATTTATTTATTTGAGAGAGAGACCGAGAACGAGAGAAAGAGAGAGAGCATTCACACTCACTGAGGGAGGAGCAGAGGGAGAGAATCTTCAAGTAGACTCCCCCCTGAGTGCAAAGTCTGACTCGGGGCTTCATCCCACAACCCATGATATCATGACCTGAACCAAAACCAAGAGTCAGACACTTAACTAACTGAGCCACCCAGGTGCCACCCAGTTTCCAAATTTATTAAGCTTTGTGATATAGGGAATTTCTTTTAACTCTCTAAATCTCAATTTTCTCATCTGTGATATGGGGATATTAATAGTCTTTAACTTATAGTTGTGAGGGCAAGTCAGATAATGCAATTAATGTACTTAACACAGTGCTTGGCAATAAGAGTATATAAGTATTGATTATTATTATAATTGTCATTGTAATTTTTATTTATTTATTTATTTTAAGATTTTTTATTTATTTATTTGACAGAGAGAGAGATAGCGACAGCAGGAACACAAGCAAGGGGAGTGGGAGAGGGAGAAGCAGGCTTCCCGCTGAGCAGGGAGCCCGATGCGGGGTTCGATCCTAGCCTCTTGGGATCATGACCTGAGCCGAAGGCAGATGCTTAATGACTGAGTCACCCAGGCACCCCATCATTATAATTTCTTTATCACAGAGCCCACCCATAGTAGACTAAAGTGAATCAATCCTTCATTCACTCATGGATTCATTTAATATTTACTAAACAGCATCTATATGCTGGGTTCTGTGCTAAGTATTGAAGGTACAAAAATGAACAAAATGGACACTCTTTCCGTCATCATGGGTCTTAGTCTATTAGAGGATATGGACAAATAACGTAAATGACCCTAGCAAAGTGCTTTTTACAGGAGTGACTTCCTCTCTACTTGGGGATTCTGTTCTGGGACTTTGCTTTCCTTTCAGGGTTGTCACTGATATTCATTTAATCCCAGGTTTTCTCTCCTGGGAGACTTCCACTCTGTGCTCCACAGTCTAGCCTTCTACTTCTTCACACGTGGAGTGGCTCATGACATCATTTGGGTCCTACAGCATTTTTCTGTCTCTCTCTAGTCATATTGTTCTCTTAACATAGAAGATACTGCTCAATATCATTTGTCCACACTTATACCAAATAACTATTTCTCTTGAGTAATGTTGGGTCTGGCGGTTCTGTGTCCAGACTTGAGTGTGAAGTGATCCTGTTTTAGCAGGGAATTTCTGGAAAGCAGCCACTCAAAACCAGTCTGATCAGACATAGAAAGGAAAAATCTCACAGGCAGTTTATTGTCATGGTGGAGTGAGCCACCAGAATTTACGAGTTAAGGGGACTTTCCACTCTTCTAAGAGTACTTACAGTGGACCTGCTCCAGAATGCAGAAATTCAAACCTCTGAGTTTTCAAAGAGATTGTGATTTGGGGGTGGGGAAGTAGGGGATATGAATGTGAGAGCTTTTGTATATCTTATGCCTATTGTGTCAAAAGTATTCTGGATATTGATCAACTTCCATTAGTATTCTGGACCTGAAAGTTACATAAATTTATTTTGTCCCAAGATAAAAACAAATTAATATATGATATTTGTTCTTCCTTTTTTATGCTTTCATTTTAGAATAGGTGTGAGCTATATACAAAAGTACTGTCAAAAGCTTTTTAGGATTCCGAGTGACTAATAACATGAGTATGGATAATCTAGTGAATTATGCATTGTATATATTATAAATAGTAGTGAGTTTTATAATAATGGAAATAGAATGCAAAAGATTGGAAATTTTCAACCCCCCTCATCATGCAACTAATTTCATCTTATTCTGTACCATCTTTCTTCGACGTTATAGAATCTTTGCTTATTTCCTTGGCCTAGAAAATGTCATTATTCTTCTCCTATCCACAACCATTTTCTTCCTCAGAAATGGGTCAAAATCATTCTCTCCAAAGAGACTTTCTTATTTTCTTACTTTAGGCTAATAACTCCAAGGGTATTTGTAACATACACAAGTACTACTTTATTTGGCCCTAGCTTTGGCTGTGAGGTTAATATAATTTTATTTTTCATTCCTCACTGCTCCTTTTGGCTGACTTCTGCAGATATAATTTATGTTTTCCAGAATTGTAAGCATCTAACCCACTCTAGAAGAAAGGGAACACTATCTTTGAAATTCTTTTATAATTATTAAAATGTGAACATGTTAAAAGGAGAAAGACAATACGAAGGTTTAGAAAATGACCACTAGCCATTCTGAATAAATAAATATAAACTCTAGACAGTAATTTACATGTTAATCTGTTTTAGAAAATCTGATTGGGTTAGGCATAAGAAGGAAGAAACGAAAGACATCTTCAACTGTATTTAACAAAAATCTCTTCTTGATTCACTCCCTCAATCAACAGACATTTACTGAACACTTACTACATTGCATACACTATGTTAGGGACATAAAAATATTGAAATGTGGTCCTTGGCTGCAGATCACTCACAGTTTAATAGAGAAAAAAATCAATAAAGAGCAGTGGGGCTGTATTGTATTGTTCTAGGTGTTATGATGAAGTTAAGCATAAAAAATTACAGAACATAGGAGAATCACTGAATCCAGTTAGCAATTGGGAATGGGTTAGAAAGCCTTCTCAGGCCATATGAACTTCCAGATAAGACTCAAAAGGCAGATAAAGAATAGTCAATCCTAGGTAGAAGGGGCAGGGGGCATAGGTGTGGAGTATAATAAGGTGAGGAAGGAAAGAGGTTGAAGAACGAAAGGATATCTAGGAATAAGAAACTACATGTTTGAAAGCATCGAGACATAATGCTTGGTGTTTGGGAACTCTAGGCCCTTTGATGTAACTGGACAGTAAGGTGTTTGTGTGATGTAAGGCGGGTGTGGAGGGCAGTTGCAGTGAGAAATGGATCTAGATGATAGTCTGTGGCCGATAATGAAGGAACTCCTTCACCATGTTTCATCATTATAAGATTTTAAGAAAGAGAATGACATGATCAGATTATTGTTTTAGAAACAACAAATTTGCACTACATTACTCAGGATGCAAAGAATTTGTCTGAGGAAGTCGAAGACCCTAACCTGGTCTACCCACGCTGATTCAGTTTCTATGACTCAATATGGATGTGATGCAAACATATTCATAGTGGCTGCCAAATCCTAAGGTCAAGCGACCTTCTAAGCAGCAGGTGGAAACTCTAAAAGCTCAGCAGAATATTATGTAATCTATGTGTGCTCTATAGACAATTTTGAAGATTTATCTTTTGTTCTATTTAATTTGACACAGTCAACTGACCTACTGTGAAGAATCACATAAATTCCCAAACTGTCTGGGTGAATACATGCTGTACATTTTTTGCCAATTGCTTTTCCCCCAAAAAAAACACTTGGCAAAACATATCTACAAGCTGATGTATGAAAATGTGTGCAGAATTATTTAGCCTTTTCTACAAATATAAGAGGAAAAACTTTTGCTTTAATAAACGAATAATGTTGTATTTTTTAGACAAGCAAATTATTTTTATTACACCAAAGCAAATAGATATTTATGATTTACTTGTCTGAAGATTATTCATCTGACATACTTGCTTCTCTGGAACACAGCTAAGAACCCACAGATAAGAAAAAAAGTGTCTTGTGAGAAGTAAATTAATATCCTAATTCTCCACATCAAAGCTTGTGTAACTTCTTAAAAATGTCTTCACAACTCTGTTCATCAAATCCAGTGAACTTTTATTTTACCAAAAAGCTAAACAAGTTTGGTGGTTATGATTTTCTAATTGATAGTTAATGGATGACACTTATGTGAATGAGCACTTTGTTGTCAGGGGGATGCTTGTATGTGTGCTTTGGAGTTTTATTGAGTTGCATTTTGGAGGCACAGACTAAGTAGTACTTGATGATGGGTGAGAAGCAAAGATTAGAGACAAAGAAAAAAATCCTGAAATCAGAACAACAACAACAACAAAAAATCCTCCACATGGCAGTAATCTATAGCTATTTATAACATTACCTGTCCAAAACAGACATCTAATTCATTATGCTGACTTCTTTTCCAAGTGAATGTGGAAGAGTTCACTTTTACAGGGGTTTTCATAACAAATGACCAAATATATTATAACTATTAGAAGATAACCTTCAATTATCTCTAAATTACTCATTTTGAATACCTACTACCAGATACTGAATGGATAAATGAATTTCTGCAGTTTTTGTTTAAATAATAATTTATATTGTACATGTTCAACATAACTTCTAATTAACACACTTATTAACAATAATTTATAGTTGGAGTTTCCAAAGCATTTTCTATAAGAAAAATCATAGTTTTTAATAAATGGCAGGGAGCCCAGGGCTAAATGACACAACAATACTGTTTTTCAAGTATTTATTACTTGCTTTCTGTTTTGTACTATACATATGTGGTTTCATTTCATATTTATAATAAACATAGGAGGCATATAAATTGATCTTAATTTACAGATTTGGAAACTGAGGCTTGAGAGGTTGGCCCAAAGCGACAAAGCTAGTAAAGTAACTGAGTCTCATTTCCAAATCCAGGTTCACATTACTAAGTACTACGTTGTCTATCACTGCACTGTTGTGTATCTTCAAGGCTTCTGAATTCCAGTGATTGGCATGCCCACAGATGACACATTGAAGCCTTTTAGGGGATATGTATCAGGTTGCAATTGGCTGCTTCTCCCCAGCATCCAGTTATCTACTCAAGTGCCAAGCCGCTCTATCTTTTATCTTTTTAACACTTCCCATTGTCTGAGTGTCTGCAATTTGCTGCCTGGCACTGGTTGGAATAAGAAACAGTTGTTGCTATTATTGCCAACAACCCTACTGCAAATCACTTTCATTGTGTTCACAGCTGCCACCACTTTCTCATCTCTGTAGCTTACCATACCAATTGATCACTTTTCTCCATTCTTAAAACTTTATTGTGTAATGTGTAACTGTTGCACATGGACTGGGGATGTTACCTCCTAGTGTAGAGTTCCACATTATCCCATAAGAATAATGATCAGATGGGGCGCCTGGGTGGCTCAGTTGGTTAAGTGACTGCCTTCGGCTCAGGTCATGATCCTGGAGTCCCGGGATCGAGTCCCGCATCGGGCTCCCTGCTCAGCAGGGAGTCTGCTTCTCCCTCTGACCCTACCCCCTCTCATGTACTCTCTCAAATAAATAAATCTTAAAAAAAAAAAAGAATAATGATCAGAGTTCACTAAATATAGCCTCCATTTTTTGATCATTTTGGAATTATATTTGTAACTATTGGATATATTAGGACCATATCAACCATCAAGATTCTTATTAGGCTGTTTTTATGCCAGACGAATTCTGGAAACCTGATAACTTCTGAAGATTGAGGCTAGCCAGCAAGTTGTGTGTGTGTGTGTGTGTGTGTGTGTGTGTGTGTGTGTAGTAAATGAAGGGCATAGCAAAAGAGGAATGAGGAAATTTAGGGATTGAAGACCAAGATTACTCAGGTCTTAATTAATTAAATTAATAAATAGGAAACTATTTCCTACCTTAATTTATGTGGTTTATTTAAACACATTTAATTGCCAATAGTTTATAAAGCAATGCTGTGATTATAAAACAATATATAAATTAAGGTGGACAGTTTATCAGCTAAATCTCAACCTACTAATGGCTGAGTGGAGTGGATGGTGAGTAACGTTTGAAAATGTGACACAGTAAATAAATAGGGAAAAATACTTTGTGGTAGGGTTCAGTCCAGATTGTGTTCTGCTCCTAAGAAGCAAAGCACTCTATAAATCTCTCCTAATAGGGTCGGGCATACATTGTCATAGCTCGACATAATTCTGGGGAGAATCATAGGCAGGGCTATAGAAACAGTTCAAGTTCAAGCATAGGCATTTGCAGACTTAGACAAGAATCCTTTCCACTGGATGTCTTATTCTTGACACAATCCAAGGATCTGAGTAAATGAACCTATTGTATCCTCTGATAAAGGAGAATACAAAGGACAATCAGGGAACAGGAAGCATAGAGACATTCTTCTCATCCATATTTAGCTCAGATTTTCAAGATCGCTTCAGTGATCAAATATTGACAATTAACACCAAAACCACACTGTCGTCACATTGTCGTATCATTTTGGTTTACACACTGATAGTCTTTAGAGAACTTCCTCATGCATGTTCCTGACCATGATATTCCTTTACTTTAGTATTTGTGTATTACCTTCACTCACATTCTTCCTAAGTAAGGACCTTTGCTAAGCATTCTGGGACACAGTGATTTCTATTTTCCTTAGAGATCTTATAATATTCATTACTTATTTTAGTCCTTGATTATATATTATCTTAAAATATGTGGTATCTTCAGAAGTTTAATATGATGCAAGGTAAGACAGTTTTTGATGAGGAAGTAATTGGAAGCAAAGAGACTATTTTAAAGCATATAGTGCTAAGTACCTGATGGAGAGAACTGGAAGAAGGAAAAAAAAGAATATTTCTATGAATTCTTGATACTCATGCCAGCCAGTTCTTTCAGAACTAATGTCTAGAATGTTTTCCATGGCAAAGTCAAGACCTTGGAAAATTCTTTTGGTTTGCATATTCTCTGAAGTTTAGAACCATCTGCAGTGTGATTGAATGCTTTGTTTTTTTTTCTTCCCCCAAGTTGCCTTATGTGTGTATAATGTGTCTCTTGCAAGGTATAGACCTTGTAATCTACTGCTATAATAGGATAGCATTTTCCAACATGTGTTTCACATTGTCCAACTAGACATTCTTTGAATAAAGCCACTAAGTCAAATGACTTTTGGAAATGCCGTATAACCTAAGCTCTTGTTGATCAGTAGTTAAAAATATTTGACATTCTTCAATATGATCATACACATAATTTAAAACTATACCAAGCTTCTTTAATTAGAGAGTAATTTTCAATAAAGTAATTCACAATTGTATAAGGAATTCTTGATATGACACACTGTTTGTCATTCTTAATGTCTGTAAGACACATCACAAAGAACAATGTATTTTTAAGAGAAGAATTTAGTGTCATCACAGCTTTAAATATAACCCATAGAGATAGCCTGTTATCACCACTGTAACCAGTTCCCTCTTTCTATCTCTCTATTTCTTTAATCACTTTGGGAAAGCAAATCCCAATGGTAGCATGCCATTACAACAGAAGATGATAACAAAAAGGCTCAAGTAGAGAACGCTCAACGTTTAAACTGCTTTTGCTCTCATCATTTCCCACTCTACTGCCTAAATGTTGTAAAATAACTAACTGATTCAAAGAAAAGGAATCCATCATATTAATTAAAGTTTAAAAAAAAAAAGTGAGTGAGTGAGTTCAACGTAAATAGCTTAAAAGAGACATTTAGTAAGTCTTGGAATATATTAAGTCTTCTTCTCTCCTCTCCCCACATAAAATATATTTCAATGAAAAGACATTGCAACTTCTATAATATATTAAACACAAATTGACGGCCTGGGAATGTTTCACCTTTTGTCTTTGCTTTCAACTGATTTATGTGAATGCTGTTCTGTCAGGTGATGTGGACATATGTATCATATCCTATGTGACTATGTGGCTTTATGACTTGAAATTTCCATATTACACACTGAGAAATATTTTAAAAAGGAAAAAAAAGTACTTTTTAAAAGTTTAATTTAATTGATTATTCCAACTTGTTCAAACCTTGATGACCAGTTCTTGGTACAATTTTTCATTTGACATACTTTTACCTCTTACACCATCTGCTTTTACTGTATTTTGGAATGTTATTATAATGCTTTTCAGTGGTTAATATTTTTTTTTAACTTCAAGTACAGGGTAAAGTGACCAGGGGCAACGTGTTTCTATGAATTTAGGGAAGAACTTTCAAAATTTTAGATAGGACTTAAATGGATGGGATAAGGAGAGAGAGAGTATCCTAGAAAAATACTTTTGGGGGCTTTATTATCTTAAATATATAAAACAGATTTCATAGACATGTCTAATTGTGTTATTAGACATCCTTTATAGGAATATACAATAGTATCTTAAGTTTATCTTTAATTTTCTAAGTTTAAGAATAAAATTTTTTTCACTCTTAAAAACACTATATTTAATTTCATCCTGCCTCTTCAAACCAAGGTCACAACTGTGCTGGCTAATCATACAGTTTAGCTACACTTACAGTGAAGGCCACATTGTTAACAAATGCTGACTGTTCTAAGTCCCTGCTCATTAGAACCACTGGTGTGAGTGGCACTCTGAGGGGGTCCATGTGGCTTCCATTCTCAACACTTTCTTCCCAGAGGGGTAAATAGGGTTGACTACATCTTTTGCTCATATCTACATAACCCTGCCCAGAGAAATATTTTATGTTACACATTTTAGAAAAATAGATAAACATATAAAATAACCATAAATCATTAGTTTATTCAACTTCAGTGTAGTTCAATTTTTTTAAAGTATCAACTATGATGGAATATATCCTCTTTCACTAAGATAGACAGAAGTTCCAAATTTGAAGTCAAGTTTAAGAAAAACAACTAATTTGCCACAGTTTTACTTTGCTGGTATTTTAAAAGCCAGATGATCTAAGAATACACACATTTACTTATCTCACAAAGACATAATCACACTGTCATCCATTTTTGAACCACAAAAGATGGATAGTATAACATGTGCTTAAAATGGATTCATTAATTATCAAAATAGATAAGTGTTTCATCAGGTATATACAGCAGATAACATTTATCTTTTCTCATAGAAGAAAAAAGATTAAAGTAATTCTTGTGCTCATATTGGGGAAGAAAAAAGCTGACTCTACTGAGACTTTCATGATGTGACACTAGAACTTTGCCACAGATGGAAAAGTTACACAAACATAGATACAGACAAGCTATTTCATATTCAACTAGGGCAGCTGATTGTTGAGTAAAGCCATTCATTCTACCATAAATATTACACAGCATTTATTTTGGTTTTTTATAAACATGGAGTCACCATAAAAATCTCACAATAAACATGAGGAATTTTATTTTTTTCCGATCTGCCTTTCAGAAATTGCAGAGGATTCGCCCCAATATAATACAGCAGCTTGTTAATAACAATGGTAAGGTGAAACACATCTAGTCTCAATGGTCACTACTATAATAAAGGACCTTGAACTTACAAGGGAATGACTCATCAACTGATACTTACTGATTCTTTCTATACATTTTTTTCTTTTTTTAAAGATTTTATTTCTTTATTTACGTTTTTAGAGAGACTGTGAATGGGGAGAGGGGTAAGGGGGAGAGAGAATCCTCAAACAGACACCCCACTGAGCATGGAGCCCGCCATGGGGCTCAATTCCATGACCCTGAGATCATGACCTGAGCCAAAATCAAGAGTCAGGATGCTTAACTGACTGAGCCACTCAGGTGCCCAGATTCTTTCTATATCAAGGGTGATAGATTCTCTGAAAATTTAAAGGCGACTATTAAATAGTGATCTTGTTACATTTTTCAATTAAAAATATGTTTTTTCCTCATAAAGTGTTTAAAACTCAAGAATTCTATCCACTTAAGTATACTGAAATGCATCTGAAAGAAGAAAAATAATATTCTTTAACTCCTGTCAATTTTAGTCAGAAATAATTTTGGGTAAGATGAGCCAATAGGCAAAATGGAAGTGAAATCTATTTTCCACTGGAAAATAGCCATTTCACAGAATATATGACCATAACATATTTTATACGGATTATTAAGACCACTTATAAAATAGATTTCACAAGTTCATTCATCTGTCTTCTCATGAGTAGCCTTAGATTGCTCAATTGTTGATGAATAATTGCCTCTTGATTGTGCTTGTTCCATATTTCATATTGTTGAGTTAAGGAGCACTTAGGTCACATGACAAAATATAGTTCTACCCCTTTTCAAATGCTTTTACTTTGGGACTGAGAATATCTTGCAATGTTTTCTAACAAGTTAAAAACAAATTCTATGTACAAGAATTTCATGTTTCTATTTATACACTTTTGAATTGGCTTATCTTTTGTAATATATTGTAAAATATTCTATTCAGTTTATTTCTGCCATTTGCTAACTGTAAATGATCTCATTACACAAGCATCCTATAAGAATGTACTCTATGAAAGCTGAAAAAACATAATTTCTGTTGCCTATTTGTTTTTAAATATCTGATAGATGCAACATTTGTGTGTTTGTGGCATTTAGTTTAACCACATTATCTCACTGTCAGATTTATACTTATAAAATTCTATGCAATCAAGTAAGTTCTTTTAAACCTAGTATATATTGTGATATTGATCATGCCAAACACTTTGAATTGTAACACCATTGACTGGATAACATACTCCTCTCCATGTATGCAATTCACTGAATAATGTATTACTGCTTAAGGTGGAGACACATGAAATAATTCAGTTTTTAGTAAACTACTTAAATGTGCTTTGCCAACCTGAGTGAAACAAATGTGTGGGGATATTAAAAGGAAAATACCAGAAATGAACGCCATCAGATTTGTGCGTTAATTTTAACTGCACTCTACTAGCGGAATTCAAGTTTGCCCTTTTGAATCATTATCAATTCATTTGAGGACTCAAATAAACATTGATAAAGGGCTCCAGGGAAACAGAAATGGCAAGAATGCTCAGAACAGGAATACAGACACAGGCCACTGTTTTGGGAAGACAAAAGCTTTTCTTTCAAAGGGTGTGCTGACACTTTGTGTTTCTACCGATTCTTACAAATGTTTTAACCCATAAAAAACTTAAGATAAATGAAATAAGTCAAAGAAAGGACAAAGTTAAATAAGTTAATGTCTTGCAATTTTGCTAAAGCTGAAGTAGATTTCCAAAGTTATTGGACTTTAAGTGCACAATGTTACTGGGAACTAGAGACACAATTATACACGAATTTAAGAATTTCCAAACCATTCTCTGAATAGCCAGATATATTTTGGCCAGTGTCAACCATGTCCCCCAAAGGGAAATTACCCATGGTTTACCTACACGGTAGTATTGTTTATGTTCGACTGAGTTTAATTGAAAATATTCAAAAGCTAATTTTGTGAAAAATGTTTGTTAACAAAAAACTTATTTAAATATAAAATGTTATAATAAAATATAAATAGAAAAGAATAAAATAATAAATAAAAAGAAATTCACTGTGGAAATAATCTTTCTACAAACGCTGAAACTTTTTTCTCATTTTATTTTTGAAACATCAAGTTGTACTAAATATTTTCACTCATGTGTACATAGCCAAATATTTCGTTCCTAATTCAAGGGTTAATGTGCATGAGGTTGTAAACATTTATGACACATGGAGAGTTATTTTATTCGTTAGAACGCCTATTTTTTCCACAGCAAGTATGTTCCCTCACTCTGAAAGTCAGTGTAAATAACAAGCGAGAACAAAATTCAAGAATTATGTTCGATTGAGTGACAGCCATTTTCCTGCACATCTCCTCCAGCCTCACTCCAGATTAGTACTGGCACCTTCCCCTATGCAAATGAACATCTAATTAGAGACACCTCCCAGTCAATAAGCCGCTTTCTTATCACCAGTTATATTACCTGACAGGCCCTTTCTCTCCAGTCCTGGCCCACCAAGAATCTTCATTCATTTTCTCTTCTTCTTCTCTGCAAAGTGAACTGATCCCGCATAATCCCTGGAATAATGTAGTTTCTCTTGTGGAAGAGCAGCTTCCCTCTCTCCCTTTTACATCAAGCTAATGGAGCCAGGAGGTATCCTATTGATCTTTTCTCTATATGGTTTCCACAAGGATTTGACAGACCTCCTTACAGGTTAAACATCCAGGCTTTCTGAAGTGGCTATCAAGCTTTGTTTTTGATTTTTCTAACTTTTTTTTTGAAATCCTTGCTCATCTGTAATCTTTAAAAGCTCAGTTGATGCCTTGCAGAGCAAAGCCTTATTTCTTTGCAGAACTAATCTAGACACCGTCTAGTGTTGAGTACAGTTGTCTGATTCAAATCTTCTGTTACAAAGCAGATGACATCTAGCTAGATGTCATGAGAAGAGCCTAACAATGACAATTCACTTATCCCTTAGAAAGAATCAATTCTCCCACAATGCATCTGTCAGAGAACTCTCACTCAGTAAAAGCAATTTTTCTAGCTGTCTGACACTGTAATTGCTCTTAAATTTTCAATGAACGTTTTACAAGGACTCCCCTGAACCATGATGAAAAACTTAACTTTTTTCTAAAAATGAGAGGCTGACAGGATGAAAGAGGTCTTTCTCTTTAAAGCCTTGCTTGCTTGAGTAGGAATTCTTTCCTATCATCAACAAGCTGTTGAATAGAGGATAGATTACTTTCCATTTATTTCATCAATCAGATTAAAGGCTCTCCTTCACAATGCCCTTTAAACAAGAGCTGTTTATGATGTCCTCCCAGGTTTGACTTTAATGTAGTATTAAATCACTATGGACAGTGGAGTCGGTACAGAATATAAATATGACGAATATCTGACAACATTTAAGTATTGCATATATTTTGGTCATTATCTTCATTCTTGTCATAAAAGAGAGGTAAACAGAAGAAGAAACACAGCTATACATTTGCTATTTTTTAGTCTGGAAAAAAAATTCAACACAATTTCCTTTTATGGATCAGTAAGCAGAAATGCCAAGCATAGCAGTGATTTTTTTTTTTTTTCCTCTCTGACCAGTAATTTAAAAGAAAAAAGTAATTCAGGAAAAGAAGTAGAAATTTCTTCATTTCTATTCTTTTCTAAATATGCATTCACGAGCTTTAAAAAATAGAGTCCTGAGTCCTGCATTCTTTGTGAATTCAGACTTAAAGAGTATAGGTGGTATAGATAATCCTCTATTTTAAGATTTTCCAAAAGTAAAATAAGTCCAAAGCACTGTTTGTGATTTTATAGCAATATCATAGTCTTTTCAGAGAGATACATGTGTCACATAGGTTAAAATAATTGCTTTTACTATGTATGTGTGTGTGAATGTGTGTATCTAGTGAGTAGATGATAAAAAAAATTAAATACATCAAAATTCCTTAATTCAAATATATGATGTACCTGTGATCAAACCTTCTGTTTTAGGTGCATAGTGATATTGCAGATGTTTTAAGATAAAAATGCATTTTATAGTCTAACCTCTAATATGAATTACTCCAAATGAGAAGGAAATTATATTGTTATTGTATAATTTTAAAAATGTCAAAGTGTGGAAAGGAATTTTATAGCCATCTTATCTTGTCTTCTAGCATACACATATGAGCTCCTGAATGACTGCTTTGGTATTTTCCATCCTCTGCTAGGACATCTTCAATAACTGGAACTTCATTACATCCCTGGCAGTTTATACATTTTCTCATGATCCTATGTGTCAGAAAATATTCTTCTAATACTGAGTCCAAATCTTTGTTCTATGATATATTACCCATTGTTTTGTAGGCCATTGTTTTTATATAAACCAAATTTTAAAATATATGATACTTGAAACAGTAAGTATTCAGGTATTAAGACAATTATTTTTTGAAGACAATTCTCTTGTCCTCTCCACCTTCTCTTTTGAAGCTAATCACTGTCAGTTTCTACAACAGTTTTTTATGTATTCATTGCAACAACTTAATAGGAACAAATCACCCAGGCATTTTATCTACATAATCTCATTGAATCCTCAATCAGTATATCTATGATAGACATGTCTTTTATTCAGAGAAAGAAAATGAGGCATGAAAAGATTAAATAAATTGACCAAGTCACGTAGTTAGTAACTAGAGAGTCAAAATTTAAGCCCACATTTGTCAGGCTTCAAAGGCCACCATCTTTACATATTTTCACACTGTCACTAATCTTTCTTATGCCACCATCCTTCTTTTATTTGCCTTCTCGTTTTACATTTCTATAAATTTGGCAACTGTAAAAGTGGTAGCAAGAAAATAGGTTGGTAGTGCTGCGCTTCAGACAAGAATTATAATTATGATAATTATGATCAGAATGGTGGCAGTGGGTATGAAGATAAGTGGATAGATATTCTTTTCTCTGTCTGTGTCTTCCTTCTCTTTTTCCCTCCTTCCTTCCGTCTCTCTTTTCTATCTTATGCATACTCACATACATTTTTGTTAGCTTTCTCTTCCCATCATAAACTTGCCATGTGTTATAACATCCAAGTCATTGATAAGATGTTTGCAATAGGTAAGGTTGAAAACCGCACTCTTCAACATTCTACTTAGAGACCTTCCTACTGGCCTGTATCAATCCATTAATTGGCAATCTTTCTGTCAATTACCAATTCCCCTGGATAAATCTAGTCATCAAGTTCACTATTTTCAGGGCATCAAGAATCTCACTGAAGTCACCATCAAATGCCTGTATTTCATATACTTTATGTATAGCATTAACCTATTAGGACCATACCAGAAACTGGCTAATTTAGTGTGATTTGTTTTAGTGATCAGAAAAAGAAAAGAACCCCTTAGTTTCTCATTTTTAAAACCTTACTCATACAAACTCATATAAACATGAGCCATTAGTTTTTGCCTGCTTTTAGGTAATCACGTGATTTGTACTGCTTGCATTTGCTTTTTTTAAAAAAAAAAATCTGAGTTAATCTCAGACATTTTTAGGCATTGATCTCTTCATGGGGGACAGGAGATGGGAAAGTAATTTTCAGCTGTGGAATAAGAATTATCTTCTGGAAAATTTTAATTTCTGTAGGTATCTTTCTGTTTAGTATCTCCTCTCGTAGATTTGTATGTTCATTTCTTTGTTCTATTTACCCTGGGTTCTGGCCAGGTTGAGTAGACCACTTAGGAAAAAGAATCTCATTTGATTTTAGTTTCCTTTCTTTAATCTGTTCTATTTTCACTTGGTTCCAATTACACCAAGAAAACTGAGAATTTCAGGCAAGAGATCACGGTTTCCTCTACCAATACATACCAAGTTATATACATTTACTTGTCTGAGACTCATTCTGCCACCTTCTGCTATGGCCACCACTCCTCTTGACCCTTGAGGTACTTGTTTTATTGATTATTCTTTCTCATGTCTGTACACTCCCTTTGCTACTTTTCATTGCTGTTATAGAATAAACTGGATTAAGTCTCTACTATTAAAAATATAAAAAATAAAAAATAAATAAAATAAAATAATAAAATAAAAAAATAAAAAATAAAAAATAAAAAACACAACATCTACTTATTCTGATTTCCCTCCTTTCCCCATTACAGTCAAGATTCTTGAAATAGTAGACCAACCTCAACATCATTACTTTCCCTCCCTCCCTTTTAGCACTCTATCTATTGGAGTCCAACTTTAGATATAGTCCACTAAAATTCCTATTTCCATATCCTTATCTTCTCTTGTTTTAGTTAATTTTTCTTTGGTATTTGACACTATAACTAAATATGTTGAATTCTGAGTTATTAAAGTTCTGATTGCTTCTTAGAATGCTCATCTATTTCTTTTTTCACTTGAAATATGAATTTTCCTTAGGGTTCAATTTTTAGTTCTCTACTTTTTTCTCACTATATATTCTTTTTAGATGATCTCAATCAAATCCAAAGCTTTAACCATCGACTATGAAGACTTCATCTCCATCTCAGGCTTCTCTTTGAACTCTAGATCCAAATATCTGACTGTACCTACTGTCCAATTTCACTGGTTTTCTACTGCTTGAATGAACAAACCTGATACTTCTTTTTCTATTTGGCTTCTTGTTTCTATACTTTCTGGGTTTGAATCCAGAAGAAAAAAAGTACAACTGATACATAATGAGCATACCATGAAATTCTCTTGAAATTAAATTACAGGCTTATATTCATGGTCCATAGGATCAGTAAAAATAATCAAATGGAACTCATCTGATTTCTCCAACCATACTATACCTACCAACCTACTCAAATTTGCCACATTCTCCTTCTATCCTATTACAATAAATGAGTATAATGACTTGTGTCAACTCATATCCAAAGAAATCACCTTCACCATGTTTTGAGATGCCATCTGCTCTCAGTGTCCCAACTGCTTCACTTCTGCATTTTTTTTCTGTTGCTTTGCATCATCAATTTCTTTCTATCTACCCTGAATCATTTCTATCAGCATACCGTCCTTCTTCAGAACTTCCAACGTTAGAGAGTGTTGTCTTGGCTTTACATCCTTTTTCAATAATTTCCTCAATTTTTGTTCTTTTTGAAAGCTAATCTTGAGAAGATTTTTCTACAGTAACTATCTCTATCTTCTCATTTGAAATTTCGTCTTAGCCCACTCTATCTACACCATAATTTGAAACCACTCTTGTCAAAAGTTATCAATTATCTCAGATCTAGAAATCATTGCTCTGTCTTCAGTTTTTCTTTTAATCTTCCAATAGTCTTTGACAAAGTTAATAATTTCCTATTCTGACCACAATATTTTAAATTACAAACCACTTCTTCCACTACCCCTAGTGCTCTGTACCCTTGTTAACATGCTCTACTTTTAAAAGATCTTTTTCGGGGTGGGGGCGTGGCCTGGGCGGTTTCAGTTGGTTAAGCGTCTGCCTTCGGCTCAGGTCATGATCCCGGGGTCCTGGGACTGAGCCCTGCATTGGGCTCCCTGCTCAGTAGGGAGTCTGTGTTTCCTTCTGCTTCTCCCCCTGCTCATGCTCTCTCTCTCTCAAATAAATAAATAGAATCTTTAAAAATAAATAAATACATAATTAAAAATATTTTTCATAAAAAATCATCCTCTATAATATGATTTTTAAATTTATTATACTTATTGTTTTATTGTCTGTCTTCCCAGTAGGAAATAATTTTCATAATAATAGAGATTTTTATCAATTTTAATATTCACTGATGTATCTCAACTGCCTAAAACTTGACTGTTACATAGTAAATACTTGATAAATATTTGAATAAATGAAAAAACTCATGAATCCCTGCTTCTCTTGGCTTCTAGTATATTCTATTGGCTTTGCTTCTACTTTACTGTCCGTGCATTCTTAGTCACATTTGAATTTTACAGTGCCCAAGGACTGAATTCTTAGCTATTTCTCTTCTTTAACCACAGTTTCTCTTTAAATGATCTCATCTAGATTCATGGATTTGAGCATATTTATTCCATGGACTCCCTGATTTACAGATATAGTCCTGAATTTTTCCTGAACTTTACTCTCATATACCTGACTACATAGTTGATATCTCCACTTGGATATCTAGAAGGGACTTCAATCTTAACATGTTCAAAATGGAACTCTTAGTTTCTATCTCAAACCTACACTCCTTCCATGGTTTTTCTTTTTATCTCATGTTTACCATCTGCCTATTGCTCAAGCCCCTAACTTAAACTCATTCTTGAATCTTCTTTTTCCTTATCCATTAGAAATTTATGCCTATTTACCCTGTGTAATTAACATCAAATTTCCTGTTTTTGCTTTTCCCCCCTGTAACATTTTTTCCTCCCATAGTGATGCTTTAAAAGTAGAAATCATGGCATGGCACGGCATGTTCCCACCCCTATTATTTAAAACACTTCAATATCTTCCCATTGCATAAAGAAAAGCAATTGCAAACTCCTTTCCGTGGCCTGACCTGATTGGCCTTTGTATCCTCACTTCATATGACAGTCCCTTTAACTTATTGCTCTCCAACTACACTTGTTATCTTTCTGTTCCTCAAACATGTGAAACTTCTTTCTACTTTAAGACCTTTTGCATTAGTTATTTTCTCTTTCTAAATTACCCCCATAATCACAGGACTTGCTCTGTACTGTCAGATCTCAAGTGCCATCCCCTCAGAGAGATCTTTCAGAATGTTATTAGAGTAGTAACTGGCTATTCTCCATGATATCAACTTATTTTATTTTCATCAGAGAACTTATTACTCTAAGACATATGATTTAAATTTTTAATTCAGTGTTTGTTTTCTATAACTAGAATGTAAGTTTCATGAAATCAGAAATCTTGTCATTCTTGTTCACTACTATCTCTCCAAAGTCAAAATTAATGACATATGTAAGGACTTAATAAACGAAAGAGTTTTCTTGACAACTCTGGTATATTAAGAGCACTTTTATTTTTTCCCTTCCAGTGTATTCCAAGTGACATTGCCTTCATTTGGACTCCATTTCTACAAGTGTTAAATCTCTATACAATCTCATAGATCATAAAGGTTCTATTTTTTTCTTTTTAGTCTTGTATTCTCTTTGTGCTTTCAATCTGTATAGTCTATAGATTGGTATAAATAGATTATTGATTCTTTGTGTGTATGTGTATGTAATCTGCTATAAATCTTACATAATAATTTTTTCAGTTGAGATAGATATTTTTTTTTTGCCCTAGGATTTCCATTTGGTTTTTTTTTATAGCTTCCATATCTTTCTGAAATTCACCATTATATTCATCTTCTCCTGTAAATTCTTTAATATTTTCATCTAAATAATTATGAAATCTTGTCTTCTAACTTCAACATACTGGTTATGTGGTCTTCTAATTTCAACATTTTTGAAATCTCTGGCTCTGTTTCTATATCCACCCCTCACGCCATTCTACTCTGGTCTATGGGTGGAATTTTTGTGTTTCTTTCCTATGTTTGGTAGTTTTTGTTGTTGTTGTATATTGAACATTGTGGAAGATATGTTGCAGAAACTGTGCATTCTATTATCTTCCTTTGAAGAATAGTGAATAAGCCCATGCTTATATGGTCAAATAATCTATGATAAAAGAGTCAAGAATATACAATGAGGAAAAGACAGTCTCTTCAACAAATAGTGTTGGGAAAAATAGACAGTCACATGCAAAAGAATTAAGCTGGGCTACTTTCTTACACCATACACAAAAAGAAGTTAAAAATGGATTAAAGACCTAAAGATGAGGTCTGAAACCACAAAACTCCTAGAAGAAAACATGTGCATTAATCTCTTGGACATTGGCTTTAGCAACATTTTTCTAGATATATCTCCTAAGGCAAGGGAAACAAAAGCAAAAGTAAACTATTGGGACTATACCAAAATAAAAAGCTTTTGCATAGCGAAGGAAACCATCAACAAAATGAAGAAGCAACCTACTGCAGAGGAGAAGATATTGATATATCCAATAAGGGGTTAATATCCAAAATATATAAAGAACTTATACAACTCAACACCAAATAAACACAAATAATCCAATTAAAAAATGGCTAGAGGACCTGAATGACATTTTTCCCCAAAGAAGACATACAAATGGCCAACAGACATTAAAAAATGCTCAACATCACTAATAATCAGGGAAATGCAAATTAAAACCACAATGAGATATCACCTCATACCTGTCAGAGTCACTAGAATAAAAAAGACAAGAAGTAATAAGTATTGGAAAGAATGTGGAGAAAAAAATAATTTTTGTACACTATTGGTGGGAATGTAAATTGGTTCAGCCACTGTGGGAAACAGTATGGAGGTTCCTCAAAAGATTAAAAATACAAATACCATATGATCCAGTAATTCTACTACTGGGTGTATACCCAAAGGAAATGAAAACATATATTTGAAAAGATATATGTACCTCTATATTGATTACATCATTACTTATATTAGCAAAGATATGCAAGCAACCCAAGTGTCCACTGATAGTTGAATGGATAAAGAAGATGTGGTATAGATACACAATAGAATATTACTCAGCCCTGAGAAAGAATGAGATTTTTGCCGTTTGCAGCAACATGGATGAATCTAGAGGGCATTACACTAACAAAGAAAGACAAATACCATATGATTTCACTTATATCTAGAATCTAATACAAAACAAAACAAACAATAAAACAAGCAAAAAAGCAGAAACAGACCCATAAATATAGAGAACAAACTGGTGGTTGTAGTGGTTGCCAGGGAGGAGTTGGGCGGGTGGGGATTGGCAAAATGGGTCAAGGGGAGTAGGAGGTATAGTCTTCCTGTTATGGAATGGATAAGTCATGGGGATAAAAGCTACAGCATAAGGAATAAAAAAATAGCAAATTTTGTTCTGGTACACCATTAAATTAAAATTACTGATAGATTACCATAATATTGTGAAAGCTTGCTTTAGGCTTTATTAGAGAAGGTCTGTTTCAATTTTGCCCTTATTTTTGGGCCAAAGTCCTTACTCTTGGGATTTGGTCTTTATTTCTTATTCATGTTCCTTCCAGAGTTCAATGTAAAGCCAAGTTTCTTATGGTCCTCTAGTTTAGTGAAACTTTAAATCCAAACTCTCAGTGACAGGCGATCTTTGAAGTCTCTTTTCATCTCCCAAGCTTCCAGCTATTGTTTTTTCTGGTGTTTGGAGTCACTCCATGCATAAACCATTCAGGTATCAGCTTTGGATTTGGAGAGAGATTTTTTTTTTTTCTTTTTTTTTGCAAATCCTTTTCCTCTTTGTAGCTGTCTCTTTTCTGGAGTTATCCACTTTCCAGCCAGTCTAGATAGCCCAAATTCTACCTCTGATTCCTCAGACTCTTTCTGCATGCAAGTATGAACTAGTCAGTGTCTGTATGGGACCAAAAAATGTATACTTGTGCATTTCACCTGGTTAGTTCCCTCCTTTCAAGGGTCATATTATCTCCAGTTTCTGTTTACTGCTGGTTGATTTCAAGTTCCTTGGTAGAGTTTCTTTTAAAAAACATATTTTGTTCAGAGTTTAGAACTATTACCAGTGGGATGGTTACTACAATAAAAACTATACTTGCATTATTCTTTTATTGATTTATTAAATTTGTGATTTCAACAACCATAATTTATTATCAAGAATCACTTTTAGTTCATTATTTTTATACTATTAACCCACAACACCTCATTTACAATTCTGAAATTTCTTTTTTTTTTTAAAGATTTTATTTATTTATTTGACAGAGACAGACACAGCAAGAGAGGGAACATAAGCAGGGGGAGTGGGAGAGGGAGAAGCAGGCTTCCCTCCGAGCAGGGAGCCCGATGCAGGGCTCGATCCAGGACCCTGGGATCATGACCTGAGCTGAAGGCAGACACTTAACGACTGAGCCACCCGGGCGCCCCTACAATTCTGAAATTTCTAATGTTCTATAAAACTAACATTTTTAGTTAACTTACTTGGTGACGTAGTTATTTTATGTCATTTATTTACTCTAGTTACTGTGAATGTTTACATATTTATGCTGAAGATATATAAATGCTTTTAATTATGATATCCTGCTTCACACTCTGCTGAGGGTATAATGGAGTATACTACATATAGATTACATTTTATATCTAAAATATAGAAAACCCCAAATTTCCAATCATAACTGGCTTCAAATATTTCAAGGAAGTGATTGCCAAACTATATCACATTTGAGCAAGAAAAATAAATGTCCTGGTTTTGATCTAGATTAGAGACATGGTTAAAAGTGTCTTTAGTAGGAAGTACTTTGAATTTTGTCTAAAAATCAGCAAGTAATTGATCTGGAAAGGGGCAGCGAAGAGCTGATAAAAAGCTAATGTAAACATACTTGTCCATTAGAGCAGGCTTTGCTAATAGATGTTAGTTGTGAGCTACCCATTTAAGTCAAGCAATTTGTCCTTGCTTTATTTTTCTGATAATGTGACCAAGGTTTACATAGACTAGGTATGTAGAACTAAGTCTAGTCAAACCAGCTGACCTCTCCAGTTTAAAGTCATTAATTGGCCACTCCAGTAAGCTACTGTCTCATCACTACTGCCTATGATTATATTTTTAAGAGTATTATTTTCTTTTCTTAGGCAAGGTCTAATCTACTCGAACAATCTCAGTCTGTTGAAATCTTTTTAAATCATAAATTTTAGAGTGTCTCTAGAATAGACATTTACAACTTTGAACACTCATAACAAATATTTAAAGATCATAGATGAATCCTGTTGATGGCCTATTATTTATTATGGGGTAAGGACCTTTCTGAGATGTTCTTTTGAAATTACAGATGTGTTTTTCTGTTTTTAAATTTCCAAAGAAGATACTCAGTGCATTTATGTTAGGGTACTTTCAAAAGTCAACCAGGAACATTCTAGAAATGAAAAATGTTTAAGTCCAAATCCCCTTATATTACTGTTTAAAAAAAAAAAAAAACAAAAACCCAAAACTGCAGACCAAGCAATTAGAATGTTGCAGTCCTTAAAATATGAGGCTATATTTCTACTACAGCTAATTGATTTTACATCTGGCATGTTAAAAGAATTTATGAAACTTGAATAGTGTCTTTGTTTATACCCTGAAGGCTCAAAATGAATTCTCTATATCATCCATCCTTAAGGAGAAATAATCTGCTTTAAAAATGTAGTCTGATTTCAAATGTAAATCTAATTAATTTTTAAGATTCTAATAGGAACTATTTTTTAAATGAATGTAATTATTTCCTTTAAATGTTTAGGACATCTTTCATGTACAGAAAAATAACAATAATTTATTTTAAGTTGTGATAAGAAAAAAGACCACTAAGAAGTATCCAAGGGAAAATGGCATTACGTTAAAAAAAGTATAAAAGTACATTTAAAAAAGTATAAAAGAAAACAAGGATTTACATTTACAATTAATAAAATGACTTGTCTTTGTGATGGGAGGAAGAGACTAACATTTATTAAGCATCAAGGACATACTAAGTAATAATAGCTAATTTATTGAGCCCTTATGTGGCAGGTGCTGCTCTAAACACTTTAACATGCATTTACTATTTTAATCCTCCTAACCAGCCTATTAAGTAGTTTGATTATTATCCTTACTTCACAGATGAAAAAGAAAAGAAATCTGAAGCATAAAGAGGTTAAGTACTTGCTCAGAATCACATGGGGAGATGTGGTAGGAATGGGACTCACACCCAGGCAGTCTGGCTCCAGAGCATGTGCACTTAAACTTTATGATATATGGCCTCTTCCAGTACTGAATGCTTACTCTGCCAGAACAGTTTTAAGGGATTTACATGCATTATATCTTCTAAATTCAATAGAAAAGAGGTAAAGCACAGGATCACTGGTCTATCCTACATCAATACATTACTTAGCTGCCTATGTCCGTCAAGATTGCCATTCTGGCTTCTACCACAAAGTGATTAGGAGAAAAGTAAGATATTTATAGAAGAAGTTTCTGGCAATCTATTCTCAGGACTTTTTCCTGAACATGTATTTTCGGTAGTTTTGGCCAAAACATATACAATATTTCCAAGTGCCTCTCCATTAAAAACTACCTTGAGTTTTGCCATAGAAATCATGCCATCTCAATTAAGAAAAAATGGTCTTTGACTCAAACAGATTTATACAAGCTTTCTTATTTTTCTTGGCATTCCTTTAAAATTGTTTAATGATGAGATGAAATGATTCACCAGGTATTCATTGGATTATGGTGCAAATTCTTAGTACAAAAAGTAGAACATCCTTGATCCACTAATATTTTTTTCCCAAATCTTTTTATTTGGTTTGAATGTTCACTGGAACCATATATCAAGATAATTTATAGGTATAGAGTGATATATGCACAAGGGTTTTTATAAGGTTTTATACATATAAACTATATTGACAGCATTTTTTTGGTCTTCTGCCTTTGACATTTCATAGATATAAGAATTATATGAAAGTTAAATGAAGTTCAGTGATCTTCTCAATAAAGTACTCGTTCTGAATAGTTCATTGTTTTTACTTCAATTTTATAAAATTTATTTTAAGTCTTTGGTAACAATTCAATAAAAGAGTATCCTTTGAACTACAGAAAAGATTGAAATGGAATTTCTTAAAATAAATTTCAAATAGAGTTTTAAAGATGGCATTTTAGTAAAAGGCGAAAGATTTATACGATCTGAAGAGAAACCAGAGTGGGAGGGATGGGTGGCTGGGTGATAGACACTGGGGAGGGTATGTGCTATGGTGAGCGCTGTGAATTGTGTAAGACTGTTGAATCACAGACCTGTACCTCTGAAACAAATAATACATTATATGTTAAAAAAAGAAGAAGAAGAAGAAGAAGAAGAAGAAGAAGAAGAAGAAGAAGAAGAAGAAGAAGAAGAAGATAGCAGGAAGGGAAGAATGAAGGGGGGGAAATTGGAGGAGGAGATGAACCATGAGAGACTATGGACTCTGAGAAACAAACTGAAGGTTCTAGAGGGGAGGGGGGTGGGGGGATGTGTTAGCCTGGTGATGGGTATTAAAGAGGGCACATACTGCATGGAGCACTGGGTGTTATATGCAAACAATGAATCATGGAACACTACATCAAAAACTAATGATGTAATGTATGGTGATTAACATAACATAATTTAAAAAATTGGCATTTTGGATAACCAATCAGGATAGCTCTTATCATTTTAGAAATAAGGTAACTTCTGATAATGACAAAATTTGAATTTTCAACTATGTTTTCTGAAATTGACTAAATTCTGTATTAGCTCAAAAACTAATACAGCCACATGATGTGGAGAAAGAATGGGAATATATCCAAATTCTGTTACCAAAATCAGTGGCTTTTCAACCTTCTAAACTCATTTTAGGTAAAGTTGACTGAGATGGTGATATTGACATTATGAAGGCTGATTACTTGGGGACAATTTTATATCCTCAGTGTCATTGAATCAGAAATTATAAATGTATGATTTTTAAATTTAGGTTGAATATTATATTAATTGGAAAAAATAGCTACTCTGATAAGTAGTTCCTCAAAATTTCAGTGCTGTAATAGATACCTGTGTTTGATTTTTGTTCACATAAACTTACAATGAGGTCAGCAGTTACTTTCCTCCATGTGTTGATTCAGAGATCTAGGATCCTTCCAATGTATAGTTTTGTCATGACTCAGGGTCTGTATACAACAAGGAGAAAAAGAATATGGAGAAGTCTTACCTATTTCTCAAAAAAACACAGTTCCTTGGATAAAAGTAATTGCATTTCCACATCTACCTGCAAGGGAAGTTGGGAAATATGGTGTCAGTTTGGCCAGCCACTACCTAGCAACTTTAAATAATACAAGTGAACAAGTATTTTGAGGGCAGTTATTTGTGGATATCACAGATATTCACTGAAATGTAAAATCTGTTCTTTACTTCTTACTTAAATACTAAATAATATTCTTTCATTGCTCATTTTTCTTTGTTGGTTCCTTCTGGATGCCAAGCACTGTGCTGGGCACTAGAGATACAAAGATGAGCAAAATATGAAGTCTACAGTATATTAGGGAAAAAAGAAGCTCTTAATGGTGCAATTATAAGCCAGTGTGAGAATTACTTTGATAGTTGTAAACCATGGGGGATATAAGCCAGAAGGGGCAACTGTCTCTAACTGAGAATGATTTGAGAAGTATAGTAGATCAGATTCAATCAGGAAAACAGAAACCATCCTATGAAAGAGGGTGTCATGGCAATAATGAAGACAAAAATGATGATGGTCCAAGCAAAGTTATTGGCAAATTGACTGAGAGCTGGACAGCAGATAAAAAAGAGACAAAGGAGAAATATTTGTTGAAACAACACGTGAATGATTCAGGGCAAGGCAGAGGGTCTGGTTTGACAGTTGAGTAGGTGTTGCCATTCACCAAGTTTGAACCATAGGAGGAGAAACATACTGGGAAAGAGTGGAGAAAAGCACAATTGGGAAAAGAACTTAATTTCCTTTGGTCACCCATATGGAGAAGTACAACAAACAGTTAAATATCTAGATATGGAAGCAAGACGGAATTAAGGGCTGAAGCTATAGATAAAAGTAATTGCTATATGTATCAGTTAGTGTTCTCCAGAGAGAAACAAAACAATTAGTGAATAGTGTGTGTGTGTGTGTGTGTGTGTGTAGTTTTTAAAAAATAATTGGCTCACATAATTATGGGGATAGCAAGTCCGAAATCTGTAGGGCAGTCTTGCAGGCTAGCAATTCAGGCAAGAGTTGATGTGTAGTCTTGAGGACAAATTTCTACTTCTCCAAGAAAGCTCAGTTTTTGCTCTTGAGGCCTTTCAAATGATTGGATGAGTGCCACCCATATTATAGAGAGTAATCTGATTTACTTAAAGTTGACTGATTCTAGATGTTAGCCACATCTAGAAAATACCTATACAGCAACACCTAGATTATGATTATTATTTAATTAAATAATTGGGTGCTTAGCCTAGCCAAGTTGACATGTAAAACCAACCACCACCCTAGTAGATGAAATCATCAAGGAGAGAAAAGAGTAAGTAAATGCCAAAGTAGTTAAAAGCTTGGGCTTTGGAACAAAGGGCCTGGACTCAAATTTTATTTTTACTATTTTGTGTGAGCTTACTTCTGTAAGTCCCATTTGCAGCATCTATAAAGTAATGATAACATTCTACATCTCTTGAGTTATTATGAAGATGAAATAAAATATGTAAAGGATTTGTCACAGACTCTGGCAAGTACTAAGTGTTCAATTAGCTAGCTAGAAAATGGACTCTTTAAAAATGTGATATTTATAAATATAATCTGATGAGAAAAGGGCAGTATTAAGAAAAAATTGAGGATAGCTAAGAAATAACTGCTTGAGTAAAGGTTGGTGGTAGAAGGTGGAGGCAGGAAACTGAGACTCAAAACATAACAAAATATTAACCTTGAACAAAAAGATGGGAAAGAAGTTGAATATGTTCATATATGCTGGCCTTTATCTTCTCAGGGAAGGGTAAAAGGTTATTTCTTGAGAAATATTGATGGTTTGAAGTAAGGTGATGTTTCTGTGAAGAACAGAAGAGCTTAATACATACAGATAAAAAAAGCAGTAAAATAGAATGCTAAGGTTCAGCTTCTATCTGCATGGCTGGGTTATCATAAATTCTTTTAGGGCAGAGCACATTGCTTTTTCCTGGTTGCTATTTGGCAAACCATAAGTAATTGGTTAAAATTTCCACAATTGCAATACTGTTTTCTCTACCTGCAGGTAGTGGGGTATGAAAATGGAAAGGCAAATGGAGCAATTGATCCAACGTTAAGCTTTGTCTTATGGGTGCAGGTGGAAAATATAAGGGCCATAATACTGAACATACTGAGTGCTTATCTTTGAAGGACTACAGTGTAGGGTTAATAAGAAAAGAAAAACACTGTAGGGGTAGCAATGGCCAGAGAAAAGGGCATTCTGGGAGTAAGAGTGTTAGAGACCAGGTAAGATGGGAAACAGTGGTTGGAGACTGGTTTTGGAACAGATTTCAGAAGGAAACAAAGTGAAGGAACTCAATAAGTAATGTTATGGCAAAAGTGGGTTTGAAAGGAAGGAAGGACACTGGTGTCCAGAAAGTCACAAAACTTGAGCTCAAGACCAGGGAGGATAAGGGGCAGTAGAGGTCAAGACAGAATGCTCCCCAGTGGTGGCTAGGCAGGAAGAGCAATGGAATCAGTGCCGGATGATTCTAAGCCCTTGGCACTGGGTGAAGGGCACTTGCTCAATGTCTTGCATTCATGTGTACTGTGGTTTGTTTTCAAATAGTAATACCAAAGCCAACATATTAAAACAATGGATAAAAGACCATATAATTTATTATCTAAAGATAATTTTGGATAAAGTCTGGGGAGAACTCACTGATGAGAATACCTGAAAGTTGTTTCTCCTTCCACAAAGTCCAGTTGGTTGAATCTACTAAGTTAACTACTTCTATTTTATGAAGCCAACCCCAAAGCCATTTCCTCCTACACCTTGACTGCTTTTCTTATCAATAGTTCTCACACGGGGCACCTGGGTGGCTTAGTAGGTTAAGCGTCTGCCTTAGACTCGGGTCATGATCTCAGGGTCCTGGGATAGAACTCTGATTCAGGCTCCCTGCTCAGTGGAGAGCCTGCTTCTCCCTCTCCCCTGTCCCTTCTCATGCTCTCTCTCTCAAATAAATAAATAAAATCTTTAAAAATAAATAGTTGTCACACAGTGGTAGCCTTGCAATGAAGAAAAAGACTGGCGAGCTTGTTTCAAGTGTGATATGATGAGGGAAAGTGGCTGGGAGTAACATAGAGGAGTACATAGGGAAACAGAAGAGGGGAGAAGAGTAAAAGATGAGATTCCATAGTGAGAACTAAGAAGATCCTGACTTGGGTGGGGGAAAGTCCTAGGACAAGCTAAGCTTTAGATAAATGAGGAGATGGTGGGAGTAGTCTTAGAGGAGGGTAATAATCAAGACAATATTTTTTCAAAATTAAATCTGGGCTCAGAAGGCAGGATGGAAAGAGGGGGCAGCAGTGGAAGAATCAAGAGCCTGAGGAGAATAGGAATGAGGATAATGTTTTATAAATAGCTGTATCAACATTTCAGTAATATTGTAAGGCTATGTAACTTTAACTGCTATTAACAAGAAGATTATGTGTCAAGTTAGTGGTTTACATGGAAAATACAAAAAGTCTACCTGATACACTCCTAAGTACAATTTTCCTTTCATTAACAGATACACTTCTTACATGGATGAATGCTAAAGAAAAATGCTTCACACCTTTAAATCATCATCAAATGTATAATACTTAAATCCATTTAGAATATTATGAAATGAATTTCCATTTGTTAAATAGTACCCTGGTGACCTGAAAATCAATATAGCCTGTAAAAGTACTTAAATTACATTTAGGAAGTAGCTAGAAGAATTTGTTAGCATGTTATCAACAAAATATTTATTAAGAGAAATAAAAAAAAGAAATCTACATAATGTTGAAAAACTTGACAATTAATGACAACCAACATATATATCAATTTGCTATCTTATCTTATAATAAAATTTTGTTGCTCATAGAAAAGATGAATATTCCTTAATTGCTCACTTTTGCCATTTATAATTTATCTGTCATCTATCTATCATCTATCTATCTATCTACCTATCTCCATCCTTTAATAATTTTATCACTTTTTACATACCTGTAATTCACCTTATCAAAGCAACTATAACTTTGTGTAAAATCTAAAAGAATTCCCGGGCTTGAGCTCACAGAACTATGGATGGAAATAAAATTGAAATAGACATGAAGCATAAAGCATAGTTAATTTCATACTGAGTAAACAAGGTCCATCTAATCTGATGTTTTGTCTCTGGAAATAACTACCTACTCTGTATAAGGTCAGAAAGGATATTCATGTTGATATTAGAAAGTTAAACATATTTCACTAAAGTCTCCTACCTTCTATTAATAGTTATCTTCCTATCCATATACATTTTCCTCATTGTTTCATAGAATGAAGAATTAGATCTATCAATTTCCCTTTTAAAGTTAAACCATTACTTTATTTTATTTTCCAACTATTTTGAGCCTATACAAATGTCTCTATTTTACTTTTTCCCCAGGATAGAGTATGTAAGTCAGTGCATCCCCTTTTATAATATTAAGGGTCCCATAATTGTTATGGGTCCCATCCCCTTTCATAATGTTATGGGTCTCCATCTTTGCCTTCTCTGCATGTTAGAATCCTAATATGATAAGCCTATCCTTTTATTTTTATCCATTGGTCATATTTACTTTTCTTTGCTATGTGTCCATTTATTCCAGTTGCAGATGTTTTATGGGAGGTTAATGTTTATGCTTTTGTTTCTACAGTCTTTCCTGATGCTACGTAGGAGCTAGAGTGCTAATCTTTTGCCCAGACAGTCTGACATCTTTAGGAGCAGGCTATCTCCATTGTTTTCTGAGTAGTAACTGATGACTTGATCTCTATCAAGTTAGAATGCAGTTTGGATTCTAGTCCCCTAATACATACTCTGACTTTTGCCCACCTTGATCTTATTTTCTGTTATCTCGTTATTCACAGAACTTTTTGAGGAATGAATGTAGTAAAGAAAATTTCCATCACCTTGTTTCTTCTCAAAATTCTGAAAGAGTGAATCGTATTGAATAAAAGTAGCTGATAAAGACAATGTTACAGAATGAACTAGCCCTGCTTTGCTGCCCCCATTTAATGGGGCAAAGTGACTCTGTAAGAATTTACCCACAAAGATTCTTTATTTCTATAATTTTATTTTTACCAAATCCATTCTTCAGTAAAAAGAAAGATGTTAAATAAGAATCTCTGACATAATTATAAGACCTTTCTACATTGTATTTAATTACAATATATCAAAGGCATACAGGGTATTTTTAAGCATGGACTATAAAGCCAATTGTTCAACTTCAAATCCTGGCCAAACCACTATGCATCTTTGTGGGGGAGCTTACTTACCTTCTCTATAATTCCATTTCCCCATTTGTAAGAGAGAAAATAGTAGATATGACTAATGATACTGTGAGGCTAAAATAAATTGAAACGTGGAAAATACATAAAGTTTTGTCTGCAACATGGTTAGTATTCAATGTGTGACTCTTACTAGTACAACAGAGTAATAGAGCAATTCTGTAAGATAAACACATTTATGAACACTATGTGTAAAATTTTAATGTCCTGTTATCTTTCTTATTTCCTTTTTATAGACAAAAGTGTTTGAAATTCCAAGAATATTTTAGGCTATTTTTATTGATAAAAGAGTATAATGAGATAAAACATTATATAACCCACCTTCAAATGGAATAAAAATTAAATGTTGATGGTTATGAACTATGGGTGCCCAGACTAAATTTTTCACTCACTAACATAGTTTTCCTAAAATAGTGTAATAAAAATATAGTAATTAAAATAATTTATTAGTACAAAAATAATTTTAGAGTTATGCTTCCTATAATATATAACAAAAACGTGATTAAAATATTTATGATGTAACTCCAAAAGTAATGACTTTATTTAATAACTGATGCTACAAAATGTATGGAAATACATTTACCAGAGGGAAAAACTGAGATTTTAAGTAATTAGCATGAAAATAGAGCCATTATTGAGGTAATACCAGCCTTAGAACAATTTTAGATAAACTCTTTGTTAGGCACAAAAGAGTACCAAGATTTAAAACATTTTATTAACGATCAGGTTAGGTATCAATTCTGTTTTGTTCCTTTATAGCAAAAAATCAAAAGACTATTCTTGCCTTAAGAAAATTAAAACATGTTTTTAGTGGGCTATTTAGAGCTTACACATTTTCCTTAAAACACTGAAAATACATAAAATACATACACAAATATATATCATATATATTATTCAAAATATTAGTCTCTTTTCCTAAGGTATTGCAAGGACACCTACAGGTGGCAAAGACAAGAACAATAAGCTATTTAATTTGAACTGATTCGTGACAGTTCTTCCCAACATCTAGTTATTTTTCTTAACTCATGAAATAATATTTGTTATGTCTAATAACACAAACATGAAGAAAATTTGTGGATACAGAAACATGACGATAAATAAGTGTCTACATTTGTCATTGAAACACGTGGAAGAAGATATCTGGAAAAATGCTATTTAGAGCCTACACATTTTCCTCGACAATCCAAGAAGCAGCTTCTTATCTAGGCATACAAGTTTTCCTCAGTGAAAAAGAAAGTGCATTTGTGTGCTCCCGTAAACCATCAGAATTTATACTGATAATCTTTACATAAAATAAGAGTTCAATGGGAGGGAATTTGTAGAAAGATGCTAGAGGAATATAAGAATGTGCAGGAAGAGGGACTGAAATACATCTCATTTCGTGATAAAGGGGTAGACAAAAATATGCAGCATGGGTTTGAAGCAGAAGAAATTCTGCGTTACTGTAAGCAGCTTACAGATATTGGCACATTATTTACGCAAAATGAGTACTTGTTAAAACACTACCGTCAATAGATTCATATGTCTCAGCTTCAATTAGCAGCTTCATTTATTACCCACCAAGATGTGAAACTGCAAGGTGAGGTTAAAGTGTCACCCAGGGTGTCTTCATCACTTCAATATCATTGCCTTAAAAGGCACTGACCAGAAGAAGCAGATGACCTCATTTCAAAATTATTACAGTACAGAGAACTCAGTTTCAACATTATAATTCATTTTCTCATGGAATATTTCAAATTTATTATCACTTTCCTGACACATAATGGCTAATCGTTAAAGATAGCCACTTTAACATAATATGAATACACATTTCTCCATAGGTAATACAACGGTTCCTGCATTAGCATTATTGACTAAGGTGCATTTAACTTCTTCACTAATACTTAATGCAAGGTTAATGTATAAGTCAGGAAATTAAATGGCTTTTACTTAAAACAAGTATATTGATTAAAATAACTTAGTGAGATTTTTAAGGCTGATGATATAAAAATAGTCACACGTTTTAATACTTTATTTAATATTAAGAGCAAATTGTAGGGTATAACAGATCAAGATTAGTGGGAGTTATTGCACTAATTACTTGTGGAACTAATTCTTGCTCATAGTTAACAAATGGATCTTGTATGTTGGAAGGCAACAAATCATATTGGTTAATCTTAGTGTTCAAGGAGACCTGTTTAAGAATTTCCACTGTTTCTGGCAATGTCCTTCAGGTAGGCCTTCCTTGTATCTTATACCTGGCACCGTTGAAAGATAAAATGGCCTTCCAAAAACAGAGCTGCTATTCAGTGTCATTGAAATGTAGCTCTATTTCCTTTTTTCTCTGCATCCTATTATTATTTAAATCTATGTTAAACCTAATACATCTAATGCTTGTAGTGAATTAGCTAATGTTACTTTATTATTTCCTTTCTTTGCTCAAAACACAATATTCTACCAAATAGAGTAGACTAACAAATTGGCCTTGTAATAGTAGGACATATGATGCCAGAGACCATTCACTTCTTTGATTCTGTTTCCTCCCAGAAATACTCAGCCACCTTCTCTATTCATCTCTTCTGTTCAGGTAACACAAAGTTACACCTGTAGGGGTTTGCTCAGTTTTAACCTGAGCTTTGTATGAGAGGGATTTGATCTTCTCAAAAAAAAAAAAAAAAGTGAACAAAGCCCATGTAATCATGGTGCCAGTGTAACTGCAGAGTCCAGAACATATAGCAGGTTACAGTGTATTCAAGAACTGAGAGCAGGATGGTAAATAAGTGATAAAAATTTAAATGCTAAATATATAGTATAATATGATCTGTAGCAACAAAAATGCTCACACTTACATCGTCCTTACCACGAGCCAGGCCTTGTTTTAAATGTTTTGGGTACAATAAATCATTTACAACTCAACACAATCTCATGAATAGGTAATTCTTACTATCTCCAATTTATAGATGGGAAACTGAGGCACAGGAATGTTAAGATACTGAGGCATAGAGCTATTCTATCAATTGTCCAACACCATGCAGCTGACGGGAGCCTAACCCCAGGCAGGGCAGGCTCTTAGTTGTAGTACTACACTAACTCTCAGGCTCTGGAAACAGAAGGACTTTAGTTCAAATCCCAGTTCTGCCACTGACACAGCTTCAAGGCTTGGTATCTTTATCTGGAAAGTATATAATAGTAATACCTACATTATTAGGTTGTGAGAAGAAAGCAATATAGTCCATTTTACTGGGTTAGCATGTTACCTGGGACATAGTAAGATTGCACTAAATTGCACCTGTTATTACTATAATTATTTCAAAATGTGTATTCATTTATTTATTTAACAGACATTTTATTTAGTTAATGCTAACTATCTGTGCTAAGCATTGGTAAATAGGAGTGCTTGGGCTCATAGTTTACTAAGGGGCAATGGACATGTAAACAATTAACTGCAATTAAAGCGCCATGATTGATGTATTTAGGCAAAACAGAGACAGTGAAAACATCTCATCAAGGAAGGCTCCATTGATATGGCATGTAGAATATTTATATGTTTACCATCATGCATATTTTCTCAGGTTGAATAATAGATGAATCAGCTGGAAACTTTATAAATTTATTCAGTCCATCTCTTGCTTTGAGAAATCATGGAATAAAGGAAAAAATATAAATCCAAGTTTTGTGCTATCAGTTGGATAAAGTTGATGGATAAATTCTACTAAATATTCTAGTGAGATCAATCTATGCCATTCTGTACTTAAAACATGGGAATCTGTGTGATATATGAACAATAGCCTTGCCCTCAGAATATTTTCTCTTGGTTGTTATGTAAATTATGTTCTGCCTTGTGAAGCATTTTCTTATTTTTAGATGAGCATCATCGCCATAGGTGTGTTACATGTGAATTAAAAAAACATAGACACAGCCATGCCACTTTTCCCAGAAAATTGCGTAAGACCGAACTTTTGAGTTTTACACACACACAGTTTATGTTCAAGGTAATTAATGTTGAAATGTTATTAAATCTCCATCAATTGTTTTAACTTATTTTTCCTTTCTCAGAGTATAAGAGGTTAAGCAGTGATTTCATTCCTAATGTGCCCTAATAAGCAGGACCAGGATTCTGTGTTACATAAGGAGAATTTTCTTGAAAAAGTAGAGAATAATCCTCTGAAGAAGAATTTTGCTTAATAAAACCATGGTTTTAAATGAACTTTAAAGTTTAGGGGAAAAATCATTTTTATTATCCAATGTAAATTTCAATACATCCATTACACATTATGGATTGAAAAACATTTTAAAATATGATTCCAAATTTATTCTCCTCTTTTTCTTCATTTGATCTATGGATCATCATCAAACATTGGAGAAGAAGGTGAAATAACACCTTCAGATGTTTAGCCATCTTACCTATAGATGCTTTCTTCTGTTTGTTACACTGAGATTAAGTTCACCAAGAGTGGGAATCTTTGCTCCACTGAGATTTCCATACCCAAATCTAAGAGTAGTCGCTAAATGTCCTGGAAAACTAGCTCTTAAAACTCATACCGGCAAGATAAAGCACATTTAATTTGTAATACTTCCTATACCTAATATAAAAGCTACACTCTAATTCATTTTCTTCATTACCCCATATTTCATTCACTCCCTTGTCAGTCTCTTCCAGCACTCTTCCTAGTGGTTGTGGGCTAAACTGTGTCCTCTAAAATTGTGTGTGTTGAAGTTCTACCCCTTAGTCCTGAGAACATGACTGTATTTGGAGCTAGAGTCTTTATAGAGGTCAGTAGGTTAAAATTAAGTCATTAGACTGGGTTCTAGTTCAATATGACTGGTGTCTTTATAAAGAGAGGTAGTTAAACAGAGACACATACAGAGGGAAGATGACGTGAAGACACAGGAAGAAGACAACTATCAACAAGCCAAGGAACAAAGATTGGAAGTGGTCCTTCCCTCACAGCCCTCAGGAGGAATTAACCCAGATGACACTTTCATCTCAGATTTCTAAGCTCCAAAGCTGAGATAATAAATTTTTTTTGTAGACACCACTCAATCTGAAATACCTTGTTATGACAGCCCTAGCAAACCAACACACCAACTGATGCTTTTGTGTTTTTGTTTATTTAGTATTCTTGTTTGTGAATATGTATGCTCATGAGCCTTTCAGAGTTTGTAGATCATATTGTATACAAGCAGAATCAGTGTTGCTTTATTTTATTTATTTATTTATTTATTTATTTATTTTTAAGATTTTATTTATTTATTTGAGACAGAGAGAATGAGAGACAGAGAGCATGAGAGGGAGGAGGGTCAGAGGGAGAAGCGGACTCCCTGCAGAGCAGGGAGCCTGATGCGGGACTCGATCCCGGGACTCCAGGATCATGACCTGAGCCGAAGGCAGTCGCTTAACCGACTGAGCCACCCAGGCGCCCCTCAGTGTTGCTTTAAAAGAAATTTTAATAATAGTTTCCATGTTATAAAAAAAAGAGTAGAGTTGCCAGATAAAATACAGGATACCCAGTTAAATATGAATAAACAGCAAATAAATCTTTAGTATAAGTATGACCCAAATATTCATAGGACATACTTATACTAAAAAAAAAAATTGTTGTTTATCTGAAATTCAAATTTAACTTGGAGTCTTATATTTTTATTTCCTAAATCTGGCAACCATGCTAACTGGTTAGGTGATAAAAAAAAAAAAAAACTGGTAAATTTAGTAGTTCTTTGTGTTTTTTCTTATTGAAATTTATGATCTATCTCAAATAGGGCATTTTTCTCCTTTTTTCCATCATCATTCTGTAACAGGTGATTCTCAAATCTAATCACAGTACCTTTCCTTTTTGTTATATCATGATCAGTTATAACCTCTGCATTTACAGGAGCATCTAATTATTTTTTTCATAATTTTTTAAAACTCTATCTTAAAAAATGGACATTTAAACAAACTAAAACATCCAGGAGACCTTAATCATGTAGTTTAAAAGTGAAGAAACAGGGTGCCTGGGTGGCTCAGATGGTTAAGCGTCTGCCTTCAGCTCAGGTCATGATCCCAGGGTCCTGGGATCGAGTCCCACATTGGGCTCCTGGCTCAGCGGGGAGCCTGCTTCTCCCTCTGACCCTCTCCCTTCTCATGCTGTTTCTCTCTCGCTTACTCTCTAAAAAATAAATAAAATTAAAAAAAAAAAAAAGTGAAGAAACATTTCTCCATAAACTTTCCCAATGTAAAAAAAAAAAAAAAAAAAAAAAATCTTGAAACATAATGCCTGAATGGAAAACTTCAACTCAAAAGATAAATGGGAATATACAAAAGAGTGGAAATTTATATATTAGTGCAATTATAGAAATTAAAATATATTATCCTGGGATTTATCAAAAAGGAACTAAAGGAAAAAAAAAAGGGAAGAATTCATGTTTTATTTTATTAAAAGATTGAAAAACTGTAGTAAGATACCACTTCATATACACTAGAATAGCTATAATTAAAAAACTACAGTACTAAATGTTGGGAGGATGTGAAACACCAAAACTTTCATATGATCTAGAAGTTTATGATTCAACAACTTTGGAAAACTGTCTGTTTCTTATAAAGTAAAACATACAGGTACCTTGTGACACAACAATTTCATTGATATTTAATTAAGAATTATTAAAACATATGTCCACACTATGAATGCTCATAGTCCCTTTATTCATAATGGCCTAGTACTGAAAAACAACTCAAATGCTCAGGAAAATTAATAAATTATGGTATGTTTTTAAATGGAACACTACTCAGTCATAGAAAAGAATGAACTACTCATATTCTCAATGCTTTGGGTGAATTTCAAAAATAATGTGCTGAGTAAGAGAATCCAGGCACCAAACAGTGCCATTTGTTGACTTCCATTTATAGAAAATTCTAGAATGTGTAAAATTAGCCCATGACAACAGATATCAGAAAGTGGCTATTTAGGGCAGATGGAAGGCGGATAGATAGTGGCAGCAATAATCAGGAGTGATGGAAATCTGAGGCGATTGGAGTGATGGTTACAAGGTTGTACACATTTC